>NC_046159.1:3388964-4008964 GCF_011064425.1 Rattus rattus
GCACAGGAGAACTGGACTCCCGTAAACACGATGTTGGAAGAGGAGACGCCCTACAGTTTGAGACACACCGCTCTGCTCCCAACACAAAGGTTCTTCAAACTCCTCCAAGGCCTCCTTTTCCAACCAGGAGGGAGGGAGGAAGGGAGGGGGCAATGCAGTGCATACGTGGGGTTCGGGGGACAACTTGTGGGAGTCAGTTCTTTCCTTCCACCATCCGGGTTCCAGGGGTTGGATCACGTCATCAGGGCTGGCTTCTCTTGCTGAGCCACATGCTCAGCCCCGTGAGCGTTTACTCCACATCTTCCTGCTCTGCTCTTCTCCTGAGTGTGGCCTTTCTACGCTGCTTTCTTCTAGTGCAGTAACTATAACCAACACCCTAGCCCCGTCCCATGACTTCCACCTACATCGGCTTTTATTTTCTGCCCCTTTGTCTCTGGCATAGCTGATAAGTTCCGTACTCCTGAGGTCGATGACATCCAATGCCTTTCAGATATACGTGCTAAAGCTATGCAAAGGGTTTTTGTTAATTCATGAATTCATCGATTGAGATGGTGTCTATTGCACAACACAGAACAAAAATGTATCTGCTAATATTTAATTAAATATCGATGATGGTTTTTTAAAAAAAAGAATTACTGGAAGTGAATTACAGCAAACGGCATATTTAAAAAAGCTCACGTAAGGATAATTGGGGTTAGAATAGTTGTGCTATAACCTTTACCGAGACGATATCAAACACAACGATCATGGTTTTGGTAGCACGATGTTGGAAGAGGAGACGCCCTGCAGTCTCAGACACACTGAAAATCGCATGTCACTTGTCTGTGAACCTCTGCCTTTCTGAGGATGGACGAAGCAACAGCCTGTAGTGATGGTTGGTTAGTCATAGCCTACAGAGGTGTTGGGTGTAGCCCTGCACCAATGTCTTTTGTACAACATCTTCCTTAGCATTTTAAGCTTTGTTGTATTCCTAAAGCCCTTTCCAGGTATTGAGCAGTACAAAAAGAACAAGAAAGAAAAGAAAAACCAACAGTTACCAGATAGCAGCCGACTTCTGGATTACTGGGGAGTCATCTTCAGACAGTCTGGCTCTGATCTGTCAGCATGGCTGTGCTGGGAGATGCTCAGATTATCCAGGCTTCTCTCTGGGGTGTCTGTGAGGCAGATTCAGAGGTGAACAGACTGTGGGGACTCCAGCCTGTGGTGTGGTCTGTAGAATGTGCGGAGCTGTGGAAGGAAGTGGATCATGGTAGCATACTGATGGCAGGCATGTGTATCTTGGTCCTGGTCCTTCCCGTTGGTCCTTTCTGCTTCCTGCTAACAGGAGTTGAGCAGCTGTCCTCTGCCATGATGTTCCTGCCTCACCATGGCCCAAAAGCACTGGAGCCCAGTGAACATGGGCAGAAGCCATGAGTCAGGATGAGTTTTTACTGCTTATGAGCCACTTTTTTTTTTAGTACTAGTCACAGTGACAAACCTCTAATGCAGTTGCGACAAGGGCTTTTCTATTACTGCTGCTTACCATGGAGTCACCAAGATGGTAAGAGGCATCCCTATAAGCTGAGACCTGTAGTGTCCACACAGGACAGACTGTTTGAGACAAACCCCCAGGTATAAATGGGTGCCTTGAGATTCATTCTCTCTCTCTCTCTCTCTCTCTCTCTCTCTCTCTCTCTCCTCTCTCTCTTCCTCCTCCTCCCCCTCCTTCCTCCTCCTCCTCCTCCTCCCCCTCTTCCTCCTCCTCCTCCTCTTTCTCCTCCTCCTCTTCCTCCCCTTCTTCCCTCCTCCTCTTCCTCCCTTCCTCCTCCTCCTCCCTCCTCCCTCCTCCTCCTCTTCCTCCTCCTCCTCCTCTTCCGCCTCCTTCTCCCCTCCTCCTCTTCTTCCTCCTCCTCCTTCTCCTCTCTTCCTCCTCTTCCTCCTCCTCCCTTCCTCCTCCTCTTCCTCTTCCTCCCTTCCTCCTCCTCCTCCTCCTCTTCCTTCTTCTTCCTCCTCCTATCCTTTTCCTTCTTCTCTTTTTGTTTGACTGGTTTTCATGATGCTTCATTGGACAACAGAGAACAATGTCCTCACTGTCCTTGATCATAGAAGACAGCTGGGAGGGAAATGAGGAACAGAGCTACAGGCAGGACTTGTCAAAGAAGTGGGGGAAGCTGCCGGCATCCGTCTATTACAATCCTAGCTTTAATAAGAATAAAAAGGACTCATTGTTCTTTTGAGTCCCAGGAAGGAAGGGGGGAAAAAGTTTGAAAAAATGAGTTTTGTGAAGTCAAATTCGATTTAAGGAAATGCATTGGAAAATAGCTAAGATTCACCATGGTGTTCTCTCTCTCTTTTTTTCACGGAAAAATATTTTTTATCCTCTGCCCTTAATTTGGTTAAATAACCCCGTTCTGTTGGAAAACGATGATAAACTTGGATAGAACCGAGGAATACAGACAGACATGTGTAGCATTTTCAGTACTGAAGGAAATACTAGACAGAGGAAAAGACCCGTGGCGAGACTGTGTTGGTTCAAATCCCAGCCCCGTCACTTGCCAGCTGTGTGGCTTTAAACAAGTTACCTGGCCTCTCTGTACTTCAATTTTCTCAACTAAAAAATAAAGGTAATATCACCTCATCAAAATTATGTCAAAGGTTACATGAGTCCATAAACTTCAAACACTGGGTGAATAAGTATCCTCCACACATTAAAACACTTAAAGCACTGGATGAATAAGTATCCTCCACACATTAAAACACTTAAAGCACTGGATGAATAAGTACCCTCCACACATTAAAACACTTAAAGCACTGGATGAATAAGTACCCTCCACACATTAAAACACTTAAAGCACTGGATGAATAAGTACCCTCCACACATTAAAACACTTAAAGCACTGGATGAATAAGTATCCTCCACACATTAAAACACTTAAAGCACTGGATGAATAAGTACCCTCCACACATTAAAACACTTAAAGCACTGGGTGAATAAGTATCCTCCACACATTAAAACACTTAAAGCACTGGGTGAATAAGTATCCTCCACACATTAAAACACTTAAAGCACTGGGTGAATAAGTATCCTCCACACATTAAAACACTTAAAGCACTGAGTGAATAAGTATCCTCCACACATTAAAACACTTAAAGCACTGGATGAATAAGTATCCTCCACACATTAAAACACTTAAAGCACTGGATGAATAAGTATCCTCCACACATTAAAACACTTAAAGCACTGGATGAATAAGTACCCTCCACACATTAAAACAAAGCACTGGATGAATAAGTATCCTCCACACATTAAAACACTTAAAGCACTGGATGAATAAGTACCCTCCACACATTAAAACACTTAAAGCACTGGATGAATAAGTACCCTCTACACATTAACCATTATTTAAGTTGTTTGCTGCCACTTGAACCTCACTTCAAAATAATACTCAAATTGATACAATACTCATTTCTTGTTTAAAATTAATTGTGGGGCTGGAGAGATAACTCAGTGGCTAAAAGCACTTGTTGCCTTGCAGAGGACCTGGGTTCGATTCCCAGCACTCACATGGAGGTTCATGACCATCTGTAACTCCAGTTGCAGGGGATCCAGTGCTCTCTGGTCTGCATGGGCACACATGTGGGACACAGGCATACCTGTAAGCAAAACATTCATTTACGCATGTATACAGTAAAATCAATAAACCTGCAATAATTTTAAAACCGATTGAAAGCTCAGCAGTTATCGGAGAGTGACAGAAAACTTTGTGAGCGGAATGTTAAACCACAAAAAATGTCCGGGTGCACGTGAATGTCAGAGGTTGCTGTCCCAGGCTCGTGTGGGTCAAAGCACAGCCTGGAACTTGGATTGCTCAGCTGGGCTCCACAGTTAGTGGTTTATTCTCGGGTTCCTTATAAAGACAAGAAGGGCTGCTCAGATCTGGGAATGGAGCTTGGGCAGGGAAGGAGAGTGGGAAGAGGTCTCCCCTGACAAGTTCACCAAGTTCTTAAGAGGGTACAAAGTGTTTCTCCCTTCACCTGTGCAGCCCACGGTGAGCACTGGGTGTCAGTGTGCTTATGTGCACAGTGTACTTGGACAGATCGGAGTGCAGCCTTGGCCGTCTTGGGGAGTCGGCTCTCTCCTTCCCCTTCCCATGGCTCGAGGCAAGGTTGTCAGTTTTGATTCAATTTGAAAATGTGAAAATGTGCTGGCTGTAGAATGACGGGTCTTACACGATCCTCGATGCTAACAGTCAGCTTAGCTATCGTCTTTGAAGACGTTCCCTAAAAGAGGCATGCACCGTAGGAGCCAAAGAGAAAAGTGATGACTTAATGGCACAGTCCTCTGCCACACGTGGGTCATCTCTGTGGAAAGCAGTTCTGCTGTGCTCTGTTGCTTTTGATAGACAGGACTGATAACTTGAGCCTGATCCTAGAAATCGTTTCGCCGTGCTCAGTTTCCAGAAGTGAGGCTGTTACTTATTCCGGATGGCTGCTTCGATTTCATGATGCCAAACAGTAGGTTTCATTTTTTTTCTAAGTTTTAGAATATTTATATTTTGTACTTTACGTATATGAGTGTTTTGGCCTGCACATATGTGTGTGTGTGTGTATCATGTGCGTGCCTAGGGCTCACACGGGACAGAAGAAGCCATCAGATCCCCTGGAACTGGAATTACAGGCAGTCACATGCTGCCACATGTGTGATGGGAGCCAAGCTTGGGTCCTCCGAAAGAACAGTGTGTGCTCTTAAATGATGAGCCGTCTCTCCAGCCCCAATTTCCTGGTAATATCATTAACTCTGGCCATACAAAATTACCACAGTTACTTAGACATTGAGGCAGGGATAATGTCCATCTAAATTTCGAGGTTCTTCTTCAACTACGTGTTTATTATTTCTCTTGGGAGTTACTAAATTAATATTTAAATATTAAACACTGTTACTAGATCCCTCATCAGGAAAGAAAACTACACTAGAACAAGGACCCCGACTGGTGCACCCAGCACCAGCTTCTGCAGGGCCTTCGCTATGGCCCCTGCAGCACCTGCCTATTCAAACTAAAATCCTCACAGCAGACCAGAGCCCAGGAGAAACCTGAAGTGAGCATCCAGGTCCCGTGGTGCTGACCGCTTCCCTGAAACGGATCGGGAACAACTGCACATTTTAAGGGGTTTCCTTAATTAGTATCTGAAATCAATTAATAAGCTCGGCGGCACGATCAGAGTCTGAATGTGCCTTCCCTCAGCATGTCAACCACACATAATTGATCACCTTCATTATTTACCCAGAATATAGTAAGAGAGTAAACTCTCACAGGGAACTTTTCGCCTATGTGCGTCTCCTCAGACCAGAGCTCCTGGATTTGCGTCCGTAGCACTAAGTCAGGTGAGAAGGAGAATGGGTTCCCATCTAAAGCACAGTGAGGTTCTTGAGCTTCCTGAATGCTGTGTGCTGTTACCAGTGCCGTTTGACATCTTTCAGCCATTAGGGGATGAATTTACCAGGTCAGTGGCCATAGTAAATCATCAAGTGAGTCCTTTCTTCCCTTCTTTTTAAAAATTAAAAATGTTAATTTTTGTTACATCTCTCTCTCTTCCCTTCCTTCTGGACCCTCCCATACACCCGTCCTTGATCTTCCTGGCCTCTCTTTTCACCAGTTGTTATTGTATGGGGATATAACCACTTGTTATTGCGTGGGTACATACACACATGTCTACATTCCTGCTCAGCTTAACCAGTTGTTACTACATGGGTATATGCATATATGTCTACATTCCTGCTCAGTTTAACCAGTTGTTATTGCATGGGTATATGTGCATATGTCTACATTCCTGCTCAGTTTAACCAGTTGTTACTGCATGGGTATATAACCAATTGTTATTGCATGGGTATATAACCAATTGTTATTGCATGGGTACATACACATATGTCTACATTCCTGCTCAGTTTAACAAGTTGTTATTGCATGGATATATGTGTATATGTCTATATTCCTGCTCAGTTAACCAGTTGTTACTACATGCATATATGTCTACATTCCTGCTCAGTTTAACCAATTGTTACTGCATGGGTATATGTGCATATGCCTAAATTCCTGCTCAGTTAACCAGTTGTTACTACATGGGTATATACATATATGTCTACATTCCTGCTCAGTTTAACCAATTGTTACTGCATGGGTATATGTGCATATGTCTACATTCTTGCTCAGTTAACCAGTTGTTACTACATGGGTATATGCATATATGTCTAACCAGTTGTTACTACATGGGTATATGCATATATGTCTACATTCCTGCTCAGTTTAACCAATTGTTACTGCATGGGTATATGTGCATATGTCTACATTCCTGCTCAGTTTAACCAGTTGTTACTACATGGGTATATGCATATATGTCTACATTCCTGCTCAGTTTAACCAATTGTTACTGCATGGGTATATGTGCATATGTCTACATTCCTGCTCAGTTTAACCAGTTGTTACTACATGGGTATATGCATATATGTCTACATTCCTGCTCATTTTGCACAACCTGCTCAGTCTGTATAATGTCACTCAATGTGGGTTTCAGGGCTGACCATTTGGCACTGGAGAACCAATTGGTGTGCTCTCGCCTGGAGCAGACTGTTTCTCCAGCTTGCAGCCTGCTTCGGTTCCTGTGGTTCTCTGCGTAGGCTGGAAGCCTTCTTCTCATGCAGTGCCTGGTACTTACTTCTCCCGGCAGTCAAGCATGCTCTGAGTGGGTGCTATCTGCTCCTTAAGGTAACTTCTGTGTGTGTGTGATGGGTTGATGGCTCTAACTTGAGGCATGGCTGGGGCTGGATGGAGGTCTTTCCGTTGCCATGGCGCTGATGCTTTTAGGAGACATCAGCAATGGAGGCTATTGCGGCTTGCCTTTAAGCATTTGTACACACACACATTTAATATTTGATCATAAAATGTTAGGTGATTGGGGCTGGGTGACTGGCTTAGCTGTTAAGTCTTTGTAATGTTCTTCCGGAGGAGCCACGTTCTATTCCTAGGACCCAGGTCAGCGGCCTCTAACTCCCAATTCAGGAAATCCAATGCCTCTGGTCTCTAAGGGAGAGAGAGAGAGGCTTTTAAAAATAAGACAAATCACTAGCTGGACCTGCGGCTCATGCCTTTACCTAACACTCAGAGGCAGGAGGATCTCTGCAAGTTCCAGGCCAGTCAGGACTGCGTGGAGAGGCCTTTGTCTCAAAAAAACAAACACCTGGAGTAACAGAATCGACCAAATACAGAGATGGTTTAACTTCTCATAGGAGAGAAAAAAAATAACTTAGTAGAAGTCTTTTGTATGCAAAATATAAGGGGCATGGCCAGAAGGCAGCCCTAGCTTTAAGCTCAACCACAGTCCAATGGGGACTAAGAATGGGTTACTGCTGAGAGAAACCTTGTCCTCTTGGCTCTCTGTGAACCAGCAGCCACAGGCGGGGGCAGGCTTTCATTTCCCAGCTGTGCTTGGATCTGAACTTTAGAGGGATCCCCCAAATGTCCCAAACTGTGTGTGTGATATCAGGGCAAACTGACCCACATAGTGGAGTATAGAAAGGGACAGACACACCCACCCCACATTATAAACGATAGGCTCTGGAGTTGGTGAGCAGCACCCAGTGTGTTCTGGGATTCCATGTGCACTGGGAGGAGGAGGAAGAGGAAGGGGAGGAAGAAAGGGAGGAGAGAGAAGAGAAGGAAGAAGAAGGGGGAGAGGAGGAGGAAGAAGAGGAGGAGAAGGTGCAGGCAGCACAGTGGGCAGAACCTGAACTCTGTGGCCAATTTCAGACCTTACAAGCTGAGCAGCCAATGTGGGCTGCATTTCTGCATCTGCTCCCCTTGCCTGGAGCCTGGAGTTAATCAGATGGACTGCATTTATCTTGCAGGGTTATTGAGTTTCTGACGCATAATTAACAGATTGGTGCTGAGTAAGGAGAAGAGGAGATCCCAGAGGACAGAACTGGGAAAACCACTGCAGGGCAGGGCGGGCAAAGAAACAAACTGCCCCTTGAAGTCACCCAAGCTGCCACAGCAGTTGGCTGGGCACATGCTCACAACCACACCAAAGGGCCGTTTGTCAGCTGTCTTTCAAGATCTGAATGTGTGCCAGTGTTCAAGATGCCACTGAATTGATTTCAAGACCCACCAGCAAGTTTTAATCATAACTAAAAGGCAAAATAAAAGATCCTGGTTTGAAGATGTAGTCCCTAAATTGCCTGGCCTAGCTCCCTTTCGGTCAGCAGAATTCCATTTAAACATCTCAAGCTGGAACAGGCCCTTAGCTTCAAGAATCTGGAAAGAAATAACTCATTTCCACAATGCATTTGATGAGCCTACAGCATCTTGCAGTCTTTACCTTAAAGTATCAGACCACACTGGGCAGAGGAGATGGTGGAGAGAGTGCTTTCCAGCCAAGGTGAGGGCCTGAGTTTCTATTCCCAGCATCCTAAAAACTTGGCAAGCCTGGCTCTGGCCCCAGCACCCAGGAAGCAAAGACAGAGAATCTTGGAGCTAGTTAGATGATCCAAAACACTAAGCTACGAGGTCAGCAAGGGACCCTGCCTCAGTAGACAAGGTGAAGAGACACTAAGAAAGGAAAAAGTGCAGAGTGGCCAGGAAAGACTCCCACATCTATGCAAGGTTTTCAGACTCATGACACACCTGCATAATACAGCCATACATACACACATGTGCACACACCAGACACATAAACACATAAAAAAGGATAAAACACTAGACTACACTGACTGCTCCCAATGCCTCCTGGGATTCTATCTTCTAGTCAGGTATCTTCCTGAGGGAATTATTTCTGGGGGAAAAAAATCCCAGACCAGCAAATTAAATTCCTGGTGGGAAAAATACACCCCATCATGAAAAGTTAGGGTTCTGCATGAAGCATCACATCTACAGGGTTCAGATTGGAAACAGAAGAACAAAATCTGACTTCCCACATTCCCACTCTGGTGGCAAAGGCAGCTTCCTATCACCTCTTCCCTCACAGTCACTGGGTTTTCTTCTATTCAGCTGACTGCCCACTATGGTCACCTTGGAAGCATGTAAACTATTCTGGCATCTGGCTCTCATGAAAAGATAATAAGTCAACTGGCCACCATGTGCTGCCCCACCTGCTAGACAAGTGTTATTGGGCTGAGCCCAGCCTCAAAGCACCCGGGTTAGAAAGGACTTGGATACATTTTACAAAAATAGTAACATTTGCACTCTTGATTTTCAGCAGTTTAAAAAGTTCAAGTACAGGAGCTTGAGGAGAGACATCTCTGAGTTTACGCTGACCAGAACCCTAGCTCAGGTTCCAGCAACTGTGTAGCCGCTCACAACACAGTAACTCCAGCTTCAGTGGGTTCAGCACCCTCCTCTGGCCTCCCCAGCTACCTGCACATTCATGCTGCACAAACACATAGACATACACTCAGGCATGTAAATAAAGAACGGCCTGGAGTACAGGGAGGGGAGGGGAGAGGAGGGCAAGAGGAGGGGGAAGGGGAGGCCTTGTATGCTCATCGGTACGATATAGATAATGTTAGGCATTCTGCTGACATTGGCAGATGGCAGGAGAGATGAGTGTAAGTGGTTTAATCAAGACTTGTGCTCAGTGTCATAATACAGCTTGAGGGGCCCCTTCTCTGTTACCCTTCCTGAAGGTTGTTCTAGAAGTTTCTACTTTCCTCCCTTGCCTCTGGTGGTTTTTAGTCAGTGTCGTTGCACAGTGCGATGTTTCTTTTTGTTTGTTTTCTTTAAAGCTTTACATTTATCATTTACTTGGCTCGGGGAGGAGGGCATGTGTGCCATGGCGTGTAAGTGGAGATCACGGGATTAGAACTCGGGTCGTCAAACTTCGAGAGCAAGCGCCTTCACCCACTAAGCCACCTCACCAGCCCTGTTTTGTTTTTGTGTCTGAGAGAAGGCCTTTACCATGTGACTCTGGCTGGCCTTGAACTCCTCATGGCCTCAGACTCCACCTGCCTCAGCCTCCCAAGCTCAGCTCAGAGGCCCACGCCACAACCCTGGCTCAATATATCTAAATTAAAGCACTGAGCACAGCTTGTTACACTGGGTCCCTGCCATGGGCGCCCTTTCTCGGAGGTGATGGCTGTCACAGGTTCTTGCAGGCATTCCTGGCAATTCTCACACAGACATTTTAGCGACTATGAAAACATACAACCACATACTATCTTGTTTCGGTTTTACAAAAGCGGAGCCTGCTGGGCGTATAGTTTTCATTCAAATCATCTGTTTTCATCCAGAGAGTAGTAGGTCAAACTCCAGCAGACAGCCAGCGAGAGAACCCGTGGCTACAGAACCTTGACCTGAGGGCTCTTTGGGCTCTGTGGCAACTTCAGCAGCATCCACGTCTGTTGTCTCCATCCCGTTGTGGGCTGGCTGATGTAGGCCTGCGACTTCCCTTTGATGCGTGTCTTCCCATTGGGTAGAAGCTACACCCTCCCGCCTGTTGAGTTTTCAATTGCTATTTACTAATTTGGTGCACACACAGGACGGGCTGTTTTATAACAATGCACCCATGGAGGCTTGCTACCTCATCTCGATAGACTGTGTGCATGCAAGCTGCAGAGGAATTCGTTTGTGTTTACTCCCGGTGTGTTTTGCAGGTGTTGGTGTTTGTCTTAGTTAGGGTCTTTATTGCCGTGAAGAGACATCATGACAAGGTTACTCTCATACAAGAAAAGATTTAATTGGGGCTGGTTTACAGTTTTAGAGGTTCATCATGGCAGGAACATGGCGGCATGCAGGCAGACGTGATGGTGCTGGAGAAGGAGAGTTCTACATCTTGTACCGCAGGCAGCGAGAAGACTGTCTTCTGTACTGGGCGGGGCCTGAGCCTAGGAGATCTCAAAGTGTCACCTACACAGTGACACACTTCCTCCAATGAGGCCACACCTCCTAGTAGTGCCACTCCCTATGGGCATTCAATCACGTGAGTCAGTGGGGGCCAAACCTAGTCTAACCACCAGTGTTCACGTGAGTCTCTGAGAACCGCTTTCAGATCTCCTCTGCACTGTGTCTCTATCTGTCCTGGAAGCATCAGCATCATGACCTCATGGGATTCCCACTGCTTTCTCCACAGTCTTACTGTGTGAGTGGTCAGCTGACCTCTGGGGAAATCATATCTCCTCTTCCCAGATCACAGTTTTCCTGGCACCCAGCCAGGCTCTAAACCTTCCAGAAGTTGCTCTGTCAACCAAACGTCCCATGAACCCGTAACAGTGAAAACATGATTAACACGCTACCTGTCTAAGGACTCATCGTCTCTGGAGATTTTCCCCTAACCTTTCTATCTTTTGTTCTTCACAATTTGCCAGTATCACAGCTTTATCAACCAACTAATCCATCAAGTATTTCTTTGGTACCCAGGACCCAGGTTGCCAGAAAGCAATCCATTTGTTTATAAACCGTATTGTCTTTGTTACTAAGTGCCTTTCTGTTTCCTCTGTTTACTTTAGGTCGATAGCTTTATCATTTAAGTATGTTGCGAAAGCCATGACCTCAAGGAGAGTCTGAGGATCAACTAGTACATCTCAGCCCCTCCTTCCAGTAACAGCTCCCATTGTCCCAATCACTGCCACCTCTGCACTCCCCCAGTCCAGAGCGGGAAACTGACAAGTCTGTCTCTCACACCTTAGCATTTTAAGGGGAAAGTCAAAGCAATAAGCTGTACAGAGACAAAGGGGTGAACCCTTCACGTCCTTCCTCACCCCAACCCCCACGCTCTGGGTTTGGAACAGCATCACTCTCCCCTGGAGGACAGTGGTAATCTCCTGTCTAGTTAGGAAGGTGTCAGCCAGCATAGCTCAGGAGTCCTTTCCTTTCTGGAGTTGTACCTCCCCATCCCCCACCTGCTTTCTTGTGAGGACTTTGCCATGTTTTCAACTGTGTTATAAGAGGGTCTTCCTATCATGAAAATGCCATTCTTGATAGAATTTGTTTTAATTTACATTTAGTGTGTGTGTGTGTGTGTGTGTGTGTGTGAGAGAGAGAGAGAGAGAGAGAGAGAGTGTGTGAGAGAGAGAGAGTGTGTGTGTATGCTGTGTGTGTGTATGCATGTGTGTGTGTGTATGTGTGTGTGAAGGCATGTGTGTGTGGTGCGTGTGTGTATGTGTGTGTGTATGTGTGTGTATGTGTGTGTATGTGTGTGTGTCTGTGAGTGTGTGTATATGTGCGTGTGTGTATGTGTGTGTGAGTGTGTGTGTATGTGTGTGTATGTGTGTGTGTGTGTGAGTGTGTGTGTGTGTGAGAGAGAGTGTGTGTGTGTGTGTGTGTGTGTGTGTGTATGCATGCGTGTGTGGTACATGTGTGTATGTGTGTGTGAGTGTGTGTGTGTGAGTGTGTGTGTATGCATATGTGTGTGTGGTGCGTGTATGTATGTGTGTGTGAGTGTGTGTAGGTGTGAGTATGTGTGTGCACTCGAGTGCCCACCTTCAGGAATCAACAATCACCTTTCTGTGTGTGGAAAACATGGTTCTTCCGGCTTGGTGACAAGCACCTTCATCTCACCCACCCCTAGAAGTGTGTTTAAATAATGGCATGGACGTTCAGGTAAATGTATATGCGCTCCCCAGGATGATGTGGAGCCTTAGGTCTAACCTTAACCTGCTGCTGGTAAACTTCCTGCCTAGGGGAGGTGAACCCTTTCTCCTACCATCCCAACAACATACCAGTGTGCCATTCCACAAAAATTCAACCAGGGAACAATAGGTTTACTTACATAATGTAGATGAGGGTGCAGGTAGGGTGACTTTAAAGCAGACACACTGAAATGTCTGCACCCCACACATAGGATGAACCCCAGAGCTGTGGAGATAGTCTGCTCCCCTAATCCTACCCAACCTGTGTCCTCTAAGCCCTCCAGAGACCCTGAGGCCACACACAATGAGGGAGGAATTCATACAGCTGCTGGGAGGGGTGGCCGGAATGAGCGTCCCACAATCCTTCCAGCAGCCTCCTTTCAAGAAAGCATGTCCACAGTCAACGAACCCAACTGTGGAGATCCCTGGCCATCATGCCTAGTCTGACTGTTGAAGATGGCGGTGACTTATCCCTAAGGACGTCCTCAGACAACACCTGCCTGCCTTGATGCATCCTAATGACTGTTGTTATGTTGGCTGAAACCCTTCCCACCCTGAGAGTCCAGTGTACACTTGTGAGGGAAATCCTCCAGTCTCAGCCACCTGAAGGCTGGGGTCACTAGTGTGTGGCACCTTGCCAGATTTATAATCTTCAATTACGCAAATGTGTAGCCCTTAGGTGACTTGTCATAAAAGAGCATAGGGGCGGAAAAGTCACAACCAAAAGTTTTAGCAGGTCTGCCCCGCTTGAGGCTGGCAGAGAACTGGAAGAACTAAGTGTCCTCTCAGCCCTGGCCATTTGACAGAAGGACGGGACAGGAAGGACCTGCAGAGTTTTCCTTCCAGTAGTTTCTCCCCCGAGGCTCCGATCTGATCACTGTCAGCACAGCATTCTGCAGCTCGGTCCCCCGAAATGGCACCCACATGTAATCTGGGTATCATGCTGAAATTCCCAGACGTGTGTGTATATGTGTGTGTGTGTGTGTGTGTGTGTGTGTGAGATAGAGAGAGAGAGAGAGAGAGAGAGAGAGAGAGAGATATTGTCTCTGTGAGTGTGGACAGAGCATTTGCATATGTGCATATGAGTCTGGGTGTGCAAATGCATGTAGGTGTGTGCATTCAGGTGTGTAAGTGTGGGTGTATGTGTGGCAATGTGTGAGTGTTGTGTGTGTGGGGGTGTATGGGTAGAAATGTGTCTGTGTGTGCACGTGAGTTGTGTTTGTGTGCGCATGCACGCATCTACTCCCAGGCTTCCTCCTGGCTTGTCCCCTGGCCTCCTGCGGTCCTCCCCTTTATTTTAAAATTAAAATGATCTGTTCCTGCAGCTCGCAGCCCCTGCTTTGTGCTTTTCCACAGCAGTCACCATGCCTTGTCCCTTGCCCATCCTCTGCAGTTGGGAAAGTGCCACCAGGATGGGGACTTTGGTGACATTCTGTGGGTCTAGTGCTCAGAGCAGTGGTACACACGGGAAAGTAGCACAGTGGTTATTTGCAAGATGAGCTCAGTGTGACTGTCCCTCCAGCAAGCACAGCATTTGGAAGGCTGGCTGACTGGCCAACAAATCATCGGCATGGAAAGAACCCCACGGCTACTCATTTTTCTTCCACCAGGAAGCCTCTGGCAAAGTCAGATAGAGTCCGAACTGTTTCCATCAACACAGAATTCCTCACATGGTGCTATAATTAGGGCTTGGTACAAAGTGACGGTCTAAAACCAGTCTGCACCTGACACCTTGCGACCCTCGGGCCGTGTTTAATTCTTCAGCAAATTCAGGGATCTGTGCCTATTGGAACCTGTGGCCTCGGCCTGGGAGCAGCACACCGCCTCTGCATGTTCCTGGTGAGAAATGAGTTCCAAAAACCATTCCCCTACCCCAGCTTTGCCAGTGTCCCACTGTCCTCTCAAGGTGCCCATAGCAACCACAGTGGCCATCGCACTGAAAAAAAAGAATCAAATCACTCTCTAATTGCCTTAATTTGGGGAAGACTGTTACAGCCATTTCATTTTGTAGCATAAGTGATTGCTCTTTGTTCCACAATAATACAGGCACACAGTTCTCCCTCATCCTGCCCACGGTCCCACTCTCCAGGAGTTAGCAGTTCAGTGTGTGATTCCTGCAGGGAGACTTTCGCATTAAATGTAAAGATGGGTGGCTTTTCACTTCGCTTGCCCAGCAGCACAGAGCACAAAGGCCGGTCCACGATGATGCAGCAAGTTTGATAATTTCAATAAATCTCATGTGAACAAAGCACAGTGTCAAACTTTATCATATGTGCACATGCATTCCAGTCGTATGCATGTGCAGTGTCAAACTTTATCATATGTGCACATGTATTCCAGCCGTATGCATGTGCTGTGATCGGTATGCAGAAGTAATCAGCCACAGAAAGCGCTATCCTGGTGGCTGAGTGTCTTAGTCAGCACAGGGCGTCACAGGTTTCACTGAGGCTCAGATCCAACTCCAGTGCCCACTCTTGTCCCTCTCCTACTGGTTCCCTTCCTCCCCTAAATTATGCCTATGTCATAGAGAGATCAATAGATTGATAGATTGATAGATGATAGGTAGATATAGATAGGTAGATGACAGATGGATGATAAATAGATTATAGATATGAAGGTGTACGTAGATATATATGATAGATATGTAGATAGATAGATGACAGAAGATAAATAAATAGATGATTGATAGATGATAGTTAGATGATATGTAGATAATAGGTAGATGATAGATGATAGATTATAGATATATAGGCATATGTAGATATGTACAATAGATATGTAGAAAGATAGAAAGATAGATGATAAGTAGATATAGGTAGATGGTAGATAAATGATAGATTATAGATATGTAGGTGCATGCAAAATTTACGATAGATATGTAGATATGTAGATAGAAAGATAGATAGGTAGACAAACAGACAGACAGATATAGCAGTAGATACAAGTTCTATATGAAGGAAAGCACAGTATCTTTTAGTCTTCTCATCTCTGTAGCCTTCCACAGCCCCCTCATTCTTCTGCTGTTTCTCTTCTCCTTGTCTCTCACAAAGAGACGGACACACATAAGGACTTATTGCCAGGACCAAAGTCACCCGGACAATGACGAACACGATAAAGGCACTGTTTAAAATGAGCAAGTCCACATTTGTCCATATGTGGACAAATTTTATCCTTAGGTGGAATTCTTCCAAAACGACCTCTTAATTCCATTTGAAAAAGGGATGTTTTATGTGCTATTTTGAGTGCAACCAGTAAACATTTGCTGACTGAACCACAGTGGCCCCTGCAAACAAACCCCCAACTCTTCAAGAGTTAGTGAGCTTCAAGTTTCTCAGGCTCTGATTCCACATCTGGATCATGGCCATCACTTCCATGAAGCCACCTGAGGGTCACCGCGGAGTCCACTCATGGGGCAGCCTCGAGGGACTCATGCACAGCTGTGCCCGTGCGCACCGTGCTTTGTCGTGGACAGACAGAGATAACACGTGTCTCACCCACAGCTGCGTTTAGCCATTTGTAAAGGTAAGTTTAGACTCTTTGACTCGGCGTCTTCCCCAATTACCTCTTTGCATCGGCACATACTCCTGCTTTTGCCAAAGCGGTCCTTAAATAGCTTTTTCTTCTGCGTTTGGGTAGACAAAACAAAAGGGGGAAAAAACTATTCGGCATGATAGCTTGTCTCTGAATAAACACACTTTTAAAATTGCTTGCGTGTTTATCATCATGTGTGTGTATAATGCGTATGCGTGCACGTGTGGCACAGACTCAGAGCGTGCTGCTGTGTGAGTCAGGTCTTGCCCTCCACCTCTATGTGGGTTCCTGTGATTGAACACATGTTTTCGGGTTTTCTGGCAAGCACTCTAAGCGCTGGGACCATCTCCCTGGCTAGAAATACACTGTTCATTGTTTTAAATTAAAATGTAAGTTCATTTGAATGGGCGTTTGGCCGGCACGCATGTCTGCACCATGTGCACGTTGTGCCCATGGAGGCCAGAGAGGGTGTCAGGTCCCATGCGACTGGAGTAACAGACCGTTGTGACCTGGCATGTGGGTGCATCATCCATCGAACCTGGGTATTCTAGAAGAACAATATGTATTCTTGGCCCTTGAGCCATCTCTCCAGTCCCCAGAAACACGCTTTTGTCAATTGGCAAAGAAAGGAGAAAGGAAGGGAGACAAGGAAAGAAACTACAAGCTGCGAAAATTCTAGCTGAGAAGAATCCCAACTAGGCTTTCCCACAGATGGGCTTCATACACCCCAGAGGCCCACTGCAGCTGACAGCAGGACAGGGAGCCATGCTCTGCCTTCCTGTGACAACCTGAGCTATGCCGAGAACGCCTCGTGGTTTCTGCATATCTTTTCAGGGGCTGACCCAAAGGCCAGATCTGGGCTGCTCAAATGCTAACATGTTATAGCTACAGGGAAGAATTCCTGTCTCCCCAGTGAAAGTCAGCTTAATGAAGTATGAGAAGTTCAAAGAGTAGACCCACTGAGGCTTGCCCATTTATAGACAGACATACTGACCCAGATCCGAATCTAAGGTGAGTGCTTCTGTCTACCGTCTTCCTCAGCACGGACTACACCTCAGTCCACTGTGCACAGCGATCACCTGCACTAATTTACAGCATCATTTATACTGGGGACTCTCAGGCTTCACTGAGGACCGTCTAGATATGAGAAATAAAGTTTGATTCTCTGCCATTGCCTGCACAGTTGTATCCCTGGGGCTGAGACTCAGGTTGTAATGATTGGAGCCCAGGGCCCAGTGACGGCCGTGGCTGACTGATTCTTTCTTCTAAGCACTCCGCCATCCCACAGGAGCTTTGAGTGCCAATCACTATCTATCTGTAAAGGATTCCAGTAGACGTCCCACAAGCACTAGAGTGGTGAAACTTAACCACAGCCTGATAGAACTTGCCTTATCTCCTGCCAGATTTGATCATTATTTCTAGAATATAAGTGTTTTGGGGGGTTAGGGAGAGCTGAAGGCATGAAGACCTGAGTTTGAGGCCTAGAACCAAAGTAAACCAGTGGAACACAGTGCCCAGGCTTATGGTATCAGCGGCAGATCCCAGGCCAGGAAGACCCTGTCTCAAAACACAAGGTGACTGCTTGTGAGGAGAAACATCTGAGGTTGTCCTCTGACCTCCCCTCCATATATACTCATGCGGACATGCACACTTGCTCACTAGAGAGCATTCACACACACACACACACACACACACACACGTACCTATGCATGTTTGCACACACACGTGCACATATGCATGTTTGCACACCCATGTACATAGGCATGTTTGTGCGTGCACGCGCACACACACATCAGTTCTTCCTAACCAAAGGACTTAAAAGATATAGCTTAGCAAGACAGAGAAGCTTCACGTATTAACCATTAATAAATTCAATAAACAGCCGAGCTGATGTCCACTGCTCCACATTCTTATGTCCATAAGCTGAGTGGGAGTTAAGGGGGTGAGAACAAGGTTCTCTCCACCAGGGAGGTGATATTATTCCTTCCTCAGAGTCAGTACAGATCCTGGGTTGGTCTAGACTTTCACTCCACCCAGAAGTGCTGAGGGTCCCTTCGCCTCCCACGGTGGTGTAGGTTGGGAACAGGAATGCCAGGAGAAAGCACGTGCCTCTTGTGGTGGAGCACAGCGGCCAGAGGGGAGCACAACTCTGACTCCTTCCTATCATCCATGACAGCTCTGTCCCAGCCTGGGCACCACCAGATACTAACCTCAGCTGCAGCACTAGGTAAAGTCCCGGAGCCCGGACAATATCCAGACCCCTGGCTTCATATTCTCAGTGTCTAAAACACAGCATGAGAGAGGGACGTCTTGGCTCAAGTGAGAGCAAACGATTGCAGACTCCAACACAGGGGCACCACAAATGTTGGCATTGCCTGAGGAGGACTGAACAGCAGCCATCATAAAAGTGTCCACGCAGTCGCAGGGACTGCTGAAACAAACTGTCAGCATTGTTATGTTGATACTGTGAGATAACATCGAACAAAGGGACGTGACTTAGAAGACCCCAGTGGGATGAGATTGTAACGGTAGATGCAATAAACAAACAAACAAACAAAAATTGGACAGGCAGGCTAAGAAAGAACAGAACGCTTTAACGGAAAAAGGAAGTCATGTGAGCTGAATGAAGGAGAGAAAAACAGGCTGCTGTAGATAAGTGACAGACAGATGGGTAGACAGACAGAGCCCTCAGGTATCTGAGGTAGAAAATGTGACAGAACATGTAAATTCATATCATGAGAATCCCAGAAGGATTCTACGTCAAAGCACCTGAGAGATAAAAACAACCTCACAGAGACGTGCACTGCTGCGATACTCACAACGGCTACCAGGCAGGGAGCCCAGATATCCAGGCGGCTAATACAACACAGAGCGTCTGTCTGCTGGGTTGGTGTTTGTACGTACGAAGACTGGAGACATGCTATACCTGAGAGACCGTGACCCAGTGTGCAAAGCAGAGGCCAGACACAACGGGCCTCACGCTGCAATGCCGCTCCTGTGAGATACTCAGAAGAAACATCTGTAGAGGCGAAACCATAGGCTGGCGAGTGCATGTGAGAAGGGGGGAGAGCTCAGGGCAGCAGCAGAAGCCTGCCGGGCCTGTGACTGAGCGAGGGGCTCTCCCTGGCATCGGACGCTCCAACGTTGATTGTGCTGTGAGCTGAGAAGCGCTGTCAACACACTGAGAACCACCGGAGTTTCTCAGTAAAATCGGCAAATTGTATGTTATGGGCATATTTCACCACAGCTTTAACCGTCAGTTAAAAATAAGGACAAGAATTAGCATAGATGGGTCATGTGATCGATGAAACACAACATCCTAGAGCAAAATCACTTACCTGCGTATGTTCGACTCCATGGGGAGACTGCGCAGAGAGGGCAGAACTCAGACACCCTGGCCTGCAAGGGTGGGTTTCTCTACACCTCTGTGCACTGGCTAGGATTCCCTCAGTGAGTGTGGATGCTTTTTAATAATTTATTTATTTTATGTGTATTTGTGTTTTTCCTGTATCTATGTCTGTGTGAGGGTGTCAGATCCTGGAGTTACAGACAGTTGTGAGCTGCCATGTAGGTGCTGGGAACTAAACTCTGGAATAGTAGTCAGTGCTCTTAACTGCTGGGACGTCTCTCCAGCCCCGAGTGCTGATTTTTAAATCAATATTATTTTTTTTTCAAAACGAAAGTAATACCAAGCTCCTGAACTTGTTTTTTGTCCTATGAATTTGGCTGATGGTAAACTAATCCATCTGGTTGGCGGTTCGTGCTCACACTTCTAGGTTTCTGTGTATCTGTCTTCCGTATTCTTACTGCAGGAGGAGCCCATGACTGACTGCGGTCGGCCTGTCTCCCATTGCTCACAGCACACCGCTGAGGTGATTTTCACTGAGTAAATGATCAAGACCACTGCTGACTCATTAGACAGCCAACCCACGAGGGTGAGAGGCTGGAGAAAAGACTCGGCGTGTGCACGTATGTGAGCCATTGTCATTTCCACGAGTTGCCTGTAGGAACAGCTGGGTTTGACAAGAAGTCGCTTGGATAACATTGTCCTCTTACAGTAACTACTGTGACGGTAGCTTTAACTATCAACCTGACACAATCTGGAGTCACCTGGGAAGAGACTCCTCTACTCTCTTTCCCCACTTGCTAGAGAGCAATGCTTTTCAACCTGTGGGTCAAGATCCCTTTGGAGTCAAAATCATGGGGGTCAAATATCAGATATTTAGGTTACAATTCATAGCAGTGTCAAAGTTACAGTTATGAAGCAGTAACAAAATAGCTTTATGGTTGAGGGTCAACACACGAGAAACGGTTAAAGTGTCGCATTGTTAGGGAGGGTGAGAGCCACTGGGATAGACCTCTCCTTTTCCCTCATAGTCAGGGTTAGAAATCCAAGAACCTCCATTACCATCTCAAGGTCTGACCCTTGGTGCTTGCCAGGAGGATTGGTGGACAGGAAGTGAGTTTCAACTCACAGATAGCAAAGATAGGGAAAAATGTGAGGTGATTAAGTAAAATTTAGTTTATCCTTGTCAGTGTTTGCCGAGGATAGGAAAGAGCAGGACAATGAGAGAGAGAGAGAGAAAGAGAGAGAGAGAGAGAGAGAGAGAGAGAGAGAGAGAGAGAGAGAGAGAGAGAGGAGAGAGACATAGAGAAACAAGATTTTATAAAGAAAAAGGGAATTGCCAGAAACCTCACCCCAGCTGATACAATGTCCCTATCCCTTTATTCTTAAAAATCTATTCATTCTCAGGGAATTGCATACAGTGTTGCCTTTGTTAGGGTTTTACTGTTGTGAACATACACCATGACCAAGGCAACTCTTATAAGGACAACATTTAACTGGGGCTGGCTTACAGGTTCAGAGGTTCAGTCTAGTATCATCAAGGCAGGAACATGGCAGCATCCAGGCGGGCACAGTGCAGGAGGAGCTGAGAGTTCCACATCTTCATCTGAAGGCTGCTAGTGGAAGACTGATTTTCAGGCATTTAGGTCTAGGGTATTAAAGCCCACACCCACAGTGACACATCTACTCCAACAAGGCCACACCTCCTAATAGTGCCACTTCCTAGCCCAAGCATATACAAACCATCACATGTGTACACTGGAGTATAACCCTAACCACTCCTTTCTCTCCCTCCAACTCCCCTGAGTACCCCTAACATGTCCCTCTCCTAATTTTACATCCTTTAAAATATAACTCGCTAAGTTAATGCAGTCCATATGTACATGGGTGGGGGCCATCCACTGGAGGAGGGAAGCGCCAGTGGGTACACCCCCAAAGAAGTCTGACCGTCCTTCCACCAGAAGCCAGCAATTGCCAGCAGCTGCTTGATTAGGGTGGGGCCTTGTGAGCTCCTCTTACTCCATGCTGAAGTTTGGCTGGCAGCCTTCCCCGAGACTCATCATTGGTCAAAGTGCTGAGGAAGGCCATAGTGAGTCTGAGCTAGCCTGAGCTATGCACAGCATGATCCTAGACACAAAACCAGTGAAGGCAGAAATAGGGCAGGGTGAACGGCCATGGAGCCAGCATCTGCTGAGCCATGAGAGCAACTCACCCACCAAGGGCACTGTTGACTCTTCTATGACTGTCAATCAAGGAAATTTACTTTGATAGTGGATATTTTTGACAATCACTGTTATTTACATATGCAAATGTGGAGTGAAATACAGTGCCTAAGCCAGCTGTGATTTCACACTGCCTATTTCCGTAATGAGTGTTCAAAAGTCTGAGTCAAAAGCCTTGCAGTGGAACATGTAATAGCTCATAATAACAGAGGGGCTCCTTTAATTATTTCAATTAAAATTGGAATTGGGATGGAAAAAGTCCTGATTTCCCTCTCAGGGTCAATGGTGAAACACTGAAGAATGCGTTTGGCTTTCGTTAGTTTGTAAAACAAGACATCAGCTCTGACCTGACAGCAGCTACTTCAGAAGGAAATAGATGGACTTGTTTATCCTGAAAATGTAGACATATGCGTGTAGCACAGAGAAATCGGCTTGCTCTCCATTGGCAAAACGGCACGCTCCACGCAGTGTACATCATCCTGCCCTCTAAATCTTGGGCCTTCCACTTTGAAATTAAAACAAGCAAGAATAACTGGATTTCTTTTTGGTTCACTTGTTTGGTTTTGTTCTGATTTTTTTCTTATTGTTTTTCTCTTTGCTTTTTGTTTTATCCTAAAATTAGTTCCAAATACTTTATATTTTAAAAGCTTTTTAATTTTTAAATGATTTATCATTCTAGGGATTTGGAAGTAGCTATTTGAACTAAAGCCAAACTCACGTGTGTGCAGCTCTGTGTGTGCTTAATTCATCTTCTCATAAATCAGGCACTTACTACTCTTACAAGACAACTATTTTTCTAACAACTATTATTTTTAAGTGTGTGTGTGTGTGTGTGTGTGTGTGTGTGTGTGTGTGTGTGTGTGTGTCCATGAGAGCAATTGCCTGTAGAGACCAGAAGAGGGCATCAGACCGGTTGTGGAACTCCTGACACCTGTGCTCACATAGATTCCCTGATATGGAAATCCAACTTGAGTCCTCAAGAAAAGAGAGAGCGCTAACCAATGAGCCATCTCTCAGACGCCTAGGTGAATATTTTAACCATCTGCCATGGTGATGTGCTCCAGTGACTCAAATGGCCAGCGTAGTGTCTAGGATCTCTACCTTCTACCCCAGCGTCTCCTCGGAGAGTGAGCAATGATGCTGTGTCTGTCACATTTCCCACATCTACAGATCTCCTAAACTCTAGAAGTTTCTAAATATAATGAATTATAATCAAACACAAACAGGATCACTCTGGTTTACTCTGGTTTTCTTTATCAGCCTTTCAGATATCAGTCCCATTTGCTTGGTAATGCTTCGGCTCTGACACTGTGTTACTGCAGCTCTGACACTGTGTTACTGCTGCAGCTCTGACACTGTGTTACTGCAGCTCTGACACTGTGTTACTGCTGCAGCTCTGACACTGTGTTACTGCTGCAGCTCTGACACTGGGTTACTGCTGCAGCTCTACTGGGTTACTGCTGCAGCTCTGACACTGGGTTACTGCTGCAGCTCTGACACTGGGTTACTGCTGCAGCTCTGACACTGGGTTACTGCTGCAGCTCTGACACTGTGTTACTGCTGCAGCTCTGACACTGTGTTACTGCTGCAGCTCTGACACTGTGTTACTGCTGCAGCTCTGACACTGGGTTACTGCAGCTCTGACACTGTGTTACTGCTGCAGCTCTAACACTGTGTTACTACTGCAGCTCTGACACTGGGTTACTGCTGCAGCTCTGACACTGTGTTACTGCTGCAGCTCTGACACTGTTACTGCAGCTCTGACACTGGGTTACTGCTGCAGCTCTGACACTGGGTTACTGCTGCAGCTGTGACACTGGGTTACTGCTGCAGCTGTGACACTGTTACTGCAGTTCTGACACTGTGTTACTGCTGCAGCTCTGGCACTGTGTTACTGCTGCAGCTCTGACACTGTTACTGCTGCAGCTCTGACACTGTGTTACTGCTGCAGCTCTGACACTGGGTTACTGCTGCAGCTCTGACACTGTGTTACTGTTGCTGCTGTGACATGTTACTGCTGCAGCTCTGACACTGTGTTACTGCTGCAGCTCTGACACTGTGTTACTGCTGCAGCTCTGGCACTGGGTTACTGCTGCAGCTCTGACACTGTGTTACTGCAGCTCTGACACTGTGTTACTGCTGCAGCTCTGACACTGTGTTACTGCAGCTCTGACACTGTGTTATTGCTGCAGCTCTGACACTGTGTTACTGTTGCTGCTGTGACACTGTTACTGCTGCAGCTTTGACACTGTGTTACTGCTGTGGCTCTGACACTGGGTTACTGCTGCAGCTCTGACACTGTTACTGCTGCAGCTCTGACACTGTGTTACTGTTGCAGCTCTGACACATGCCAGTTTCATATATACTCCATGGGCCTCTCTGCTCCCATCACAGATGCTGCCAGTGTATTTGCTGAGTGACTGGCCAAGTAAACAGCTACATTTATACTCAGAACAGAGGAATGGAGCCTATCTAACTGTATGACTTTCCCCAACTGAGTAAAACCATAGATCCCAAGGGAAACAACTTAGATTTAGGGTGAGTCGCTAAGTTTTGTCTTCGTACTTGACTCTCACACACCACAAACTGAAAAGATAGCAAACAGTGAATATGTCTCTGGAATTTGCTAGAAGCCTTTAGTTGTTCTTATGGAGAATGAATGGCTTCCTGGATTGTTAGAGTTGAAGGTTGGTCTGGGGAAGGTTGCTTTGTTTTAACCTATCTCTTCACACACATGCACACACACACACATACACACATGCACATGCACACTCAGCCACAAAGAAATGCATGCACACAGGCACACTCGCACCCCCACACACACATGCACACCTACTATCACCATCACCACCACCCTATGATCACATCTGAAGGATTTTGAGGGTTACCACTTGAGCTAGCCTGCCCCTTTACAATGGTCACGGGAGACTTTAGCCCACTGCTGTAATTCCATGATTAAATTCACTCCTATGGTTTTATCATCCATACATATGCTTTGAACTCAGTGGAACATAAATGTCACCTTGAGCTCCACATTTAGTGCCTGATGAACATCTAGACTTTACCAAACACTCGAAACCTTTAAAAATTCACCTCCTCATTTTCTCATACCCCACTGAAAAATTACCGTCACTTCAGCAGCCACCAATGGTGTCTCACCGGTCAGTTGTCCCCTTCCCTTCTACTGGCCAAAAAAAAAGAATATGTGGGCTTAGTCCATGCCTGTGTCAGAAATCTACAGTCTGTGGATCAGTTCTTATAAGTGAAGTTCTTATTTTATTTTTGAAATATTAGTGTTTTACTTCACGTGTATCAGTGTTCTGTAGCACACACATCTGTGACGTGAGTGTACAAGTGCCAATGGGGCCAGAACAGGATTCAAATCACCATGTAACTGCTGGGAATCGAACCCCTGTCCTCTGGAAGAACAGTGAGTGCTTCTACCGGCTGAGCCCTCTCCACCGCCCTATAAATGTTTTACTGGAACACAGAAGTACTCAGTCACTTGTCACCTTTGTTCACAATGGCCAGCATCAATCACACAGTCCTACATGACCCTTCACACACAAAAAGGCTTGCTGACCACTGGTTAGATAAGAGCCCTAAACCCAGCAATGACTAAGTAATTTTGTCATCTATATATCTCTGGATCACCTTACGGTGTCTTAAATCTGAACCCTGGACACCTCTCATCTTGACTTGACTCAACCCCACTCTTACTGCCCTAGAGTGACACACTTAAGACCTCCACGTTTGTTAGGCTGTTCAAGACAATTGTGCACGCGTCTCTCTCGCGTCTATCCGTCTCGTGAACACACATACTGATGCGTCAGGTTTGTTCCTAACTATCTTTCTGAGAACATCTGTGTGGCAGAGATCCTTAGAAGATGCTGGGTCTCCCTTCAGGACAAAGAACAGATCTGTTTGCTTGCCAGAGTAATAAAGATAACATTTGCCTTCAGAGGAAATTCAGCAGGCTTGCATACACCCCTCATAAATTATTGATGACGGAGCTGGAGAGATGGCTCCAGGCTTAAAGAGTTCTGTCTGCCCTTGCAGAAGACCCAGTTCAATTCCCAGCACACAACATGGCCACTCACAACCATCTGTAACTCCAGTTCCAAGGGATCTTACACCCTCTTCTGGCCTCTACAAGCACTAGGCTCACAGCTGGTACACGCAGATGGTACACACCAGGCCAGACAGTCATACACACAAAATAAAAATTTAAAGTAATTAAAACAAAATAATTGCTGAAGCTAAACTTTGTGATGCCATGACTCTGTTATAAACTCACTGTGCATATAACACACACTCCCATCACCTTCCTGTCGCCCGATGAAACTCCAAGAACAGAGTGAACCATTGTGAACTCAAAGCCTTTGTTCTCTGGTTCTGGAGACTTGTGTCTTTCTTCTGTAGCGTTAGAAAAAAAAAAATAATAAAAGCCAAATTGTCATCAGGCAAGAAGGCAATATAATCCCAGATTCTTCATAATTCTTTACATGTGTTTTCTTCCTGTCTCTTTCCACTTCTTGTAGATTCAAGTCCACGTGGTACAGCCAAAAAGACCCACTGCACCTTTTTGCTGGGCTAAAACCTCTGCATTCTCTTCCAGTGCTCAGTCAGGGATCACACACACACACACACACACACACACACACACACCACACATCCTCTTCAGTGTCTTCCTGCCTCTGCTCACACCTGGGCTGTGACCTCCCGGATCACTCACCTCCTTTCCCTACGCCCAACACTGTGACTGACAGGAACTTGTAGAAGGAAGAGTTTATTGGGGCTTGAAGCTTACAAATGCATGAGAAGCCAGTATGGAGGGGAGGCATAGCGGCAGGAGCAGGAGCCTGAGTGTTCATGATCTTCAAGCAGGAGGAGAGACAGTGAAACAGAAGTAAGGTGAGGAGGTTGGGGATTTAGCTCAGTGGTAGAGCGCTTCCCTAGCAAGCGCAAGGCCCTGGGTTCAGTCCTCAGCTCGGGGTGGGTGGAGTGGGGAAGAAGTAAGGTGAGGCTCTGTGATCCCCAGGCCTTCCCCCACACCACCCTTCTTCCTTGACCTTCAACCCTGCTTCCTCACAGCCCACCTCAGGTGTTATCTCCTTCCCAGAGCAGCCCCTGTCTCCAGGTTTATAGATCGCCTAGGAACAACTTGATGATAGCCACAGTAGTGAGGGCCTGTCTCCTCTGTCACGCACTGAGTAAAAAGACAGCATTTCTTCATCTTGATGCCCAGGCCTCTGATGTTTTCCCCAGCACCCATTGTTGCTCATAAAACATTTAACAGTTGATTCTGAAACAAATCTAACAGGTTGATTTGTCTCGGGGGTGGGGGAGGGGAGGGATGAAAATAATAAATTTCCATTTATATTCTCAAGCCGAGAAAATGGTTTTTTTTTCCTAAACATTACCTTTTCTTTTGAAATATGATTCATTGAGACTCAAAGAACAGCCAAGTAAGACCTGAGACAGTCCAAAGTGTTTCCGGGCCCTGGACTACTCACCACCCGACACTACCTGCCCTTTGGGATTGGAGGTAAATTGGCACAGAGTCAACAACACAGACTCCTGGAACAGGCGAGAAACATTGTAGCAAGCTCATCTGAGCACTGCGGCAAGCTCCTATAATACCCATTCCCACCCACCTTGGTCCCAAGAAAGCATCTCTTCTAAACAGCAGTTCCCAGTTGGCTGGCATTGTCTGCACCAGCAATCCTTGGTCTCTCAGGCAGTTCTCAATTGGGTCCTCCTGCAAGAGATGCTTTTGCGGCTGCATGGCCCCCAGCAGTTACATAGAGGTGGCCCCCGCCCTTCTTGCTATGAATGTTCTAGAGAGGTTTTGTATTTTTCCAGGTCCGGGTATACTCCACAAACCATGCTGGAATCATCAGATGATGCCTGCTATCAGTAACAGGAGAGAACACTTCACTTACACCCCACAGCTGTTCTTGGTCTCCACCAACTACAATCTCTCTTGACGTTCCCTCACTCTGCTCATACCCGAGTGTTCTCCCAATATCCTGGGTCACACATCTTTTGTTTTTCTTCCCCATACATCTCCCTTGGCCTGCAATCTCCTTTTTAAAGTTTAAGGATACCTCTAGAAATACACTGAATCAGACAAGAGAATTTAAACCAAGTAGACATGGGGCAGGTGGAACCGGGTCACCAGACAGAAAACTGGGATGGCCCAGCAATTAAGGAACCCCGGCAATTCTCATAATTGAGAACCATAGATATTTGAATTTGCTCTGACTGGTTCCTGTCCTGTGGGGTGTGACCATTACACCCCACTAAGAGGACATAACCACTGGTCCCATAGCATAGAGCCCAGAGTTCTCCAGGCTAATGAGGAATCTAGATGGGCGGGCCCTAAGAGTTTAATCAATAAGCTTCCCTTCCCGGACATCCCTTCCTGTAAAAGATATTTAATCTCCAGTCCACCCTGGATAAGGTGTATGCACTCATGTTTCCACCATGAATAAACAGTTTGGACAAGCAAGGACTGGCTCTCTCATAAAGAACCAGCCTGAATCACAGAGCCATGCTGCCTAAGTCTGCTCCTGTAGAAGGCCCCTCTGAGCCCCGCCCCAGGCTCATGGCTGACCCCATTCCCACTCTTGTTCTCAACTCCTCAAGATTCCTAGTGGCTTCTGGGTGTGCAGCCTTGGCCCCAGCCTGTGCTGTCTCTCACCCGGAGAAACACGGGCGAGGGGCCCCATCTTAGACTGTGTTCCACCTCCCCTGAACGGGTGTGGGCGTCTTTCAAGCCTGCACTCTGAGGGACTTAGCCAAGCGCCCCTGCGGTTCATTTCCCAGACCTGTGTTCACACACCCCAGCAGCAAGGCAAAGCGTAGACCAGCATAGACAGGCTTGCTCTGGCCAAAGGACTCTGACAACTGGAGACAGACTCAGCCACAGTAACAGGACATCAACTCTGTGTGGAGAATCTTTTCCAGTTGTTTGGTTGTAGGTTTAGGGGATGAGGTCCTTGACTTCTTCACATTGTCTTATATGAAATGAAGGCCATGTTTGGAAAGGGCACAGAGCTCCATCCCCAGACACACGTTATAGTCCCAGATCCACTGTTAGAAGAAAACTGAGAAAAGGTCAGGTGAGGTGGCATACGACTGAAATGCTACCACCTAGGAAGCCGAGGCAGGAGGGTTGCTGTGAGTTCGAAGCCATCATGGGTTACAGAATGAGACCCTACATTAAAAACAATAATGAAGGACGACAGGAAGAGAGGAGGGGGAAGATGGATAGAAAGTTTGTCACCCGTGTTTGTTAAAAGTTCGACTCATAGTCTCATTCATGTAAACGAAACAACTCAAGGCACTGTGGCCTCCTCTCCAGATGAAGCAGGACTCTGAGGAGGCCGGAGGCAGAGACTATTGCAGGCTCAAATGAACACCGTAAGCAGAGCGAAGACCATGCTGTTCATGTCTAACCTAACCCTGACCCGGAGGGCTCTGACGTCTCTTGCAAATTGGCTGCAGTAGCCCCATACCAAACGTCCTGTTAGGTCTGCCCACAGACATCCCCGTGAAAATCCCAGTTTTCCATTAATGTCTCCAGCTAACTCCAGTTAGGAAGTTTCATTTAAGGATGCAACTAATCCTAGAAGTGCTGCCATCAAAACCGTTACCGTTTTTAAGAAGCTTGCTCGTGACATCCTGCCCTTACCTCATCACAAAACCAAACTGTGAACCAACAACATATTGCTTCCGAACAAGTTTATAAAAAGTAGTTTATTTTCTTAAGTTTTTTCTTACTTCTGGGGAGAGGGTAACATCAACTAATCCATCAAAGAGGGAATAAATTAAACACTCTATGTTCTTATGGTTGGGAATGGTCACAAGGTTTGAACATGAATGGGCGCTGGTGGTGCACACTTTCAACCCCAGCACTCGGGAGGCAGAGGCAGGTGGATCTCTGTGAGTTTGAGGCCTGCCTGATCTACAGAGGGTTCCAGGACAACCAGGGCTACACAAAGAAACCCTGTCTCAAACCAGCCAACCAACAAACAATATATATATATATATATATATATATATATCATATACAAACACTGAACTATAAAAACTGAAAGACTGATATATATATTATACATTATATATAATCTTACATCTAATTTATTTTCTAAGATCGTAGGGAAAACTCTCAATGTGGTTATGGCGACAATGGCATATTTTAAGGGGATCGTTAGGCGACAAACACGTGGACTGCATTGCTACCAATTTTTTAACATTAGCACTCTGGGAGAGTTCGGTATCATAAAAACCAATCGATTTGCCGAGCATCAAAATTCTAAGCAAGCAGCAAAATAGTGGGGAAGAGTTACAGCAAGATTGGAAAGTGTGGCTTTCCAATAAGTGACGATGTAAACTTATGCGCTGTCTGCCAAAGGGAACTGCCACAAAAGAGATCTGGTACTCAATTGCCAGCTTGAATTTCTCCCCAAATACCAGGGGGATTACATTAATCTGCATGAGATTTGGTTGTTAATCCTGTAACATTTATTAGCCCCTCTCCAGGATCCGTTTTAGACTCACTTACTTTTAACTGTCAGCCTCACAGGCCATCGATGTCACGGACAAGGGACAGCTGCAGCCTGGTTTGTTGTGGGTTGTCCCAGGCGCCTGTGGCTGTGCTGATGGTTACAGGGGAGTGTTCAGGGCAGGGTAAGGTTTCCTGGTGTGCTGATATTGCTCTGGGCCTGGTCAACTGTGTTGAGCATGTGTCAAAAACAAAAGTGTAACAACTACTGTGTTCAAACAACCATCACTGTGTAGAAGCCTGTGCCTTCCTGGAGCTAGGGTGCCTGCTTTAATAATAGGAATCAAAATTCAGGTAGCACCCTTTTACAAAAGCTGTTAGCAACCGAGACTTCTGTAGCTGACCTCACTCTCATCCTTTGAGACCCCCACCGTACTCTTACCTTCTCCCAGCCCCAGGCATCACACACAGTAAAGCTCCTTCTCTCTCGCCGCCTTCCTTTCTGTGAATGTGCACTAATGTATACCAGCCTTCATTTTCCAACTACCACCACATCCAAGGATGGTCATTTTACGATAAAGGTTCTGGGCCTAGAGGTACCGCATAGGAATGGCAGCTTCGAGGTCATTCGAGGCCCCGTTGTTTTGTGGACTTGTTTTCTGACTTGTAGGCCTCAGGTTTTCTCCTTATTACAGTCCAGCCGAGCGGCGTCCCTTGTGCTCAGGTTGAAAAGAGTTTTGTCTTACAGGAATATTTTACCTTTAAGTTCAAGCTGCATGCATCGCTTTTATTGTTATTGTGAGAAAACGCCTGACATTGTAGAGGTGGCAGGGTTCGTTGTGAGGAGGAGAGCATGCTGGCAGGAGCGAGTGCCTGGGAGATGTTCACACTCGGCCTGTGGGATGGTACTGCCCATGTTTGGTCTTCCCTCTGACTTAAACCTTTCTGGGAGCTCCCTCCCTGACATGCCTGGGTCTCCTAGGAGGGTCTAAGCCCTGCTGCGTTGACACAGAAGAGTCTCAATCACCCAACAGGCGTGTCCTGGAGCTGGTCGCTAACACTGCAGCTTGTTCTGTGGTGCAAACAAAAAGCACAATGTCCCCTCCTTCCCGGGTCTTCCCTAGGCTGGATCCTGCTCACTAGGATTTAAGGCACGATATAGCATCCTGTTATTTTTATCTATACCTGGAGACGAGGGATGCAACATTCTTTACTTCTTAGAAAAAATAATTAAAATAAATATATATTTATTATACAAATATAATTAAAGAACTCTAGTTTTAATGTAAATTGAAAATAAATGTAAACTTCTACTTTTTTTTTTTTTTTTTACACAGGACCTCTCTACAGGAACTCACTGTGTAGAAGAGACAGGCCTCAAACTCACAGATCCACCTTCTTCTGCCTCCCAAGGGCTGGGATTAAAGACGCCTCTACCCCAGCCCTGAACTGCTAATTTTTAAATTTCAAAATGACCTGGACTTCTTATCTTCATAGATACCAGCGACTCATCTCATCGGAGGATATCGAGGAAGCATCTCTCGTATCAGCTGTCGCCGTCCACAGCATGCGCTATCCATAACTTTGCTGTGAAAATAAATATTCCTGATATATTTATCTCCTGGTGACTGTCGCTTAGCAGAGGCATCTTAGGTGCGGAGGGTAAGAATTTTCCCCCTTTAATTTATATAGCTTATTCTCATGTTCACATAGTACATGTTAATTTAAAGTGTAACGGATCCCTTTGTGCTTCATAAGCAAAAATTACAGTAGACCTTGCTGTTTGAAACAAACAAACAAAATCCCCCCCCCCAAAATAAAAAAGCCAAGCAAACATGGGCTAGCAAGATGCCTCAGCAGCTAGCGACACTTGCTGCTAAATCTGAGGACCTGAGTTCAATCCCCAGGCCCCACATGGTGGAAGGAGAGAAGCAATTCCTGACAGCTTCCTCTGACCTCTACGCAGGCACCAGGGCATAGACACAAACAGGTAAGTCAGCACGTGTGATTTTAAAGTGCTTTTTAGAGCTGTCCAAGTCATCTGTGCTGAGAATTAATTTATGAACTGCTGTGTATTTATGGCAAGCTTAATTACTAAAGTGTCCTTCTTCTGGTTATACGAAGGGTCTTTCTCCAGAACAAATCATCTTAAAGCTCAATTCCAGTGTACTAAGAACAATCGTAAAAACACAGCCTTGCACCGGCTTAATTATCACCCGCAGGATGACTGGGGACCCAGTCCAGGGGCTGCTGGACCACAAGACACTGAGTCTCTGTGTTTGAATTCCACAGGACATCAGTGCAAGAGGATACATCAGAGAGTGGAAGCCCTGAGAGACTCCCAGTCAGCAATGCCCAAGGCCCAGGTTCAGCTGGGAGTCCAATTGCTGGGAGGGGCGGCTCACTGGTGTTGGCCTGGTCACTGTCCACTCCACCAAACTGCAGGCTGACTCTCCTGAGAGCAGAAGCTAAGCTAGGATTGCTGCGCATGCGTGCCATGTAGAGTCTGGGGGGCGGGTGGGGGTGGGGGTGAGTAGTCAGAGAGAACGATGTAGAGGCCTCCAGGGCTTGGCTAGGTCGCCAGGCTTGTGAGTGGGCACTTTCCTCTCACCTTTCCTCCACTTTTTTTTTTTTTTTTGGAGGGGGGATGTGGGGAGGAGGGCTGTAAGGGTTTGGTTTGGTTTGGTTTAAATCTTCCTTCCCCTTCCAAAGACACAGTAATGTGATGTCAAAAGTCTTCCTTTTAAGTTAGAAACTTTGTAGCCCCAGCAAGGTTATGACTCTCATCTTTGAATGTCCTAGCATTTAATGAACATTTTCCTAGCAAGCGCTTATGGGAGAGTTCCTTGTGTTTTAAAATTGTAATTTTGAATAAGCTAGATACCTCTGCCTTCCTGTGACCTTTTTAAAATTATTTTCTATAGTTTCTGTGCATCAATTTCAACTCCCTCCCTATGTTCTACATATATTCTGGTTATTTTCTTTCTTTTCTTCCCTCCCTCCCTCCCTCCCTCCCTTCCTCTCTCTCTCTCTCTCTCTCTCTCTCTCTCTCTCACACACACACACACACACACACACACACACACACACACACACTCTTTACCCCCATGTTCTTCTATCTCTATTGTTTGGCTAACGTACAGAGATGTCCTCACAGCGACAGTTTCACACCCACCCACCATTCAGCTTTGCTCTTATTTTCTTCCCGTGTCCCCTCTTTCCCTTCCTTCCAGAAAAATATACACCCCCCCCACGTATGTAACAATGCATGGCCATTTTCTACCTCACAGGTTCATTTTCTCTTGATTCAATCCAACAGCCGTGTTGAGTAGCTGCACACAGTAAGGAGAGCTTAGCTCCAGGAGAGGTGGACGGCTAGGCTGAGGCCCAGAGCAGAGAACAGCGGCCGTGTTAGAGAACGCTGCGAGGTGAATGTGCCCATTGAGTGTGTCTCACTCATCTTCGAGCAGCACCATCAATTCAGTTCTATTTTTATCCTCATTTTGCAGTGGAGAGAACTCAGGCTTGTGGGGATTTATCTAAGAAATCCAGGGCCAGCAAGACATCTCAGTGAGTGGAAGAGCAGGCCCTGCGTGGATGCCTCAGAACCTGAGCTGGGTCCCTGGAACCCCAGGATCCATAGGAAGAGAGAATTGACTTCTGAAGGTTGTTCTCTGACCTCCATATGCATGCCAAGCCATCCTCACACGCATCACACACACACACACACACACACACACACACACACACACACACTCACACTAAGTAGATGAAATAAAAAATTTTAAGGAAGTCCAGAGGAGCCTTTGGTGAGGGGAAGTTGAGGCAGAATGCAGGGAGGGAAGGCCAGAGGGGGAGGGGTGTGCTGAGTGCAGGCTTTACTTGTGGTGACGGGAACCTCATGTGAACATTTTCATGCACTGGCTGCCTAGTACAAGACTGAAATCTGCAGTTCACAGTGGAGAGGCCAGGAGACGGTCTAGTGGCAATGACATTGTACGTGGTGGCTGACACAGACATGGTGATTACCACACTGTTTAGCTTGGTAAGTGCCATGGTTCTGTATTAAGTGTGGAGAGTGGCCTCAGAGAGCCCAGCTTCTGGGAAGGGCAGACATGGCAGACCTTCCACTCAGAGCTTCACAATGAAAGGGAGAGTTTCCAGCATTGACATTCGAAAACAAAACCTGCTCAGTCGAGTCCTGAAGAGTCTGCAGAGTGGCAAAGTGTGACTTGTGGGCGGCTGACCTAGCTTGGAGTTATCTCTTAGTCATGAAAAGGCGGGAATTCGATGACCCTGAATTGAAAGGGTGAATAGGAAGTCCAGGAGAGGAGCTCAGAATTCAGTGGGAAGATCTGAAAAAAAAGAGAAAATGGGCGCCGCAGGGACCCCGTGTAAGCAGTGGGAGATGCAGGGTCCCCATATAAGCAGTGGGAGGTGCAGGGAACCCATGTCAGAGGTGGGAGTCACAGCAAACCCGTATCAGCAGAGGGAGGTGCAGGGAACCCCGTGTCAGCAGAGGGAGACAAGGGACCCCGTGTCAATAGCAAACTGCTGGCTTGTCTTTTAATGCTTCCTAGACAAGGGATGTATGTCAGACAAAGGTGATATAAGCTCAGCCCTGGCTTTACAGGCACTCACACTCCACTTCAAGACATAGAAGAAGAGTCACAGTAAAACCGTGGAGAATAGAAAAAGCGAACCACAGAGGACCATGGGAAACTTGCTATTCCTGAAGTAGTTTAAGGGTCAGGGAAGACAGAGACCTGGACCAGCAGATTATCAACAGAGACGGAACAGCTGTGGGCATCAGGCAACTCGGGAAAGACAGAGTGTGTTCCTCAGTGGTGGCTGCAGGAACCCAGGACTGACAGGGAAGGCCCTGACAAGGTGGAGCTGAGTTCAAAGCAAAAAGAGCTCTCTTGCCACCTCACAGGATCTGAGCACTTTATGAAACACCTAGGAAAGTTTTAAGTGAGCCGAGTATCGGGAATTATGTCACCAACGTTGTGATGTTTGTTTTCAGTGCTGGGATTGAGCCAGGGGCACATGTTAGCAATTCTACCATTCAGCTGTACCCCATTCCCCTGTTCAATTTCTTTCTTTGAAAGATAAGGTCTCCCCAAGTTGCCCAGGCTGGCCTTGAACTTGTGATCCACCTACACCAGCTTTCCAAGTGGCTGAGATTGCAAGGCTGTAGCCAGTCCAGCAGAACAGTTGTGCTTTATAAGTTGTTAAGAGAAAAGAAACTGACTTGAAGGAAGTCACTCCAGGGCCAAGAGGACTGCATGGGAGAGCACACAGCCTGAAGGCATGTGCTCTATTGAGACTGTAGTTCACACGGAAACAACAGTCTTATACAGAGGCTGTTGGGTTGATTGAGATGTAGGTCCTAAGAAGAAAGCTCTTGAACTCTTTCTTTATATTATTCAGTGTGTGTGTATCTGTGTGTGTCTGTCTGCCTGTCTGTGTGTGTCTGTGCACATGTCTTTCTGTGGGTGTCTGTGTGTGTGTATCTGTTTGTGTGTCTTTGTCTGTCTGTGTCTGTGTGTGTTCGTGTATATCTGTTTGTGTGTGTCTGTGTGTGTGTTTGTGTGGCTGTGTGTATGTCTGCATTATCAATGTGTGTGTCTGTGTGTATGTGTTCATCTGTGTGTATCTGTGTGTGTCTGTGTGTGTCTGTGTGTGTCTGTCCATATGTGTCCTGTGTGTATCTCTGTGTGTGTCTGTGTGTATGTCTGCATGTATCTATGTGTGTGTCTGTGTGTATGTGTTTGTCTGTGTGTATCTGTGTGTGTCTCTGTGTGTCTCTGTGTGTCTGTCCATATGTGTCTCTGTGTGTATCTCTGTGTGTGTCTGTGTGTATCTATGTGTGTGTGTCTGTGTGTGTCTGTGTATTTGTGTCTCTGTGTGACTGTTCATGTGTGTCTGTGTGTGTATCTGTCCGTGTGTGTCTGTATATGTGTCTGCATGTGTGTGCACCACATTGCATATGTGAATGCCAAAAGACACCTTGCAGGAATCAGTTCTCTCCTTCCTGGGGAATGAACCAAGGTTTTATACTTGGTGGCCTTATCTGCGAAGTCATTTCACTATTCCCTAATGCCCCTTTTTTTATTTCAAATTTTTAGGTGGGAGGCGCATGCACGCCACAGCCTACATGTGGAGGTCAGAGAACAACATTAGGAATCAATTCTCTCCTTCCGTGATGTGGGTTCCAAGAATCAAACTCAGACCATCAGGCTTGGGAGCAAGCGCCTACACTGAGCCATCTCAGCCGTCCATCTTGAAAGTTTTCTAGTTAGAAGACAACAAGCTAAGTTCTGAGATCCTGACACCCAAGAGCGACAGGTCCAAGGGCCTGGTACAGGTTCCGTCTGTCGGGTCAGGAGGGGGTGGAGTTTGTCAGTGTCTACTCCATTGAGTCTATGGATCTCATTGAACTATGATTCCGTAGTTCATGGGGTCTGGCCTGGCGTGGAGGTTGCTTGGGAAGGGTCCTGTCAGTAAGGAAGGATCTGCCCGGCACTGTTAGGTGGACTGTGTGGGAGCTTCTGGCACACAAAAGCAGGGAGGAAGCAAGATCAAGAGATTTAAGGGACGTTAGGGAAGGGATGCATGATGGCTTAGTGGGTAAGAGGGATTGCGGTGGAAGACTGATGGCGTGCATTCAACCCTGGAACCCCTGTGGAAGGAGAGCCCCAACTTCTGAAAGTTGTCCCCTGACCTCCCTAACAGTGCATGCCTGTACTCATACATGTATCAACACACACACAAATAAATAAATTTTTAAAAAATAATTAAGAACAGGTTTAAGGATGCTGGGGAAACTACACGAGGAAAGGCATTGATATGAGAAAGGCAGAATGTTCTAGAGACAACATAAGGTTGTGGCCTGGAAAAACTGCAATGGCTTGATGTTGAAAACTAGGCACTGGAGTGAAGGCAGAACCGGGCACGTGGGAAAGAGGAGCCACTGTGTGGGCCAGGGGTGGAAGGGGTGTGAGATTCCAGAGGCTTAGCTGTCCCTGTCAGGGCTGGGTTGAGCGCTCGGCCTTCAGAGTGGAGCAGCTCAGAAGTCACTGGAGTAAGAGATGGCTAAGCTTCCTCAGCCTCGATCTCAGCCGTCCATGTGCTCTCCAGAGTTCCAGCAGCTCCAAGTGCAGATGGAGTTTCTGTCTTGTTGAAAAACAATGTAGCTGTTCTTTCGGAAACAGGGCGGGGGTGACTCACAGTCCCACCTCCCACACAATGCTTGCTCTGGGTTAGCCGCAGCGGGTGAAGCTGCCATTGTGGCTCACATATGATCATCCGTCCTTTCAACATTATAGTGTAAGTCTGTCCGTGTTGCAGTGCACGTTTCGCAAGTCGTGAGTGCAATTCTTTAGCAAGGGTTTCAACTAGTAATGTCAGAGCGTTTGTGCCGAGAGCAAGGTCCTTGTCCTTGTGAAGCCAAAATGGGTGTGAAATTCCTTCAAATCCACAAGAGCTGTGGCTCATGGTTTTGCTCACTGTTAACAACCACCAGCTTCTGATTATATTGACAAAATGACTCTCACACACTCCCTCCCTCCTTCCCTCCCTCCTCCCTCCCCTCCCCCTCTCTCCTCCTCCCTCCCTCCTCCCTCCCTCCTCCCTCCCCCTCCCTCCCTCCTCTCTCCCTCCATCCTTTCCCCTCCCTCCTTCCCTCCTTCCTTCCTCTCTCTGTCTCCTCTCTCTCTACCCATGTCTCCCTTTCTGTCTTTTTTTCTCCCAGACAGAGACTTTGCTAAGTAGCTTAGGCTACCCTCAAACTCTCAACCTCCCTGTCTCTGCTTCCTGAATCCCGGGATTACAGGGATACCCCACAATGCCCAGCTCCTAACCCAGCTCTTTCTTCAATTGCATTCCTCAACCACTTGACGTTGGGGATACTGTAACATTGGTCTGAGCACAAATCGCATACTGCAGCCCAGGAATAAGCAGCAGACGGTCTCCAAGACCCACTCGAACAACGAAGGGTGAGGCTTGGTGGTAGGACACTGGCTGGGCCTGCACGCACAAGGCCACCCATCGGTTTGATCCCCGAGACAACATGGACTAGAAAAGGTACTTTATGCCCCGCCTCACACTCAAGCTAGGAAGGGATAGCGTCCGCTCAGAAGTTCATTTCTCTGGCAGGCCCAGCTCACATCGCTGGCCCTCCCCTAGGTTAGAAATGAGGCATTTTAAGTTTGCCAAAAGATTAACTTACTGGAGTAATCTTTCGTTTGACTGTATTTGCGAATGTTTGCAGGTTTTCCTGGAAAGAATAAATCCAAACAAAACCAAAACAAAACCTTGAGCTGGTGAGATGGTCAGCACTCAGCAGGTAAAGGTGCCACCAAGCACAGCACAACTTGAATTTGACCCCTAGGCTCCATCTGGTGGCCCTGAGTTAGGTCCAGGCCTGGCAGCTCAGAACCACCTGTAACCCCAGCTCAGTGATCCAGTGCTCTCTTCTGGCCTCCTTGGGCATCTGCACTAACATGCACAACACTCACGCACGTGAGCACATGCGTGCACGCATGCACACACACACACACACACACACACGTAATTTAAAATAAAATAAAATTTTTAAAAAACCTAAGATGAATGTGGTAGCACACACCTAGAAAACCAGTACTTGGGGGAAACTGAGGTGAGAAGATCCAGGCTTCAGTGGGTTACATGGCAAGACCTTTATACAAATTCAGTCTCTCTGTCTCTCTGTCTCTCTCTCTGGTGTGTGCATGTTTGTGTGTGTGTTTGTGTGTGTGTGTGTGTTGCATGCACACACACTCGTGCAGAGATAAACAATTTATGGGTGCAACTTTGTGCATCCTGCAGAAGGCAGCACAGCTAATTGAGAGCTCTGTTGCATGGGAGGTGGGACTGTGAGTCACTCTGCTCTGTTTCTGAAAAATGCAGTTACATTGTTTTTCGACAAGATGAAACTCCATCTGCACTTGGAGTTCCCGGAACTCTGTAAAGCACATCGGAGGGCTGAGATTGAGGCTGAGGAAGCTTAGCCATGTTTTACTCCAGTGACCTGGGAGCTGCTCCACTCTAAGGCCAAGCGCTCAACCTTGCCCTGACTGGGACAGCTAAGCCTCTGAAATCTCACACCCTCAGACCCCACTGCCACAGCGGCTCCGCTTTCCCACTCCTGAGCTTTCCTGCTTTTTACCACAGCCCTCCTTTTCCACACACTCCACTCCCTTCGGCTTGCCTTCACTCTAAAGTGTTCTGGTATTCCTTCCCCGACAGCTCCAGATCAGCAGTCTCGTCAACGCTGACATAGCTTTTCATATTTCCTTCTCTGAATTCCTACTTGGGGTTTTCCCTCCATAGGTTCATTACACCTGGATCACAGTCCTGAAGGTAAATTCAAAGGCATCTTTGGACACCCCTTACAGCAGAGATTGCCAGTTTCCTAGGCCTCATGCCTCCTCTTTACTCACTGGCTACAACAGTCTTTCATTGCCTTTGCACAATGAAAAGGAAAGATTACATTTACCAGACTCTCTTTCAGAAAGGGATCACCAGGGGTTGGGGATTTGGCTCAGTGGTAGAGTGCTTGCCTAGCAAGCGCAAGGCCCTGGGTTCGGGTCCCCAGCTCCGGAAAAAAAAAAAAAAAGGCATCACCAAAGAGATACGCTCAGTGTAGGCTTTGAATGTGTACGGTCCCTGTATATATGTGTCTTTGCACACTTGATCCCCAGTGGGTGGGACTGTTTTGGAAGGTTGTGGAAGCTTTAGGGGGTTTGCCTTACCGGAGGGAGTGGATCCCTAAGGGGACGGATTGGGGTTGTTGGTCTAGCCTTTCCTCCTGTTTACTCTCTGCTTCCTGACTGCTGATGTGACTGACCCCAAGCCTCAAGCCCCTGCTGCCATCGGTGTGATGAGCTGTTTCCCCTTCAGCTGTGAGCCCAACCAAGCTCTTCTCCCCTAAGATGCATCTTGTTAGGTATTTGGGACAACAGTAAGAAAAGCCATACGCAGTGGGTGGGGAGGACTCCCGGAGGGCGGGTTTCTGGGAGGGCGGGCTTCCCCAGGGCTCTCCAGGACCTTTTTGTGTGTCTTTCTGTGAACCCATGTGTGACCATCAAAGTTGGCAGAGACAAAAGGCGGGATATAGTAACTAATGAAGAAAAGACACGGCTGGAGTAGGCCCTGCGAGGCGGATTCTCAGCGAGAACACTTTAGTGGAATGCCTTCTGCTGGGAGGGGAACCATAAACAATCAATCAGTCGGAGAAGAAAATGAATACCATATGGGAATGAGGTACAGCAGACCTCAGCCTGCCTGGCTGCATTCAGTTGGAGGAGAGTCATCCCTCCTGTTCTGAAGACTGTCTCTTCAAACACGACACCCATGTTAGGCCAGGTTTCAAGATCGGCGCAACTCCACACACACCATCAGTAGGACCAGAGTTTTATTTTTGCCCTATGTTAGCCCTTCTTTGTAAGGCTGTTGAAGCACTTTTTTGAGAGAGTTGCATCTCACAGCCCTGTGTCCTCGCTCCCAGCCTGTGATGCCTGCCAGCATTTGCAGCTTTAGAGCATGTGAATGTACTCTTCCTGCTGTTGGCTGAGGCATCGGGTTTCCCTGGGCTTGGTGGGAGGGCACCAGAGTCAGGCAAAGCCCTGGTGGCTGCCTCCTCAAGTACTTGGTCCTGTTTTGCTGTCAACTCGTCACCAAAGGTTTTATTGTGATGTTTCATTAAACAATGTCATAAATGGGGCACACTCATCTTCCCATGGCCCCAATTTCAAAAGCCACACTGGTTGCTCCGGTCACTTGTCACCCAGAGGCAGTATTTAGTCATCTGTGTGTGGTTAGTGTAAGAAAAAAAGGGTGACTGCAATAAAAACTCGGGCTTTTCTGCTTTCTCCCATTGTCGCCGGCACAGATCCTAACATGCCTCGAAGCCTCGGTGAACTGACCCTGCTCAGCACCTCCGTTCCCACGACTCAGCTCCTGTCTGAACATTAGAAACTTTACTCGGGTTTCTTCTGCAACCACTAAGAATCTCGGCATTAAGCTAATCTTTCAGTAACGCAATTCCCTGAGTCAAAGCCTCAACCTGCATGAGAGCCCTCTCGGTCTGTTTTGATTTTGACAGATTAACCTAACTTTTACCAACCTTGAACTGCTTAAGGAGACGACAAAGAGAACGGGTAGAATGCTGGGCAAGACCAAAACCAACTTGACGCAGTCCGCGGGGGCTCCTGGGAGACAGGAATGGACAACTTGATGCAGCCCGCGGGGGCTCCTGGGAGACAGGAATGGACAACTTGACGCAGCCCGCGGGGGCTCTTGGGAGACAGGTGGGACAATTTGACGCAGCCCGCGGGGGCTCTTGGGAGACAAGAACGGACAGCCTAAGAACAGGAACTGCGGCTCTAGGACCCAGGATACCCATACCTTGGTATGCACCCACAGACAGAAAAGATTTTCGTCCACCACGCTCCAAATTGTTATTGTTTCTATTTTGTTTTGTCCCAGCCTAGCACGGAGGACAAAGACTCGGGTACCTTGAAAGCACCAGAAGCCAAACATTTCGGCTGTGAAGGACTGTGATTAAGTCATGGGACCCACTGAAACGCCAGCATCCACAGTGGACCACAAGAAGTCAACAGAACAAGAGAGAAACTACCTGTGAGCTTGGGGCCAGCCTGGGATCCTTTCTTAAAACAGAAGAAAAATAATGACACACTTGCATCAGAAACCGAGGTCCCTGAACAGCATAGGAAGCAGCGGACAGACAGCACTTAGAACGAGAAAAATATTTGTACACCGCACACATGCAAAGAGACTCCGAGCCAGAGCTCCCAAACCCCAAGAGCTAACAAAACAATTCAAACACGGGTAACAGCCTTAGAGAGCTCTCAAAAAGATGGCCACATCACACAAGGATGCTAGGTGTCCCCAACTATAGAAGAAATGAAGATGGAAACCTAGAGGAGATATCTCATGATGATTAAACAGGAGAAAAATGAAACCCCAGTATCAGAAAGATTAAAACTAACAGCTGCTGGCGAGGAGGAGGAGAAAGGAAGTCTTTACACATATCGTTGGGAGTGTAAGTTAACATAGCAGGGGTTGGGGATTTAGCTCAGTGGTAGAGCGCTTGCCTAGCAAGCGCAAGGCCCTGGGTTCGGTCCCCAGCTCCGAAAAAAAGAATTAAAAAAACAAAACAAAACAAAAAAAAACATAGCAATATGGAGATGATGGAGAAGATCCTCAACAATTAAAAAGTAGAATTACTATATGATGCGGTGTTTCCACACCTGTCTATACATTTAAAAGGGATAACAATCGACACGTTAGGGAAACATCTGCCCTCACGTGACAATTTTGACTTTATTCACAATGGCCAAGAACTGGATACAGCCTAAATCCATCAACTGATGAAGAAAATGTGGAATGTTTTCTGGGATACCATTCAGATATAAAGAATGAGATTTTTGCCATGTAGCAACACAGGTGGCCCTGGAGTGTGCTCAGTGAAGTGGTCCAGGTCTGGAGAAAGAAGAGACTTCATTGAGTGGAATCTGAACGTTGGCCTGGAAGAAGCTGACGGGAGTGCTGATTCCTAGTGGCTGCGAGTGAGAAAGGAGGGAGGTATAGGGGAGGTTGATCGGTGGGTGTTGCTACACTTGGAAGCAAGCATTTCTGGGGTGCTACTGCATGATGCAATGACCACAGACCAAGACAATGGGGCCAGGGGTGTGGAACCTGATTGGTAGAGTACTAACCCAGCTGCACAAACCCCTGGGGTTTGATCTCTAGAGTGGACTAAGCTAAGCCCACAGGAGCACACTCATGATCTCAAGGTCAAGGTCATCCTCAGCTTCCTAGTATGTTTGTGGCCCGCCGAGGAAGTAGGACATCCTGAAAACAAAACGAAGACGAGTGATCATATATTGTACATTTCAAAGTGCTAGAAGAAAAGTTTTTGACTGTTTTATCATAAAAAATGATTAATATTTGAGGAGAGAGATGTTTAATCTCATGAATTGAACATTAAGTAATAGATACATGTATCAAAACACTTAAAACAACCCCCCCATTACTTTGTACCATTGGGTTTTATGCATCAATTAAAAAATTGGGAGGGCCTTGAGCCTCTGGACTTCCATTTTAGGTGGGATAGGAAAAGGCCACAAGGAAGTTGAAAGGCATGGTCTCGTGACTGGATCATGAGGTGCTGCACACAGCTGTTTGTTGCATAGTCCAGATCCTGCATCAAATGAAAAGCTACCCGTTCTGCTGTAATTGAAGTACCTACCAGCTGCGAGGGGGAAATTAACCACTTTCCACTGCGAAGATTAGAGGGTGTTCCTCGAAGACAAAACCCAGTCATTAAAGTTTCCTAGTTAAACAAAGACACCATGAGTTACTGTGGATGTGTAAGCAATTAGTGCCACCACACACCAGGCCCCCGGAGCAGACTGCAGGAGCGTGGGCAGGCACCTAAGCAGAGCCCTACTTCTCCAGGCCTAGGCTCAAGGTCTCCTTTTTGAAGGGTAGTATCAGCCCCCAGGTGCTCCATGTGAGATTGGGGAGCTCCAAACCGTCTTAGAAGAACATTAAGGGAAGCTGTGTGGGTTAGGGATATGGACAGCAGTCAGTCCCTCTGCAGAGCACTCATTGGTTGTGGATCTCAGCAAGTCACAGCGACACAGAGAAACAGGGAGGGGACAACCAGCTATAGGGGTCTCATGACCTCTAACAACGTCTACAAAGACCTGGCATCTAGGAGGCAGTTGATATGTTATCAATCTTGTTATAAATATAGCATGTGTGACTCTACACACATGTATAAACATACATATATGCACAAATACATACATATAGATATTTATACAAAAATCTATATATGCACACCACATGTACATATACATACACTATACACAAGTACATAACACATATGTATACACACATACATGTATATACACACATGTATACATATACACTCGTATATGCACATATATGTACATATCACATATACACGTGTACATGTACACATGTATATGCATGTAACGGGGAAGAGTGGACACAGGAGGGGGACAAAGATAGAGAGAGGTGCACAGTTGTGTTGTTAGAAGGGAGCCCGTAGAACCCTGTTTCCAACACTGCACCATCATCTTGTTATGGGAAAGAATATGGTTCTACAATATTGAGCTCACCCAGCACCAGCTGCTACTCAGAAGGACCCACGACTTTTTCTTCTCAGACAACGGACAGGAAATGTTCTTGGGATGCACAGCAGCACGTGTTGCTCCCTCGTTCCTGCTTGCACGCCATTCTCTCTACCATTAGCAGCTTTTCCCACCCTTTCTTGGAAGTGTCTGATGCATCCAGGCCTCTGTAACTCGGGATCTGCTGTGGGTGTACCGTGTGGGTTTATGGAGCATTCCCTGGGTTCCTCCCTCCTTTGCTAGAAGAGCTGTCTGCTGACTCTCAGCTGGCCCATTCCTCCTCCCTTCAGACAGAGGGAGCTGGCTCCTCTTCCTATGGCACACCCGTATTCAGTGGTGATTACAGCTGGAGACAATGATTCTACCCCTCCCTCTATTCAAAAAGGCCATTCTGTCCCTAGATGTCTGCTAGGGATTTGCTCAGGCCTCTACCACGGCATTTTCTAGGTCCTGGTTCCCTCATGGGTTCCTGAGATGTGAACAGTTAATGTCTGTACATGGAACTGTCCCCTTTCAGAGCCTATGCCAAGGAAAGGCTACAGCAGTGACCTGGACTAACCATGTGCACAGCTGCTCAGAACTTAGCAGGAATCTCAGAGAGGGTGAGTGAGGAGTGTCTGTTCGCAGGAGGTTGGCCAAAAGCCTGGGTTTGTCTCAGAACGTCCTGGTGGAGGAGGGAAGCTCCTGGACTCCAGCTGATGGTCTCTGAGGAACCCCACCTCTGCCATTTGCAGGTTGTCTGACCCAGGGCAAGTCTCTCAATTTCTGTGTGACTTATCTTCCTCCATAAATTGAGGCGAATCTCTCTGCCCACATAAATGTGTTTGGATAATAAACTGACTCGACATGTTTAATGCTCTCAGGTTACTTCTACCTCACAATGTGTGCTTAAGGAATGGTGGCTCCTGTGACCCAGTCTGTGTGTTTATACCAGTCAGGTTCTCTTGATACCATAACAAAGCTCCCAAGGGAGACAACCTAATGAAAAGGAGTTTATCTAGCTCCTAGGACTGAAGCTTTCTAGTTGTTCACTCTAGGAAGAACATAGCGTGATGCTGTATCACAACAGGGGAACATACAGGAGAATGGCCACCTCTTAGACAGCACTGAGCGCATGGCCAGCCCACACTCCCCAGTGATCTAAGGGCCTCCTGAAAGGCCTTACCTCTTAAAGGTTCACAGCACCTCCTGCTACCACCTCTCTTGAACCCAACCCCCAAGTTAGCTTTAACTCTCAACATGATAGGTCCTAGGAACTCTGACAAGAAAGTCTCAGTGAGCAATTGTCCTTGTCTGATTGGCCTGTGGGGAATTGCTTTGCCTCTTAATTAATGCACAAGGATCCAGTCCACTATGGGCGGCACAATTCCCTAGGCACGAAGTCCTGGGCTGTATAGAAAGCTGGAAAAGCATGCCCCTGTGAGTCAAAAGCAGCTTCGTTGTCTCTTCAAGTTCCTGTTTGGGGTCCTGCCCTGCCCTCCTTTGTAATGAACTGTGACCTAAAAAACCCTTTCCTACTCTAAGCTGCTTTGGGTCAGAGTGATTTAATACAGCGACAGAATGAAACTAGAACAGGAGTTATAATTAAACCACAGCAGGACAGCAGCAGAAGGATACGGTATCAAAGCATCACGTCAGTTACGCATCTTACCCCCAGGTTTGAGGTAGCAAGTTCCCTGGACATGAAGACGATACTGAAAGGGTAACATAAATCCCGTTTGCCTCCATTTTGAGGACCAGGCCTGATTTCAAAAAGGCTTCAGGAAGAGAATGTAAATCCTAGAAACTAATGCTCAGAAGACAGCAGCTCTAGGAACAGACCATAAAATCCAGAACAAGATCATAAGACCCTCTCCCAAAGAACAGCCCGGGGATAACCACAAAAATGGGAAAATATCTCATCTCAGAATGGGCCATCTGCGCTGGGCAGCCCTACTTTATCATATGGTTGAAGGTTTGCAACCTAGGAATGCAGACTACTGACCATACATGATTGAATGTTCATGACATAGGAATGTAGACCATTGATCACCTGCGACCCCCTAGTCCCCACCAGTGAAATTTTAGATTGCCTAATCCTTCTAGAGAGCCCCCCTAGCTCCCTATAAGAAGGCCTGTGTGCCTTTGTCTGGGGTAGCCATTTTGGAGCATGGTTGACCACTGCGTGCTGGATGTTTCTGAGAATCAATATTCTTTGTGTTTGTATACTCTCTGAGTTCGGGGTCTTTCTTCAGCGAGTTTTAGACCATCTCAATACATTTATTGATTACAACTAAAACTACATCTATGCAGGACACCACAGAGAAAGAATCAGAGCTAGTGATGTGGACAGAAAGCCAGAGAGGAGATGTTGAGTTCCGCTGAGCTTATCAATGGCCGAATGCCTCTCTAGCCCTCACCCTTCACAGCAAGATAGCTTTTCTCTAGAGAAAATGGAAAAGAAACAACCTTACGTCTTTATAGGGGAGTAAGTCTGACATATTGAATTCATGAAAGAATTGAAATAGAGATGATGAGTCCTGCTGAGTGTAGACATTTAACCTTCCTTTAATATTAAATTTGAATAAACTACTTGAAGTCAACTAGTTTACAGATGAATCTGAGTCCGCAAACTATTTCGACAAAAGGTTCATCTGTTTAAAAAGTACCCACTATATATTGCATTTCGAGATTTTTTTGTTTTGTTTTATTTCTGTCTGGTCACTAATATAGTATCACACAAATTCAAAGTTGGAGAAGACCTTAGCAGATATGTGTCTATATTCTCTTGAGAAGAAAAGGGGGCTCATCTAGGGTCAGACAGTATTCTTAAATGTTTAATGGGGTTTTGATGTTCAAAGCAAACATGGGGTAAATAAACACTCTGTTCGACTCCTCTGTGTCTTGAGCAACGCAATTGAAGATGGGACTTTGGTCAGTCCAAGGGGACCTGAGCTTGTATGACTCCACATTCTGCAGGAGAGAAGCTGACCCCGGCTCTCGCGACAATGACTGGACAGGAGCCAAGCACTCTGCATTGTGTACTTCTAGACTACATGTGCGTAGAAAGCAGAGGAGAGAAAATGTCAGCCATTGTCTTCTTCAAACAATGCAGAAGCCATCTGTAGGGTAGGAAGAGGGGATAGCTGAAGAATCTTGCTGGGAATGAGGGAAGCGTAAGTGTTGCCATCCAGTACGGGGGACAGGGGTTAGTGAGGAAGCTGATAGGTGCTCAGCAGACGAGATCTTTTCAAACTCTAGGGCTTACTGTTGCTTCTGCTGCTGTCTCCGATGCTCTCGGGTAACATGCCTGAGCCAGGAGATAATGCAGTGTGTGTGTGTGTGTGTGTGTGTGTGTGTGTGTGTAGGAGTAGAAGTCAGACAACCAATCTTCATTTTCTTTCTTGTTTTTTTAAGTATGTGGTCTTCAGACACACCAGAAGAAGACCTTGGATCCCATTACAGATGGTTGTGGTTTCTGAGAATTGAACTCAGGACCTCTGGAAGAGCAGTTAGGGCTCTTAACCGCTGAGCCATCTCTCTAGCCCTTCTGTGTTGTTTCTCCGTTTATTTGTTCTGAGGCAGGGTGTGTCAGGGAGCCTGAACCTTTCCCTTTGAGTTAGGCTGGCTCCCAGTGAGCCGTGGGATCAGGCAGTCTCCAGCTCCTAGCACTGTGATTTGAATCTCTCGAGGGGCTGCTGGGATTTGAACCCGGGTCCTTGTGCTCGAACAGCAAGCACTTGACCCACTGAGCCATCCCCAATCTTATGGCATTCTCACTCTAAGCTCTGGGCTCATTTCTCTGCTCAAACACATTCAGGGCCCTGCTCTCGGCTGAGCTCCCTCACATCACAGCGTATGAATAAAAGATAAAAGGCTGATTCAGAAACATGAGTCGCTTTCTGCCACACAGAGGGATTACTGCTCAAACCAGAACAGGCCCACTCATCTGGCATCAGAGTGTCAGGTAAGTTTTGTTTTTATATTCGATTTTGTTTATTGTGGGAATACGAGGCCAATGTGTGTGCCACAGTATACATGTGGCGGTCAAAAGACAACGTGTGGAAATTGGTTCTCTCCTTCCACCACGTGGGTTGTGGGGACTCAATTCAGGTCTTCAGACTTGGTGGCAAGCACCCTTACCCACTGAGTCTCCGGAGACACCGAGGGTCTCGAAACATCTAGTCTTCAGTTCACCTCCATGAACACTGTGCTCGCATATTTAACGAACGTGGCTTTTGTTTCCTCTGAGACCAAGAATATCAGAGTCTCTCCTCAAGAACGTTTCCAAAGCAGGAGGCCGGCAGACCTCCAGCACATGAAGATGAGGAAGTCTGTAGCAAGTGCAGGGCTGTAAATGGCGGTCCCCAAAAACTCTGTGTAAGAAACCAGAAGGATGGCATTTGGCCCAGGGAGTGGCACTATTAGGAGGTGTGGCCTTATTGGCGTGGGCGTGGGCTTATTGGAGTGGGCGTGGACTTGTTGGAGTGGGCGTGGACTTGTTGGAGTGGGCGTGGACTTGTTGGAGTGGGCGTGCCCTTGTTGGAGGGGATGTGCCCTTGTTGGAGTGGGTGTGTCGCTGTGAGCGTGGGCCTTAAGACCCTCATCCTAGCTGCCTGGAAGTTAGTCTTCTGCTAGCAGCCTTCAGATGAAGATGCAGAACTTTCAGCTCCTCCTGCACCATGCCTGCCTGGACGCTGCCATGTTCCTGCCTTGATGATAATGGACTGAATCTCTGAACCCGTAAGCCAGCCCCAATTAAATGTTGTCCTTAAAAGAGTTGCCTTGGTCATGGTTTCTGTTCAAAGCAGCAAAGCCCTGACTAAGACAGAAATCCTCCTCCACAAGCCTCTTGTGACTTAGTCTCCTTGTACCCCACCGTCCCCAGGAACGCTGTTTCCACAGTGGATCTAAGCAGAGTCCTATCTGAAGGGGGTTGCTAATGGCTGCGATGAGATAAGAGGTTTTCAAAATCACACACTGTACAGACTGCTAAAAACAAAAGAAAAACAAAAAAATCAGCTCTACCTGGAAAGAGGTTTGTTCCTATTACCTGGAACTGAGCATTCATTCGGGCAGAGCCCGAGTCCAGGGACTACTTACAGTCACCGTGTCCCCGAGTGAAAATTCTCCCTCTGACGTTCTACTTCATTGGAAACCGCCGGAATCCTTTGCTTTCTTTTTGTCGTTACTGTAACCTGGGTTTTGCTTGGTTAGTTTCTGTTTGTTTTGTTTTGTTTTGTTTTATTCTGATTTTTTGCAGCAGCATCTCACTATGTAGCCCTGGCTGACCTGGAATTTATTAGGTGGACCAGGCTGTCCTCATGGAGATCTGCCTGCCTCTGTCTCCCATTTGCTGAGGTTGAAGTAAAGCCACCATGCCTGGACTATTTACCCTTGACTGACACAAGGTCTCACTGTGTGGAGTAGACTGGCCTGGATCTATGTCGTGCAAGTTACCCTCAAACTCATAGCGACTCTCCTGCCTCTTCTTTCCAGAGCGCTGGGATAAGAGCCATGCCCACTACCCTTTTCTTTTTTTTTATCCCTGAGTTATTGGGACCCACAAGGAACTAAAGTTAACTCTGTAGGGCTCCTGCAGAACTCCATCCATCCTTTACTTACTGCTGCGTGGGCTCCGCAGTTGCGCCATCATGGCAGGAGAGAGATCTGTAAGTGGTTCTGTTTAGTAATTCTAATCTCTAGGGCGTCCATTTATGGGGTGCCTGTGGGGAATGTAACATAACGAGCCGATTTTTCTTCTCAGAAAGTAGAAAATCTGCATGGAGTTTCTAAAGAGAACTCTGAATGTAGTTTGCTCTGGAACACATAATTACTTCATGCTGAAACCAAGAAGTCAGGGCCTGATTGTCCTCACAGATGTGCTGGCAAATTACAACCCATGCTTCGTCACTGCCATCAACCCAGAGATAACCTTTGCTGGGTGCTTAAAATAATGACTCCTTCCTCGTGTAAATCGATGGGATTGTGGGTAAAATGTAGCACTGTGTGTTTCTTATGGTAACTAGTAACACGGCTTGGGGCCCAAGGAAGTCTTCCAGTGAGGTTAAAATGTTATCATAAGTACCTGCATAGACAGGCATGTGCACACACATGTGTACCCATACATATGTGCACACATGAATATGTGCACACATATCACAATTTTTCTTTCTTTCCCTTTTTATTAATTTCATTTCCCTTCTCAAAAAGAGATTGAAATTATTTGTGCTACTCCTGCATTTTAAACATAATATATTAATTCTTACAGGATTTCATACATCTGTACAATATATTTTGTTCACATTCACGATTCCACTCTGTCCCCTAGCTCCTCCAAGACCCACCCCCACAACTCTCCTACACGCTCAGCCTCAAATCCACTTAAAAAAAAAAAAAAAAAACAACAACAACAAACCCATTGAGTTCAGCTTGTGCTACATTATTCTCCTGTATATCAGTCAACACTGGACTCCCGGGGGGCTACACCCTGAAAGAAAACTGACTCTACCCACCCCAGCAGTCATTAACTGTCAATAGCTTCGCTGCTAACAGTGAGGGTCTTGCCAACCCCTCCCCTTCCAGACCAGCATGTTGATTGACAGGACTGGAGAAATCCCCAGCTGCAGTGAGTCCAGGGGTGGTGGAGCTTGCCTCTGCTCTCATACTCACCTCTGTTCCCCGCACTCTAGAGCAGAGGCAAGAGCCTTGTCATGGCTACATAGAAAGACCCCCCCCCCAAAAAAAAAAAAAAGCAAACAAAGAAACAAAACAGTTTCTACCGATTGAATGTTTGTCTGTTAGAGGAAAGGAATTATCTTTCCTGACACCCACCAACAGTCCCTGCTACATCTGTCCCAATGAATGGAGGCCCTTCTGGACATGTGTCAAGAGTGTTCTAACACAGAGCAGTGATTTAAAGTTTTCATTCCCTTTTCTCCCTGATATACTTCTGTGGTTTGGATGAAAATTGGCCCCACAGGTTTGGGCCCATTACCACAGGGCCCTGACTATTGTTAGGGGAGGAACCTTGCTGAAGGAAATACAGAGACGGGTCTTGAGAGATAACAGGCTCACGCTGCTTTGCCTGCCTCCTGTTTGTGGTTGAGAAGGTCTTAGTTGAGCTTCCTGCTCCTGTGCCCCTGTGACCTGCGGCCATGCCTTCACTACTGTTACAGACTCTGCCTTAGGAACCGTAAGCCAAAATAAACACTTCATCCTGTAATCTGCCTGGGCCATGCTGATCTGAGTAACAGAAGTAGCAAATCCACACATCACACTGGGTCACACCTTCTCTATGAGGATTTCTGTTTGTCCTGTTCCTGTTTGAGAACTTGGTCATCTTTTCACACTGGCAAAGTCACATGTGTCTTGGACTCAGCAAGCAGGAGGAGCAGTCTGCAACCAGACTCTGGAAGGACGGACAGATCAGGTGGGTTTGCTTACAGAAGCATTTTAAGGTGAGAACAGACAAGGAGAGAAGTTCTGTTGCACGTTTCTGACATCTTCATTACGTAGTTGCTTTGAAGTCAGGCGAACCCAGGGGGATCCCAGTAAGAGAAATACAAATTTAATCACTGTTATAGCTATAGGGCCATTGCCCTCCTCTCCCTCCTCCTCTCTCCCTTCCTCCTGTTTCTCCTCCTCCCCTCTCCCTTTTCCTGCTCCTTTCCCTCCTCCTCATTTCTCCTCCTCTCCTTTTCCTCCTCCTCATTTCTCCTCCTCTCCTTTCCTCCTCCCCATGCTCCTCTCCTCCCTCCTTCCCCTGTTCCTCCTCTTCCTCCCACTCCTTTTCCTCCCCCTCCTCCTCCTGCTCCCCTCCCTCCTCCTTTTCATCTCTTTCTCTTTCAGAGACAGAGTCTCATCATGTAGACCAGTCTGGTCTGCAAACAGAGATCTGTCTACTTCTGCTCCCCCAAGTGCTGGGATTAAAGGCATGCACTACCATGCCATGACTTGGTTTCTTCCTGAGGGAGCATTTGTAATTCATGCCCTTGAGGGATTTGTCAGTTTTGTGTTATATTACCTTTAAATGCTGGTGAAAGTGAGAACAGGGAGACTCTTTGGATGACTAAGGAACAATTGCATCTGTTGGATCTACAGTAATGTTCCCTTGAAAAGAATAACTGTGGAGAGCTTTTGGGGCCATTTGGCAAGATTTTGACATTGGACCAGGACAAGGAAGTAAGATATCTCAGGCAGGAATTTGACATTGAGACAGGGTTATAAACTCAAAGAGGAATCTGATTTTAGGCTAGAACAAAGAAGTAGGCTTCAGGCAAGATTGTGACTTTGGGCTAGGACAGGGAAGTAGGCTCAGATATCTCGGTCATCCTGATAAGCCCCTAGAAACAGTGATCATAGGACTTTGTTTATTGCCTTGCTTTTTCCTTGACTATTCGTGTTTATTGCCTTGCTTGTTCCTTAACCTAGAACTGACCTTATTACTTTCATGCAAACAAAAGGGTATAAAAGCAGACTAGGAGAAAATAAATTCTCCTTTCAACCTCAGAACTGTCTGGGGTCATACTACAGTGTTATCTAATTGTCTCTTTTTAATCCTCACTCTGCCACTGGAGAACCTGTTGACTGACTGAGCTGGCTTGGTCACATAACTTATTTTATGTATGTACACAGCATGACACACATGTAGAGGACAGAGGACATCGTTGTAGGGCCAGTTCTCTTTCTACCTTGACATGGGTTACAGAGATTAAACTCAGGTCATCCAGTCTTCTTGGATCTTACCCACAAGGTGTATCCTTTTTCGTTTGTGACACTGGTCACTACCACCACCACCACCACAACCACCAACATTTTATCCATTTTATAACCTTCTCAAAGAACTATACTTTAGTAGTTTTCTTTGGTCTTCCACTGTTTCCTGTCTCTTCTTGTGTCCTTTGGCTTGACGTGTTATTACTTCTCATGATGTATGTGACTACATGTTTCGAGCATGTTTGGTGGATGCACGTGTGTCTGAAGGCCAGAGATTTGGATCAGGTATTCTTTGTCAGGCTGTGCTGATCAGTGAGTTGCAGATCCTTTGTTTCCATTTCCCTGTGCAGGGAGCACATGTGTGCACTAGAGCACCTGTCTTTCCTTGGGCCTGGAGGATTGAACTCAGGTTATCTTTTTTGCACAGCAAGCGCTTCACCAGCTGAGCCATCTTCCCAACCTCATTATTTCTGGGGATTTTTTTTTAAGATCTATATTTTATTTGTGGGTCTGTGTGCATTGGTAATTTGAGCCCTTTCAGCGCTCTTTTGACTTTCTCACACAAAGTACTTCCTGATTTTCCCAGCCTGACACACAGATAATCTGGTCTGTGTTAAATGCCAAGTGTGCAGGATTTTCCAGTGGTCCCTGACTCGCTCAGTCCCTGCCCTCCAGATGGTTCTGAGTTTGAAGTCATACGTGTGATCTTGCTTTGCCATGGTGAGTGGTATCTGAGTCCTGCACTGTGGTTCCTCGCCATGTGCCCTCACGTGTCACCTCCCATCCCTTTAACGGTCTTCAGAGCACTCGCCTGGACGTCTCTATCTGATCCAGTAGAGGATCCATGGTGAGCTCGATAGGACATCAAATGGACTTTTGATCATGAGATGCCAACATTCAAGTAGGGGTTTAGCAGATGTCAGTTAAATCACGCGTGGAGCGAAATTCTGTATCTCAGGAATAGGGCACTGAAAATACACAACGGGATTTTAATCCAATTTGAGAATTAACAGGTTGGCAGAAACATGGCAATGAGGACTCTCCGTGATTTGTCGATCTCTCCTTTGACACATCCCCGGAGTGCTAACATTACTCCTTCTGTGTGGAGGTGGGTCTGATGCTAAAGTCCTGTTCCTCAATTGGTTCTTGATCTGCCAGTTAAAGAAGCCATGGGCCAATTGCTGGGCGGAGGGCAGAGGCGGGACTTCCGGGTCCCTGGAGGCAAGCAGAGGGAGAAAAGTTGACCAGCCGTGTGAGATCTCAAAACAGAGTGGCCACATAGGCTGCTCCTATAGGTGGGAGGTCAGGGGAGTTTAGCAGGGACCAGAGGTACCTGAGCAATTAAAGTTTAGGGCAGGTGGGAGGTGCAGAGCTAAGAGTATTGATGAGGGTGTGCTTTTCCAGGCGGGATGTAGTAGCATCCAGCGACTGTGTCAAAGGGCAAGTTGACATTGAACAACTGTGTGTCTGTGTCTTTTATCCGTGGATTCAAGGGGAACTGGGTGGGGGCTGGTAGTGTGGTCCATTCCAGGAGCTTAGACGGTGTAGCTACACGCTACACTTCTGGGCTTCCCATCTGCCTCCCAGGGCAGGCAGCAAACAGAGGGCCACCAATGAGTGGGCTCTGTCCTCATCCATGATCACAATTACAGCCATCGATGGCAAGCCCTCCAGAACCCAAATAATACTATTGAATATTTAATAGAGCCCAACCTCCTGTCTGTGGTTCCAAAGCCTAGAGACATGCTGTGGCTTAATATGAGAGTTAAAGTAGAAGAAAGGTTTTAAATTTTAGAGACGCATGCCAAAATAGGGGTGGACGAAATGGTATTTTTTCTAAAAATAAAATTTAATTACTTTATTGAAAGAGTACATGTATCCTGCCCGACTTGGTCCCGGAAGCCTGGCTGGGGTGACCCAGGGATGAAGAAATGACAGATATGCGAACAGAAAAGCTGGGATCGAGTGGGCTGTGCTCTCTGACGGCTGATTATGAACAGTGCGGGAGGACTAGGTCGTCTCTGTGGGAGGTCTCCATGGAGGAACAGTCTTGAGTGTAAGTCAGCAGCAGGAGGAAGACTTTCGCAGTCCACTGACCCCCACCCAGGAAGGGTTTGCCACTCGCATAGGTGTGAGGCATGGGGTCTTGACATGGCTGTGTCCAGGTGAACAATACACACTCATTCAGACTTCATCTGTACTCCCCCACACACACACACACATACACACTTATGCAATATTGGGGACGGAGCCCAGGACTCAATCCACCCAGCCACTTCCCAGCCCTAGTGGTAGGCCTTAGACAAGTCATTTCATGGTGCACAAACAGAGCCATGCTTGTGAATATTCTCCATGGGAGTCCAATAGGGTCTATGTTCTTCATCAGTGTCTAGGGCCGGTCACCAGTTATCACAGGGCATCACTTAAAAGTCAAGGGTGTAGCTGAGGAGTTACTTTGGTAGAAAACACTTGTCTAAAGCTCAAAGTTTTTGATTTCCAGCACTCCCCTGCCTGCTGACTGGCATTACCTCTAACACCTCCTCACCATCACTACCACCACTTCCACCTCTGCTTCTCTACCACCTCCACCATTACTACCACCACCTCCTGCACCACCACCACCACCTCCTGCACCACCACCACCACCACCACCACCACCACTGAGAAAGAAAGGCTGACCAGTGGCCAGGCAAATCAATCAGGAGTGTATCTGTGCAAAATGAAAAGCAAACCTAAGCCCTGAATTCTGTCTCTAGGTTGGAAGGAGCAGCAGCCTTTCTCGTTTGTAAGATTAAAGTCAACTTCTCTAATTCCACGAATTTATTAATATGAACAAAGCATCATCTACGTGCCCATGGTGGATTTGTTGACCAACACAGTTCACATTGGCATAGTTTTGTAGAAGGCAGTACTAAGGCAGCAGGTATGTCCACCAATGATGCTCTTTTCTTCACAGTCCCAGATCAGTAGAGGAACCCCTGGTCTTCCAGTCACTTTAAATTATGTGTCCTTATAGAGTGTGGTAGTTTGCATATGGTTGGCCCAGGGAGAGGCACAATGAGGAGGTGCGGCCTTATTGGAGTAGGTGTGGCCTCGTTGGAGGAAGTGTGTCATTGTAGGCAAAGGCTTTAAGACCCTTGACCTGGGCTGGAGAGATGGCTCAGTGGTTAAGAGCACTGCCTGCTCTTTCAGAGGTCCTCAGTTCAACTCCCAGCAACCATGTGGTGGCTCACAACCATCTGTAATGAGATCTGATGCCCTCTTCTGGTGGGTCTGAAGACAGAGACAGTGTACTCAGATACATAACATAGAAAAGTCTTTTCTTTACAAAAAGACACTTGTCCTAGCTGACTGGAAGTCAGTCCTCTCCTATTTGTCTTTGGAACAAGATGTAGAACTCTCAAGCCCTCCTGCACCATGCCTGCTTGGACCACTGTCATGCTTGATGATAATGGACTGAACCTCAAGGCCTGTAAGCCAGCCCCAATTAGATGTTGTCCTTATAAGAGTTACCTTGGCCATGCTGTCTGTTCACAGCAGTAAAACCCTAAGACATATATCTTAAAAATAATTTTTAATAATTAAAGTCAGATTCGCATTTATGGATTAGTGCTGTTGAGGCCACCTCATGCCATTAATTAAAAGGACATTAATTCATGATGAGTTTATGGAGATTCGGGTTTTGTGGGAGTTTTTGTTTCGTTTTATTGTTTGTTTGTTTTTGTTTTGTTTTGTTTTTTTAATGCTTTTTTTCATCCCAAGATATATTATTCTTGAGATAAAGCCTACTGGTTCATAATCAGATTGACTTAGAAATTTGTCTAAGCCAGAAAAGTAATGGGGAGAAATGGAGACTAGCAGAAGGGGACTGGCTTGACTTTTACAAGGAATAAAATGTCCCAGAATCAAACCTCGAGGTTGTTTGTAATCAAAAAGGCAGCAGGGATGAATTTGGAAATAACAAAACACAAAACCGCACCTCGCTGTCATCTGCCCTCTGTGTGGTGCTCTGAGGAGGGAGACCTCTCTCCCAGGTTTGTCCTGGGAATGTTGTGTTTACTACTGATGACATTTCAGGAATGCACTGTCTGAGGTGACAGAGTGAGACACACCCGAGCCCTGAGGAGGCCTGTGTGGCATCTTGGCTGTGATAATTGTGTTGTGTTTTGTCTCCTGTGACCTTAGCAGTTATAATTCCACCTCGCTTTTAACAGGAACGCTGAGCTCAACTGCATCTCAGCCTTTAGAATGAGGCTGAACTATCTCTCAGGACAGCTGCTGGGAACGCAGACAATGAAGCTGTCTTTCCTGACAGGGCCACCATGCTGCCCACGTTCCTGTGCTCAAGCCTACCATCCCACTATGCATCCAGCAGCCCTTTCCCCCTGAGCCTAACCCACACACAGAAATGGATCAACCTGTTACCATGGATACCTAAAAACATGACCAAATGATTAAAATGCTTGTCTAAATCATTGCCGGGTCTGACTCAGTACTCGGGCCTTCTCCTTGGGAAGTGACACCCCAGGGAAGGGGGCACCAGCCAACCGCTGTCCCCTTGTCCACCAGTCTAGCTTTTGTCATTTATCTGCCTGAGCTGCATGTCAGGTATCTGAAGCCATGGATTATGCCATCCACCCACTGTAGATGCCCAGGATCCCCACCCCCCGACTCCCACTATGATCTTGAGAGATAATTACTCTGACTTCTAAGGCCTTATTAATTTCTCTCTTTATCCAGAACGAATGTGAAAAATCTCTTTGACTTTTGTTTTTGGCTTAAGCAAAGTGCTTGCCCCAGAAAACCAGTTCAGGAATGAATTTAAATATAAGACTTAATTGGACTCCTTAGCTTTGTTTGACTCTGTTGGGCTTTGCACACATCGCCAACCATATTTATTCAGCCGGAGTTGCCCCTGATTAACAGGTACATGAAAGAGAAGTGATGATTGTGCTACTTTTCGGGGACTGGTAGCCTGGTCACCGTGCTGGGTGGTGACACCGGCCACACAGAAGGAAATGATCCAGGTGAGCACAGAGATGGTCAACTGGCCAGTACAACTTCTAGTAAGGATGAAGTCAGGGCAGTGGCTGAGGTGAGAGAAGGGGGTGTGGAGAGAAGGAAGGATGATACAGTTATGGATATGGGTGGAAGAAAATGTCATCCAAGCAAGGTACTTGGCACACAGGAAAATCTGTCATAATTGTTAGTCAAGGCCTCAACACTTTGAAAAATCCTCCATTTTAATTAAATGGTGACAGTTTTCCCAAACCACAGTAATTAGCATTCCTGAAGTTCTTTTCCTCCATCCCTCCCTCTGCAGACCCCCACAATGCCTGTCAATCCTCTGACATTCCTTCCTTACTGCTCAACATTCTTTGGTCACTCCTAGCAATGGCCAGTCTTTGGTCAAAAAGCTTTCTCTTTGACCCACATCTCCTGTCCTTCCATTCTTCAGCTCACCCCCCTCACCTCCATCCCATAATAATCCCTGGTCTGTAAGCAGACACAGAACACTCTGGTTTCCAAACCTAGAGAGTATCCTTCAGCAGAACTGCTCAGATTAAACCTAGTCTGCTGTGTGTCCTTTCCTTCAGCCAACGTTTCAGTAATAACAATTGTAGCAACAACAGCAACATTTAGATGATCTACTAGTTACACTGCACAGAACACATTGCTGCAAATAACATTTCAAGATCAATAACATTTAGTCAGATACATTAAAATTGTTGTGTCTAGCCTATGACTAATTGTATTCCCAGGAATTTTCCCCAAATATGTGCAAACACACATATACCTGTGCAAAGTCTCCAATAAAGGCGCTCTGTGTCGATGACATTTCCAGCATTGAAATGACTCTCAGGATTCATTTCACCTCACAGTTTGAGAAGAGCTATTCTTCTGTGCATGGGACGGCAGGCAATGGGAAGTTGTGTGCAGCCGGGAGCCTGTAGCATCTGCCTGCTCACATCTTGGCACACCAAGAAGTGAAAAGACTAGACCCAGAAACAAGCCTGTGCCATAACCTTCAAAATCCAGTGACCCATTTCTCCCAGAGTTAGGTCTTCTCCAAACAGCAGCCCAGCTGGGAACCAAGAGTTCAAACCCATGAGCCAGTAGGGACATTTCACAACCAAATCATAACTGTTCTTAGGAGGTATAAGCATGGTAACCCAACTGCAAAGATCTCAATGTTACCAGGGATATGGATAGGCAGACTGCATTTTTTTTTTTTTTTGGTTCTTTTTTTTTCGGAGCTGGGGACCGAACCCAGGGCCTTGCGCTTCCTAGGTAAGCGCTCTACCACTGAGCTAAATCCCCAGCCCCGGCAGACTGCATATTTATACAATGTATTTTCTAGTAACGAAAGAGGAATACATTATGAATACGTGCAATATGGACAAGTCCCACAACCTCCCTTTGAGAGAAAGGAGCAAGGGGCTAGAGAGGAACCTCAGTGGTTCAAAACTCTTGCAGAGGACCTGAGCTTGGTTCCTGGCATCCACATCAAGTGGCTCACAAACCACCTGTGAGTCCAGCTCCAGGGGATCCAACATCCCACCGCACTCATGTGCCCACACATGAATGAAAGAATAACCAAAGCCAAATCGTTTGTAAAGCAGCTTGGCATACACCCAAAGCAGGAAACATTGTTTCTGTTTCTGTGAGGCTTGGGGGAAAACCTATGCACTGAGAACAGCAGATCAGGTTGATTTTCCACAGTGACAGACTGACCAGGGGAACAGTGTAAACACCTGGGACCAGGAAAGTGATAGAGGTGCAGGTGTGCAGGGTTAAAACTCACTCAACTGTGTGCTCAAGACTCCCGGCGGTCACTGTATGTGTCTGACTTAAAATGGTGAAACTCAGTACCAGACAGTAGACCTCAGGTTTGCCTTACAGTTATATGGATCAGTCCCCCAGAGGATACTGTCCGTGTATTTTGGGCCTGCAGAAAACTCATCCCAAGTTCTTTTCTGATGAGGGGAGAAGTAAGATATTCAAAAATGTGAAGGCAGGACGGTGCTGTTCAACGTAGTGGTCATGAGTCATGAGCAACTTGCCACATGACTGCTGCAAACAAAGCATGCGCCATTAAGCATGGAATGCAGAGGGAAGGATAACGTCTTGTGACTCTTCACACGTCTGTAGCCTGAAATGGTGTGGACACATGATAAGACTATCTCAAATGCCTTCCCTTTTAGATGTGGAAATGAATTTATGTGTGGCTCATATTTATTCACTGGGCAGACCTGGATTATCATGTGTCTTTAGTAATGGTCTAGAAATGGAGACCTCCTATCCCATCGATCATTGTCTGTCTGTCTGACTGTCTATACACATCCATCTATCTATTCTGAAAGGCTCCAGAAACAAACATGAGCAACACTGAGCGTGCCCAATAGTCACATTGATGTGAGCAGGCAGATGCTACAGGCTCCCGGCAACATCCTACACAAAAATGATAGATACAGGACTGGGGAGATATCTCTGTGGTTAAAGTACATGCTTCCCAAGTGTGAGGACAGTCTAGATACCTAGAACTCACCAAAATGCCAGGTAGGCATGGTGACCTGATTGTAGTTCTAACCGCCAAAGGCAGAGACAGAGAATCCCCAGATCAAGGTGATTAGGAAGAGTAGCTGTATCAGAGACCTCTGGGTTTGACTGGGAGACAGTGCCTCATTGGATAAGATAGAAGATGATCTCTGAAGGCAACAACAGGCCTCCTCATGCATAAGCACACAAGGCATGTGCTCCACAAGCACAGGTGTGCACACATGTATGTACAACACACGCATACACAAAAATGAAGGAGAAAACCTAGAACAGATAATGATAACAGGAAGTGTAGATGCTTGAGGAAGTGGGTTAGGAAACATATAAAGTACAAGGTATCCTGTTTTACAACAAAGAACCGTTCAGACAAAAGAAGACGTATGCAAATGATAGAAATCTGTCATTTCCAAGGAAGTGGGGCCAGAGTAATCTGAGCATCCAATGAACTACAACCTATCAAGAAATGCAAAAAGAAAAAAAAATAAAATAAAAAAATAAAAAAAAAAAGAAATGCAAAAAGAATCACATGTCTATGATCATATAAATACACACCTGCAGTGCCTGAGTCAGAGGCTTGTAACCATATTTAATTCCATTTGTAAGGAGCCCAGTGCCCTCTGGCCTCCACAGAAACCTGTATGCGTGCGATACACATAAACTTATGCAGGCACGCGCATGCACATGCGCGCGTGCACACACACACACACACAACACACACACACACATAGACACACACAGTCACATAAATTAATACAAAAACAAAATGTTATAATTTTTAAAGATTTATTTATTATATGTGAGTACAATGTTGCTGTCTTCAGACACATCAGATCCCATATACAGGTGGTTGTGAGCCACCATGTGGTTGCTGGGAATTGAACTCAGGACCTTTGGAAGAGCAGTCAGTGCTCTTAACCGCTGAGCCATCTCTCCAGCCCTTTATAATTTTTATATATGTGTGTGTATTTTGCTCACATGTCTGAGTACCACTTGTGTGCCTGACACCACAGAGACCAGAAGAGAGCACAGGATTCTGGGAACTGGAGTTAGAGGTAAGTGTGAGCCTCACGGAAGTGCTAGGAATTGAACCTAGTGATCTGCAAGAGCAGAAAGCACTGTTAACCACTGAGACATCTCCCTGCCCCCAAAATAAACGTTTTAGAAAATAAGGAAAAATAATATTATCAATGAGTAAAAAACTTATGGGCAAAAATTTAATGAATAACAAGATTATTTACTTAGTCTTAAAACATCTCCCCTTATTTTAGTTATAAAGGGAGGTTTTTTCCCTAACTTTAGACATATAATTTTTAAAGTGTACAGTTAGAATAAAATCAAAATAAACTTAAAACTAGTTACAATATTTTCCTGGCTTTGTGTCTTTATATCATCAAGATGGAATTCACTTGATGAGAAAAAAATGAACCCAACCAAAATTTGGCTTAAAAAAAGGCCAGTAGAATCATGTGGATGATTTTTATAAAATCTCTTTAGGATATTAAGAGACAGCAAGTTTTTATATCCCAAAGAAATTGGCAGCAATAATTAAAAATACTAGCTATTAAACTATCAGACTCGATCAGGCAGCAAGAGAAATGCAGGCAGAGAATAACAGTCTCATGTCCCTTCAGGCGTGCTCGCCACTGCGGCGTTTGGAAATACTAAACTTTCAAGTAACATCAAACAATCTCTTATAAGCCTTGCATTGATAGTTTTAAACATATTTCATGGAATTTAAAAAAAACTATAAAATGGGACTAGTGAGATGGTCAGTGGGTAAGACAGCTCACTCTGCAAGCCTCGGGACCTGAGTTTCAATCTCCAGCGCTCGGGCAAAGAGCTGGGCATAACTGACCGTGCCATAAACCAGCACTGGGAGAGGAGATGGGCAGACTTCAGAGCCCACTGCTCACCTAGCTCGTATGGAATGCCTAGCTTCACATTCACTGGGTCAAGGTGGCATTCTGCCTCCAGTGATAAGGTGGCGAGCTTATCACCACCTGCTCTGGGCTCCTGATGTCTACACATAGGTACACACACACACACACACACACACACACATCACATGTGTACTCACCACATCTCACACTCAGATACACACACACACACACACACACCAAACTCACACAAATCCACATTCACACATTCACACACAATGCGCAACTACAGACACACACACACACACACACACAAACACACACAAAACATACACAAAACATACCCAGACACACATACAAAAACACATAGTAACTCATACTCATGTGCACATTCATTCACACACACACAAACCCACATTCACACAATAAAAAAACAGATACCCACAAAGAACACACATACACACAAACACACAATCACACACATTCACATATTCACACAAACAAACCTACATACACACATACACACAAAAACAGACACACACATACAAAGAACACACGTACACACACAAACACCCAATCAGACACACATTTACACACAACACACAAATATACACACTCAGAAAATATGCCCATACACATAGACACACATACAAAAACACAGTAATACATATTCATGTGCATACTCATTCACACACATACATACACAAAATCTACCCCTACACAGACAAACATACAAAAACACACAGCAACACACTCATGTGCACTCAGTGCACTCATACACACACACACACACACACACACACACACACACCTTAAATAAAAACACAGCATATGAGAGAAAGGTAAAGATAACTTCATGGGAATAGGGCAACAGAAAGAAACTGCTGGGTCAGTTAGAATGAGTTGTTCCCCATAGTCTCAGACATTTGAATACTGGTTGCTGTCACTGGGAAGGCATAAGTTTTGCTGGAGGAAGAACATTACTGAGGAAGGGTTTTGAGCTTTCAACGATGTGAACAGTTTCTAGTTCGGACTCCCAGTTTGTTTCCTGCTTGAAGTTTGAGATGTGAGTTCTTGGCTGTGCCCCCCTCCCCCCACCATGCCCATAGGACTCCCCTGTCACAAGGATGATGGACTCCTATTCCTCTGGGACCATAAGCCCAAATAAAAAAACCCTTCCTTCTAGAAGTCTCCTTGTTTTATCACAGCAATAGAAGAATAACTCATGCTATTGCCATCGGAAGTAGATATTTTCAGGTTCGTATTAGAGAAGGGTTGAATTTATTGTTCTGCTACCATAACTCTAGGAGAGGAAGAAAGAAAGCCACTACCTGCATTTAAGGCAGAATAATTAAAATCAAATTACACACAGGCAGTAATTGGATATTTAGCTCACAGCCTTGCAAGTCAGTCCCATATTAATAGCTCTATAATTAAAAGCAAGAGAGTCAGTTAATGTATTAACTTGGCATTGCTGATAGAATAATACAACCTTTTCTCCCAAAGGGCTTGAGTCGCTTGCACATAGCCCAGGTTCTCAGAATGGAACACACCACACGGACTTTCATTGAGTGGATGGCAGGTTGGGATGTGGAGATCCAGAAGAACTGAGTTCGGTTCCCAGCATTCAAAACTGCTACAGCTCCACTTCCAACGGACCCTAAGGGTCCATTGCCTTCCTCAGGCCTTGGGGACATGCACGCACGCGCGCGGTTCCCAGAATCCACATGGAGACAAACTGTCCCTAACTTCAATTCCAAGGATCTGATGACTTCTTCTGACCTCTACCCGGTACAAATCAATACATATAAGCAACACCCCCCCCACACACACAAAATCAAATAATATATTTTTCAAACTGCACTGTAAGAATAGTGATGTAACACACATCACCCTCAGAATGTCACGGGTACAGCACGTGGTCCTAACAAAGTCGAGCAAACATGGCAATGCCACAGTTAGATAGGGAGCCGCCCACAAGTCTCCGATGTGTAAGACTTGGTCCTCAGTTTTATGCTATGAGAAGGTCATGGAGCCTTTAGAGATAGGGCCTAGGGGAAAGATTTAGGTCACTGGGATCGTGACTCTGCTATTGGTAGCAGAACCATGAAGGATACAAGCCCCTGCCTGTGCCTGTGTGGGCTTGTCTTGATTGGGTTAACTGAGGTAGGAAGACCCACGGTAAAACGTTGGTAGTGCCGTTCCCCAGTCTTTGGGTCACAGACAGAGTACAGTGGAGAGTGCCGTTGATTCCTCTCCTTACTTCGGAATCAACTGAGCAGCTGCCTCAAGCTCCTGCGCTGTGACGTCATCACCAGCATGGCGTACCGGCAACTGAAAGCCAAAGCAAACCCCTTTTGTTTGGGTATTTCATCCCAGCAACAGGAAAAAATAGCAACGATATCAACTCCCACTTTCACATACCAAATTCATGGGCGAGCTTAGTTTCGCTTCCGGGTTCCAGACAAGGGATGCCAGAACTCAAACGCTCCCTCTTAAATGACGTCGAAATAGCAAAAGCGCTCCGACCCAGATGTAAAAACCCCATCAGCTGGATAAAATCTGTTGGCCCTGGAATGAAACACAAAGTACTCAGCTTGAATATGTGGAAGTGGCGATAGTTAATAGGGCAGTGTTGAAATATCGGCTCTAGCATGTGCCTTCAGGGCGCTTAACTAAAGTCCAATTTAAAGCATTCACTGTTCTGTGTAGCTGAGCTCTCCAGGGACCGAGTGATTGGGGGTCGGATGAGGCGTCACACCCTGGAGCTCCTCGGGGAGCAACTGTACCATCGTGGAGTCCTCAGTGCTGGGTGGCTCTGACCACTGGGGGCACTGGAACCAGGAACTTCGAGGGCTCGAGGAAGGGACTACTAGAAAGACCAGCCTGGCCACACGGTCTTTTTGAATACAATGATTTTGCTCAGTTTCTTGTTTTCCTTTCTGAGTGAATCTGCATTCTCTAAAGGCTAAATTAATAGGTGTGAGTATATAACAATTAAAATGGTGGTGCTGGGAAGGTGGCTTGGTTCTTACAATGCTTGTCCTGGAAGCGTGGTGGCCTGAGATTCACCTCAGCCCTGATACTGGCATGTGCCTGTAGTCTCAGTGCAAGGGAGGCAGAGGCAGAGGGTTCCCTGAGGCTTGCTAGCAAGCCAGCACAGCCTAGTGAGGAGGACCCCAGGTGCCAGTCAGAAACTCTGTCTGAATAAAAGCTAGCCTCTCTGTCGATTCTAGCTTCCACATACTGATGTATGTGCACGCATACTCATAAACACACACAGGGGAAAGAATGTCTTGTTACACCCTTTGCTACACCATGTTCATAATTAAAGCAAAATTAGCAGGAAACCATGCATGAAATTTACACCAAGAAACATCTCCTTGGGATATTGACCCAACCACCTGTTAAACCATTGCCCAGGCCCAGTCTTAGAGGCAGCAGACACTTGTTCCTCAAAGCCACCACGTTCAAACACAGGAACTCCTTCACTAGCATCTTCCTTGCGGAGAAGCTTGCCTTCTTTCTTTTTAGTCTTCTTTGGGTCTCAGAAGGAGTCTTCTGATTTGTCCCAGGCTGATCTGGGGAGACCTGAGCTGATCTGAGCTTCCTGAGTTTGGAGACAGCATGCTCCTGCCACCATGCCCAGCATCATCATCTACTCCTAAGTCTGTGAAGGATTTCCTTCCAGAATCAGTCAAAGCCAGCAAACTTCAGAACAGAATAATCTGCATTTAACCTATCTATAAGGAGGGGACATTTATTCCTGGTCCTGGCTGTCTCTTTTATCTGGGAACTTCAATATAATGTTCTTGGCCTGTTCACTTCTGTTCAAGGTCTGTGCAGCCTGACCTTGCCTGCGTGCTTAACACATGACTACAGCAAAGCCCAGAGTCATGTTATCCCTTCCACATGGTATAAGCCGGTCGCTGCAGCAAGAGGCCCGTGTCCATCTGGCCAGGATGGAAGGATGAGTGTGCCCCCTTCTGAGATGCAATACCAATAAGCTTGTAGTCGCTGTGGCCTAAGCCACATTATCCCTCCAGTCGCAATCAGCCACAAGCACCGCGTCTCCATCTCCAGCTGTCTTATTCCTGTCTCTCTCATAAGCAGCTTACGACTCCGGGACTCTTTTGTGGCCTGTTGACCTTGGAACGTTACTTAACTACAAACTCATTTCTACTCCCATCTGTCAGGTCTTTCAGTATCTTCAGGTTTCTCTTTGGAGTGTTTTATCTCTTTGTTTGGGGCGTTACCATTTTATCGGTGGCGAGACGGAAGCTGCAGTGCGGCCGAGGTTGCTTTTCCATTCTGCTATTTTAATTTAGCGAAACATCTTTTACCTTCATTCCTTCTTTTCTGTAATCCCTTCCAGGAAGCTACCATGGTAGTTTTAATTGCTAAGAGCCAATCTAGAATGGGCTGGGAAGAGACTATCAGTGAGGGATTTTTCCAATCAGGTTTGCCGTTGGGCGTGTCTGTTGGAGATGTCTTGATTCCGTGAACTGAGTTGGGAGGACCCTGTCTAGAAGTGGGAGGGGCCTTTCCTCCGGCTTGGCTTCTAGACTGCGTGGAGAGAGAGAGAGACTGAGTCGAGTACCGTACGTGTCCATCTGCTCGCTCTGATCTTGACTGTGGATGTCATGTGATCAGCTGCATCATGCTCCAGCTGCCTTGCCGTCCCTCACTGATGGACTGGGACCAGGAACTGGGAGCAATTCTCCCAGAAGTCGCCTCCTGTGGGGTGCTTTATCAGAGCGATGGGAGGAGCTGGTAGCTTTCTTCTTCCTCCGGTCACTTCCTCAACACTTTCTTACTCACCCTTCCGCCTCCAGAAATTGCCTCAAATGAGTGACTCTTCAAGTGCTCACAGGATTAGCAGCCTCAGTGGCTTCAGGGCAAGAAACTCTCAGTCTCCTCCCTACGTCCCACTGTGTCAGGAACTCTGGAGGCAGAAGCCAGCGATCAGAGGTTCTGAGCCCTCCAGGGCACTCTGACACACAGTCAGTTGAAAACTGGAGCCCTAACTCACCCAGCTCCCGGGCTTGTGCCTGCGTGATGTTTATCCTCTTCCGTGATGACCAACCCGTTTATTAGGCACATCCTCAGTTGCTCATGCCTGCAGGTCCTACTATCTCCATCCAAAAAAAGTAACTATTAGACCCTTAAAGGATTTACAGAGAGAGCCTGTGAATCTCTTCTGAACAGCTTATTACTACCTAACAATTTGGCGACTCTGTAACTTTGTTTTAATTTTGTTTACCAGGTGTTTGTTTTTTTTTTTCCTTTGTACAACCCAAGTCACTTCTGTGCAACACAAGCTACGGGTGGATCTGCACGTCTTGTGTTTTGTTCTTAATGAGTACATAGAAGATGTTTCATCACAGGAGACCATAGGCCACACGAATAAAAACATGGTTTTCACAGCACTTATTTTCTAACAACTTAGAAGGCATTGATTGAGTCAATTACCCTAAATTGTCATCCAGTTTGTTTCTCCATAGGGGAGCTGGTATTCTTGTCCTAAGGATCAGGAAATTAGTTACTTTCTGGACTTTTTCCTTAATCTCTGAAAGAAATATTTAGGAGCAGGAACAGTGAGGGGCCTGGGGTGACAGGCAGGAGGCACGGTGGAATAAAATCTGAGAAAACAAAGATTTTTTTGTATTTTATCACGCCAAATAAAACCAATATACAAGCCTTTGTATTTAATTTGCCCAATGTATTTTTCCTACCTGTTTGTACGTCACTAAACGTTAGCCAATGCCCAGGTATTTCTGATAATTAAATAGTCCAGGTATTATTAGCTGCTTTCCATTGTTCCCTCAACACTAAAAGCTAATTTTCAAATCAAATCATGGTTCAACTATGATCTAATACCAAACGGGTCATATTGGGGCAGTGTCACTCTCTGCCAATCAGGAAGAGGCACCACAGACAGAACAAGTCACTCACTGGAGTTGTAAAGAAAAGCAATCAGTTTTTATGAGTTAGTCGGAGGCGTGTTCTCAAGGGAGTGTTTCAGCACTGTTAGGCATTCACTCTGTCTCCCTGAGAGGGAGGGGAACCAGAGCTAGTGAACTGCAGTCAGAGAGATGAGTATCCCTTCGCTCCATCCCAAAGGCTTGTTCAGTTTCAACTCAGCCCCTCCGGGTTCAGTGTACCAGTCCTTGGCAAAGACTTCTCTTTGTGGTCTGTCCCCAGTGATCAATCTCAGACATAACTTGTCTGTCCTCTGACGTCCCTCTCTCTGCATCCTCAGACAAAGACCGGCCCCTTGTTGTATCCATACTCTAAGTTTTAATGTCGATGGTGGGTGAGGACAGTTGTCCTACTTTCTGATTTTCTGATAACTTAATTCCAATTATCAAGGGATTGGATTAATAGGCACCTAGAATAAAAGTAAGACACACCTCTGGTAGAGTCTGAGAGATTGTTCCCAGAGGATTAACTGAGGTGGGCTAGGAATTTGGACTGAATTAAAGGAACACAGGAGAAAACCAGCCAAGCACCCACATTCATGTCCCTGGGCTTCCAGTTCCATAGACTTACAGGTAAGAAGCTCCACCCACATTCTATTCTTCCATGGGCCTTTGGCTGCCTTACCTTTCCCACCATAATGGACTGTATCTCAGACAACTGTGAGCCCAAGGAACCCCTCAGCCCCACCCTTAACCCTTAAGTTTCTTCCTGTCAGGTATTTGGGCAGCACAAGGAAGGTAATGAATGGGCGGCGTCTGCACTGATCTGTAATGTTTGTATTTTCTCACAGGAATGGCACAATGACCTCATTTGATGATTTTGCTCTTTCCCTAATCCTAACTACTCACATTTCACCAAGTCCAGGCTCCAGGAAAGGTTAAGACCACCTTCTCAAACCAACAGACTTCCTTTAACTTTTCTGGAGTCTTCTGTGTTAATTACAGTCCTTGATCCTCTCAGTTTTCTTTGCCTCCTCCACAGGCACCATTTTCCTTCGGAAGGTTGCAGATCTTTCAGGAGCTCTACTTCGACAGCCCTGGTAGACTCCAGAGTAGTCGTTTTCAATCTGTGAGTCCAGACCCTATGGTTCAAAGTGCCTATCCACAGGGATTGCGGAAGACCATAGAAAACACAGATGTTTACATTATGATTAACAACAGTAACAAAGTAACAGTTACAAGGTAGCAATGAAACTGTACAAGTTACCACACATGAGGAACTGTATTAAAGGGTCGCAGCATTAGGAAGGTTGAGAACCACTGCTCTAGATGCTGTTCCCTAGCTTCACATGGATGGGTCTTGAACTCCCGACATGTCCCACTCTCTCCCTACCTTCTTTATTCCGTGCACAAGACGACCTTGCCATTTAAAGTCCAACCCTTTCTGTACTTCTTCCCCTGGGTTTCTGTGGCTAATCTCACCCTTTCTTTCTTTTTAAATTGCTTTTCAGAGGACCTGGATTCCTGGGTTTTTGTAATCAGATTGCTTCAGAGGGACCCCATCAGCCCCTCCCCCAGCCCCCCCCCATCAGTCCCGCCCCTCACCTACTTCTCCTACCCCTCCCCCATCCCTCCCTCCCTCCCTAGCCCATCCCCTACCCCTACCCTCCCCACTCCTCCCTGCCCCTCCCCAGTCTTCCCCCACCCTCCCCCAACCTTCCTCCACTCTCCCTGCCATACCAATTGCTCCATCTGTTTTCATTTCTGACCTTTGAGGGTTTTTACTGCAAACGCCCTCAATGCTCTGCTGTGGAACAGGAAAATAAGGAAATCGGCCCACTGCACGGGCTTTGCGATCCCATAGAGGAGGCTTCATGGGCACTTGTTTATTTAATTTTTTAACATGCATTTTAAGACGCCAGTGTTCTGGCTCCATGAATGTGCGTCAATTGAATGCTTGATGCTCAAGGAGGTCAGAAAACAAAACAAAACAAAACAAAAACCAACAACAAAACCCATGAGATCCCCTGGAACCAGTTACTGATGCTTATGAGCCACTGTGTGGGTGCTGGGAACTAACCCTGGGTCCTCTACAAGAACAAGTGCTCCTAACCAGGGAGACATCTCTCCAGTCTCTGTTCATTCTGAGACGGAATTTCAACTACCTCAGGTTGCTCTTTATCTTCCTTGTGTGACCCAGGCTGGCCTTGAACTCCTGATCTTCTGTTTCTACTGCCCAAGATGTTTATGAGTAAATACCCAGCACACCCAGCCATACTTTCAGACCAACCCTGTTTGGCTTCTTGTGAACAGCAGCGCTCCACTGTCTCTCAGAAGCCTTCTCAAAGGCAGTCACTTGCAGGACCTGCTGCTGTCACTCCGTGTACTGAGTCTCTGATGCCTCCTTTGCTCAGAACTCGCCTCGGACTCTCCCCTTGCCCAGCTTTTGGGGGACTCACATGTCCTCATTGTACTTCCCTGTGGATTTAAGGCACATCCACCCCCTTCCTCCTTCCCCCAGCTCGTCAAGTGCTTTCCAAGACTTCTTGATTTCTTTCTTGTTCTTATCAAGGTCCACATTTAAAATTATTGCTTCTTGTGGGCAATTGCACGCTCTAAATTCTAACTGCCTGCTATGCAATTTTTTACCTTGGAATGTTCTAGAGAAAGGACTGGCAAACGTTTTCCACAAAGAACAGATCGCCAGCCTTTAAAGGTCTGTGTTTAAGTCACTGTTCCAACTGCAACATTAAGACACCATGTGGAAGAGAGGACACACGTGGATTTGCATGCCCTGAGAGAATCTATTTACGAACACCAGTCGTTTGTATTTCATAAATTATTATGTATCACAAACTTATTTTCTGGATTTTTTTAAATCTTAAAGTATTAAATATTGGGCTGGAGAGATGGCTCAGTAGTTAGGAGCACTGACTGCTCTTCCAGAGGTCCTGAGTTCAATTCCCAGCAAGCATATGGTGGCTCACAACCATCTGTAATGAGATCCAATACCCTCTTCTTGTATCTGAAGACAGAGACAGTGTACTTACACATAAAATAAATAAATCTTTTTTTAAGTGTAAAATATCTTTCTTGGGCAAAACTGTGTGTCTTAGGCCAGTTTGGCTCTCAGATGGTGCCAAGCGTGTTCTAGAAGTCCTGGGGGTTGGTTCCGAAGCTGATCGTTGGCAGAGTTGTTCAGGTGAAGGCATGTGGGTCAAAACAAACCATAGTCAGAGTCCTGGTGTCCCTCAATATCAACATAAGGTTGAAGCAGAAATCTTTATACATACAATGTCTGTTAAGTGCCACAATAATTGAGGTGACCCAGTTAAAACACGCTGTGGGGCAGGAGAGCTGGCTCAGTGGACAGAAGTGCTTATCATGCAAGCATGAGGACCTGAGTTCAAATCCCCAGAACTGATGTAAAAACCAATACTGTAGCTCAAACCTGTAATCCCAACACACTTACAGCCAGAGGAAGCTGAGACAGGGAAATGCCAGGATGTGTGTGTGAGCGTGTGTGTGTGTGTGTGTGTGTGTGCACGTGTGTGTGAGCATGAGTGTGTGTGTGCATGTATGCATGTGTGCGTGAGTGTGCATGTGTTCGTGTATGTGTGCATGTGTGTGTGTGCATGTGTGTATGCATGTGTGTGTGTGTATGTGTGTGTATATGTATATATAGTTTGTGTTTATTTTAAAACAAGGGCTGGTGAGGACTTAGGGGGAAGGCACTTGCCACTAAGCCTAAGAACCTGACTTGACTTGCATCCCCAGGACCCACATGGTGAAAGGAGAAAATGGAAGCCCATGAGTTGTCTTCTGATCACCACACATGTATACATACAAAATAAACAAGTGGGAAACAATTCAAAAGCAAGGCAGATTGTCCTTACAGTACATGAAGAATCACCTTTCTGTTCCCGATGATGCTTATTTTATCCACAGAAATGCATTTTCTTAGAACTCATCAAGAATTCAGAGTTCCATTAAGAATAGTCAAGGATTCACGTGGCTTTTATGAGCTTATTAAAGACAGGTTCCTCAGTACCGCTTCCTTCCCCTCAGAACTCAGGGCCGTGAGAATGAACTCGGTCCCCATTCGGCCAAAGCCCGCTTGTGTACTCTTTGATCCTGGACCAACTTGGGCTGTGTGATTTAACCCTCGTTTGTTATATTGTTTTGATCTTGTCTATTTTAACTTTTAAAGACTTCACAGGAAATCACGAACTATGTTGTTCTGATGTGCGAGAAAAGCAAAGCAAACCGATAATGGCATGAGCAAAACGTTCAGCTGTTTCTAAGAGGCACCATTAGCCAGGACAGAGTGCGACTGCAAACAAAACCACAGGTTTACCTTCGTTCCAATTTATACTTCATTTTAGAAATAATCCCTATGAGATGCCTTTATTTTCTATTTGTAAAGTTGATTTTATTTACATTACTACTGTGTGTGCTTATGCCCGTGCACATGTGTATGTATGTGCTTGTGTGCTCCACCACAGCATGTGTGCAGAGGTCTGAGCACAGCTTCAGGGAGTTTCTCCTCTCCTTCCATCGTGGGTTCTGGGTATGGGACTCAGGTGGTCAAGCTTGTGCGGGAAGTCCTTTACCAGTGGAGCAGTCTTGCTGGTCCTATGCGCTAACTTCTTAGCCTTCCTTCTGTGTCTTTTGCTACTCAGTTAATGCATGATCCGTAATGAGTGTTGTTTCAGGAGGGCACATTTTTTTTTTTTTTGGTTCTTTTTTTCGGAGCTGGGGACCGAACCCAGGGCCTTGCGCTTCCTAGGCAAGCACTCTACCACTGAGCTAAATCCCCAACCCCAGGAGGGCACATTTTATCCTAAGGAGAATCTTATCCTAATTAAACCAGGATGCTCATGGAATGCTGTAGGTGAGAAATGGGTCTTAAGATGTATTTGGTTACTTTCAGAGACACGGGGAATGGCAGGTGAGGGTCCCTGTGCAGATTCCAACTCTGGAAAATGCTCCTGGCTCTGGTAAAGATGCATTTATGTTTGAATACAACCTCAAGTTAGTCTCAAGTGTTTATAGAAAAACCTCTCTCAGAACCAAAGCGAAGTAGCTGGTTATATCGAGGGTTCTGCTTTCTTTTTCTTCCTTTCTTGCATTTTTAAAAGAGCTTTTTAAAAAAAATCGTTCTTATACTTAGTTTTGTCTCTGTGTACGCCTGCGTATATGTGTGAATAAATGCCATGTGTGTGCCGGTGCCTGAGGTGGTCAGAACAGGGTCTTAGACCACCTGGAGTTGTAGCAACAGGCAATGGTCAGCCACTTGACAAGTGTGCTGGGGACTGAGCTTAAGTCCTCTGGAAGAACAGTAAGAAAGTTTAATATCCAGGAATTAGACTCTCTTTAGTCCTGTGGAGTTCTATTTTCTAAAATGTAATTTTTGCTTATATAGTTTGACCATTCTTATTAAGATAAAATGCAACAGGATATTTTTATAGTAGTAGTGTGGGTTAGGCCAAGGTTAGTGGCTCAAAGAACAGAGTCAAACAAGTGTCACATGATGTCACCCACATGTGGGCAGTAGAATGTGATGTCATCAAACTAAAGTGTAAAATAGGTTTCAGCAGAGAGGGAAAAGGACATGGGAGGGGCCAGGGAGATGCTGGTTCATCAGGAGAGGGAGGTAAGTCCTCAGTGGTTGGTCTCCAGTTAGTAGTAACTCATTGTGCATCTCACAACAGCTAGATAAGAGCAAGAGAATCTCATCACAAAGGAATGATCAGTGTTTGAAGCATCTCATATGGTATGAAGCCAATTTGATCATTACATAGTATATATGTGTATTAAAATGCCACACAGGACCCCAGGAATGTGGATAATTATTATGTAGTGGCTAAAAATAGAACATTTGCTAAACAGTGAAGTTTATTTGTCTCCTTGGTAACAGCCCGGATAAGTCTGGCAGCTTTACTCAGTGGAGACCCAGGTTGGCCCTGCCTCTGCTTCACCTTACATAGCTGGCTTCTAGGCTGGTTCTGGCGGTTAGTCACCGTGAGAGCTGACTGGCATCATGAGCTGCTGGCTGGGGCACAAAGACAAGGCACAAGATCCTTTAAATCACTCACATTCTACTGACAAATGTCTGGTCACATGACCACACCAGAGAAAGAGAATCCTGAAGGTAGCTCTCTATGACCGCACAGGAGAGGACAGGCAGAAGGGAAAGCGTCTGTGTTCCCATGCTCGACTGTGAGCAAGTATCAGTAACCAACCTGCACGTTGCCAAGTATCTAGGAAGCTGCCGCCAACACAGTGAGATACAGGAAACAAACCGGTCCATTTCTTTCCATAATGAAAATATTCAGCAAAGCAAAGCCTGGGGCAGGCCTGGCTGACTTAATGTCACGACATCAAAAGATTTTAGTTACCAAAAGCTCAGAGGCTATAGCCAACTTTAAAATGGACCATGTTCTAAAGGCTGGGATTTTTCTCGTAGAAAACTGGCTGGGTTCCAGAGCTGTTTCAAACAGACTCGTTTACCTCGTGTGGTTCCTCCTCGATGTAAAATAAAAGACAATGTTCCACTTTAGTGCCCCAAAATGGAAAAGCTGTTGAGTAGTAATTGTCTGTACTATATCTTTAATAGGTGACCATCAGAGAATGTTCAGAGGGCTGCGGGGTGGAAATAGACATGCAGGGTGACTCTTCAGAGAGCTGAGGTAGAGCGTTCTAGTTCAAAGCCACCAAAACATATGGCTCCCTCCTTTAGGGTTTATCACCGATCCAGTGTGGTTGCTTCTATACCAAACTGACTTCTCAAACGTTTATCCTTGTGCTCCTCCATAGAGCAGGGTACTGCTCACCCTCAGCAGAGGACCTTCTCATGGAGCCGATGGCGGCTAATGCAGAGGCTCGTAACTGGCCAAAGTGCGGAGGGTAAGCAACCGTGGAGAGCTCTACCCTAAAGTTACATCTGTATCACCCAGCCCCACCCGCAAGGCTCGAGGACCATCACAGAAGGGGCTAGAAGAATGTGAGAGCCGGGTGGGGGGGAAGACGTGAAATGATGTTTCCTAGACAGGGCCGTTGGAACGGTAGATTCACGGTAGCTGTGATACAGCAGCGCAAGAGCATCAGTCAACACTCAGGGAGGAGAAGAGACAGGCTCCTCAGACCCCACCCTAGCTGAGCAGCCATTAGCAGTTACCGGCCTCTGCGGGAGAGAGGTCAGTTTTTTCTCAACCCTGTGGCCACTGATAAGTTTCTCATGCTCCAGTGGATGGTCCTTCGCGGGGTGGGCGTGGGAGGGCAGCACTAATTAGATGCAGAGGGATGGGGCATGAAGCTGGGCGTGGCACATGAGAGCAGATGTGGTCTAAACGTAAATTGTATTCGTGGACCAAAGACTGGGGTTTGTTTGCTTGCTTGGTTTTTTTGTTTTCGTTTTGTTTTTGTTGTTTTTAATGTGGTTGCTTCTTATAACTAGCAGAGTGGAAGAACCAAATGAGGAAGGGGACTGCAGAGTTCCCAGCTGCCCGTCTGCCTTTTCTAGTGAAGAAAGAAGAAAGGACAGAGTTCAGAGGGGAGAGAGGGAGCTAAGACTGATGAGAATGGTCTCTTCCAGGCGAAGATGAGAGAGCGGTGGGATTGAGCTTTTCCTAGTCTGGGACCACAGGGAGTTTGATTACTGACTGCACAAATTGGGCAAGGCAGCCTGTGAGGGGTGTGGAGAGGGAATGGCCACCGGGGAGAAGAGTTCAGAGAGACCGCCTCTCTTCATTTTTCAATCGGCTCCCAGAACATTCATAGAACAACGTTAGGGAAAGGGAAAACCTCAACACTCTGACTGGAAGACTTCTCACGTAGTGGTTTATAAAATCAGTTTAGGGGAAGCAAAGCTTCCTCTTCCACGGGCCCAATAATGTCCCGAATGTCTTTGTAGCTTTCAGACATACATTGGTATCCTTCTTGTGGTTTTGCTTCAATTCATTGGGTAATCCCCCTACTGCTTTCAACATGGTTTCTGAAGATGCCAGTTCTTGAGGAAAAAGCTTCCTGGGGGCCTCAGGGAGGTGAGTCTCACCTTAAATACTGCACTATGGATGGCTGTTCTCTGTTGATTCAGTCTGCAAACAAGACACTGGCTTCTCTCCTGACAATTGAGCCTTCTAGAATCAGTGACCTAACAGTTGGGCTCCTCAGAAATGGCTTCCAGTTGCTTTGAAAGCTGTGCTCAGTGTAACTATGCATGGAAACCCACCAAGTGTCGTCAGGGTCAGAGACAGGCAGCCTCTGAATCCCAAGGACCGAACAAAGAGTCCTTTAAATGTAAAAATAAACATCAACTCTCCCATTGGCTGCAAATTACTTAATCATATGCTCTCTATGTCTACAGAGAGCACTGACAACCCCACATTCTCCAGGCAAGCTCTCTCATTTGAGCTGTTACAACATTATTTTGCAAAAGAGATAAAAGTAAGACAAGGCATGAAAGTTGTATGAATTGAGAGAGAACAACAGTAAAGAATGGGTTTTAACTTTTTGTGTGTATGAATGTTTTGCATATTATATAAACATATATATGTATGTATGTACATGCACTATGTACATGCCTGGTGCCTGAGGAGGTTAGAAGACAGTGTCAGATCCTCTGGAACTGAAGTTATAGATGACTGTGAGCCACTGTGTGGGCTCTAGGAACTGAACCTGGGTCCTCTGCAAGATTGGCCAGTGCTCTTTAGCTGCTGGGCTGTCTTTCCAGCCCAGGCTGGGTTTTTGGTTATTTCCATTCCCTCTCAGGTAAGTTCAGGTCCTAATTAGAAGATGTGTGTTGAGCAGATTACTAGACAGTTGAGTAGAACAATCTGAGGAAACTTTATCAGTGGAATGTCCTCCTCCCTAGACAATGAAGAGGTAGGTGCCATGGGCTCTAAATGTCATCCCCAGAGAACAGTTGATTCTGATGTTCCAGCTTAGGCTGTGCTGTAACGAGGAACTTTGCTGTCAGCTTCTGGTTCCTTCAGGAGCCGAGCACAGGCATGAGCCATGTCTGCGGGGCCTGTGCTTGTCCGCCACATGGCTGCCCCTCTTCATGATCATGGCTTCACAGGTCAGTCTCTGAAATTCCACAGTCCTGGGCCTCGTCCTATTCATCCATCTGGAGGTGAGCTCAAGCTGGCCTACAGAAGGGTTTACTGCAGTTGGATAAACAGTCAGCATTTCTTAGGAACTTGCGAAACCAAACCAAAAGGGAGCAGCCGAATTGCCAAAGGGAGAAATGTCCCTAACTCTGGAAGGGACGTATGGCTACCTGTGGCACCAGTCAGCATACCAAAGCCAGTTCCTACCTCTAGTTTCCCTGGGTCCCTACTCACAAGCACTTCTTATAAGTTATACATTTCGAAGTTCACCACTAACCTACTGATGCCGTCCCCTGCGGCTTCTCATCTCCTTATAACCCAACTTCTCTTGCTATTCTCTCTCTCTCTCTCTCTCTCTCTCTCTCTCTCTCTCTCTCTCTCTCTCTCTCTCTCTCTCTCTCTCTGTGTGTGTGTGTGTGTATGTATGTGTGTGTGTCCCCTCCCCCACCCCGTTCTCTCTCTTGCTATTCTGATACCTCCATTAATCTCCCCACTATGCACTCTTGTCCTCGCCATGCCCAGTTCGCTTTTCAGTCTCTCTGCTCTGAACTCTCCCAGATGCTTCTGAGTATTTTCTCTCTCTTACCAACAATAAAAAGGACAGCAGAGTACCATGTCCACCATTTCACTGTGCTCTCTCTCTCTCTCTCTCTCTCTCTCTCTCTCTCTCTCTCTCTCTCAATAGCTCTGATTTTTTTCCATCTGCAGTATGACTTTTCAAGTTTCCCCATATGATTTGACATCCTAAGCCACCCTGACATAGAGAGTAAGAGGCCTTTTCCGTTGACAGAGGAGCCCTCCCTCATCACCCTTGCCCAGCAACTGTCCTGCCACACAGAACTCTTGCTCGGAACCGTGGTGACGCATCTGTGCTTAGATTCCACGGAAAGCATTCTTTTCCACAGTAAGGGTGATGACACACAGCAGAACTAGCTAGCTGGGTTTTTACTTTTCACTGAAATGAATCAAGAAGAAAAAGAACTGGGAACAAGCACATACAATGTTTCAGTCTAATTGATACAACGTGGCTGTTCCAGAGGGTGGGGGTGGAAATGACTAACATCAGCTCTGCTGCTGTTCCCGTCACCAGAGTGTGAATCCACTCTCCTGGTCCTCACTAAGATGCTTGGTTTCTAGTTTTGCCCCCTGTCCCTTGTCCTACCACTGAGTAAAAGTGCAGCTTTCAACCAGAAGTTGCAGGTTGCAGTTGATACACTGAGGACATGCAGGGAGGACTTAATGAGGATGGAAATCCATCCTAGATGTATGCTGCACCCTCCCACAGGCTGGGGCCTCCCCTGAATTAAAACGGGTAAAGGAAGTGAGCAGTGAACCAGCTCTCTCTCTCTCTCTCTCCCCTCCCTCCCTCCCTCCTTCCCTCTCTCCTTCCCTCCTCCTCTCCCTCCCTCTCCGTCTCTTCTCTCTCTCTCTCTCTCTCTCTCTCTCTCTCTCTCTCTCCCTCTCCCTCTCCCTCTCCCTCTCCCTCTCCCTCTCCTCCTCTCTCTCTCTCCCTCTCCCTCTCCCTCTCCCCTCCCTCTCCCTCTCCCTCTCCTCTCTCTCTGCTTCCTGAAGCAATGTGAGCAGCTGCCTTACATTCCTGCCGCCATACCTCCTTGCCACAATGACCCTGTTTGTTCTCACTGGGAGCCAGGTTAGACCACTCCTCCCTACAATTACCTAATGTCACATATTTGGTCATGGGACTGAGGGATGACTCACAAGCATGCCTAGAGAGCACACACATGTGAAATAGTCACTCCTCCAAGTGCTCCTTTCCACCATTGCTTGCAGAAACCGAGGCCCACACAGATCAAATTGCTCAAAGTCCAGGATAAGCATGCACCGTCCAGCCTGGTGTTGTCTTCCTCCTTCAAGGATGAGCTTCCGGTGACTGGGAAGGATGAAGGGATAAAAAAAAAAAATGACAAACGGCATCCTCCAATGCCAGAAGTTTTCATCCTCAGATATTCTGTCCTACTGATGTCCATCTTGCTCAGGCTTGGGTTTCCAGAGAGAGTTCTGAAATTTCATGAATCTGCTTTTATCTATTTAAGCCAAAAATCTTACCGAGGCCCCTCTCATTCTTGTTCCCCTCTCTCGGTATTGGAAAGTCAGTTGGAATAACAGAAAAAACAGTAGGACATCCATACTTCGGAGCGATGACAGTCCAACACCCACGCCTTCCAACCTCTTCTGAGCCCATGCCCTCTCCTTATCCATTCCCTCTTCCACCTACGTCTGCGTCTGCGAGCAAGTTGGGGGATCAAATGCAATAGGTTTCCCTTCACATCTGAAGGTCTACGTTCTACTCATCCATATGAACCAAACACTGTGTCTAAAATACATGCTAAATGCATTCATGAGTTCATGTAGTAAATGCCCATGTGTAAAAACTTCTTTTTCCATTTCCAACATTCCAGAAATACCCCAGTTAAAGTCCTCTGCCTGGATCAGCATGGCCATCAGTCTGTCAGGTTTTCCTCTGCACAGTCCATATCCAAGCCTGAAGTTTCAGCTCCCGAGTTGTATTTTTTTAAAACCTGCAACATGTTTCTGAAGCTGCTACTTATCCCATTATTTGCATCTGCATAGTGTGGCCGGTTGGTCAGGATTCGATCTCACTTGCAGGGGTTTCTGGAGCCTGGATATCAGTGCTCTCTTGTTACAAAAGAGGGAGAGACACCTGTCCACTCTCTTTGTTTCCTGAGATTTGCATCCTAATAGTGGGTTTGTTTGAACAAAGATGTCCCCCAGAGAATATCAAGTGGCAACAATTTTAAAGGCAAAAATGAAAAACTGTTTTCTTTGCCTTGAGAAGAAAAGTGTTTCCTTTGCTGGGCTCTCTTCCTGGAATCCGGCTGGGCAGGGCAGAAGGGACACGTCTCCATGGAGAGCCAGGCGGGAGGGTTCTACTCTGCTTCTGCTCCATGTGTTCCAATGACCTGCGAGTACGTGAATGTCGCAGGGTTCTTACGATTGCTTATTTTTACCTGATGGGTCTGAGTATTTGCCTGAACATATGTATATACTGCATGTGTGCATTCCACAAAGTGGCCAAGAAGAGGGTGTCAAATCCCCTGGAGCTAGAGTTACAGGCTGACGTGAGCTGTTCTGCTGGTGCTGGGAACCAACGTCAGGACCTCTGCAAGAACACCACGTTCTCCTAACCTCTGAGCCAGCTCTCTAGTTCCACTTTCCTATTTTCACTGCCCAGGTCAACAAGCAACATGAGGCTTTGTTCATTCATGGACTGTAACACTCTAGTGACTGACAGAACTCACAAGATAAGGCCATTGTTGGAAAACAATGCTCAGGAACTAATGCAGATTCAGCTCCCCCAATCCAAGATGGAGACCCTGAGTCCAGAGCTTCCTGCGGTTAGTGTGATATGACAAGGGATGTTTTCTGATTTTTCAGTTACACAGACTGTCTCCTTTTGAAAGTTGTTCACAGTACTGTGGATGGTCATCCCCAGGCTCTGCATAGATTATCTATATGAAGCCGATGAGCCTCATGTTAGTATGTGAGTCCCAGCCAGAGGAATGAACATATATATATATATATATATATATATATATATATATATATATATATTCAAAGAGTACAGATTTCTCCAAACATGAAATAGGAAACACACAAGAAACTCACTCACTTTGTCTAGGAAGTGAACGGCAGGAGTGAAGTACGTAACAGAATTAGAAACTGTGTGTTATGCACTATGGCAGGGCTGTCCTAAAGCCTTACCTAAATTCCCCTGAGCATTGTGGTGGGAGACTTCTAGGGAGAAAACACACAGCTCTACTCACCCCTAAAAGGGAACCTTGGGTAGACCGAGGTAACGACTACACAAAACTCTAACTTGGAAAACCATTGAGTTTTTATTGGGGTTGCTTACAGGAGCAGCGGCAGCACTGCAGAGCTGGCCCCTGCTTGGTCTAAGCACTGTGGGCGTGGTCAAAGCACTGTGGGCGTGGTCAAAGCATTGTGGACGTAGTCAAAGCTTTGTGGACTTGGTCAAAGCACTGACAAAGGTGTAGGAGCATTTGGAAAGGGCCAAGCACAGAATGTAGTGAAATAGAAAACTTTAGTCACTCATTGTGAAGACATCTCACTTAAGATGCGCATTCAGGTAGTGATTCTTGATTCTTGTGACAAGAAAGCGGATGCTCCAGGCCCTGCTTTCCCCACATCCCTACAGCCTATCTTCCCAGTCACCTGTTTTACTCTTATCTTCTTTCTCTCCGTTTATTAAGGGTCTTAACATTTTTGCCCATGTGCCTATGTCCATGTGATTGCTTACGAAACATGTGCATTTAAAGTGCGTTTTAAAAAATGCTCCTCTCGCCTTTCCAACATGAGCCCGGCAGAATGGCTCCCGCAGAGAAGGGTGGCGAGAAGAAGAAGGGCTGTTCTGCTGTCCACGAGGTGGTGACCCGAGAATACACCATCAACCTCCACAAGCGCATCCATGAAGTGGGCTCCAAGAAGCGGGCACTCAGTGCACTCCTCGGAAACTCAAAGAAATTAAAAAATTCGCCATAAAGGAAATGGTGACTCCAGATGTGTGCATTGACACCAGGCTTAATAAAGCTGCTGGGACAAGGGAATAAGGAATGTTCTGCATCGCCTCTGAGTACATCCGGAAAACACAGTGGGGATGAGGATTCACCAAACAAGCTCTACGCACTGGTAACTTACGTGCCTGTTACCACATTCAAAAATCTACAGATGGTCAATGCAGACGAGAGCTAACCTTTTGAATGTCAAATAAAGTTGCAGAACTGCCCAAAAAAATGCTCCTTTTGTTCCTCATGACAACACATGATACCTTATAGTTAATAAAGCGATCAGTTACCTAACACTTATTACTAACAAACACACCTGTGACAATAAGAACTGTGGTGGGATGATACAATTATGTCCTGATAATGGTACTGACAGTGGCTCTTGTTCAGGTAATGCTCACATTTTAAAATCTGTTGTGCTATCCTGGCTTTTGGCTTTTTCCCTCTCTGAGCGGTAGATTTGGCTGGTGGTGTCAGCCTGGCTTCTTTCTGACAAGAAGGCTCTGGTCAGTCTAGCAGTGCTATAAGACAGATGGGTTTCCTAGCTTGCGACTAGTAAAACTATAATTAAATACATGACAGCAAAGCAGGGCGTAATTCAATCTTCCTGCTGTGACTCAGAAGTCACACTGGGGTCGTCATTATGAAACCCCAGTTACAGTATTGCAGAGGTGGGGAGATTCGAGAGTGGCATCTGGCTTGAAAGAACGTGGCAGAGCTCAGATTTGACCATGTGCGTTTATGAGGATGCAACTTCATAAACATCTGGTCCCCGCTTTACTGTTTCCCAGTATTCTGATCCTAAAATAGGCTCTGGTAGAATCTTAGTCTCAACCACCCAAACCATACTCCAGCTCATAATGAAAGAATCGAGGCTTTTTAATTTTCATGGGATTATCTTCTTAAGTAACCTCCAGCTAAGGAATGGCCCACTAGTTTAAATCCCGTTTTCGATTATATTTGAACAGGTTCCTTTTAGTTTAAGCTGTTACAGTTTCTACTTGTAGTTTATGCTCTACGCCCCCCCACCCCATGTTGTACTTTATTGCTTGACAAAATACATTGACTATTACCTTCCTGTCCTATTATTAGTGAGGGAGGGTCATTAAAACTATTGTAATTCAGTAATTAAAACATTCTTTTGAGACAGATTCTTACTATGTATCTCTGGTTAGCCTAGAACTCACTATATAGACCTGGCTAGCCTTGAACTATTAGAGATCTGCCTTTCTCTGCTTCCTGAGGGCTGGATTGAAGGCATTTGCCATCATGCACAGCACTGAACTTTATTTTTCAATGTCAAAGTCCTAGATATGAGAGCCATTGTTTTTTCTCCAAAGACTTTACACTGGTTAAGAACACCATAACATTCAGAGGTTACTGCAGCCTTCGGCACAGGAGGGAGGCTTTCCTGAGGACTGGTAGGATGCCCCAGTTTCTTGTTTAACACACTGACGAGGATAGGAGATGTGATTTCTTTCCCTTCTTAGTTACAGTCACTGTTGAAGTAGAAGGCATAGCAATTCTGGCTGAGGATCGAGGATCTCTGAATGTCTCTGTTTATGCCCTCTGAACAAAATGACTAAGCCCTTTGAGCTAATCAAATTAATACAGGAAAAAAAACTATTATTTTCTTTTCAAAGCAGGAAGAACATATAGGAAGGTAAAAATTTACAGCTGACTCCCCAGCTGGAGTGCTGCCTGAAACCCTGGGTTTGAGCCTCAACACTGCATCAAGCCAGGCACATTAGCACATGCCTGTGTCCCCAGCACTTGGGAGGTAGGGTCTGAAGGACTATCCTTAGCAACACAACTGAGACAACATGAAGCCCTATGGGGCGTTATTAACACTTCTTCTGATTTCAATGGTTTCCATAATTTACCAAGCTTAATGTCCTTCTAAACCAAAATCAGACACTTTTTAAGCTACCATCCATCTTCCCAGACTCCCCAGCTTCCCCTCGAGCATTCACGGGGCATAAGACCTAAAGTCTCCCTTTCTCGGTCTCTTGAATACCACTTGGCTTTTCAGTTATGTTCTCTGGGAATCCCTTTCCATCTTCCCCTCTCCAGGTAATAATCTACTGTTCTGAAACTGTCTGTGCCTCTTGTACCTCTAGTGCTGTCACATTGTAACTAGCTGTTGTATCAGTCGGCAGTTTAGCTCATAGTAAGAGACTTAACGCTGCTCTCTCACATGCATCCAGAGATAAGGAGTTGTTTTCCTAGACAGCTCTCGTCTACATACACATCATAGGGCTAATTAACCACGCGTGTCTGTAAAAAAGGGTATAAAATGAAAACATTTCAGCTAAGCACATGGGGTGAGCTCTTGGGGCCATTTCTAGAAACTTGGCAAGGATTCGACTTTGGGCTAGGACAAGGAAGTAGACTCAAGATCACAATCATCTTGAGAAGTTCCTAAATACCACGGGGGGCTTCGTTTGTTGCCTTGTTTGTTCCTTGACTATTTTTGTTTATTGTGTTGTTTGTTCCTTGACCTAGAGCTGACCTTATTCTTTGCAGGTAATCAGAATGGTATAAAAGCAGACTGGAGAAAAATAAACCCGCTTCAGCCTCAGCACTGGCTGGACTCATGTTATAAATGTTGTCTAATTGTCTTTTCCTTTTCAATCTTCACTCCCTCCCTCGAGACTTGGTTGATTGAGCTGGCTTGGTTTCTGTTTTCAAGAAAGAAAAAGGAAAGGGGAATGAGATGAGCAGCCACCAGCATCTGCCTCACTTTCCTTAAAAAATGGTTTTAAAGATTTTAGTTTTAATTACGTATGTATGTGTGGGTCTGTGCACATGGGTCCAGAGACCACGGGGGCCAGAAGATCTCCCAGATCTGTAGTTAAGAATTTGTGATCCACCAATGTTCGTGCTGGGAACGGAATTTGGGATTGCTGCAAGAGCAATATATTCTTTTAACTGCTAAGCTCCCAATCGTTAGCGCCAAAATTTCTCTTTTAAAGAGTGTGTTTCCTTAGATGGCCTGTGAGTTCGTGAAAGCTTGACATTATGTAGTGCTCATTTTGTAATTCTAGTACTGTGATTTATTTAATTATTAATTGAAAGAACGCATATCTCACATGTTAGGAGGAAAACAAAGAAATGAACAAGAGGAAGAGATGTTACTAGTTACTCGGTTTAAATCACCATCCACTCGTTACTCGTTGAGCTCCTAGTCTGAGTCAGGCATGGGGACAATGGGGAAACACATCAGGATCGTGGTTTTAAGAAGGGTCTAAGCTGAGAATGGCAGAGGACCCTGGGGTTCTCCAGGCAAACAGTTTTAGGGTCATGAATGAACCACAATCTGAAGCTCAGAAGTTGAAAGTTTACTGTGACTTGGAGTAAAAGTTGAGGGAAATGAGGAAAGGAACCTGCAAGTTATACTCAGGTAACTGAATCCTGGCAGTGCTACATACATTTTTATGTTACAATCAATTTACATACTAAATCCTGATAGTGCTACATATATTTTTGTGTTACAATCAGTTACATACTGATTCCTGACAGTGCTACATACAATTTCATAAGTTACACTCAGTTACATACTGATTCCTGACAGTGCTACATACAAGTTTCACTTCCCAATTGCTTCCCAGGCTTCCTCACAAAGGGGTTTCTAATTTGACATAGCTTAGAGTTATCTGAGGGAAAAATATCTAGACTGAGGAATTTCTTAGATCAGACTGGACTGTGGGCATGTCTGTGAAGGTATTGTCCTGATTGTTAACCTATATAGGAAGACTCAGTCCACTGTGGGTGGCATCATTCTCTAGGCAGGTGGTCCTGTTTTCTGAAGAAAGCCTGTAAATGAGCCAGCAAGCAGCATTCCTCTACGGTGCCTGCTTTCAATTTCATGCTTAAGTTCATGCCTTGACTACCCTTAATGATAGACTGTGACCTGGAAGTATAAGTCAAATAAGCCTATTTCTCTCCTATGTTCTGCTTGGTAAGAGTATTTTACCATAACAAAGAGAAGCAATGCATGGACAAGTGACTTCCAAGAACCCCGTCTTACAGGTTGGTGTTCTCTGGTTTGTGTGTACCATGTAAACTTGTCAAAATGACTCCACTAGACATATACAAGAGTTGCCAGGGCTTTCTAGAGAGATGTATGTTCTCTAAGAACTGGGTATAAGTCTCTTGCTTCAATCTTTAGAAGGAGCATAGGAACCATACCCTGTTAAGATTTCTAAACTCCAGGACTGTAAGACGTTTTAAGCCATCAAGTTTGTGACTCTTTCCTATAGTAGCAATAAGAAACTGTCCACAAAGGTGGAGGCAGGATTATTGTTCCAGACTACCAGCCAGTAACAGCTGGAGAGACTGGGGACTTCGCTCAGGTAAAGCCAGAACCCTGACTTTGACACAGGAAAGAACTTCAGGACAAGCTAATACAAAGCAGAGATGGAATTTTTATTAAAGCATATTTTAACATAGATTTTAGACAGGAAGGGGGATGGTCAACAGAGAGGCATCCAGAAAAACAGTAAGGCACACTTGGGACAGCATGGGTGTGGACGGATCAAAGAGGATTTGTAATTCACTGTCTGTACAATAGCATATTGTACAAAGCTCTGAGGTTTTCATTGTGAAAGGGCTGCTAAAAAATTTAAACAAGATGGCAAGGAAGTTCTTAAGGTGACCCTGACAGGCTTACATTTAGTCACACACTGGATGTCAGGAATGTAGAAAGGTGAGCTATCTTATCTTCTCTGTGAACAAAAGTTGGTCATTTTTGCTCCTGAGCATCTGGGAAAATATCCTGGAGAAAAGTGAGGGCCTGTCCAAGGTCATAGGAGTCCATGTCTGAAGCCGGATTTATTGGCATTTATTATTTTTTCACTTGAAAGTGTTGTTTTGTAAGGTAAACACAGGCCCTATGTCAACGACATTCACAATATTAATGTGTCAGAATTGATTCTTAGCTATTGAAAGGCTTCACAGACTCCAAAGTGTGGGACTCCTTTGTAACCCGTGTCCCATAGCCTGCCTTCCTGCCTTGCTTCAGAACACTGAGTACTGCTAATGCATCTTCATGGGTAGCTCCTCTGTCTTCCCACTGCTCTCCCTGTTGGCTACTATTTGGAGTGGCCTCTTTTCTGAAGTCTTCCTCTCAAGTTCTTTTCTACAATCTGATTATGTCCCAGAGTTTCGAGTGTTCTCAGTCTAGCCGGGTGCTTTTCCAGGAATAGAATCAGAAACAGGAAGTACAAGTACTTTGTCAATCCTTCTAAAGGCATCTGGTAACATCTCAGGAAATCCTAACAGGTACATGATCCTGGCTAAGAAAGCTTAAAACACTCGGTATTATGCACAGGGGAGGAAAATTGGGGCTAAATAGGGCTGAGGTAGTGGACGAGGATCTCTGTTTATCTAGAACTGGGAAATATTCCGACTTTGCGAATTGTCCAGTGTTGCGTTCCAGTGAGGAGATAAAGACACCTCACTGGGTGTGTGGGTCTTAGGAAAGGCTTCTGTGAAGGGTGGACTCGGCTTCTCACAGTACACTAAATTCTACTCACTTCTGGTCACACGAGCACTGTCCTGGGTAAGTTAACTTGTTAACTTGTTTATAGTGAAGAAAAAAAAAGGAATAGGTCAAGACTGGTAAACTCTGCAAAGGGCACACACCGGACATTAAGATTTCCCATTAGCTTTGGCAATCAGGCAGGCGGCCAATCCTGTTCAGTGAGGTGGAGGATTGACAGGGGGAGGATGTTAGGGCTAGTCTATCTCAAGGCCAGAAAAACCCTTTGAGAAGATCCTAGTGGGGTTACAGGAGGACCTCAGTTCCTGAGTCACTGAAATCCTATTTCCTCGGATTGTGCATTTGACTCCGAGAGAAAGCCTCTCAGCAAATTCTTCAAATGCTGCTTCCTTGCATTTATGTCTTAGCTGGTTCTCTTCTCTGTTTCTATGCAGTGCTGAAAGGGCTAGTGAGCAGGGGAAGTAACTACTGGTTGAAACCTGAAGAAACAAATGTCCAAACAAGAAAGTCCCTCCAACAGTGAGTAACTAGAAGTCATTTTTGGTTGTTTTTGTTATTTTGCCTTCTTTTCCCCCCTGGAGCTGAGGATAGAACCCAGGGCCTTGCGCTTGCTAGGCAAGCACTCTACCACTGAGCTAAATCCCCAACCCCGGAAGTCATTTTTAATATCCTTATTTTGATGGTAAAAAGCAAGTACTCGGGCACTAAAGGGAACATTTTACAACTGGAATGCACTCTTGACTCTCACCCTCTGTACGTACTCAGCCCATCTCTCTTCAGATTAGTGACTGAGCTTCTGGCGTGTGAGGGTGTTTCTAGCCCAGAGACTGGATTTTGTCCACTTCAGTCACTGCATGACAGAAAAATGGCGAAACAACATACGAATCTGCACTTCCAGGTCAATGTTCCGATGTCCTTTGCTGATTAAAAGCTATTTTTAAAGGTGTGTGGGTGCATTTTTTGAATCTGAGCCCAGTTCTTTCTAATCTTTTGTTACTCACCTCTGATTCATTTGCCGTCTTTTTTCCCCCCCCCTCTTTTTTTCTTGTCTGTTGTCTCTATCATGGCCTGCTGCTAAGGGAGGAGGGGGTGCTGGTGCTGAATCATAGCTACTCAGAGGAGAAGCAATCCAAACCATGCCTTGGAGAATTGGAGAATCCAAGACACCTCTCTCTCTCTCTGTCTCTCTGTCTCTCTGTCTCTCTGTCTCTCTGTCTCTCTGTCTCTGTCTCTCTCTGTCTCTGTCTCTCTCTCTGTCTCTCTGTCTCTCTCTCTCTCTCTCTCTCTCTCTCTCTCTCTCTCTCTGTCTGTCTCTCTCTCTCTCTCTGACAGTCTCACTCTGTAGTCCAGGCTGCCCTGGAACCAAAGTATGTAGCCCAGGCTGTTTTTTAACTTCTGGCAAAATTCCTGCCTTACTCTCTCTTTCTCTCAGATCCTTCTAACTTCTGTAATATATGATTCACTCTTTGCAGGTCTGATATTGCCTGTTGCTAAGGGTAGCATATACCGACCTCGAACTTGTGACAATTCTCTTGCCTCAGCCTTTCCAGTGATCTTGGCTCTTTTAAAATCTTTGCTACATTCGATTCATTCACTTCATTTTTATTTCTCCTCATCGCTGGTTGCTGTGGTGGACATTTATTCACAGTTACTTTATGGGAAAAGCCATTCAATCCAGTCCTTGGTGAAGTCCGGGCCGGTTCTCTCTCCTTTCCAATCAGCAGTCGCAGAGCGGGCAGCTGCTGGGTCTCACTCGCCCAGCGACCCCAAGCCAGCGAGCGGCTAGAGGAAAGGTAACCTCAGCCAGGCTCCAGCCCACCGGCCTCAGCGCCTCCCAGAAGGCGCACCGTGGCGCTCCGGTACCGTGTCTGCAGGCGGCGCCGGGCCGCTGTAACCCGAGCTGGTGAGGGGCCTAACACCGCTCCTCTCCCTCCCAACCAGGACCAGAAATGAGGCGGAGCCTCTGGCTCTCGGCCCTCCTCCCCGGCCCTCGGCCCGCCCCCTCCCCAGCCTTCCATCCGGCTCTCTTGGGCTCTCCACCCTGCCCTACCTTGCCCACCACAACCCACCCTCTCCTTGCCCTCCTGGCCCAGCCTCCTCGGCCCTCTGCCCCGCCCTCCATGCCTCCTGACCCCGCCCCCTTGGCCCACTGGCCCTCACTGCGTGGCCCTCGGCCCCGCCCTCCATGCTCCTCCGTCCCGCCTCCTTGGCCCTCTGCCCCGCCCTCCCTGACCTCCGCCCCGCCTCCCCGGCCCTCCGCCCCTCCCGGCCTGGCCTTCGGCCCCGCCTCCTCGGTCCCCACCACGCCTCCCAGGCCTCGCCCTCCCCACCCGGCGCGGCCTCCCAGGCTGGCTGCACTTGCAGCCCCTCATCCCCCCCCTGTGCGGGGCCCGCGTCCCTCTTGGTCCCGCCCTCCCTCCTCCGCCCTTCCTCCTCTGCGCCTCTGCGCACCGCCCTCCCAGCCGGGCCAGGCCGGCGTGCGCCCTCTCCGCGCGTCTCTCCGCGGGCTCAGCCCTCCGCGCGCCGCCCTGCGGCCTGGCCTCCTCAGCCCCTGGCCGCTGCTCGACCTCCTCCGCCGCCGCTCGCCGCGGCCGCTTCAGCCGCCGCCTCAGCCCGGCCGGGCCGGGCCTCCGCCGCGGGCCGTGCACCGGGACGGCGAGGACGGGCTGCGAGCACAGTAAGTACAACTTTCCCGGCCCGCGCCCCCCGCGGCCCCGCTGTCACCCCCGCGCCCTCGCCCCGCCGCCCGAAAGTTGGCCCTGCCCGGGGTCGCCTCCTTCCCGGTGTCCTTGGCGAGAGACTTTAGAGGCCACTTTTGTGGACGAGGGGAATGCGCGGCCGGCCCTCTCCCTCTCCAGATGGAAATCGGATGCTCGCCCGGAGGGAGAGCTTCCCCTCTGGAAAAGGAAAAGTGGCGGTTGGTAGGCTTCTGCATTTTGTCTGAACCGTGGCCGCCCTGCCTCCTCGCCCAGCCTCCCGGGTGGCCAGCCCCTGCGGGGAAGCGAGTCGCCCAGAGGCAGCTTGCAAAGTTGGCTGCTTCCTGCACCCTGGAAACTTGCAGAGGGCAATCGCAGCGAGGCTTAACTTTAAGGGTCGGGGGTTTGGCGTGCGAGGCCGCTGCGGCCCGGCGGTGGGCGGCGGAGACTAGCTTGGGGCTGGGTGGCTGAGCTGGGTCTCAGCATCGCATAGCTGCCCGGGGTTGCGGAACCACTACTTTCCCAGCATCGAATGGCATCTTGAGCCCTTCAATCCTAGGTAGGGTTTAATTGCAGTCAGTACTGGTCTTTGGAGGCACAGAAGGAAATATGCAGGACACGTTTCCTAGCTGACTCCAGCTTGTCAGGTCAGCCCTGCCAACACATCAAAGCCTTGCATTAAAAAAAGAAAATTAAAAAAAAAAAAATCCCTCCGACCCGCTGACAGCAGGGACGAACTATCTAACTGGAGATTGGGACTCAGCCATTTTTCATGAAATATGTTTTGTCCCAGGGAAGTATCTTAAATATGTAGTGATCTCTGCGTTTCTGCCCAGTTTTGGGATGAATGTGTGTGTGTGGGGGGTGGCGGGGGTGTAGATAGTTTTTCTTTCTTCTTTAGAACTCTTTAATTTGCGGTTGCCAGGGGTTGTGACGGTAGCATGGAGGCACTGAAAACCGGCACCTTTCCTGCTTTGTTTTTTTAAACCCAAAAACCTGTTCTTTGCTTGAGGCAGTCCGGAATGTCAGCCCATTGCAGGGGGAGGTGCAGATAAACACAGGAATCAGGGCTCCGGACAACTGCGCTATCAGTTTGGGAAGTGGTTTGTGCTTTATCCTCCCGTGGTCATGTTAATGGTTCTTGTGATCCTTATATATTTCCATGGGGAACTTACCCCAAACCTCAAAATTACACATGCCCAATACTCCACTTAAGAAGACTGGGCACGACTTGACGATTCTTCTACTGAAGGAGCAGATTCAACACAGCGTAATTTGCAGTGTAGCTAATTAAATCTTTTCAAAAAATCTCCCAATCATTCATCCCTCCCTTTAAGAGCCTCAAGATGGTACTTTCCATACTGGACTCAATTGGCCATGCAGGACTGAGATCTTTGTATGTGATGGAGCCCTGTTTCTGGGCTACAGGAGCTTTGGGGGACAGTAGAGAGCCCCTAGAGGGAGTCACGGGACTGACTGTGCAGATAGTAAGGGTTTTAGGTTAGTGCCAGTGTCCTGTAGAGAAACACAGTTCCAGAGGTGCCCATGCCATTCCTGGGGTCACACTTCCTGAATTCGGTTTTTTTTTTTTTTTTTTTTTTTTTAGAGCTGTTTGGAAATCAAAGATTTAGCATCCTACAGGGTTGTTGTGTCGTCCCCCCCCCATTTTTTGTCTTTACAGTTATTAAGCTTATGACTTTTAAAATAGTACTCCTCAGTGCTCACTTCTGTAGCCTTTGTATTCAGTGGCATGTGTTAGTGCGGGACCTGAGTGCCTTGCATTCTGAGAAATAGTTAATTTCTTAAGAAAAGGTTTCCTATTTTTTATTGGTCCTTTTGTTGTCTCATATAATTTGGGAGTAAAACTATTGTTCACCACAGGGTATCATTGCTCTTTCTGTTGTAGTTAATTTTAGCAGAGTGGCTTTGCCCATTTATAAAATGTTGAGGCCCCAGAAAAATTTCAAATGTTCAAAACTTGGCAGTTTATTCTAGGTGGAGATGGAATGGGGTTGAGACGTGGATAGGAAGCATTAGAAATCTTAAATACAGGATTCGAGTTTAAAAGTCATGTATCAACTACTCGCTCTTCTTGAATGTTACTTTGTTCCAGTCCTAAATGTTCTAGTGTAGACATAGTTCCTGGTGTTCTACAGACTTGGGAGCGAGGGCTTGTAGCAGCTAGCCAGGCTTGTCAGCATCCAGGGAGCTAAGAATGGTCCCCTGTTTCTCTAGCTCTGATCTAAATTCACTGCCTTTAAAATGGGGATACTACTGTTAGCCGGAAAGCCATGACAGACAGGCATCTCAGATGTGCCTGGCCCCTCTTTGTCTACAATGGCAGCAGCTCCCATTTCTCCACACTTAGTCTGTGCTGTCCAGACCGGCAAACTCTCCCTTTCCTGTTCTGAACTCCTCTATCCCAGCAAGGTGTCTTGCTCATTGCATTCTGTCCATCAGCCCTCCAAAACAGTTGACCACAAAATATCTCAGAAACCTGTCTGATTTTCAGTCTCTGCCGTGTTGTTGGTTAGTTCAAGCTACTCTGACCTCTCTTAAGTCCGCTGGTCTCCTTTGCCCCTTCCTGTTTGTTTTCTTGCTGATAGCCTGAAAAAGAAAGTCACTTTTTCTTCAGGCCTTCTAGATTCCCAAGAATCCTTGGAGTAAGGTACAGAATCTCCAGCAGGCCTTCCTGTCCTGTTCCTTAAGGCCCCAGCCCCTCACCCACATCCCCCAGCATATAGACCAGTTCTCCAGCAGACTGGCCCCAGGGCCCTTATCCGAGCTGCTGAGTAACCTCTCATCTTTGAGTACTAGCTGCAGAATTCTTTCTCATGGAAGTCTTCTCTGAGAAGGTCACCGTTTTCACGTCTGTTAGACCCAACTTATTTCTTCCATAAGGACAATCATCCTTAATTTGCCACAATTTATAATTGTACTATATTCTATTGTTCTCCCCCCCCCCATGGGCGATACATAGTGCCTGCTTTACTCTCCAGTCCCTGGTATGCACAGCGGTGCTCGGGATAAAGTGGTACAGTGTCGAAACGGTCTCACCATATAGACCAGGCTGTCCTCAAACTCTCAGAGATCTACTGGATGCTGGGATTGAAGCACTCGGGCACCAGCACACCCACAGGACGTTTATGTCTTTCTTAATAGTCCTCATCTCTGTGATACTTGTGTCAGAAAAGCCAAACTAGCCTTTCTGTGTTCCAGTTTTGTGAGTGATCTGGAACAAACTTTAAGCATCAGGTAAAAACAATCCGTCTGCGGTTTGTGGAAAATGCATGCTAATGAGACACCTTTTAATTAGTGTTGCACATTCCGCTGTTCTAGCTACAGCATTGAAACAACTATGTTTTATTAGTGCAGGGTTACAGAATGGAAATGTGAATTCTGCTGTGCCTGATGTTTTACAGTGTGACACGGTTGTGGGCCAGACAGATGATGTGACTGCCCAGTGCCAGATGTCCACGGAGGTTGGGGAAACTGCCGCAGGCAGAGGAGGGCAAGGTCTGAGGATGCCCACGTGTCCTGGCAGAGTGTGATATTCATCACCAGATGCCATCTGAGCCCAGTGGAGAGGAGCAACAGGAGCCACCTAGAGGTGGGGAAGTTCTTTTCCTTTCCCACGAAAACCTTTTTAAAGTTAAAGTAGGCATGGCCGTCCATAGCCAGGGAAGCTTAAAGCGCTGTTGGCTTTCTGTCCTGTGCTTGCCCACATAAAAGCCTGACTCAGTGGCCTGCGGCTCAGCGATGCCTCTGCTGCTCATGCTGCAGGTGCCTGTCTTACAATACTTCTGCTGCCTCCTGACTGTTTCCTTCAGTTACTACTCACCCTTAGAGCACACGTGACCCAGCTTCTTTCTTGTTGGCCAGGGAATGCACCAAGGACTTTGGATCTATTGCTGTCCTCAGAAGGGAGTCCTCTGCACACAGCCTCTTGGTCCCCTCTGTGCTGGATGGTGAACAAGAATGATTACAGACACCTTTGAGCTCCCACAGCATGCCCGATCCCATGCTAGACATAGTGAGGAGAAGGCGTTAGGTCTTCATGCCTTCGTTTTAGTCAGAGAAACTAGTCCCTTTCCTCTCGCTTCATCCCACTGAAGACGGAGCTGTGCCTTCTGGAGGACCTCGTGCTTTACGTGGAGACTCACATTCATCTGCGTGAGAGAATGGGAGTGGTTTTGGAGGGGGTCTGGCATGTGACCTGCTTTGTGCAGGACCTCTGTGCCCCGGGACATTTGTGTCACCTCTGTAGACATTATTGTGGTTGGGCACCCTTGTGATGTTTTGGTGTCTTGGGTTTATGTGCCTACTGGCTACCTAGACTTGGACAGTTGCCTGGAGTGTCTCGGCACCAATACCATTCATTTCCCAGTCCTAATGTCAGATGGAGGTTGGTTTTAGTTGTTTGTCTGTTTTATATATTCAGGTTTTATCATTAAGCTCAAAATAATTAATTTTAGAGCTCTCCAGGTTTATGCATTGTAGCTCACTTCACTAAGCACTCAGATTTTACTCTGTTTTAGGGGAAAAATGTAGATGTAGATGTAGATACAGGTTATAACAAGAGGGAAGTTGTAACCACTCTCTTCCATATTTTATTCAAATAGATGTTTACATTGTCTTTCTGCTTGATTATCATTGGCTTCTGAGTGCTAAACCAAATCTATCATTAAGTATAGTAGTTTTATTATTGGAAAACTAGTCAAAATAAAATGATCCTTTCAAATATAAATATATATTGTAAAAAATTAGACTTCCTTTATTGGATAGATAGTCAGAAAAGTAGAGTAAGAATTTCTTGTTATTTTTCTTTAATAGAGTTGAATGGATTTTTAACATATGCAGCTCTGCTATGGAAATGCCATTGGCGAATAGGTTAGGCATAGTGGTGTCGGACTCTTAGTTAAAGCTTAGCCATTTAGGCAAGAGATTGTATTACTGGATGTATTAGAATCTGTCAGAAAACAAAATAGCTTATTGTATCTTAGCTTCCTTATTTTTATGTGTACAATAACTTTTCTTACACTTATTTGCTCATTTTAAATATGTCACTGTATTATTTGTTTATTTGCTTTGTGTAAATGTCTGAGTCTAAGGACAGTTTGTGGGAGCCCCTCTTCCCCTCTTGAGTAGGTCCTCAGACTTGGTAGAGAGCTGGGCTCGCTGAGCTGTTTTGCCAGCTTGCTCAGATGAAAATTGTCATGCGCTAGGCTGCGCATGCCTGACTGCAGTTTTACAGGCTTTGGTGTAGGTCTGTGAAGCCCTTGCCACCGCCAGCACAACAGGCCTATCTGTCCTCCTTCCCAGTGTCTCTCTCTGACAGTGACGCTGTGCCAGCTTCCCCTCCTTCAAAACTCCACTCTGCCCTCTGTCCCTGTAGCAGCCTGCCTCTTCTAGAGTTTGAGCTGAGTGGAGTCATTAATGTAATGTCTGACTCTGTTGGTATTTGTAGCAGTGGGGCTGGGGGGTAGCTCAGTTGGTGGACTGCTTCTTTCCCTCATGAACAAAACCCTGGCTCAGTCTCCAGCACTGTATAGGCAGGATGATTAGAAATTCAAGATCACCCTCCATTGCTTGTGAGTTCAGATGCAGGCCTGCTGTCCCACTGTATCTCCACTTGCTTGCCTGTGGGTAGACTTCTGAGCCATTGCCTTTGGTTGTGAGCTTAGCTTTTAAAGAAAATGCCAGAATGTTTTCTAAGCATACTCTACCATTTTACATTTGTTTTGTTTCTGCTTTGCAGTGTTTGCCTGGCCTTGAACTGCCCTCTAGAGCTGGGAGAGGGGGTTGGGGAGGGTATTTATAAGCAAGTGTGCATCACAACTGCACCTTCTCAGCTGTGTGTGAACACACTCATGTCTTGCTTGCTGCACTTGGTATAATCAGTCTCTTTTGTTAAGTGTTCAGGTGTGTCCACTGGTGCGTTTCATTGGCCTTGTCTAGTGATTGATGTTGAGCGTCTCTAAATCCATTTTTATTTTATTTTATGTGTGTGGGTGTTTTGCTGGCTCGTGTGTCCTCTGAGGTCAGAGAAAGGTATTGCATCCCCAAGACTGGAGTTACAGATGGTTTTGAGCCACTGTATGGGTGCTGGGAATTGAACCCTGGTCTTTTTTGTAAGAGTAGCAAGTATTCTTAACTGCTGAGCCGTCTATCCAACCCTGTTCGTGTTCTTAACTGGGTTTTAAGATTACATTTTGAGAGGTTCTGTGTACTTGGGTACAGTTACTCATCAAATAGATTCTCTGCCAAAGTGTCTCAGTCTGACACCTGCCATTGACTCCGTGTGGGACTTTCTACGAGAGAGTTTTATATTTCAGTGAAATCTCTCTGATGGGTTTTTCTTTTATTGGTGGTACTTCTATAATGTGGTACTCAAGACATCTTTGTTAACCCAAAGTCTTAACAATATTTTCCTATGTTTTCTTCCAAAAGCTTTATACACCAGGTTTTAGACCTATGATCTATTTCAAGTTAATTTTTACACAGTGTGCATTATGGGTCTAGGGTCATCTTCTACATGTAGAAAGTCAGTTGTAGGGGCTGGGGATTTAGCTCAGTGGTAGAGCGCTTACCTAGGAAGGCATGAAGGCCCTGGGTTCGGTCCCAAGCTCCAAAAAAAAAAAAAAAAAAAAAAAAAAAAAAAAGAACCAAAAAAAAAAAAAAAAAAGTCAGTTGTTCTCATGTCGTTTATTATAACAGAGTGCTTTTGTCTGATGAATCCTCTCGTACCCCATCTCTAAAGTCAGTTGTCTGTTAGTCAGTGGCTATTCATAGCTGAATGGAAGCCGAATCCAGTTCTTGATTATGTGTTTGGGGCACGTTTAATGACACTTTTGGTTTCTTTACTGTGACCTTCAGAAACCTTCCCTTCTCAAAGCTTCCTTTATTTTATTTTTGAGTTGTTGTGAGGCAAGAAGCTGTTGTTACAATGAGGAGCAGGTCACAGACCTGTTATTTCTTGTCAGAGTCCACACGGCTCTGTTGCCATCCTAAATCATTGTCTTCGTTTTTTCGTTTTTTTCTACTTTTCTCTTTACTGAGCTCAAGGCAGGTGTTAGAGAAAGTGTCCACTTCAGCTGGAAGCCCAGGACAGGGCTAGAGAGATGGTTCAGCTGTTAAGCACTCCATGGCCCCCAGAGGACCCAGTTTAGCTCCAGTAGGGACTTGAGAATCACATACAACTGGGCACCCAGACCCATGGGGGCTTTGTCAGCCCAAATGCGGCCAACTTTTGGCAACATTCTCAGTCTGACCTGTCTTCTGCCTTACAATAGCTCCTCTTAGCCATGGTGCAGAGGCAGGTGGATGTCTGAGTTTGAGGCCAGCCTGGTATCCTAGCTGGGCTAGCCTGATCCTTTTCTTAACCAACAGGCATCAGATCATTGTCATAGCTGCCAGCCTTCTGCATTTCCTTGTTATCAAAACAAACCAAGCACCTGCCATGGTGGAGATGCAGCAGAGAAAACGCAGAGAGCTGCTTTGTGGACAAGTGGGGGATCTGGGTAGTGACAGAAGGAGTCTTTCTATGTGCTTCTGAATGTTTTAGCCTCTGGTCTCTGTGGGCAGTGGGCAGCCCTTGGGCTCTCTGAGTTGCTGTCAGGATGAGCTCCTAAGGCTGCTCTTAGGTTTTGCATGCCTGAGAAGTGCAGAACTTACCTGGTTAAGAGGACGGTCTCTGCACTGCATTGCTTTTGCTCAACATTCCAACCTGGCTGTTCTCCATCTGTTCCTGCAGAACTCTCCAGTCAGAGTTCCAGATCCCACCTGCCTAGCCGCATGGCCGCTCTTCAGGATCGGTGTGGCCACCTCTTCCTCAGTTCCTACCTGTCCATGCACACAGTGCATCACGTTCATGCTTCCTTGTCTCTGCCACCTCACTCTGTCTGCCTTATGCACAGCATTAGTGTCCTTCCCCTTCCCCCGTGGCCCGACTTTATCATAAGTCTCTTACACAGACAGTGGCCACTTACCTGGTCTCCTTATCTGCCATCACCCTGCACACATTTCTGACTGGTGCCAAGTGATGTACAGTGCTGTCCCCTTGCTCCTCACACAGTCCTTCAGCTGAGGACAGACAGTGCAAGGAGCCTGACTGGTAAGGAAAGCAAGGGCGTCTGGGTACTGCGAAGTGGGCAACTCCCCACCTGCTGACCCCGGTCAGAACTTTCAGGGATCACTTCTATAGGTTGTCACCTTACTCTGGTCTTGCTCTTAGGCTAGGCTCTGGTCTCCTTCCTTAGCATGGGCAGGCAACTGTCCTGCCTGCCTGCTCCATCTGTCCTCCCACACCTCATCCATCCTGTGTGCCTAGCAGCTGGAGCAGGACCAAATGAACATGTCTTGCAGTGATGCCTAATGAGACTTACTGTTCGCTCATGCGAGCTTGTCCCTCGAGGGGTTCTCGGTTCCCTGGGAGCTGGTCTTTCTTCCATGCCACAGGCGTGACTACTTCTCGCATTGCTTTGTGTGGTAATTTCGGAGACTCGACTTCAAACAGGTGAGCTTCTGAGGGGCTCTACTTGGCTTATTTGTTGTGAGTTCAAAGTGACTCTAAGCAGGCTGGGAGCTCGCTTGCCCAACGAAGTCCCCTGTTGCAGTTCCAGGAGGGTAAGTAGGCTCTTTGAAGCCTCATAGTCAGTGATGCCCTTGCTGTGTCTGTTCTGTGGGGCATCCTGTTCAAAAGTGGAGCAGCTTCATCTGCATGAAAGTCTCTCGAGACCAGAGGCTGCTTCATAACACTTTTGTGGCCTCGTGGACCCTAAGTGGCCCCTGATGTCCAGGTCCAGTCCTGGCTGTGCTTCAGGGGCTTTGGTGCCTTCACCTGTGGCCAGCCTTTCTGTTCCCAGGCAGTTTCCTGGTCCCCTGAACTCACATGGGCCACACTTCCGAGTTTGGCAATGCTCATGGTCCCTCAGATTCCAAAAGAAAGAATTTCTGAGTCTCCTTTTGTCCCGTGGTCCACCATTACTGTTTGGACTTCATCACTGACCCTGGAAAGGTCAAGCCCTTCTAGGTGAGAGGATCAGAAAACAAAAGTAACTTTCACTGCTCAGCTGCTTTTGTTAGGTCGGTCTCCCCCCACCCCTCCTCTCTCTCTCCCTCTCTCTCTCCCCTCTCTCTCTCCCTCCCTCCCTCTTCCCCCCTCTCTGCAGTCGCATGGTTAGAGATGATGGATTAACAGTATTTGTAAAACACTTCAAAACCATGTTTTAAAGGCAGCAGACATAGACTAGTCAGTGTGCAAGCACCCACACAGGGGAGTTTCCATGTTCCCAGAGTAGCATCTATTCCTGTCTGCAGCTGACATGGGAAAGCTCGGGAGTGAGGCTTCCCGGTCTGTTTCATGCTGTCTTCCCTGCAAGTACATCTTGGGGCTTCTAGAAAGCATCATCTGCCATGTTGGATATCTACTGGATATGCATGTAGCTGGCAACTGGCTTTCCTTGGATTCTTGGTGTAGTTGTCTGTTGAATGAATTCAGTCTTGTCTGTCTCAAGCAGAATGTGTAGCAGGTGCCGGATCCCTCAACATCGCATGACCCCAGGTTTCAGCTTCTAAGGTGTCCATGGTTTTTTTTTTCCCTTCACAAAATCTTACCTGCACTCGTTAGTGCCTGATCAGTCACTCAGGGTCATGTGACACGCTCGGGTGTGAGTGTAGACTACACAGTCACATTGCTGGGACCTTGAGTCCTGTTTCTTTATTGCTTGTTTTCTGTTGTGAATGTATATGTTATAGGTAAAGAGAGATACTATCTGTGGGGCTGTTTCATCGACTGGTTGTCTGGTTGTGTTTATTTTTATGTGCTTGGGATTAAACCTAGGGTCTCCTTAATGATAAACTTGTTCTCTACCAACCCACTGTATTCCTGGCTCAGAAGAGGCAAAGGCAAGTCTATACATGCTTGGAAGTCGCCTGCCAGTTAGACTAGACCATGGGACATAGGAAAGGGCACTGAGCAAACAGTTGGGGCCAAAACAGATGTGGCAGTGGCACATGCCTGCTGGGGTCAGAGGACAAGATTCTGTCTGGTTGGTTTAGTCTGCCATGGGCCTGACCCTTTGATCCCCAGATTCGTTTATTCCTGGGCCAGTTAAATACAATGTTATCGTCCAAGTAAACTGACTGAGGGTTAATTTCAGTTAGTGAGTCTGAATTAAAATGTTCTCTGTGAGGCCTGAACTTCATTGGAAAATCAGTGTTCCTCAGTGTGGCTGCTGGAGGGGAGGGATGACCTGCTAGGACTTGAACTTCACAGTCCTCCTTAGAGTCTTCGTTGACATCACACACACACACACACACACACACACACACACACACACACTCACACACACACACACACACACCTCACACACTCTCACACACACACACTCACACACACATGCATACACACACATACACACACACTCACACACACTCTCACACACACACACTCACACACACACACACACACACACACACACTCACACTCTCCACACATACCCAAGGATGGTGTGTATAAGGAGGCTAAGTCTGGAAGATGATGAAGCTGTGAAGGCAACTTCTTATGCTCTTATGGGGAGCTAACTAACTATCTGACTACAAGACAGGAATCTAGTTCTCTATTCCTCCACAGTGTGAGGACATGGCAAGGAGGATCCCCGAGAGCCAGACGTGGGTTCCTGTCTGACCTCCAGGCATACCTCTAGAATCACAGGAATAGTAAACTTTCTGTTGTTTATGAGCCAGCAGCCTGTAGTGTCTTCCCAGAGGAGCCTTGGGGGCTAAACAGAGCTTGTGTTCCATCGGCTCAGCTTCTCCTCTGGATGAAGTCGAGGAAGGGCATCATCTGAAAGGGAAACCATGTGATTTCAAGCTCTGCATGTGAATGAAACCAAAAATTTGGGACAGGCAGTCCCTGAGTGGTCAGGGAAATCGAAGGCAGGGAAACCCCCGTGCTGTGCGTCGAGGTCAGTACTCGGTGCCATCCGCCTGATTCACTGTTCCCCTGATGGCACAGGTGGGAAGACTCGCAGCAGGAAGAAGAGGGAGGGAGGAACTGCCCAGCTGTGAGTGTGGCAGGCGCTGCCACAGAGCAAGTGCCTGTGTGAGGGAAGCCTGATGGAGGCTGAGGTAGGCTGTAGTGATTTGTAATGTCTTCTGTGAATTCAGCGTTTTCCTAAGAGAGGCCTGAAGTTTAAATGTAGTCCATAAAGACAGGGAATTGCTCCACTCACCTATAGTTACACTTTCTAAGGTCAGCGCCCGAATGGGGGACACAAAACACTCTCTGAAGCTCACACTAATTCTAAAGCCACCCTTCCTTCCTTAGTGGGAAGTCCATGTATGTAGAAGTCACAACTGCTCTCCCTCCCGGCCTGCTTCATACCCTGGCTGCCTCTGCCCAGGGGCAGGCTCTTAAGGCTACCCTTGGAGTTGGCGGATTGGGCAGTGCTGTGCCTCACCATAGCTCCACTCATCACATCTCTGACTGCTGTGAAGACCCATCTTCAATCCCATGGGCTCTGTTTAGGAGGAAGGACCAGGCGTCTCAGCAATTCTAGGATCATGGAGCCATACAAATGCTTCTGGAAAGATAAGTTAGCCTGGGGAACATCCAGAGTTCCCTGGAGTTTAAAAGGAAATCTACTGAAGCAAGGCCTGATGGGAGAAGTCTGGGAGGAGCTCATCCAAGTAGACCTGCAGGCTGGAGGTACAGTATTCAGAGATCACAGTCTCTGGAAACTGCAGGTGTCTGTGCTGCTCTCTGGTTCCTTGCGCCTTGGAGCTGGGAAGAGTGGCAGGCACAGGCCAAGGTGTAAACTTCCAGCCCTGGAGTACAGGACAGCCTTCTACACTTCGTTTACCTTTGAGTGCTGGCAAGCTTATTTATGAAATTCCTGCTTATTCAGACTGTACCCCGAGTGTTAGGATGGGGTTAGAGTTAACTTGGCCTTGCGGTGTGGCCCAGTGTTTCAGTGCATCAGAGCTTACCCTGTTTGTGTTCACTCAACCGACATGACGGCATGCAGGGATCGTGAGGAAGCTCTGTGTGTAGTTGGCGGATCAAGAGAGGACCCTCTGCATCTTAGACAGCTTGTCATTTAGCAAAAGCTAAACTTTAAACAAAAACTCCTAGACTGACCTGGGTGTGTGTATACACCAGCAATCCCATCACTCAGGAGGCTAAGGGGTGGGGCTTAGCCCTTCTCTGTGCTTGCCAACCTGGACTCTACAGTGTGTTCTTGTCCAGCCTGGGTGACAAAGACCCTGCCCAAGAAAGAAGGCTTGGGGTGGGTGTGCAGCCCAGTGGTAGAACACTGGTTCAGGTGTCGTGTTCAGGCCCCAGTTCAGCTCCATAAAGCATAAGAAATAATAGTAAGTGTGCATCACTTACAGAATTAAGGAGCAGCGTCTTAGAAGGCAGCAGACAGCAAAGACCAGAGTGAGAGGAGGAGCAGGGTGTCAGGGAGTGGTGCAGGGGTAGGTGTGGTGAGGAGCTGGGGAAAGACACTACAGCCTCAGCACGTGCTGGAGGCTGGTCCAGGACACACCCTGCCTCCTGTCCACTCGGAGTGCTCATCACTGATAGTTTTTCTGTCACTTCCACTTTCTGAATTTATTTCCCTAACTCTGAGTGCCAGGTCTGATTGATTATTGACCAGGGCAGTTAAGAATCAAATGGACACAAACTGGATGTGTGAGGATCTTTGGGAGATAGCATAGTAAGTAGAGTCACAGAGTTGGGATGATAAGTGACCAGGTGCCCTGAGGGGCGTGGCTCATTCTGTCTCCATTCCTTCCCACCTGCTGTGGTGGCACAAGCTAGGTGGCTGTCCCTCCCTCTGACAGTGCATACCTGGAAGACCCCTGGCTTTGCAGCAATGCCCAGGAGAGCTGTGATTTGCAGATGGCTGACCTGTCCCCTCCCTGTTGCTCCTCCTGAGCAGGTTTTCCTCACGTGGGCTCTTCAGAGCAGTAGCTCTTTTGCCACCTCTGCATCTGCACCTAACTTGGTTCTTAATTTTCATAGGCAGTGATCCAGTCTGCTGGTTTATAATAATCCGGTCTGCCGGTTTATACAAGTAGCTCAAAGCTGAGGCGAGCAGGCCACACACAGTCAGCAGCAGTGAATGTCGAGAGACCTTTTTTTCTGGCCTGCTTGATCAGGGTTCATCTGAGCTCCTCAGAGCCTTTCTCATGCGATTCTCAGTTCCTACTGATCAAGCACAGCAGCCTTGGTGTGAGACGTGTGTGTCTCACTTCTGCTGGACCTCGCGTGAGTGCTTCCACAGGGCTGCAGTTGTGGTCACCATGCCAGTTGTGCAGACGGCAGCTGCCTGGCTCTGTGGGGCTTGCCCGTGAGCATTGTGTCTTCTGCCTTTCCTCTGTGCTGGAAAGCCTGAGCTCTTAGAAATCTCTCTCCTCCACCTAATCATTTAATTTCATTTTCTGGGAAAATAACCCAGGATAACTGCGGTTCATATTGGTGACCTTTTTATCTTACAGAATCTGTTCCACTGAATGTTAGCTAGCAAATTAGGTGTGTTGTTTAAGTGAATTTAATTGGTGGTGTGACTTGCCAATTAAATGTTCAAATTAAAATATGTATGTGACAAAAGACTGAGACCCTTCCTTACAAACACATTTCCCGCTCTTTTCAGAAGTTACACAGTTGGTTCTTCACAGATTGTCTAGAAACCAGCTAGAGCCTGTATTGACTTTAAAGGCAGGACCACTGGCCTCTTCAAGACCTGGAATTCGTGACAAGTGTCACTATCTAAAGTCCAAAGTACTTGACTCTTTGGCGACACTGTTGATAGGTCCCAACTCCCTTCAGTCTGGGAGACATAGGTACAGTAAACAATGTGTATCTTTCTGGGGCTAGAAGGAAGGATTGTGTTTTCCAAGACAGGGTTTCTCCGTGTAGCTCTGCATGTCCTGGAACTTGCTTTGTAGACCAGGCTGGCCTCACACTCCCAGAGATCTGCCTGCCTCTGCCTGCTGAGTGCTGGGATTAAGGGTGTGTACCACCACTGCCCAGGGTAAGGAAGGCTTTTATACCTAAGGGAACCCCAGAGCTGGAGAGAGAAAGAATTCGGTCAGTACCATACTGTTTAGCTGACAGAGGGAAGGAAGGTGTTAGTCTCAGTCTGGATGGATTCCCTAGACAGTGGTCAGAAATAAAGACTGTACGTTTGGCCAGCAGTACAGATGCCCAGCCACCCTTCCAGGCTTGTATGCAGCATTAGCTGTTGGCCGACCTCACACATGTGGCAGTTGAGGACCAGTGAGCTTGTCCTGCAGCACGTGGGTGAGCGGAGACTCCACCATTGGGAGCTCTAGCATTTGGCTCGACTAGAAGAAAAACAGAATGAGAACCCATGGCTCCCTAGAAACAGGGAGAAGGGTCTCAGCACAAAGATGGCCATAGTGTCACAGAGGAAATCACCTAACATAAAGGCTAGAAGCTTTGATGATGAGCAAATTGATACTTCCCAGAAAAACTGAAGAGTTCAAGTAATAGAGATGTTTTTATTTTAAAATATTTTTATTTATGAGTGTGTGTGTGCATGTTTTTATGTGTATGCACACTTGCGTGTCCATGTGTGTGCATGCTTGTATCTGCACATGTGTGTGCATGTTCGTGTGTGCAAAGTGTATTATGTGTGCATGTTTGTATGTGTGTGTGCGTGTGAGCTGGAGTTGGAGGCGTTTGTGGTTTGTGAGTCACCCAGCGTTGGTGCTTGGGTCTGACCTCTGACCTCTGACAGTTACGATTGAGCTCCAAGTGTTAACCCCTGAGTCCTCTCTCTAGCCCCTGATACTTTTTCAATAAATGGTCATTGTGTTATGATAACTTATGAGTGGGCTGCCAGGTGCTAAGTATCTATATTAAATCCCAACAACTTCTGTAAAACCAGATCCACAATCTGTGTCTGAGCCTGGAGAGGCAGGCAGAGGTGGGGCAGAGCCAGGATCCTAAGTCAAGGGCAGCTCACCACCATCGATTTTAAACACCACTCCTGCTGAGGCTTCTGTTTTGTACAGAGCGGGGCGCCTGGCGTCCCAGTTACCATGTGAGTGCTGGGCCTAGACCATCCAGGAGAGCAGTCAACAGTAGGTAGGACGTCTTAGTTAACTGTGCTGGGAGTCAGGAGCAAAAGGGCAGGATGGTAGACCGTGTTTGTTTTCACTGGAAGACAGACAGAGGGATTAAGAAAATTCTCTTGGGGGTTGGGGATTTAGCTCAGTGGTAGAGCGCTTGCCTAGCAAGTGCAAGGCCCTGGGTTCGGTCCCCAGCTCCGGAAAAAAAAAATTCTCTTGGAATAGATGACTCCAGCTAAGGTTCACAGAAGTAAAAGCAAGGTGATACGTTAGGAAGTTTAGTTATGAAATCTGGAATTTCAACCTTAGGTACTTCGTATTTTCATCCTGTTTTCTGAAGCAAATAGGAAGTGCCCAGCAGGTTCCTGTTAACAAGGTTTTGACTGCAGATGAGTATGTGACTTGGCTAGCTGGACCATTGCACTGTGACACCTGTGATTGTAAGTTCTCTCCAGAGCAGGACATCAAGGCTCCTCACAGGCAAAAGTACGGCAGCAGCTCGACTACTGCCTCAGTTAGCAAAACGTTTAGTTTAAAAAGTAGATGCTGTGGCTGAGGTGCGGTAGTGGAGCCTGCCCCTCATACCCCTTGTGTGTCCTGAGAGGGAAGCAGCCCCAGATCTCAGGGTTCCTTCTGAGTGATTCCTCTCCCAGAGCACCCTGCTTCTTTGTGTGTAAGATCTGTCACCGGGTCTATAAAGGCAAGCAAGTCATAACCACGTTTACATTTTAGTATGAATTCCACAAAACAAAGGGTGTTGGGGTTTTTATTGTGCTGTTGGTCTTTAGGTTAAATAACAGGAAGAGCATGGAGTTGAGAGACTATGCCAGGGTGGCCGGGCCCTCGGTGTTAGACTTTCACAGCTCTACAAGCTCTCTAGGCTTGGAACATTTTTTAAGCTACAGAATCTTAGCTGAGAACCCAGTGGGAAAGACAGGTGTAAGGGAATCAGTCTGGATTATGAGGAGAAGCAGAGAGATGTGTCCAGGGCTACTCCTGCTGTCTGGCACAACAGGCCCTTTCATGCTGATAAGTTACATGGTTTCTCTCTATGGTTTCTCTATATGGTCTTCTTTGTATGGTTTCTATGGTTTCTCTCTATGGTCTCTCTTTGTATGGTTTCTTTGTATGGTTTCTCTCTATGGTCTCTCTATATGGTCTCTCTGTATGGCGTCTCTACATAGTGTCTTTGTATGGTTTCTCTGTATGGTCCCTCTATGTGGTTTTTCTATATGGTTGTTTCTCTATATGGTTTCTCTCTATATATGGTCTCTCTATATGCTGTCTCTATATGGTTGTTCCTCTATATGGTCTCTCTATATGGTCTCTCTATATGGTGTCTCTATATGGATGTTTCTCTATATGGTCTCTCTATATGGTGTTAATGTGCTTTTGGGTTGCAGACCCCTTTCTCACTGAGGTGCAGTGAGGCAGATGCTCGGAAGGAGCCCACCTCTTCTTGTAAAGCAGTTCCTGAAGCAGAGGCTCACCCTCAGGACCATTTTGGCCATCCCTGAATGATCTTTGCTGATGCTGCCAGCACCATTTGAACCATGATTATTTTGATTTCAAAGCCATCCTCCTGTTAACTCTAGCTTGTGGTCATGTCTCCTGGATTTGATTTGTGGTATACATGGACATCCCAGCAATCCTAGTTTCAACGATATACACTAAAATTCTTTGTGAGCATCCACAATGGCTTCCAGGTTAAATTAATATACCCCCCTCCCACGCACACACATACACTCCCCTTTGAGACAGGGTTTCTTTATGCAGCTATGGCTGTCCTGGAACTCACTATGTAGACCAGGCTGGCTTTGAATTCACAGAGATTCACCTGCCTCTGCCTCTCCTAGTGCTGTGATTAAAGGTGGCACCATAACAATTGGCTCAACACTGGTTTATACAAAAACTGTGTTTCCTGGCGAATGCCTTTTCTTATAGGAAATTGAAAGTGGCAGGTACTACTTTGTACAAGTATTCACTGCTTTCGATGGGGAAGAACCATCTTTTAAAATGACAAGCTGGATCCTATGGTGTTTTGTGTCTTTTCCACTTTGTAATAAAAATAGAGAAAGCAGGAGGAGGAGTCTGGAGTGAGAACGTTTGGAGATCCCGCCATCCCTTCCCTGTGGCTGCGATAAAACACCGCAGCCAAACACTTACTGAAGAGATACAGCCACCACTAACGCCATGGCCAAAAGCACCTTATTGTGGCTTATGGTGGAGAAGGGTGGAGTCCATCTGGAGCAGGAACAGGAGCAGGAACGGGAGCTGCTGCACAGAGAGAGGAAGCAGCCAGCCAGGAATGGGACAAGACTATAAACCCCCAAACCTGCCCATGTTGTGTACTTTCTCCAGCAAGGTCATAACCACCCCAAAGACCACCACTGGGGACCAAGTTTTCAAACACTTAGGCCATGGACAGCATTTCATATTCAGTTCACAATGGGAGATACAGACCACGTTAGCAAGAGCAGCTTGAAGCAACAGCCTAAGCATTAAAAAAACAACAAAGACTAAGTGTAATAGGTCAGAATCAGGTTAAATTAGAAGTTATGCACATGGCTACCCACCCTGACAGTATGACCATGGCTAGGTCGAATCGGCCTGGTGAGAGGGTGGGAGAGCATATGTTCCTTTGGCTCCCTTGCTGGACTGCGGCGTCCTGGCTAGATGCAGTGTTGTTGAGTGGTTAGGGGTATGGCTAAGCAGACGTGGCTGCCTCTCACATACAGGCTTTATAGTTAAGGGGGGGTTGATTCTAAGTCATGTGACCACTCTGCTCCTGTGTAAAGCTGTCACTTGACACATAGAAGAGCTATAGGAGCTTTCTCTTAGCCCAGAGACCAGCCAGCATCACACACAACATCCTGTGCTTTCAAGGGGAGCTGAAACAAGTGTAGCAAAACAGACCCCAAACCACTGGGTTTTGCAATCGCAGAAAGGACCGAGTTAGTGAGAGAGCCTTCTTTCATTCAGGCACTGTGACAGATGACAGGTCACCTACAAATCCTTGGCTTAAATGGCATTAAAACCTAAAGACACCCAGCTCTTCAAGCTGAGTGCTTTACTGAGTATGCATTTTATTTTCAAACGGAAATTGGGCATTGGTCCAAGATTAGCGTACAGCATGTAGCCAGTTTAGGAAATTAGTTAATTGTTTAAAACAAGCCTGAACATGCCAATGTCCTAAAGTAATTTTGTGTTCACCAGGGGAATACCGTTTATTGTTATCCCTTTGAGCATACACTAGAGTCTATGTCAGCACCTTTTGTCTGCTGCAGTGCCCCCCCCCAGCCACTCTTCTCTGCATGACACTCATCTGTGCTAGTTTAGAAGATGAACTCTCAGCGCTTGAACATGCTCTCCCTGCACTCTTATGTTCATGTCCTCAGACCATTGGGAAAGGAAGAAAGAGACGAGCTGGTGAGTTCCACAGCACCTAGGGACTGGCAGGCCATCTTGGGGTTTCCTTCTGGGAGCAGCACTCTGACCTGGTGGTTAGCCCACAGCATGAAGCAGAGTAGTCAGATCTGAGTTGAAGGGGCTAGCTACAGCATCTTAGGCATTTGGGGGATTTCCAGGGTGGCGGGCTGACCCAGTCTTCAGGACTTGGTCATGTGAGTGTAAGAGCCCAGCAGAGCTGGGGCTTGCTCTAGTTAGAATCCTTTCCTTGATTTGAAAACTAATATCCACCTACACCACCAGTCTCTGTTTTAGGAAAGGAAGAGGGTTGTGGGTTTTTTTGTTTTTTTGTTTTGTTTTGTTTTGTTTTTGTCAGCTACCCCCCCCCCACACACACACACTTCAGGAACTAGTATGCTGGACTCCTGTGTTGTCTGGGCCTTCAGAGCTGTTCACATTCTGTATGAGGTGAGGGCTCCACAGTAAGAAGAGGAGTGGGTGCAAGGCACAGTGCAGGGTGGGAGCCTGGGGAAGGGAGCCCTGGTGCCCAGAGGAGGTCATGTCCTCCCCTGTGGGAACTCTGTGCGCATTAAGAAGGCATTGCCACCTCTTGGTAGGGTTTGCTTGTCCACTTTGTAGACCAGCCTCTGGTCAGTCAGAGGGTTGTGCTGTGTCCTGCTGTGGGGTGACAGGACAGCATTGAGAAGTCTCCTCAGTGCTGGCCTGCTTTCCTTCCTGTTCTTCGGGTTTCCTTGTCTTGAAACATCTCCATCAATTTGAATATCTGCTCTCAACTCTGGTCTGGCCATGTGCTGTTTGCCTTGCTCTGTTTTTGTTTTATTTCAGTGCCTTCTGGATTACACCGTGGATAGATGGCTATGTTATTCTGTCCCCAGGGCTCACTTTATTCTTGAACATTTAACCCTTCATGTTCCACTACCTCGAGAGGTGGGTGTTCTGAAGTAAGAACCGTTTCTACTCAGGCGGTTGTAGTTACTTTTCAGTCTCTGTCTACTGGATGGTGTATGCCCTCCTCAGATTGGGGGCCCAGGCCTTCCACAGGTAGACTCTGACCAAGCAACAGTCCTGCAGCTTAGATGCTAAACTTCGTGAGACCCCTTCTGGATGGGTTTAAGCAAATCAGTGGCAGAACTGTTTAAAATAGCCGGCTGCGTTCCGTTCTCGGCCTCTGCTGTGCTGCTCTTCTGGTTTGCTGTGCATTTAGCAGACCGTGAAACTGTTGGGGTGAGTTTCAGATCTTTAGTGCATGTGGGTCAGTGCCTGAGGTTAGAGGGACAGGGTGTGGTAGGAGCACCTGTCTCCTGAGAGCAGCCTGGGATGAGGAGGGGTAGCCTGGGGTGGAATCACACTGGCTCCCCATCTCGGTGTGCACTGACTGCACGGAGCCCCGGATGCCGCTTCTTGTGAAGCCCTTCTTGCTGCTTTAGCACTGACAGCTGCAGCTCACAAAGCCGTTGGCCTTCCTGCTCCATGTGACTGACCCTTCCTGCTGGCTGTATAATAAATAGCACCAATATTTGGAAGAAGCTAGAATTTATGGCCACATTCAAGGAGGGACTTGAGTCATAAAGATTTCATTCATCTGTCACAGGTTTTGAGTGATTTCTCAAGTTAATTTTGTTGTAGCTTTTGTTGTCTGCTTGTGGCCTTGCAAACATTTACTTTATATTATTTCTCTAGATCACTGCTTCTCATCCTTCCTAACGCTGTGGCCCTTTAATACAGTTCCTCATGTTGTGGTGACCCTCAACCATAAAATTATTTTGTTGCTACTTCATAACTAATTTTGTTACTGTTATGAATCTCCATGTAAATATGTTTTCCTGTGGTCTTAGGAGAGAGACCCTTGTGGAGAGTCACAGGTGGAGAGCCATCGCTCTAGACATTGGTTATGTCTCACAAGTCTTGCACAGTGAGCAGAGAAAATCCATGCGGTCTTTTCAGTGCCTACCCTACTTTAGGGCAAGAGTTTAGCAATTGGTTGTTACATAGTCTCCTTGTACCATGGCCTGTTGTCCAGTGATCACTGAAGCTTCACTGCTCACAGTGGGTAGTTCTACAAGTCTACCCTATTCTCTCTGTAGTCATTTTGTTGTCTTAACATTTCATACGGAATATGAAGCAGAAGGGACTTCTCACCAACATTTCATGTTGCTTTTAGCAGAACTGACTTGCATGGGAAGTGTGCATTTGTGAGTCTGATGTCACAGAGAAACGAAAACACCCAGAGTTCTGTTCCTTTCCTTTATCTTTATGACAGAAAACCATATTTAGGGATATTTCAGGTTCGTGTGCTTATTTATGACTTTATTCTTATTTTATGGGTTAAAGGGTATATTGATTATAAAAAATGAGCTGATATATTCTTGTTTTTATTTATTCAGTTTTGAAAATTTCATACATGGGTATTGTACTTGAGTCATTCCTATCCCCACTGTCCTCTGTCTGTCTCTTTCCATGTTATGTTCCCCAACTCCCTCTCAAGTTCATGGTCTCTTAGTCTTCAATTATTCTCTCTCTCTCCCCCCCCCCTCTCTCTCTCTCACACACACACACACACACACACACACACACATACACACACCTGCTGAGTCCCTTTAGTGTGTGTTGCTTATATGTGTGTGTTTGTTTTAGGGCTGACATGTTGAAGTTGGTATCTGTCTGTCAGGGCTTGTCCCCAAAGAAGACTAATGCCCCCTCTCTCAGCAGCCATTGATTGCCTGTGGCTTTGCATCTAGTGTTGGTAGTGTTGGCCTTGTGACACTGCACCCACCCCACCACCGGCCACACTGGTATGTCAGCTTGTTCAGGGCTTGTTTAGGTGAGTAGAGTTTGTAGGTGCAGTTCCCTAATTTTATAGACTATGTGTGTGCGTGTGTTTACTGAGCCCCAAATATGGGTTTGTGTTGTAGGTGTAGCTTCCCAGGTGTGGGTTGTGTTGTGGGTGTAGCTTCCCAGGTGTGGGTTGTGTTGTGGGTGTAGCTTCCCAGGTGTGGGTTGTGTTGTGGGTGTAGCTTCCCAGGTGTGGGTTGTGTTGTGGGTGTAGCTTCCCTTTCTGTTTGTGGATCGGCTGAAGGAGAGCAGTGGGCCGGGAGGGTAGAGCAGTTGGATGATCACAGGAAAGATGGTTGGTGCCTCCAGGAAGGAAGACATCCAGGGCTATGTTAAAGCTATTCTCGTGGCACCTGCTCCATCCCAAACAGCCTGGACTTGGTCAGTTTTTCACAATTACAGAAGCTAGGAAGGAGCCCTGCTAATGTGAGCACGTGTGTGTAAGTCAGTGCATTTCGCTGGTGTGTGAGGATTTTGAACGCCTGGCCCTGGTAATGAGCTGGTTGTAAACAAAAGATGGTGATGTAAGTTTTAGAAATTCCTCAACAGCTCACTTCCCACTTGGGCAGATTTCCTTAAAAACAATACTAAAACCAGAAAGTTTTGAAAGAGATAAGGTAGGTGCTCTGGTAGAAAACTGTTGTTCACGGATAGTAGATCCAGGGAGCTCCCAAGCTGTGGCCAGGTTTGGGTGGTTGTTAGGTAGGTAGCTGGTTTCCTCCTGTGTGATTCTGATTGGCTGCCCAGGTGTGGGTGACCTTCCTTGGCATCTTGAGCCTGTCAAGCCACTTCACCCCCGGGCGGCAGTGTCTCCTGGAGGAGAGTATGAATGGGGCTAGTGGAAGCCAAAGGCTCTCTCTCATCTGATGTCCAGCACCACCCACGGCCCAGGAATTCTATGATGCTTTACAGCCGCCGTTCTTCTTTAACAGTTGGAAAGAGGCAGTAACATGCCTTAGTGTTGCAATAATAACAGTGATTAAAAAATCATCAGGGGCCTGTGAAATGGCTCAGCGAGTAAAATCCTCGCCATCAAGCCCAGTCTAATCCCTGAGACTCACGTTTTAGATGGAGAGAACCAACTGATGTCAGTTGTCTTAGGACTCTCATTCACCCCACAAGGCACATGTGCATGCACACACACACACACACACACACACACACACACACACACACAGAGAGAGAGAGAGAGAGAGAGAGAGAGAGAGAGAGAGAGAGAATGAATAAGATGTACATGAAACTAAGCTGGCTACAGAAAGGCACCTGAGACCCCTGCTTTCTTCTTCTGTTGTTGGAACATGCATATTTTCCAGTCTTGTCTCAGACCTGGGCTCTACGACTTCTTATAGCACTGCTTCATGATTTCATGTGACTTCATGACCAAGACTCTAAGAATTTAGTTTTTTTTTTTTTTTTTTTTTTTTTTTTTTTTTTGAGGAGTGAGGGTGGCTGTGTCTTATATTCATTAAAAAAATTAGTTCACGTCTGAGTCTATTTTGAAAATGATAAAATGGCGGACAGTAACTGGCCTGGCCCTAAATGTCCTATAAATAGATGCAGAGACATCTGTGAAGGGCACAGTGTGAATGTGGCAGACACGGACTGCGTCAGCTCTCGTCCTGTAGCCAAGACTTCTTAGACTCCTTCAGGCCTCGCATTCTCCAGGCATTAGGCAATGGAGTGGTCAGAGTGCTGCCAGGCGCTCCCTTCTCGGGGAGCCAGGGTCATTGTTCTCACCAAGGAAAAGTGTGGCAGGGTTGTGTTTTTATTCTCAAAAACGAACTCTCTAGGTCTCTCCTTCAACACTTTTAGTCCTCACTTCAGGCAGTTTTCCGAATGCCTACCTGGTAACTAAGTGTACAAGAAATCCCTGTGCGGTTGCGGAGGGGGTTGGGGGAGGGTGAGAAACCCTCCCTGGACACTCTGGGCTGTTACATAGTCTTTAAAGAAACAACTGAATACCTTTTACAACGACAAGAAGTGTTAGGTGAAACTCTACAGAAACCCACCCGTCCTAAGTGACTGGGATCAGAGGTCGGAGTGGTGAGAGCCAACAGAACACTGTTGGGAGAGCAGCTTGTGTTAAAGTGGGGAAATTCATTATTTTAAGGTAGAAATTGGCCACCACTCTAAGAACACTGTGCATATTGTCAGGTGTCTGTGTCAGCTCTCAGGATAGCAGTGTGGTTCTGCCATCCCCGCACACTACCTCGCAAGGGCTGGCCCTGCTCAAGAGCCCTGCAGGGAGAGAGTCAGAAGCTAAGGCAGCCTGTGTCCTAACACCTGGCCAGTTACTCTGAGAAACCTTTCTGTTTTCAGAGGCATGTATATAGTTAGTAATGTTCAGTGGGGACTCAGGGACTGTTCTTTGCAACATGGTGATTTAAAGAGCCACAGCATGAGGTGGCACCAAGCCACTGTGTTAGGATGCCTGACCAAGCTTGCGGTGACAGATACATCTCCAAACGAGTTTGGTGTTGAGAGTGGCACTGCCCCTCCTGGGCCTTCTGAGCCCGCTCTGCCTGCACTTTCAATTGTTCCCCCGAAAGCAGAGGAGTCACCACAGTGCACTGCTAGGAAGTCTCGTGGCTTTGTCATAGCCGTCCGTGACATCCTTGGTGGCACTGAGGTGTCCTGAGTGGAGACCAGCAATCTCTTTAGTGTACATAACCAAGGTCTGACTTGGGTTGCTTTTGGTGTGCCCACTCTGTCATCTCATCTTCATCTCTCAAACATGACTTACTGGTCTCAGGAGGAAAAGCAGTCGACCTTGATTATGGCAAGTGAATCACTTATGAGCAAGCTGTTCATATTTTACAGGTGAATAAACTCTTTAAGGGCACAAACCAGCATGCCATTCCATAAATTCCTGAGTCCTTCATTCGTTATGTGATTGCGTGACCCTCAGAGGTCTCACATAAATTAATCTTCTGAAAGTGCATAGCCTCAGAGGCTTCAGGTAGAGTTCCTGAGTCTTCAGTGCCGTTTCCTCACTGTTCAGCTCTCACGCAGACCCTGTACAGCGCTCTGCATTGGAGGGAACCCTAGTAGTTGGCCACGAGTGTTAAGAGTGAGACAGTGACTGTATCAGGGACACTGATGACATCCATGCAGGCACTGAATCCTGTGGAGTCCTGTTCACATGTCCTGCTTACATGCATGTGGGCACTGAAGCCAGTGGAGTCCAGCGTGCAGTCCTGCTGTGTACTGAGGCTGGGGAAGACAGGGCTCTGCAGTGCAGCTGGTGTCTGGAATCAAACGGCAGGGGCCTTTCCACAGCTGCTTTCTGGGTCGCAGGACTAGAGTGTGGGTTCTGTGCAGAGGACTGTGGCTGAGGCTTCATGCTTGGGGCGGGGCATGTGCGTGGCGAGTTGAATGGTTCATGGATGGGTTCATTTGTTCCCTCGGGTGGTACACAGGTGAGGATTGCATGACTGACTTGGGCTTTGCTGCTGAAGAGTTTTCGTTATTGCCGTTTTCTGTAACCCTTGACTAAATACAGAGATTCCTTTACCTTTTCCGTTCTTCATAAGATGCAGCTCTGCCTGTTGATACATGAAGGCTCCACAGAGCTGGGTCTAGCTGTGCCTTCACCAGCCTGCCTGGTGGCTGACACAGAGCAGAGCCTTGTTCTCTGCAGAGAGAGAGCATGACCTCCCTTCCAGCCTTTTGAGTGCAGAAGCATCCTTTTTTTAAAGATTTATTTTTTTTATTATGTGTGAGTACACTGTAGCTGTCTTCAGACACACCAGAAGAGGGCATCAGATCCCATTACAGATGGTTGTGAGTCACCATGTGGTTGCTGGGATTTGAACTCAGGATCTCTGGAAGAGCAGTCAGTGCTCTTAGCCACTGAGCCAACTCCAGCCTCTTTAGAAGCATCTAATTTTACTGTTGACTTTGATGGACAACAGTGATGAGTTTGCAGCCTCACAACTCACTGTAACACTGTTTTTGTTTTCACAGGGCTGTTAATTTTTTTAATGTTATTGTCTTGCAGTCAGAATATCCATTAAATCATGTTTTCTCCATGAAGATATAATTGTCAAGTCATTTTTCTTCCTGAGGGCGATGACAGAGAATAATTTTCCCTTTATCACAAGTCAGCTTGTTAAGTTTCTACATTTGTGTCCTGTATTTTCTTTTTAAAAAGAGACATTACTTTTTATTTTACATGTGTTTATGTGTGTCGGGGCATGTGTATGTGCACCACATGTGTCCAGTGCCTGTGGGGCCACAGGCAGGTGTTGGATTCCCCCAAAGCTAGAATTACAGGTGACTGGAAGGTGACTGACAGGAGTACTAGGAGCTGGACTTGGTTCCTGTGCGAGAACAGTTCACACTCTGAGCCTCTGAGCCATAATTTCTGTGAATAGACAGATTTGGTAAGATAGGGTACATTTCACCGATTATTTTTCTTTCCCTCTGTTCTGAATAGGGCTGCAGGCCTCCCCCAGAGCCTTCCGATCCCTCTCTGTAGCAGGTGTTAGTGAGGAGGGAGAAGGACTCAGCTCTTCAACCTTCCAGAGCTGCCATGCAAGAGATCTCTGGTGGATGAAGGGTTTGGTGGTGCTACCCCATGCCTCTGGTAATAAGGATTGGTTTTGGTGTAGTCTGTGTGTCTGTGTGTCTGTATGTCTGTGTACAAGCCCACACACAAATGTGTATGTTTAGTTTCACTTTCTGACCCATGCTGCTTTTTTTTTTTTTTTTTTTTTCTGGTTTTTTTTTGGAGCTGGGGATCGAACCCAGGGCCTTTGCGCTTCCTAGGTAAGCGCTCTACCACTGAGCTAAATCCCCAACCCCCATGCTGCTTTAATGGAGAATATTTTATATTCTCGTATTTATTTGGTTTAAAGGGTTCGATGAAGGTCTTTCTGAGGAACATTTGAAAAGAAATGTCTGTGTTACACCAACGGATTTAAAACGGCTGGGCGTGATACTCCATAGGAAATGGCTGGCAGAACAGGGCACTTCTGCAGTTCAAGTTGCCACAGTAACTTGCAGCAAGGCTCACTTGACTTGGCATCCAGGCCTAGAGAATTTCAGGGACAATAAGCATCCTGATTGCATTCATCATCTTTATTTTCCCCAAGAAATGAGCTTTTGTGACCTAATTCTGTTATTTCTGGTTTTAGAAGACCAGGAACAGTTTGTCTGCTTTAGTGTTTTGAAACGTCGTTCGTCGAGTAAAGCTGAAGAGAGGGGACATGTCGCTAAGGAGCTGGGACTTGGAGATCTCAGTGTGACTGTTACTGTGTGACTTAATGAAATGTGAAAGAAACAAGACGTGATGAGAAGTGAAGGAGTCATTTATCTGTTTGTTAATGTGAATTTCCAATATTAAAATATTGGAATCTGGTTTTTATGGATCACTGGTCTGGGAGTGCCATTTCTTCATGTCAGCTTGTTACTGTTTTTCTGTGTGGTATGCTGTGCTGGAGTCTTCCTTGGGAGCAAAGAGAAAGGGGCTTTTCCTTGCGTTGTAAGTTTAATCTGACTCCGACTCAGACAGGTATCTATGTACAATGGGATATGGTTTCAGAGAAGAGAACTTTAGCTTTTGAGTTTCTTCTGCACTGCAGTCTACAAGATGGTAATCACTAGCAAGGTCATTCTGAGTGAAACATAGGTGCCTTAGTAGAGTGGTGGGGCCTGTGGATGTGCAGGTACCTGAACCCCACGAGTGCATCCCACGTGTGCATGGTTACTTACTTTAGAACATAAGGAAAACAGAAGATCCTGGGCCTGGCTGTTCACAGACAGCAGAGTTAAGGGATCAGTTTAGGTACCAGTCAGTGGATGGATGGATGGATGGATGGATGGATGGATGGATGGATGGATGGATGGACGGATAAAAATATTCACACACACACACACACACACACACACACACACACACGCACACACTCCTGCATGCAGGCACACATATACACTGACACACACATATGCACACATACCTGTACACACACTGACACATATACACATATATGTATGCACATTCATGCATACACTGACACACATACATACACACATGTGCATGAACACATATATATGTGTGCACACACACAGGATGGGGTTTTATTCTCCCATAAACAAAAATGAAATTATGTCATTTTCAGGATAATATAAACAACTGAAGATCATCATGTTAAGTAAAATAAACCAGACACACAAAGACTATAACATTTTGTCTTCTGTAGAATTTAGGGAAAGAGAGACATGAGGAGGACTCTTCCTTAGGATGGAGAAGGGGAGAGGGGAGAAGACAAAAAAAGGGTAATAAGTGACAGATATGCTCAAAGAACATTGCACACATATATTGAAGTATCATAGGAACACCCAGTAATTAGTACAATTAATGCACCATGATAAAAAACCAAGAGTCTGTGGCTGAGAAGAAGTCTTTTAAATTGTATACAGAAATCCATCACCAGGAAATAGTCTGCCCATCCCGTGCCACTTAGCAGTTTTTGAGAAGCCCCTGTATTGAAATGTCACTCTGTAACCCCCACATATGTTCAGTTGCTTTAAAAAAGCGCACTGCGCATAAGGTTGATCAGATATCCCAGATTTTATTATATGATCTTTGAAAAACTTTTTTCATGGAAATAAATTTATTGATGTGAGCTGCTTATGAAAATGAAGATACTCTCAGAGTTTCTATGGGGCCAAACAGACTGAGCTCCTGAGCGCAGATTAATGTGGAGTTGAAGATTTTTCATCTTAATATTGCAGTGCATGCCTGTGTGTGATGGAGCCCTGCTTCTAAGAGGGGCAGTGCCCCGGGTACCGCGGCAGGGCCCCGGGTACCACGGCAGGGCCCCGGGTACCGCAGCAGTGCCCTGCTTCTAAGAGGGGCAGGGCCCCGGGTACCGCAGCAGTGCCCTTGGTGTGCTCAGTCCTGTGTGGCTGTAGCAAGACGCTTTAGACTTGGCATTCTCTGAAGAAGAAGGTCGCCTGCCCTCAGTTCTAGGCAGAGCTGCTGGCTTCTGTAAGCATCTCTGTCTGCATAACCGCATGCTGACTAAAGAGAAGAAGGGGGACCCCGCATGAGGAGCCCACTTCTGAGACAGACGACGGGAATGTGTGCATGAAGGCGGTTCTCTCCTCTCCTGGCCCCACCTCGTGATGCTCTTTAGATGGCAGTTGAAGTCGGTGTATTAAATTGAGTTGAAGGCGTTTTGGAGGGGACGTGCGTTCAGATCGATCCTAGCAATCTTTGTTTTAGACTCTGCCTCTTTCCCTATAGCCACTACATCCGGTGGTGTTTAAGTGTTCAATGCTGCCATTGATGTGACCGGCAGTCTTTCTTCATGGATTGATGGCATGCCAGTTGGGAGAGCTGTCTCAGTTCCACAGTCGCATTAACTTGCTGATTGCTACACTCTTCCCTCTTGACACTGTGTTCTGCTTTGTGGGTTCACCAGGGTTGCCAGGCAGAAGATTTTCACGAACGCTTTTGAACCTAAGTGTGTAAATGAATTAGAGACCTTTCACATCCTTCTGTGGCTAGAGTTAGCTGTGGTCTCTGTGGGGTGTAAGAACTAGGGAGGTCAGACTGTGTTGTCCTGACATGGCCTTGGATGGAGCTCCTACGAGGAAGAGCCTCCTGGCTGTCTTTCATGAGGTGAAGTTACTTACAAGTACATCACTTTTAAGTATAAGTAAAACTTGGTTTTATATCACTTGAAACAGTTTTTAGTTTAGATTTGCTTAATTATATTCCCTAAGGCAAAAGTTGGTCACTGCAGACGGATCTTCCCCAGCACTGCCTGGTCTTCATTTTTCCTCAATTCTGGAAAAGTACTTCCCCCTCAAAGGCAAACATTGGTCATGTATTTTTTAAAATTGCTCATTAAGAAAAACTCGTTCAGAGTATATAGGAAGTGTAAAATGTGAACTGATATAATAGTTCCAAGCATCTAGAAAGTCTAAAAATTAGAATATAGGAGCTCTAAACTTACGGAAACACTGCAGTGTTGATTAATATAATAGTTCAAAGCATATAGAAAGTGTACAATGTGAACGAACACAGTAGGTCAGAGTATAGGGGGAAAAGCAATGTCAGGGTGTCTGTAGTACCCACAATCACACCACTCTGTCTCTCTGCTTCTTTCTCTCAGAGCGCAGGTAGGTGTAAGCTGTAAATATTAAAAAATACGGGTTGGGGATTTAGCTCAGTGGTAGAGTGCTTGCCTAGCAAGCGCAAGGCCCTGGGTTAGGTCCCCAACCGAAAAAAAGAAAAAGAAAAACAATACCCTCTGGCCCCGCTTGCCAGCATCTTCAGGCCGAATGGCATAACAGGTGCATACAACTCAAAGGCGGTCAGTTCCAGGGCACCATGTCATGCTACCCCCAGCTCTTCTCTGTCCCCAGTGGTCTCTCTGCCCCTGCTGCTAGCATGCCCAAGAACTCTGCTCACATTCCCTGCCACTCTGTAGAGTCAGGACTCTAGGGGTCCCAGCAGCGACTGGTCCCCTGTGATTCTGTGACCCGCTCTGTTCCCAGCGAAGGTGGTGGCTGCCCTATCACAACTCCCTGACATAAGGACTCTGCCCACACTCCAAGCAACCACCTGCTCCTCTCAGACTCTGACTCAGACTCTGCTCTGTGTACGTTCCCAGCATCCGCCCCTAATGGTTATAGTATCAACTCCCAACCACCCATTAAAATCGAAACTCCAGATGCTGGTATTTTAGCAATCAGATTTATAATAGTAAATTCAAACCCCACAAAACATCTGCACAATAAACTCAGAGCCAATTGAGTAATGATATAATCTGCCCACCTAAATAAGATAAACTGACCTATAAAAATCCATCTCTTGGCCAGTTAAGGCCATGGGTATCTGGGTCGTCCTTCTCTACCTCCACCTTGGTTCTTCCTTGTTCTCCTCTTCTCTCCCGCCTTACAGAAACTTTGTCCTTGCCTTACTTTTTACTATTCTGTTACAGGCCTCACCTTAACCTGTGCCAGCCCTCACCTGCATAGAGACAGCAACCTTGGGAAGCTTAGGGAAACATTTTAAACCTTTCATTTCAACACATGGACTGATTCTCCATACCCTTGTAAGTTCAGGATTCTCCATCTTTAGTGATCACCAAGATCTTTGAAATCACCAGTGTGGTGTCTCTCTCTCTCTCTCTCTCTCTCTCTCTCTCTCTCTCTCTCTCTCTCTCTCTCTCTCTCTCTCTCTCTCTCTCTCTCTCTCTCTCACACACACACACACACACACACACACACACACACACACACACACACACACACACACACACACACACACACACCTCAGACCAAAGATCTGAGAATTAGAAGAAAATCACACCTTGATTGCTTCCTGACTTTCACTCCCCTTTTCCCCCTCTCCCTCCTCCCCTCTCCTTTCCCTTCTTTGTTTATTTTTTCCCTTCAAGATGTCTCAATAAGTGCCCCATTGTGTCTTTTCAAACATTGTCATGTCATATGGAATTATGAGTCTGAGTGAAGTCACATTTCATGTTAATGAATGAAGTGCCCTTTATTGGCAGACCTCAGTCTTCCCACTCAACATACTGGGTCTAAAAACATCAGTTTCATTGAAAATTAAATTATATATGTGTATGCACTATATGGCTTGGTTTATAAACAATTCAATGAATGAGAACTACTGTTATTTTTATTAAAATAACATGGCCTTTCTACCCAAATCTCATTCCTGTTCTAGACGTAGTCTGAGCATATTTTTATGCTGGAAGACTTCCATTCTCTTATCCTAAAGGATCCAACCAAGTACTCGATAGGTAGAAAGAAGTATAAGCCATTGCTTTTGTAAGTAAAGGAGGACTCAGTCACTCTCTGCACAACCCTAGTGACTCACAAGCATGCACAGAAAGCCGGGACTGTGGGGCAGGCGCTGTAGGGCAATAGGGCGTGGGATGAATTAGGCGGTAGCCTTCTTTCTCTCCCTCACTGATTGAGGTTCACTGTACCCGTGTCCAGGGTGATCACATAAAGTACCGTGCAGTTCTGCAAACTGGACACCTCCTAACCCCTCCAGCGCGCCATGATGGTGAACCCTGTCTGCAGACAGTTCTGCATGCTCTGACTGCTAGGCTTTGTCAGTACTGCTCGGCGGTGTGTTCTGTGGATAGACAGTGACTCCGACAAGCCGTCCCAATAACCAGCCACACAGGCGATGGTCCCTCAGTTCACTCCAGGGTCTCTACTACCTTCCCCTCACACACTCTTGATGGATGTGCTTTCTTTCCTGCTTGCCTATTCTTTGGGTAAATTGATGTCTAAATGGGTGCCATTAGTCAGGGTTCTCTAGAGTCACAGAACTTTGGGTGGTCTCTATATAGTAAGGGAATGTGTTGATGACTTACGGTCTGGAGTCCAACTCCCCAAGAATTGTCATCAGCAGCCATGAATGGAAGTCCAAGGATCTAGCAGTTGCTCAGTCCCACAAGGCAGGCAGGCAAAGAAGAGAGTCTTCCTTCTTCCAATGTCCTTACGTAGGTCTCCAGCAGAAGGTGGGGCCCAGATTAAAGGTGTGTACCACCATGCCTGGATCTGGGACTTGCTTTGCTTTGTTCCAGATGACCTTGAACTCACAGACCTCCTTGCCTTAGTCCTCCCAATTCATAGCCACTATGCCTCAAGATCTCCATGCCAAGATTGAGGTTCGAAACTTGTATCTCCCAGACTCAAGATCAGAATCACGGGTGAGCCATCCAATTCTGGTTTGTAGTTCATTCCAGATAGTCAAGCTGACGACCAGGAAGAACCACTACAATGGGTGAAGTGTTACTTTGTAAGATTTAAGGATGGCATTTACATGCATTTAAACACAAGACTTTGCGTCACTCAGAAACACAAGCTTCCTATGCTTTTAAAAGTTATAACTGGTGATGCACATGCTGGGTTTTATCTTTTTTATGTTTACTAATATTGTATGTGTGCATGTGTGAGAGATTTCTTTAGGGTTAATAATTCCCTTAATCTTAAAATTAAACATTTAGCAGTTCTCATTCTCAAAAGGGTCTTGCTATTTTAAATTATTCTCCATTGAAATAGCGGATAGATACGTCACATTAAAAACTATACTGCAAACCACTTAAAATTTCTTGTTACAAAGGAAATTTCATAGAAGATAATTTATTGTAGATCATTAAATACTACCACCTTCAGACAAGTGGGGCAATAATTAATTATTACTATTTTATATTCTATTTCACCCCTAAGAACATTTGAATCATCCTCTCCAGAGCATAGTGGTTTTTTATAGCCAGTGAAGTAGAATTTGGTATAGCACTGGCTGCAGTCTTAGGGAGGCTGGCCCTCTAGCACAGCAGCCTTCTTCTGTATTTTCTCACTGCGGCACACTGTTAGCATCTGCACAGAAGCGGAACTGTTTGCTCGAGGGCATTTTGAGACAGATTTAATGCTGAAGAAATCATTGCTTGGTATGGGACTGGGGGATTCCTTCTAGACTTTTCGTCTAGATTAAAACTGGCTGTCGTCACGTGCGAGGAGTGAGTGAAGGTCTGTGGAGGTCGTCATCTTTCTTCATAGACACTTTGCTTCCCTTCAGTCGAGTGTTCTCCTGTACAGCCGTCCTTTCTTGTCTCCTTCTCTACTGCAATGAGTCTATCTACACAGCAGCAACCCAGGGTAGCAAGTTAGGGAAGATGCCACCAGCCATCATAACTCCACCCTGGCACTCCAAGAGCTTGCTTTGAGTATCAGGAACAAAAGCTTGACAGGAACGAGGCTGTGAGAAAATGGAAGGTGCAAGAAATAGACATCCACGGGGGGAGTGAGACAGCAGGAGAGCTGTTTTGTTAGGATGGCTGCTTAGGTAGCCTTTGACCCCTTAGGACAGAAAGAAAACTGGTGGAGAGAGTGGGTCCTGGAGGGTCATGGCTTCCTGACTCTCCAACCTGTGGTTTACTTCCCAGGTATCCAAGTGCCAGTGACTCTCAGCGCCTCAGGCTGGACGGCTTTCACGCTCCCAGGCTTGTTCCTTCATGGAGAAGATTGGGTCAGGCACTGGCAAGGGCATGAACTCGAGCCAAAAGTCAAATCAACCACGATGAGAAATCAGGAAGGAAGTAGAAGCAGTCACCTGCTCTCCATGGCAGGTTCTGAGAACAGCTAAGGTTCCTTCCTCAGCAACAGACAGCCCTGTCAGAAAGTCATGGAGGCAGGGCAGGAGATGGGTGCCAGGGGACAGGAGGCAGGGGACGACGGGAGGGGCAGGGGACGGGAGGGGTGTGGTTCTCGAGCTCATAGATGCTGCCTGGGCATCCAGGAGGAGCTGCCTCACACTGCAGTGCAGTGGATCCCTCACCTGCCAGGAGTCCAGTTCCCCGTGCCTGGGGCTGGGCGCTGCACTTGGTGTGTAATGTGCCATTTCCCAACGGTTTCCTCTCACATTATCAGGGAGAGTGGTTTCATTGGCTTAGTCTCTCAGTAACTAATCTGGGACTTTTTAAGCATTCCATTCCCAACTTCTTGCCTCCCGAGAAAGTTTACACCACTGTGACTAAAAAGGAAGGTAAATAGATGTACAATTAACTTGAATTAAAATATGTTTTAGTTATTTCTTAAATGATTCTTGTGTAAACATAATTTTACCACTTATTAAAAACTAAAGAAAATGTATATGTAAATGATTTGTGCTGTCTGTGCTGTCTAAAACAATACACAGCATAAGCACATTATAAGTGGTAGTCAGAAAGCAGGAGCAGCCTTTGCTTTGTGTGACTACACCATTATTTTCTGTGAGAAGAAGTGTTTCTGCATGGGAAGAACACTGCTTGCCATAACATAACTGTCTTTGTAGTCATAGTGCATTCATAGGCATTGATTATGGTCAAATTTTTCATGAATCCTACATTCGATTACACAACACCATATGGACTTTGGCCACCATTAAGTTAAAAATATCGGGTCATAGCCCCTTGCTAAATGAGCTTTGGTTTGTCCAATTCAGGTACTCCCCTGTGTCCACAGGAGTAAGTCACCATTGAAAAGTGAATACTGGCTCTGGCTGTCTCAGAAAGCCTGGCCCTCTGCTCCCCAGAAGTAGCATATTTTTGATAGGAATACATTGCTGTGTCATGGCCCTGCTTCTATCCTACAGTCATGAGAGTCCAGTAAACACAACTGTAATCTAGACTGTTAACTAATCAGGTAATCTAGACTGATTGCCATGGTCTGATCATGGAACTTCCCCTCTCCCTCCCCATATCCCAGGTCTCAGGATGCAGGGTCTTTGAGTGATTAGGGTTTTAGATGGCATGGGCGGGATTAGCGCCCCTGTGAAATGGACCACAGAGAGCTGCCTTTTCTGTTTTGCCAGGTGACAGCGTAGCGGGAAGGCAGCATCTGTAAGCAGGAGGCTGGTCCTCATCAGACAACGCATCTGGTGGCCTGTTCTGGACTACCAGCCTTCAGGACTTACTACATTTGTGTTATTAGTAAAACCACCCATTTGTTGGTGTTTGTTATATAGGTCAACACACTAATACATGGATTTCTGTTTATATCCTAAAAGTGCCTATCATAGGCTCAGTGCACAGCAGGCCATTAGTGAATGCCTTCATTTGATTTCCTTAGTATTTTAGGGTCAAAGACTACTTCGTAGAGATGATTCTTTCCAACTTCACAATCACTGAGCCATCTCACCAAGTGACTGCTCTTTAAATAATCTGGTGCCACATTAATTCTTCTCTTGCATAGTGGAGCACGTCAGCTACGTGCCTGGCTCCAGGATGTCTGGACTCAAGTCTCGGCTCTCCTCGAAGGGCAGTGTGACTGTGGGCATCTGCTCTGAGATGGCCCCTTCTGAGAGATGCAGTGACAGTTCTCTAGGAGAGCTTTTGAGAACTCAATACGTCTGCACACTTGGAGCACTCAGAGCAGAGCCCGGCGAGCACGGCGAGCACTTCGACTAGAGTGCCAGGCGCCCTGTACTTGAAACCGTGAAGCCCCAGTCCCTGCTGCCCTTCACGCCATGCTGAAGCTGGCATTGAGTGAGTGAGTGCTGGGCCTGTGGACTCTACCTGGCTGCACACGAGTGTGTTACTTGATGTAACGGTGCTCACGCATGTCATGCATGTCTCACACACAGTGGCAGTGAGTTGAGTTTGAAAAGCCATGGACTGTGATGAGCGCCCTGGTTTGTTTCCTTCTGGATGTCATGGGTCTGTGACCCTTCTTTCTGAAGTAGTTTAAGGTCTGTGCAGTCTGTCGCCCTCTGCTCCTGAACCCAGGAGTGGAGGCTGGGAAGTGACGCTTCCCTGTGGTTGAGGCATGTTTCCACGGGGCCTGCTGTCGTCTTGGGCTCTCACAGATGAGTAAAGGGGCAGGGTTCTTGTGGCCCAGTGTGCCTGGAGTCTGCACCCCAGCCCCTCTCATGTTCTCAGTTCCTAGTTCCGTCTGTACTGGCTACCACCTGCTGAACAGCATTTGAGGTCCCGAGACTTTTAAGTCATGTCTGTGCTGTGCAAATGAAGCTCTGAGCCACCACGCCATGCGCAAGGTCATTCCAAACCCACAGTTAGAGGACACTGTGAACCCAGCCTGCTGACTGTTAATCCTGCCTTCCAGTTCACCGCTCCCATCTCTGACCAAGCTCAGTACCATTGCAGTAATAGGGCATGGAGCAGTGATCTGGCCTGCTAGTTAGAATTGTAACATTTACTAGCAGTGTGGGAAGAATTGGTACTTATTAGCTGTGGAAACATTTTTTAAAACAACAAAGGCCTGTGTCTCTTTTTAGCTGTGCTCCTTCTTGTTGGCTATGACATGTGATAGCATTTCCCAACATCTCAGGTCTTAAAGTGTTTTCTGATATAAGCTTTGTTACTACAGTAAGTTTCATATGTTAGAAGTCTTTTTTTTTTTTTTTTTTTTTTTTTGGAACTGGGGACCGAACCCAGGGCCTTGCGCTTGCTAGGCAAGTGCTCTACCACTGAGCTAAATCCCCAACCCCCTGTTAGAAGTCTTTTATGTAACAGTGTTGAATAGGCTCACAGTAAGACTCTGAAGTTCTTGGCAGAGTGTAATTACTGGTTTTTATCCCATTGGTAGGTGGGTGAGTAGTCCTAGGAAGAAGAGAACGGTTCCATTTCTGTAACCATCACTTCTCATCAGTGTGAATGGCACGTTTCCAGGCTGCTTGACAGGCTCAGAGGATAGTAGTCAAGTGCTGATGTGGGCCCTGAGGCTCTGTGCAGTGTGTTCTTGTGCACTACTGCAGTGGCTTCCTGTGGGGACTGAGCTTCCACAGCAGCCTTTAGCAGAAACCTCTGTCTCAGGACATCTCCGTGATCGATCAGAAATCAGCTGTGAGAAACACAGATTACAATGGGAGTTCTGATGAGGACTGTGCTTGTGAGGGTAGCGTGGTGAGCCCTGCTGTAAGCATTTACATTGCTATTTGGTCTGGGCAGATGTAAGAATTATGCCTGTTGTAGAGCCAAGGAAGCTACTGGAAAGCCACCTAGCAGTGAGTAGCAGGGTCAGGTGACAGTCACATCTGTCATGTGCGCTCCTTTCACCCTTGCAGACGTCACTGTCGATGGTCCTGTATGCCCATCCTACATCCATTCCTACATTCCTGCCTCCATTTTGACAGCCGTAGCTCAACAGTCAGGCTTACCAGGTCATATGGAGCATGTGGTATGGAGCATGTGGCATGGAGCATGTGGCATGGAGCATGTGGCATGGATCATGTGGCATGGAGCATGTGGCATGGAGCATGTGGCATGGATCATGTGGTATGGAGCATGTGGCATGGAGCATGTGGCATGGAGCATGTGGCATGGAGCATGTGGTATGGAGCATGTGGCATGGAGCATGTGGCATGGAGCATGTGGCGTGCTCGACCGTGAAGAGGTCTGTGTTTAGCTTTCTCTTGGATTATCTTGAGGTGTTAAACCGAGCCAGTGGGTTTGGAAAATAACAAAAGAGACAAAGTCATTGCTTCAGCTTAGAGGGAGGATAAACACACAATTTTCTATTGTAAATCTTGACTGATGTGGACTGTTGGGATTAATACAAGCTATTTCCATTTTAATAGCATTTAAAAGTCACTTCTGTGGAAAATATTTTAGTTGGTTATAAATATATATAATCAAATTATTTTAAATCATAATTTATGTGTATTTGAAAATTATTTTTCACATGGATATTTGAAATAAATTTTACATAAGCAGCAGTGATTGGCTATAAGGCCGCAAGGTAATAATAATAAAAGTAAAACATAAAATCTTGTTAGGATTAACATTACAACTCTTTGGCAGTTTTATTCAGATTACAGGCAGCATTTTCAAATTTTAAATAAAAAAATTCCATGCATAGTCAAAAAGATGCCACAGTCACTCCCCTGACCCCTTGTAAGGTCATGTATGCCCGTATGACCATGAGAGAGCACCCACAGTCCTCTGTGCCCATAGGACCTTAAGACTCATGGCCAGAACTGGGGCAGAGGCTGGAACACCCACAGTACAGGGACACCCACGGTACAGGAATAATTATAGCGCAAATGTCTCCATCCTGTCTGCTGTTCAGTGTTTAAAATTTTACAAGATACTTTATAATTTTAAGTCTTACATCAGGGACAAAAGGACTTAGAAATAGAAAATAATTGATGTCAAGGTATGATAGGCCACTTGGCCACAAAGACACTGAAGTGACAATCCACATACATGTGCAAGGCCACAGAAGCTGGCTTCCTGCTAAACCTCCTCGGCCATGCCCTCCAGTGCCAAGACATGGGCAGTTCCTTCATTTTTGTAAAGATGTTGCTGAGCTTGTGTGTGTGTGTGTGTGTGTGTGTGTGTGTGTGTGTGTGTGTGTGTGTGTGTTAATATTAAACTGTAGTTGTAAGAAATGCTGACATGTAAAATAATTGAACTTATTTTGTTTGAATTTTCTTTGTAAAAATAAATGAAATTGAGAGAAATAACGTGTTGGTGGTGTTCTGCAGTTTTCCTCTGCCTGTTCTCAGTCACACTTCATCTTCTCCCCTGTTGATCCGGGCCTGGCTGTACGCGCCCCAGACGCAGGGCAGTGGCTCTGACCACACAGTGCACCCTCAGCATTAGGCTGTTTGCAGGGCCTGGTGTTGGCTGGCGTTTTAAGTTCTTGCTCAGTTCGAATCGTCTTTCTTTCACCTCGTGCCTGCCTGTCAGGCCGGCAGCTCAGTTTCCAAGGGTGGACGCTGGCTGTGCTCTTAGTCTAGAGCTTCACCAGAGCCAAGAGGTTTTCTTTGGGGACCCAGGAATCTTCATCCATTGTTTGTTTCAACTTCAGAAAACCTGGAAGGAATCACAGGCTGATTTAGTGGCTTTGCTGGTGTTTAGTTAGGTTTTTATTTTGTTTTGTTTCCTCATTTGGCTTCGTTTTTGGATTATCTACTCTCTTGATTCTAAAGTCTAGTCCTTTGTTTTGCCTTTCAGGTGCTAGGGTAAGGCCCCTTTGGATCAGGATTTGCTTCTGCTGGGTCTCGAGTTTAGGGTCTCCTCATAACCCTCCCTGTCACCTCTGCTCAGCTGGATTCTCTAGATGTCATCTTAGGTAACCTGAATGCTGTTGCTCTCTGTTCTTAAAGGTCCGACTTGGGACGTGGGACATGGCAGGGGAGTCTTTAGATGATAAAGTTCTCTACATGTGAAGAACTTTAGGAAAGCTTTATGAATTGCAGAGTTCTGTGCAGGCTTAGTCCTGAGAGAGCACACTGCTCTTAGGCGATCATAAAGTTTAATATCACTGAACAGTACCAAGGCTGCTGCCTAGAGTTTGGGTTGCTTGTAAGGATTGCTGTTTGGTAGCAGCTTGGCGTGTCTGCCCACAGAACACAGTACAAAGGTGTCTCCTCCTTTTCAATGCTGCACTAGGTTAGCGCCCATCCTACTGCACTGGGCGGAGGTCCTGAGGTGGAGGCCTCCATTACCAAGGAAAAATCCCAGCTATGGCTCACCAGATGGAATTTACCAGAATCAGCTAGAGACTCCCATGAAAATACCGCCCCAGGTGCTTTCTGTGGACTCCATACTAGAGAGCTGCCCTTGCTGCAGGCAGGGCTCACACACCAAGGACACCACCTTGCTTCATGAGCTGCTAAACAGGGCAGTAAGCAGATCCTGCCCTGCGAAATTCTCCAGTGTTCCTTTGCTAGAACTTCACCTGGTGAACCAACCACAAAATACGTAGAAGCCCAGATCTATCCTCATAGAACAGGCAAGAGGGTGAGGAGAGAGCACAGAAAGCAGCGCCACTGATAAACACAGCCTAGGTCTTTCATGGTACAGAGGCCTTCACCTGACTCCATTGCTGTTGACATGCGTGCAAAGGGCTTGGACATTGCTAGACACTGTAGTTTATTCTGGCTCTCAGGAAACTTACCAATGCTTTTCAGTTGGAGTGTGTTATAAACTTGAGAAGTGCCTGGGAGAACCACCTTGTTAGGATCTAACAGATCTTGCTAACACACAAAGGAACATGGGACCAAAGAGAAGGTGGCTCAGCAAGGCAATTTCTCTTTAGCAAGAAGAGCCCACCGAGCCCCAGGCTGAGGCAGCACAGGGCAGGAAGCTCACTTTGTTATGGTCTAACCCAGAAAGTAACTCTTCCGCACTGGCTGGGCTCCAACCTCAGTCTCTTGCCATTAGCTCGATTTTAATGACTCAGCAAAGCTAAGGAAGGATAGACAGAAAGGTTGCCCACTTCGTGTGAGCAAAAGTCTTACCAACTGGGGATGAAAATATTTGCCTAAGAGTTTTACAAGGTAGGGGAGGTAAAAAGATTGGAATTCCTATCATAAACAAGTTTAGTGTCTGAGAGAAAAGAATAATACTTTAGTATTTCTTACAACTTTATTGTTTTAAAGGCATTACATTATTTCATCCTATTCTTTGTGGTAGTCATTAAAACAAAAGCATAAATACCACACAAGCCTCAGGAATGGGTGTGACCATGTTGGGACTTCATTCTTGCTGAAATAGAAGCCACTCTAGAGCTTAGTCACCTTTAGAAGAAAATTTGTCTTTTAATTTAAAAATAATTAAAAGTATGTGAGTGTGTGGATTAACAAAATCCTACTACAACATATTTTACTAAAAGGAATAAAATGGAAGCTGGAGGGATGGCTCAGCTGGAGAAGCGCTTACCTCTTCTTCCCCAGCTCAGTTCCCACTGCCCACACTAACTCCAGCTTCAGGGGATCTGAAGCCTGCAGCCTCCGAGGGCACCTGCACTCATATGCACATGCAGCCTCCATGGGCACCTGCACTCATATGCACATGCAGCCTCCGAGGGCACCTGCACTCATATGCACATGCAGCCTCCATGGGCACCTGCACTCACATGCACATGCAGCTTCTAGGGCACCTGCACTCACATGCACATGCAGCTTCTAGGGTACCTGCATCCATATGCACATGCAGCCTCCATGGGCACCTGGGCACCTGCACACACATGCACATGCAGCCTCCATGGGCACCTGCACCCACATGCACATGCAGCTTCTAGGGCACCTGCACTCACATGCACATGCAGTGTCCATGGGCACCTGCACTCACATGCACATGCAGCCTCCATGGGCACCTGCACTCACATGCACATGCAGTGTCCATGGGCACCTGCACTCACATGCACATGCAGCCTCCATGGGCACCTGCACTCACATGCACATGCAGCCTCCATGGGCACCTGCACTCACATGCACATGTTTACACCTGGCACACATATGCACACAATAAAAATAATAAAAAACAAAACAACAAGAACTGAAAAAAACCTAAAAGTCATGTGCCAAAATATAATAAAACCCAAACTATTTGATAAGACTAAATATATTTCTGCCTTACTAGGAGTAGAAGTCAAACAGTGTGACCTTAATTTCTTAGTAAAACTTGGAATCACAGAAAGATCACACACCTCAGCAGCATGTGACTGTGGCTGGCTCAAGCTATTATTCTGATGCCCCATGCCTCTCTGAAGAAACCAGGCCCTGGGCGGATACTGGGTGGAACCCAGGTGGCGCTCTGCCTACCAGGGCTCTTCCAGTACACCAGCAAGCTTCACATGGCCCCAGTTCAGACTCTACTTTTGACCTCTGTGCAGACAGACAGTAAGTTTTTAAAATATAGCTTCAGGAATGGCTTGAGTTGCTGTGTCCCAGGTTCCCAGGCTTACCTGCACCCTGGCAGGTTTAGGCCTGCCATGCACAAACCAAGGGAGGGAGGAAGAGGAAGGGCGAGCTGCCACTGGAGAACAATTTGTAGAAAATCCCAGGTGATCCACTACAAGACGGCTGTTACAGATCAGGAAGGAGTCAGTTTTGTTTCTCTACCCTACTGAGGAACCATCACAAAATAAAATTAAAATGTCTGTATAAAGCACTACAAAAAAGAATAAAATGCTTAGGGGTGTATTTCCACAAAAAATTTGTAGAAACTAGACACAAAATGCCATTAAACACTGTTGGAAAAAACTAAGACCTACTAAGGACAGACCATGTTGCAGATCCACTAGGTGTGCCTATGCAAAAATAAAATAAAATAAAAATAAGATGGCCTAATTCTCACGTCGTCATGCACTGGACAGAAGTAATGACAAATTTAAAGAAAAGAAGAAAAATAACCTCTTCAGCTAGGTATCAGAAGTAAGACTTGGGTTCAAGTGTGCCATCAAAAAAGGGACAAGAAACTCTTCTGTAATGGAAAATGTTTGCAAACCATTTGTTTGATAAAGGACAACAAAAGAACCCTTAAAACCTACTTAGTTTTTAATGACAGTTAGCTCAAGACTAATTGTCTTAATTAGTCCAAGGCCAAGACTTGGAGTGGCCACTTCTCTAGAGACAGATGCTTGACATCGATTCCCAAGGCCGTGTGAAACAGAACCAGAATAAGCTACCTGTAACAACAACAACAACAGCAACAACAACAACAACAGCAACAACAACAACAACAGCAACAACAACAACTGCAGTCACTATGGCCCAGCGATAAACAAATGAAAATCGATAAACACATGAAAAGCGTCACACACCACTGAGAGGCACATGCGAGCGACTCAGCCACTTTGGAAAGCAGTCTGACAGTTCCTCGGTGTGGGACTGTAAGGCTCTGCAGTGCTCCTGAGTGGGTGTCCAAGTGCAGCCCCCATTCCCACGGAAAACTGCAGAGGTGCTCCTGACGCTCCTCAGTACCCGTGTGGAACGCTTGGTGGTGATGGGAACCGGATGGTGGCAAGTGTGAAGTGCAGGAAGCTGGTCACAGAAGGCACATGGCACATGCTGGTAGATTTGTTTCTTTGAGACTCTTAAACCCCACAAGAACAACAACGCCAACCAACCAGAGCTCCCAGGGACTAAACCACTACCCAAAGACTACACATGGACTGACCAATGGCTCCAGCTGCATATGGAGCACAGGATGGCCTTGTTGGGGCACCAGTGGAAAGGGAAGCCCTTGGTTCTGCCAAGGATGGACCCCCAGGGGATTGGTAAGGGGGGTGGATGAGGAGGGGAACACCGTTATAGAAGGGGGGAGGGGTTAGAGGGCTGATGGACTGGAAACCAGGAAAGGGAATAACATTTGAAATGTAAATAAGAAATACCCATTTAAAAAGATAGAAAAAATAAATTAAAAGAAAAAGGACACAGGAGTGTGGCCCTTGGAGCCATTATTTCGAAGACGAGACAAATTACAACATAAAGAGTTGAAGCCATGAATGTAATTATATATGTTTAATAACTGTATATGTCTTATCCCCACCATCCCCAAGTTCAGCGGGTTATGGCTATTTTCGTCTTCCTGGAGCTTGGCTCGGGCTTTGATGGCAAGGGAGGACTAAAGGGTTTGAGGCTTCGGAGGTGGGGTTTGACCACAGGCCCAACCTGACTGTGGTAATGGCTCACAGTCAACTTATGCTGGGACGTACATGGAATGTTAGTGGAGCTCAGGAACTGTCAATGGAACCAACTGCACAGTGCAGGCCATTTACCGTGCCACACTTGAGGCAAGAAAGACTGAAGGGCTGTAGACCCCTAAGGAGAATCCTGGGAAAGGAACAAATGCTTGTTATGTTTTTCGGAGTCACAGCTTAAGCCCACTTTAATGACTAACTTGCCATTGGAGTTCAGACGCCATAGATAAGAAGCTGCTGCTGTGGGGTCTGACTGGCCGTGGGGCAGAGAACTTCCTGGAAATGAGGTACAAGCCATCAATCATTAGTAAGCATCTGACATTTACCAAGGACCTATTGCTCATAAGGTGCATTGACCACATCCCTATCAGGGCCCATTGTGTATAGGTTGCATTGACCACATCCCTATCAGGGCCCATTGTATATAAGGTGCATTGACCACATCCCTATCAGGGCCCATTGTATATAGGGTGCATTGACCACATCCTAAGTAGTGGATGCCCAGAGGATAGGCATGGCAATTCCGAAAGTGTGCTTCACCCTGGAGTGATGGCTTGGGGAGGGCCAGACAGATGGAAGAAGGCATAGGAGGGGGAATGAGCAGTCAGGACAAAAGAGCACAGAGGAGAGGCCAGAACATTGGTGCTGTGGGGACGTCCCAAGAGGAAGGCACTTCAGGAAGTATACGGGAAGGGGAGAGTTGGAGGCACAGCCTGCAGCGTAAGGTTCTTGGTGATACTGTCAGAGCTGTGTTAGCTGAGGAGAGATGGAGATAAATTAATAAGGTGGAAGCTGTCGATGTGAATTGTGTGTGTGCTTTAAAGTGTTTCATGCTGTACTTTGCTTAGTTCCCCACGCTCAGCAGAGTTATTAGTGATTTTATTTCCCCAAAGCCTTTCCTATTCTGTATATTTTTAGTGAACATTACTTTTGCAGTAGTGGAAGTTGTTTTAGGAATCTGAGGTTACACTGGTGTGCGATAACCTGGTCAGTGTGCCGGACACAATCCTCCAAACAGGACTTCATGAAGAAACTGCTCGCTTTCTGTCACTCTCCTTCTTCATGTTTCTGTGGTGAATAAGGAACCATGTTGTGCTAACCAAGGGGTCTTTCCTGAATTGTTCTTTGGCTAGTAGGTACATTACGTCATCAAGAAGTATCCTAGGCCTTGAGCTTCCTGCTTGTGGCCAGATTTAGACCTTACCTGAAACATGGAGTGGACTTGGCTCTCGTCCTTTGTGAGGTGGGTGGGATACTTGGGTCAAGGCACAGTGATAGACTAAGCTTCTCTCTTTTTTTTTTTTTTTTTTTTTTTTTTTTCAGAGCTGGGGACCGAACCCAGGGCCTTGCATTTGCTAGGCAAGCGCTCTACCACTGAGCCAAATCCCCAACCCTAACTAAGCTTCTCTTGACTGTTTTTTTGTCTTGCTTTGGTTTGGTTTTAAGATGGGGTTTGCTATGCAGCTCAGGCTGCTTTCAGAAATGTGAACCATCTCAGCTCACATCCCACACTGCTGTGCTGTGAATCACGGGTGTATGCCACCAATGCCCACCAATGCCCACCAGTGCCCACCAGTGCCCACCAGTGCCCACCAGTGCAGGCTCTTCCTTCTACTTGGTTTCAAATGTATATGTGGAGCCCTGAAGCAGCCCTGGCCCGTTTACATTCCTATGAACCAGCAGAAACTGTTACTGCAGTCTTCGGCTGCGGAGTGCCCAGGAGTGGCCATACTGTACAGTAAGAACTCTGGACAACCCTTCCTCTCTGCCCTCCATCTTACTAGCTTGGCAGCTGCTATTGCACACATCTCTCCCGCCAGGAAAGTAATTCCACAGCCTCTAACCCTAACCCTAACCCTCTGCCCTCAGTGGTGGACTTAACTCTTATGTCTAGAGGTTTAGCCTCTGGGGCTGGTTCACCTCTGCTCGCTGCTGCCTGTATTAAGAAGGGATGGGAAGATCCACCCTCACTCACATCTTCTTTTATTCCTCCAACAAGCCACTGAAGAACCTTGCCTGTGCTGGCTTGCATCTTTCTAGGGAAGACTGACCTCTGGTGGCTAAAACCATAAGCCCCAAACTAATGAGAAAGCGGGGGTCACCTCTGCTTCAATTGTCTGTTCTTGCCACTTCAGACTGTGTCAGACACACATTCCACATACGTGATGTCTTTTGCTACATGTTCACAGGCTGCACCTCTTGTTACTACCACACATGCCCTGCGTTCACAGTCAGCCTTAATTCCAGACCCACATATTCCCTCCTGGTGATTTCCTTGGCACTCTTGTCTATAATGAAACCTAAAACGTCAGTAACTTAAGGCGCTTGTTTGTTTGCTTGTTTGACCTGTCGGCTAAAGCACTATACTGACTGATTCATGTCCCAGCTGCCACAAGTCTCTGCACCTGTCTGGTCGTCACTGGGCTGCACCCTCGGCTTGGTTAGTCTGCCATTAGATGCAGCCTGATTGTCAGCTGTGGTCTCAATCAGTCTTGCAAAGCCTAGTTTCTTGTGGCTCACTTTTAAATGAAGGGTGTTAGGTAACTTACAAGGAGGCCTACACTGTTGAAAACAGATGAAAATAAATTCAAGCAGCAACAAAGCAAAGGGCAGTGTTGCCTGAGGCTTGCAGATTGGACTGTAGCATGTGTGAATGTCTCCTCCTTTTGTGACAGTGTACGTCAGAGGTATGGGTGATTTATACTTAATGATAAAGTCATTCTTAGTTTTTCCCTGTGATCAAAAGACTGTTGTATGTAGAAAAACATCTTTGATTAAGAGCATGGGGTGCAGGGCATTTCTGTGGAAATACACTTCCGCATTGTTTCCATTTCACAGTCCTCGGTGGGGACACACAGAGGCGCTGCTGTACTTTATATCTTTTTACAGTTACTTGTCCAGGTGAGACGCCGTCAAGTAGATTATCCGTGCAGCCGGTGGCTCCCATGTACTGACTCATGGCTCTCATGTACAAACTTCCAGACTGTTCTAGGAAATAGAACTCACATGGTGCCTGCCTTGATAGAAATCATCATTTGAATGAGAAATATTTCTTTTAAAAGCTAGTTAGTGGTGATTCTGAATTTGATTTTTCTCTAAAATTAATTTCCAGTTGGTAAATAGTTATGGAGTTGTGCCTGGAACAAAAACCTCAATAATTCATTTCCTCCTCATGCAACATGGGTGGTTATCAGGAGCAGCTGTATATCATAAAATACAACCAAATAATATTACAAAAGCATCCAGCTCGGAGGCCAGAGCATAATTATTATGTTATCGGACCATTAACTGCTCCTCCGATACCTAAGGTATAGTAACGTCTAAGCGTTTTCAGTATTTTAGTCGTGTTTTGTAGAAATACAGTACTTCAGTGCCCTATTGTAACACAGCAGGGGAGAGGGCATTTGCTGGTGGTGGCCAGAAGACCTCAGAGCCCTGTCTCCAGCTCCTACAAGTGTCTGTGTGAAGGTCCAGTGCTGTAGAAATGGTCTGTATGGTACCAGGTTGAGAGTGGCAGTGTCAGATATACTGCAGAGGCGGCAGCAGCTATAAAGTGGTGAGTACAGGTAATCAAAGTTAGAACCTTGTTGATGCCAGGAAGGATGGCAAGCAGTGGGCAGTCAGAAATGCTGTAAACTAAAAGACAGTCCACAGGTACTTACGCAGTGGAAATGAGAGGTCAGATTTGGGAGGTCAGAAAAACTTCATTTCACCAGCAGCCACAAACCTAAGATCAGAAGGTTTCTGCATTCTTGAAATTTTCCTACTCAGCAATATCGAGACCTTGGGGAAGTGCTTTGGGACCTTCACCTGCCTTATGTGCCTTCCCTCTAAACTTTCCTATGTGCCTTACCTGTGCAGTCACATGCAAGCTGATTTTAGTGAGACATGTTTCTGTGTGTAATTTAAGTCCCTTGCTCCTGTTCCAGCAGCCACACACAGGAAGTCTGTGATGGAGCCTTCCCATGTCATGGGAAAGGAGTGACCAGACGGTTTTAGGATACTTGAACATTTTACATGTGGAAATTGTTGAGATGATGTTTTCCACTCCCTTGCTTCTTTGCAATGCCCTTTTTCTGACACAGCATCTGACTGTATCAGTCTGAGTATCCTTTCTCGTGGTGGTGTCTGACATAGTGTCTGGCTGTGTCAGTCTGAGTAGCATCCCTTGTGATGGTGTGCTCATTGTCATGGGTTGACGTCTGAAGTCTTTCAGGAAGCTTGATATTATGTATGTTATCTTTTTCATAGAAGAAAGTAGGAGAAATTTGGGTTATTAATGTACACAGAGGCTCAAGTCTGCATCACTTACGTTTATAGAGGATTGTTGGAAAGTCACGCAGGAAGAAAGTGTTCATACAAACCATACTCCTTGCATTGAGTGTGTGCCTCAAGGCCAGGGTCTGGGTCTCTTGGGAATTTTCTGTAACTGTCTAAATATTCTCTGATACATATATTTTTTAGAAAGGAAAATAATAAAAAAATTGGAAATTTCTACATTTGTGTGCAGTAAAGACTCATGCATTTCCTTTCCTAGCAGTTTTTATTTTTGTTTGTTTGTTTGTTTGTTTGTTTGTTTTTGAGACACCAGAGTCTTTCTATAGCCCTGGCTTTCCTGGAACTCACTCTGTAGTAGACAAAGCTAACCTTGAATTCAGAGGTCCCCTGCTTCTGACTCCCAAGTGCTGGAACCAAGAGCATGAGCCACCACAGCCTGCTTCTCTGGCAGTTTTTAGTGCACTTTTTTCTGCTAGGCATAGCCTCAGAAACTTTTAGTCCATAAAACTTAGAGATTTATTATTACAATTGAAAGAGCTTGATGAATTCATCAGCATCCAATTCCTTTACCCTCCTCTGCTTATTCTAAGCAGATTCCACATGGGAATATCAGCTGAGACATCCTGTTACTGTGTGAAGTACCTGGAGTACCAGCATAATTAAACAGCATACGGCCACACTCCCAAACCAATGATTATGTGTCTCACATTAATCCCATGTGTCTGCAGAAGCTGTAGAGCAAACATCTAGACTCTCATACTACCAAAGCTGAAATATCACATAATGAGTTAAAAGAAAAAGCTGTAGAGATGCGCCACAGAGAGCGATTTGTGTACGATTTTCCTTTAAAGCAACTAAATAATGAACTATGTCAGCTGTCTTTCAGTTGTAACTTTCCTAAGATAAAAGTTAAAGATGCTTTAAATGTTGCTCAAGAGTTTAGGCATTGCATGCTCAAGCAGCCTTTTGTTACTGTGACAAAATGCCCAGATAAACAATTACAAAGAAACGTAAACAATTACAAAGAAACGTAAACAATTACAAAGAAGCGATCTTTACTTAGGGCTAACTTTGCAGGTGGCTTCCCTGATATACTGGTTGCTGTGGCCTGTGGAGGCAGAGCACAGAACTGGTGCTTGAAGCAGCCAGGAAGCAGAAAAAACATTCTGGCAGAGCTTTTTCCCCTTCTGGCTGTCCTTCTGCCCAGGCCCCCAGGCCACTGACTGATGCCATCCACACTCAGGGTCTGTCTTACCTCTTCTTGCTGTCCAGTGTTCCAGTCATCTACTCTTGAAGTGAGCCTTCCTAAGCTAGGCATTTCTAGATCCAGGTTTTGTGGGTGGGTGGGCGTCTTTATTGCTCCAGAGTGAATTTACAAGTCTGCACTCCCATCAGCAATGGAGGAATTGTCCTCTTGCTCCACATCCTCTCCAGCATGTGCTGTCACTTGAGTTTTTTATCTTAGCCATTGTGATTGTATAAGGTGGAATCTCAGAGTCATTTTGATTTGCATTTCCCTCATGACTAAGGATGTTGAATGTTTCTTTAAGTGTTTCTTGGCTATTAGGATTCTTTGTAGAGAATTCTCTGTTTAGCTCTGTGCTCCATTTTTAATTGTGTTACTTGGTTTGTTGGTGTCTAGCTCCTTGAGCTCTTTATGTATTTTGGATATTATCCTGCTGTCAGATGTAGGGTTGGTGAAGATCTTTGTGCATTCTGTAGGCTGTCATGTTGTCCTATTGATGGTGTCATTTGCCTTACAGAAGCTTTTTGTTGATTCTTACTATTATTCGCTTTGTTTCTAGTTTATCAATTTCAGCCCAGAGTTTGAGTATTTCCTGCTGTCTATTCTTCTTAGATGTATTTGCTTCTTTTTGTCTAGAGGCTTTAGGTGCGCTGTTAAGTTGCTAGCATGAGATCTCTCCAGTTTCCTCATGAAGGCACTTAGTGCCATGACTTTTCCTCTTAACACTGCTTTCATCGTGTCCCATAAGTTTGGGTGTGTTGTGCCTCCGTTTTCATTGAATTCTAGGAAGTCTTTAATTTCTTTATTTCTTCTTTGACCCATTGAGTGTAGAGTTGTTCATTTTCCATGAATGTGCAGACTTTTGTTTCTGTTGTTGTTGAAGTCCAGCTTTAATCCATGGTGGTCTGGTAAGATGCAAGGGGTTATTTCAGTTTTCTTGTATCTGGTAAGGCTTGCTTTGTGACTAAGAATATGGCGAATTTTATAGAAGGTTCCATGAGGTGTTGAGAAGAAAGTATATTCTTTTATGTTTGGGTGACATGTTCCATAAATATCTGTTAGGTCCATTTGATTCATAATGTCTGTTAGTTTTATCATTTCTCTGTTTAGTTTCCATTTTGATGACCTGTCCATTGGTGAGAGTGAGGTATTAAAGTTTCCCAATATTAACGTGTAGGGTTTGATGTGTGATTTCAGGTTTAGGAATGTTTCCTTAAGGAACGTGGCTGCCTTTGCATTTGGGGCATAGATATACAGAATTGATACTTCACTTGGGTGGATTTTTCCTTTGATTATCAGGTACCCTTCCCCACCTCTTTTGATTATTTTGGTTGAAAGTCTATTTTATTAGATATTAGAATGGCTACTCCAGATTATTTCTCGGGTCCATTTTCTTAGAATACCTTTTTCCAGCCCTTTACTCTGAGGTAATATCTATCTTTGTGGCTAAAGTGTGTTTCTTGTATGCAGCACGATGATGGGTCCTATTTATGCATCCGCTCTGTTAGCCTGTGTCTTTTTATTGTGGAATCAAGTCCATTGATATGAAGAGATATTAAAGATCAATGAAAGTCAATTCCTCTTATTTCGAAGTTGTTACTGGTTTTGTGTGTGTGTGTGTGTGTGTGTGTGTCTTTCTGTCTGTCTGTTTTCTGTTTTTGCTGGTGTGAAATTAATTTTTTCCTTGTGTTTTCTTGGGTGCAGTTACCCCTCCTTATATTGGAGTTTTCCTTCTAGTATCCTCTGTAAGGCTATATTAGTGAAAAGATACTGCTTAAATTCGGTTTTATCACAGAATGTCTTGTTTTCACCATCTATGGTGATTAGAAGTTTTGTTGGGTATAGTAGTCTGGACTCTCATAGGGCCTACAAGACATCTTCCCAGGTCCTCTTGGATTTGAAGTCTTTGTTGAGAGGTCTGGTATAATTCTAATAGGTCTGCCTTTATATGTTACTTTGCCTTTTTTCCTTGCAGCTTTTAATTTTTTTCTTTGCTCTGTATATTTAATATTCTGCAAGCCTTTTGTATGTTTACAGTTATCTCTTTAGGTAGGGGAAATTTTCTTCTATGATTTTGTTGAAGATATTTTGTGGGCCTCTGAGCTGAGAATAATCTTCTATTACTATTATTCTTAACTTTGGTCTTTTCCTAGTATGACAAATTTACTGGATGTTTTGTGTAAAAAAATTTAGATTTGGCATTTTCTTTGACAGTTCAATTTCTTCTCTTATGTCTTCTACACCTGAGATTCTATCTTCCATTTCTTGTATTCTGTTGGTGATGCTTGTGTCTGTACTTCCTGTCTCTTTTTCTAGGATTTCTGTCACCAGGATCACCTCAGTGTATATTTTCTTTAATCCTTCTAAGATGACCACAGACCTCCAGGATTGCAGGCAGAGCTGTGGCTCAGGGAGTAGAGTGCAAAGGGGACAGGGCAGAACTTGCCACTGCTCACCTGCAGGCGGCAGGCAGGCAGGCAGGCAGGCAGGCAGCAGGCAGGCAGGCAGGCAGGTAGGGAGGCAGGCAGGCAGGCAGGCAGGCAGGCAGCAGGCAGGCAGGCAGGCAGGCAGCAGGGCAGGCAGGCAGGCAGGCAGGCAGGCAGGCAGGCAGGCAGCAGGCGGCAGGCAGGCAGGCAGGCAGGCAGGCAGGCAGGCAGGCAGGCAGGCAGGCAGGCAGGCAGGCAGGCAGGCAGGCAGGCAGGCAGGCAGGCAGGGCAGGCAGGCAGGCAGGCAGGGCAGGCAGGCAGGCAGGCAGGCAGCAGGCAGGCAGGCAGGCAGGCAGGCAGCAGGGGATTGGAGTTTGGAGTTCCCACCTGGCTGTCCTTGGCAGCCCAGGGAATGGAGGACAGATCTTAAAACCAAAATGAATGCTGGCTGCTTTTTTCTGCTCTGAAACATTTTTTACACCTCAGTACAATGTTTATCATCTAAAATACAAGGATATCTTTGTTTTTCTCCAGAATATACCTTAGACATTCCTTTTAACAAGGATCTTTTCTGGAAAAGTATAAATATCAATCAAAGAATGTTAATTCATCTTTTCTCTAAAGATAGAAACTTAAGAATTTGTCAGGGCTAGTGAGAAGACTTGGGAAAAATCACTCTCCACTAAGCCTAAGAGGCTGAGTTCAGTTCCCAGAGCCCACAGAGTAGACGGAGAGACCTGAACTTCAGTTTTCCTCTCACTACTACATGCACCATGGTATCTGCATGTGTGGATGCATGGACACTCACACATGCACATACATGCGCACACACACAGACATCCATAAGTAAATGTAAAAACAAGAGTTTGTCAGCTGAAAACCGAGCTGAGAGGAGACATATGTGAACCTGTGTCCCTCAGAAGTGCCAGGACACAGCACAGGTGGTGTGTGGGCCTGCTTGTCTCCACAGCCCCAGGAGTCACTCAGGTGGGTAAGTCTGTGCTGGCCACTATCTCTTCCTCTGTTTGGATCTCCTCACACTCCTCGGATTATCTGTATTGAGCCTGAGGTTTAAGGCAGAGTCCGGCTGCTGCCTCACTGGTGACACTCGCTCTATTTTGATTAGCTTATTTTTAGAGAAGAAAAAGCTATTTGTTTCATGTGAAACTCCTCTAGAAGTACAACATGAGTTATTTTTCTTTTACTTCTAAGTGATATTAGCGTAGTGTTTGTAGTTTTTTTTTCCTATTTTTTCTTACATAAATATGATTTGCTCGAACATTTCCATGAATATTTAAAATCCAAAACAAAACAATGCCTATGAAGTACTTCAGTGACCTGTTTTGTTTATGCTTCTGGGAGGATAGTTCTGAGTTTTACACTGTGGTGTCTTATATTCACCGTAGCATCTGTTAGTGGTTTGGGTTGACATTGGTCCCAGGAATTTGAGTCAAGGGAAGAGCTCTGTGGTGCAAATCACCTGCACACCATCTTTACACAGAACTGAGTTCTCAGGGCGCCTGTGCTTTTCCTTGCTGGTATCTGTTTGTATAGTTAGTGTCTGGGTTCTACAGATGTGCATCATGTGTCAATCACTGTGGTGAGGGACTTAGAGAAGAATTAGGAGGCAAAGAATCAGAAACCTTTCCAGGGTAAGAAAACAGTAAATACAGCGTGGAGATGCTGCAAAGAGTGCTGTGCTAAACAGGCCTGAAATGTCTTGAGTACAATTGCTATTTGAAAAATGGGTTTCATGTAGCTATTGTGTCCACACTAGATGTCTGGGTGGGAAGAGAATAGAGTGGGCAGAGAAGGGCTGTCAGCCATCCCTGGCCATGTCCACAGCTGCATGTTTAGAGTAGTGCTGTTCTGGAAGCCCACATACCCATCAGAGGTAAGACAGCGCACTGGTCCACTGCAGCGAACATCCCTCCTGCAGCTGGCGTTAGCTACTCACAGTGACATGAGCTGGGTTTGGGAACAGACTGCATGAGCCTCTGGGTGTTCACGGGTGTCATGGTAGTTGCTTTTGCAGAAGGTCAGGTCTTGGAGAAGGGCACTTCTTGGTCTTGGAGGTGAACATTTGTGTTGCCAAAATCCACGCTTAAGATTCTTGAATTTTCTCTATGTTATACTTCAGTAATTTGTAATTTCAGTCTTATGAGCTGCTGAGCACATGCATGTTGTTAGATATTTCCCACCTTCTCCCGTCTGAGCAGCACTGATGTCACACGCCTGCTGTGTGCTGCTCACCGCTCACCGGGGCAGGGGGACAGTCCAGTGGGCACTGCCTACTATTTGCCGCTCACCGGGGCAGGGGACAGTCTAGTAAATATTGCCAGAGCCTGGGTCTATCCATCTGCCAGTAAGCTTGCTCTATTCTGTATAGAGCTGAATTCTTTCATCTGAAACCCTGGAGTTGGTGAACACTTCCTGGACAGACCAATGGAAGGAAGTGTGTACTTTTCAACAGAAACTCCTCCCTGTATGTGAGCAGACCATTTCAGAAAATGCACTGGGACTTTAAACAACTCTGATTCTGTAGCTTTGTCTACACTGAGCCATTTCTATTCATGTGCTTTAGGTTAGCAGTGTGGCCTTCCTCCTTCAGTCTGGCTCTTGATAGACAAGTCAGGTCTGTTGTGTTGCGTTAAATGTTAAAAATGGTGCACCATCCCACGCTAGCACTGGCTACTCTGTGGCCCCAGCGGTCTTGCTGCTTCCATGACTAGCCCCATGCAGTAACCGCCCATCTCACTGTTAGCTGCCACAAATCCCTGGAACCCAGTAAAATCAAAACTAGAGGCTTATAACTTATCAGTCATATTTATATCAGTAAATTCTCAACCCACGAAATGTCCACACAATAAACTCAGAGCCAGTGATATTGATAGACGCTGCCCACTTAGATCCCTTATATGATATTTATAACCTGTGGCTGTTTAAAGCCACACGGATCTGCGTCATCTTCTCTTCCTCCATCTTCCTCCTATCTTTCCCTTCTCTCAAAAACTCTCAGCCCGCCCTCCTTTTCTGTTGTCGAATCACAGGCTTGTCTTTCACCTGCCCAAACCAGCTTACAGACAGCAATGTACACTGTTGTACCTAACATTGCAGTTTACTGAAGGGAGAGAGGAACCCCAAGCCCAATTCTAAAAGTTCCTCTGTTTATTGACTTATTTACAGGTCTAGCTACTTCAACACAGCCCCATTTCATAAATACAAGGATCGCCAGTGCTTACAGGCACCGTCAGACCTGCCACTTGCTAGCAGGGTGAGCCTGGGTGAATGTTCTCTGCCTCAGTTTCCTCACTGGTCTAATAATTCATGCCATGTAATAGATGGGTGATGAAAGGTTAGAGACAGACAGAAAGGCACAGAGTTCCTGTCATAGTTAAGACTTTTGTTCTAACTCTTGCTATTGATTGATTCAGTAAACAACAAAACACATTGTCATCTGGTTGGCTTTTTATCACTAGATAGTGAAAAGGACCTGACGTTCCCACTCAAGAACTACCACAATGTGCCTGCCCTTAAATCCGTCTTTCAGATACCACCTTCTGCAGATGTTTTGGTAGAAGTCATAATATTTGCTTACTGCCATCATAGTGAGTAATAAATGAGAGTCCTAAGCAGTGTGTGCGGTAGTGTGTGCAGTAGTGTGTGCGGTAGTGTGTGCAGTAATAGTATTTTCATAGTGTGTGCAGTCCTGTGTGCAGTAATATGTACAAAAGTGTGCAGTAGTGTGTGCAGAAGTTTGTGTAGTAGTGTGTGCAGTAGTATGTACAGAAGCATGTACAGTAGTATCACCATAGTGTGTGCAGTCCTGTGTGCAGTAATATGTACAAAAGTGTGCAGTAGTGTGTGCAGAAGTTTGTGTAGTAGTGTGTGCAGTAGTATGTACAGTAGCATGTACAGTAGTATCACCATAGTGTGTACAGTCCTGTGTGCAGTAGTGTGTGCAAAAGTGTATGCAGTAGTGTACACAGTAGTATACGCAGTAGTGTGTGCAGAAGTGTGATAGGAGAAGCCATGGTTTAACTGATGCTTGAGTTCAGGGCTCATCACAGAAATTTGGGGTTGCAGTCCCTCATCTCATTTCTGAAGGTGTGAGAGGCTACCCATTCATGATATTTCTAGGGACTTTAAGTCCTAGGACCAAGACAGATGGCTTTCCATGCTCCCTTTAAAAATTACTACTGCAGGAGATAGGTCCCGACAGCTCATTGTTTTTATACTTTTTTCTATTCAAGAGCTTTTGTGCCACTGAGACAAACAGTAGGAAAATCCCCACCCTGCAGAAATGCCTCCCTGGCGTCTCTGCGTGGGGCCCTGTCCTGTGCTCTGCACAGCTGTGCTGTTGACGCCGTACATCGCTGTGGATTTGCCTAGTTGTTTTCCGTGAACTCCGCACCATGGTGGCTTTGGATGTGGTTTGCATGTACCCCAAAGGCTTGGCTGTTGGAAGTCTGGCTCCTTAGGTTGCCATGATGGGAGACTCTGGACCTTTAAGAGCTGGGGCCCAATAGATGCCCCCAAAAGGAATCAAGGTATTCCCTCAGGACCCCAATTATTTCTGGCATGAGGGTTCTTTAAGGCACTCTCACCAGGGCCCAGCACACTCTAAATCCTTGCCTCATGTCTGGTTGGACATGTGATCACTTTCTTCTGCTTGGCTCTTGCCATTATGTGGTACCTTCTATACTAACCACACTAGAGGGCAGACACTTGGTCCTCTTTCTCTTAGGAAGCTGGCCTGTCTCTGATGTGTCCTGGAATAGTACTAGTCAGACTGTCACAGTGTGCTCCACATACCTAGTGGAAGGAAATACCCTGTGAAAGCCCCTGGCTTCCTCCAAGGCTAAGCCGTCACCAGGTAGAGCCAATTCTGGGGCATTGGTTGATGAGTTAGTGGTTGGAGGGGATAGGGATGGAGTGTGGAGAGACAGGGAGAGGTGGGAACACGCACATGCCCAGAGCAGTGGCACTATGTGCAGCAGTGGCACTCCTGCTAGAGCTGACCCCTACAGAGATGGGGCTGTCATGAATGGCTGTGGGTAAGGCTCTGTGTCTCCATTGCTTGGAGGGAAGTGTCCCAGTCCCCTGGCGGCCCTGTGCCATTTTCTTCCCCCACTGCCTTCTGCAGGGTTGGGTGTCAGACTCAGTCCCCACGCAGAGTATTCACTGTGGCAATGTTTCCTGTCAGTCAGAAGTCAGAGTCCAGTCTGACTGTGGTGCTTATGCTCTCTTAGGGCATCAGAATGATTTCCAGAAGTAACCAGGGGCAGTCGGGATAGCGAGCTCCTGGTGTGTCAGTCAGGGGTTGTAGAAAACCCTGGGAGAGGAGCTGCTTAAAGCGGAGCTAATTTTGTAGAGAAGTCTCAGTCATTACAAACGTCTGTCTTCTAAAAGGGATAAATATAAAGATTTTGCTCATTCTTGAATTATAATTATTTTTTTAGATTTATTTATTTGTTTACTTATTTTCTATATAAGTACACCATAGCTGTCTTCAGACACACCAGAAGGGGCATCAGATCTCATTACAGATGGTTGTGAGCCACCATGTAGTTGCTGGGAATTGAACTCAGGACCTCTGAAAAAGCAGCCAGTGCTCTAAACTTCTGAGCCATCTCTCCAGACCAAATTATAGTTATTACATGAATATCCTGCATTTGAACTTAGACCCTATTATTGAAGCAAAATTTACTCATTTAAAATATGTGTGTGTGTCTGTGTGTGTGTGTGTCTGTGTGTGTTTATCTGAGTAAGTATATGCACATATATTTATAGGAGTGCCCATGGAGGCCAGAACAGGGCATTGGATTATAGGTGTTTGCAAGCTGTGTAACATGGTGCAAAGATCTAAATTCTAGCCTTCATGATGGAGCAGCAATCCTTTGTAACTCAGAGCCATCTCTCTGCAGCCCAACACAGACTGATACACAGCACACACACAACACAGACTGATGCACACACACACAACACAGACTGATGCGCAGCACACACACACAACACAGACTGATGCACAGCACACACAACACAGACTGATACACAGCGCACACACAACACAGACTGATGCACAGCACACACACACAACACAGACTGATGCACAGCACACACAACACAGACTGATACACAGCACACACACAACACAGACTGATGCACAGCACACACAACACAGACTGATGCACAGCACACACAACACAGACCGATACACAGCACACACAACACAGACCGATGCACAGCACACACACAACACAGACTGATGCACAGCACACACACAACACAGACTGATGCACAGTACACACAACACAGACTGATGCACAGCACACACACAACACAGACTGATACACAGTACACACAACACAGACTGATACACAGCACACACACAACACAGACTGATGCACAGCACACACAACACAGACTGATACACAGCACACACACAACAGATGATGCACACACACACAACACAGACTGATACACAGCACACACACAACACAGACTGATGCACAGCACACACACAACACAGACTGATGCACAGCACACACAACACAGACTGATGCACAGTACACACAACACAGACTGATACACAGCACACACACAACACAGACTGATACACAGCACACACACAACACAGACTGATACACAGCACACACACAACACAGACTGATACACAGCACACACACAACACAGACTGATGCACAGCACACACAACACAGACTGATACACAGCACACACACAACACAGACTGATGCACACACACACAACACAGACTGATGCACAGCACACACACAACACAGACTGATGCACAGCACACACACAACACAGACTGATACACGGCACACACACAACACAGACTGATGCACAGCACACACACAACACAGACTGATGCACAGCTCACACAACACAGACTGATGCACAGCACACACAACACAGACTGATACACAGCACACACACAACACAGACTGATGCACAGCACACACACAACACAGACTGATGCACAGCACACACAACACAGACTGATGCACAGCACACACACAACACAGACTGATGCACACACACACAACACAGACTGATACACAGCACACACACAACACAGACTGATGCACAGCACACACAACACAGACTGATACACAGCACACACACAACACAGACTGATGCACACACACACAACACAGACTGATACACAGCACACACACAACACAGACTGATGCACAGCACACACACAACACAGACTGATACACAGCACACACACAACACAGACTGATACACAGCACACACAACACAGACTGATGCACAGCACACACAACACAGACTGATGCACAGCACACACAACATAGACTGATACACAACACATACAACACAAACTGATGCACAGCACACACAACACAGGCTGATGCTCAAGCAAACATCATTCTTCAGCCACCTTAGCATTATGCTCCCAGAAATGTGATGCTGATGGAGGAGTTGCTGGTTAGTACCACTAGTTGTAGAATTAATCTCCATGTGGGTGTGAAGTTAGCATCATGAGTGGCTTAGGAAAATGGATGTGTCAGTACACTATCCAGGACAAGCATTTCAAAAAAGAAATGACCCTTATAGTGCTAAAGTAAGAGATACAATTAAAAACAATACATTCCTCAGAAAAGTCGAAGGAGGGAGTTGTCAAGGCAGCTCGTAGGTAAAGGAGCTTGCCGCCAACTTCCAACCTGAGTCTGGGACTTGTGGTAGAAAAAGAGAACTAAGTCCTACAAATTGTCCTTTGGCCTCCACACATATGTGCCCCCACAGACAGACGGACAAACACACACACACACACACACACACACACACACACACACACACACACACACTTATTGTAATAGGAACTTTTTTAATGTTTAAGAAAAAGGACCTTCGGGGTTGGGGATTTAGCTCAGTGGTAGAGCGCTTGCCTAGCGAGCGCAAGGCCCTGGGTTTGGTCCCCAGCTCTGAAAAAAAAAGAAAAGAAAAGAAAAAAGAAAGAAAAAGGACCTTCATAATAAAATGATTCATATTTTCATGCCAGTGGCTTTATCTGGACTCAGAATGTTTTATACTAAGTGTGATAGAAATTTTAAATATGAATCCTTTAAAAATTATAGTTGTTGGCTGTTCTTCCATACATGGTACAATAACCTAAAATGTCCCTTGTTTTTAATAGTCTTACTATTTTTTCCAGTTTTTTTTTAACTTTTTTTTTTTTTTTTTTTTTTCTGAGCTGGGGACAACCCAGGGCCTTGCGCTTGCTAGGCAAGTGCTCTACCACTGAGCAACCCCCAACCCTAAAAGTTTTGTTGTCTGCTTTTTTTTTTTTTTTTTTTTTTTTCTCTCGGAGCTGGGGACTGAACCCAGGGCCTTGCGGTTGCTAGGCAAGCGCTCTACCGCTGAGCCAAATCCCCAACCCCTTTTCCAGTTTTTTATAGCTATTTACCTTCTATATGGCAGAATTTTCATTTCCATCTGCAGAAATAACTTGAATTCACAATTCAGAAGTCACTTAAGCATGCAATACTTGACAATAGTAAATCATTCTGAACTGTAAAGCCTGTCGTTAAAAGAGATGGATAACAGCAGTGCAGACCTTCCACCTAGGGAAAGAAAGCCGGACTTCGTCAAAGCTAAACGGGAAAGAGCAGCCCCCTTTGCAGGCCCCGAGTGCCCGAAGGGCTGGTACACATCTCCACTTTATATGCAGGCTTGGCTCTCACAGGACAGGGCTGTGTGCCCTGTGTTTCAGCAGGAAACTTGCTAGGTGTTTCTGTCCACTGAATGTGAAGGGCCATCCACGGTCCCATGGGTCTGTCCCCAACTGTTTTAAGAGATTACGGGACCCTTTGTACACGAGGCCTAGCAAACAGCCATGGAGTCACCAGGGTAGAGTTTATGCTAGCTCCAGTTTTCCCTAGATGGAGTTCCTGATCCACTGAGAAATGAGCAGGCTGCTTCCCATGTGAGCTCCACTGGAACTGCCAGGCTTTCCCTCCATGGTGGACTTAAACTGTGCCAAGGAAATCCTTACTCTCTTGAGTTGCTTGCTGTATGTCTTCTGTCATGGTGGTGAAAAATATTAGGTACCAGACACTCTTCCCCATGCCAAATTGCTGATCTAATGTAATACGAGTTACCTCATCCTCCATTGTGGATACCAGAACCGTTACCTTTTATTGTGCCCCAGACTTAGCCATAGGCTCTTTATATGCTTGCTTCTTGTGTCCCAGAGGGTACGTTTGCTCACAGATCATCACAGATGCTGGCTGCAGATACACAGTTGTCAGCACTCACAATGCCTGCCCTCGTCTAGTCCACGCCATCTTTCTAGACCCGGTGCCCCCTGAGTCTGTCACAGTGGTTTGTGAATCAGTGTATGTCCGGCATTAACACTGAGCCTGCGTCTGACTGTCAGCTGTTCTTGTGTCTGTCTCTCAGTCACATCAGACTCTAGATAGTGTGTCACTGCCGTGCCCGGCTGTGGGCAGTTCAAATGGGGACCAACACAGAAGCACAAAACAGCACAGCGGCCAGTCACCCGAGGAAGGGTGCTCACTGCCTGGGTCTGGTTGAAACAGAGCAGATGCAGGCGTAGTTCCGGGTTCCATACCTGCTCAGACTTTTTTGGTACATCTCCACACGTTTTCCTGTCTGAGTAAGAATTGTGTCACTTTGAACGTTTAACCATTAAGTGAATACAAATGAACACAAGCACATGTACAACACAGACACTTCTTCAAATGCAGACCCAAGGTGTAACCGCTTACAGAGTGAAGGCATCCTGTCAGGGCTGGCATGGGCTTGGTTAACTGAGTAAAGTCTTCTGGTTGGCACTTAATAAAGACAGGTTATTTTTTAAGGGAGCGGGTAAGTGGTAGACACATGAAGCATGTTTTATATTGTTGGGATGACTGACAATGAAATTGGCAAAATAGCAGTGAAAAAAGAACAGGCAGGCAGACAGACAGACATGGGGACTCGTTTTCATAGCACTGATCTGAGCAGCTTAGGGAGGTCTGGAAATGTGACACAGGATGGACACTGGTCAGCGGGGACCTGGGGAGGCTGGGGCTGGGGGTGTATCACAAGGATGGACAGTGGTCAGCAGGGGCCTGGGGAGGCCGGGGCGTGACACAGGATGGACACTGGTCAGCGGGGACCTGGGGAGGCTGGGGCTGGGGGTGTATCACAAGGATGGACAGCAGTCAGCAGGGGTCTGGAGAAGCTGGGGGTGAGAGATGGGAGGGACACTGATCATCAGGACAGCACAGCAAGTTTGTTTAAAATTGGTTCAGTTGTAGTTTCTGACAGGAACTTAAAAGAATCTCTGACGCTATCCTGATGGAAATAATCAGAGGGACAGAACCTAAACCCATGTGTGGAGCAAGGAGACCAGCGTCTACACCTGGGACACAGCTTAAAAGCTGTAATGAAAGCATAGAGATGCTCGTCAGGGCTAGGTTGTACAGTTGGAGCCTCCTACCCTGCCGAGTTCTGCTCTGAAGTAGGCGTGGGCTTTAATCTCAGTGGTGTGCTTGCTGTTTGTTACAGTTCACAATACAGGGGAAAGTTTACTTTATTTTAAACAAACATTTTCCCTTTTTTTTAGCTGTGTTTCTGAAGCCAGAGCCATGACCTGACACCCTGATGCTACTGTCAGGGCCTCTGTGCAACTGGCACGTGCACCATGGAACTCAAAGTGTGGGTGGATGGAGTTCAGAGGATCGTCTGTGGGGTCACGGAGGTCACGACTTGCCAGGAGGTTGTGATAGCCTTAGCCCAAGCCATAGGTGAGTAACAATTGTCACGACAGGAAGTGGCACTTCACACTTGTGGGGTGTGGGGCTGTGTGTGCACGCGTTATCTGCCTCAGCATCGTGAGGACCATGCCCAGGAGGTAACTCAGGGGTGCAGACTCAGAGTGTCAGAGGGCTCGGCCTATAGTTCCTTGGCCTAAGATGCAATGCTGGGCAGAGAACATCAAGGAGTGCATGGGGTGAAGAGTGGGAGAGAAGGGGGAGGGAGGAGAGCGCTAGGAGAGGAGAGGGCAGACACACAGACACAGTGACACATGCCAGGGACACGATAGCTCCAAACAGCCTGCCCTAGAAGCTTGCTTCATGTAGCTGGGCCCCATCTCCTAAGGTTTCTAGAACCTAAAACAGTGTCACCATCTGGGGACCCAACCCATGAGCCTTTGGAAAGACACTTTATGTCTAAACTATAACATTCTGACACATTCCCCCAGAAGTCTGAAAGCGCACGTTGTAGGTCACAATGCACAGAATTGTCTCAGTGGCTTTAATGGTCTGACACCGTTCAAAAGCCCCAGTAAAAGTCTGTGGAGACTCAGTGGACCCCTAGCTAGGAGTCAGTGTAGAAGAGAAGACGCATTAGAGTCACAGCACCCAGTGCCACAGATCAAACATTCCTGTCATAAGAAAAAGAGGAGGAATGGGGAAATACCAAGAAAATATGGGACTGAGGCTAGAGAGTTGGCTCGGTGGCTGGAGAGGGCTCGATTCAGTTCACGGCACCCATGTCATGAAGCTCACACCACATGTGAGTGCAGTTCTAGGGGACCAGACACCCTCTTCTAGCCTCCAAAGGCACATGTATACACATGTGGCATGCATGCACACGTGCACACACACACACACACACACACACACACACACACACACACACACACACACACATCAATAAGGATAAATATTAACAGAAACGACTGAACCCAGCAAGACAGCACTGGACCTGTGGTCCACGCCCAGCATCCAGGGCACGTGGTTACTGAGCTCCAGTGGCCTTGGGTAGCTGGGTGACCTTACTGCCTTCCCAGCAGCAGCTCCCATGTCCAGCCTCCCCAGCCCCTGGAGTCTTCAGTGCCAGCTCCCCTTCTCCCTCACAGCCTCACACACTGACCGCACAGCGTGGTCTTCAGGACGCTGTCCTTGACACATGCCGCCTGGCTTCTCCGGTGTTTCCATCACCCCACGAGTCTTGCCCTCTGCGTGCTGTGGAACTAGCACCTCATGGATGACGCCAAGTCTGCTGCCAGCCCAAGCACCCAGGCCTCGGACCGCAGCTGCACTGCCTCTGAGTACTTGGGCAGCTGTGCACCGTGGAACAGTCGTGAGGAGAGTAATTCCTAGGCAGCCCTTGGTCCACAAGGCACCCAAAGGCTACCTCCTTCCAAGGGGAAGCCCTTTGAAGGGGTGCTACTGTGTCCTGCTCTCCAGTCTGTGGGGGTGCAATGTGGCCAGCTTCTGAGGTTCTGGCTGGGTACCTCCTGTCATCACAGCAGAGACTTCCGCACTCTCTGGCAGCCTCACCCCTATCTGCAGTGTAGTCTTTTTCTAACCATTGAACTGCTTTTGTTTTTAAATTTGCTCAGCTCTGTCCTCCCAGGCCTTGCTGTAAGCCTGGCTCTAGGCCACCGGCATCACTGATGCCGTACCCTGGACGCTACGTTGTCCTACAGTGCTACAGTGCTTCTCCAGAATAATTATTCCATCCTGTTTAAACTCAGCCTCCCACGAAGTCTCAAATTATGAACAAACGTAGGCGTTCGCCACAACAGAACACAAATGACTTCTCTTCCAGCTCCCAATTGAGTTGTTCCCATCTGAACCTTGGTGAGTCGAGCCTTCATTGCCCACACTTGCACTGGAACTCTGCTCCCTGAGCTACAAACAAAATCACCCAGTAACCCACTTACAGCAGCGTAAGGTTTTACTCGCCTATTTCTCCAAGCTCTCCCAAGTTCATCCCACAAACTACTTTCCAAGGCCTTCAAACCCCCTGGTCAAATGCCACAGCAGCCTCGACCTGCTCTTGGTCCCAGTTCCCTGCATCAGGTGCCTTACCTAGCTATGACCCAATGCCTGACATAACAACTTCATGTGAGTATTACTGATCTGTCCCATAGGCTCAGGAGTATCCCTTCATCATGGTGGGTAGTCATATGACACAGCTCACTCCTGGTAGCTGTCTTAGTCACTGTTCTATTGCTAGGAAGAATTGTGACCAAGGCAACACTTCTATGAGAGACTTACAAGCATTAGTTAGGGGCTGGTTTACAGTTTCAGAAGTTTAAGTCCATTATCATCATGGCAGGGAGCATGGTGGCATGCAGGCTGGCATGGTTCTAGAGAAGTAGTTGAGAGATACATCAGGATGCACAGGCAGAGAAACTGGGCCTGGCCTGGGTTTTGGAAACCTCAAAGCCCATCCCCATGACACAATGCCTCCAGTAAGACCACACTTAGTCCAGTGAGGACACGCCTCCTAATCCTTCTCAAACAGTGCCCTCACTGAGCATTCAATACATGAGCCTATGGGGCCATTCTTATTCACATCATCATAGTTACCAAGCTAAATAACAAAGGACTACAGGGAGAGGCTAGGGCAGTAAGTCATCCCAAAGGACTTGGTACCGTAGACCAACTTCCTCCAGTTAGGCTATATTCCCTGTCTCTTACCACTTCCCAATAATACAATCATGAATCTATCAAAGGATGAATCCATCTATTTGGTCAAAACCTCTAGAATCTGTCACAGACACCACAAATCTGTGCTCTGCTACTCATGGCATTTCCTAATCCATCAAATGAACTTTTAACCAGTGTTTGTGGGTACACACTTACATTCTTCCCTGTGAGCTGGATACACAGCCCTGAGGTGCACTTTTCTCTCACTCTTGGCCTGTGGTGTATCGTGTTGTGATGATGCTTGCTCTCTGAACCCACCATGCCACTGGTCTTGAACCAGAGTCTGCACTGTCTGCTCCTCATGCTTATCTTAAATGCTGTGTTTTATCTTTTAATTCTAGATGTTTGCTTAAACCAGAACAGACTCCTAGTTCCCAGAATCCCTCATGAGTTAAACTCTTACTGTCATTTCTGAATACATTTAAAATTAAAGAATAAAGTAAATTAAATAGTATGGTTCTTTATTAAGTAGAAATGTATACTTAGACTGTTGTAATAAAATGAAGATGAAGTTGCGAAGTCTGAGGTTCCATTTATCTAAAACCTGGGGAACCTGAGGATGCAGAAATGCTAGGCAAGTGCTCTACCATTGGCTGCCCTCTATTCTCAGCCTGCTTGTTACTCTGGTTTTGAGACAAGGTACCACCAACTTGCCCCGAATGGCTGTGTTAGTTAGGATCTTACTGCTGTGAACAGACACCATGACCAAGGCCACTCTTGTAAAGGACAACATTTAATTGGGGCTGGCTTACAGGTTCAGAGGTTCAGCCCATCATCATCAAGGCAGGAGCATGGCAGCATCCAGGCAGGCATGGTGCAGGAGGAGCTGAGAGTTCTGCATCTTCATCTGAAGGAAGCCAGCAGAATACTGAATTCCAGGCAGCTAGGGTGAGGGTCTTAAAGCTCACGCCCACAATGCCACACTTCCCCTGACAAGGCCACATCTAATAGTGCCACTTCCTGTGCTGAGCATATACAAACCATGGCATTCCACTCCCTGGCCCCCATAGGCTTGTTCAAACATGAGCCATAGCATAATGCAAAATACATTCAGTCCAACTTCCCAAGTCCCCACAGTCTACAGCAGACTCAACAGTGTTAAAGTCCAAAGTTCAAAGTCTCTCCTAGGATTCATCCAATCACTTAACTGTAGTCCCCAAAGCAAGATGGAACCATCCAAGCAGACTCCAAACTCTGCATCTCCACGTCTGATGGCAAAGCGGTCTCCAGATCTCCAACTCCATTTTCATCTTTGTTGAATGCAACAAACTTCCTTCTCCTGGGCTGGTTCCACTCCCTGTCAGCAGCTTCCCTCAGCAGATAGCCCACAGCTCTGGCATCTTAAACATCTTGGGGTCTCCAAGGCAGCTTCAGTGTTACAGCTTTTTGTTCCAATATCTGGGATCCACACATGGTCTTCTGGGCTCCTCCACAGGGCTGGTGTCACTTCCCCAGCTCTGCCCTCTGTAGCACTCTAAGCTCAGGTTGATCCACTCCACTGCCGCTGCTGTTCTTGGTGATCACCCCATGGTTCTGGCATCTCCAATGCACTGGCCTTCCACTGCGACTAGGCTTCACCAACAGCCCCTCACAGGCTCTCTTCATGGTGCTAAGCCTCAGCTCCTTTGTATGACCCCTTCAGTCCTGGGTCATCAACTGCAACTGAGGATGCACCTTCACCAAGGCCTTCCATGGCCTCTCACTGTGCCCAGCCTCAGCTGCTCTTCATGACCCCTTCATACCTTCAAAACCAGTACCACTGGGTGACTCTTACACACTACCAAGTCCAGCTGCAACAGGAGGTACAACCTTGGCTATCTCTGGAACACAGCTCCCTGTGCTCCCAGAAAACACTTCCAGAAGATTCATCTCAGTGATGCTGGTCTCTTCACGATCACCACTAATTTCTTAGCTCCAGCTGACCAGTGTCAATTGCCCCAATAGTCTCCTTTCTCTCTTGACTTTGAAGTCAACTATTTAAAATATAACCAGTGTTTTGTTTGCAATTATTTACTTATGCCACACTTATTTAGCAAACACTCAAACTGTCAGTGCCGTAGAAAGCTGGCTGGGTAGGTACAGTCTGATGACGTTCGAGCTCATCTGTTGAGGCATTCATTCTTCATGCTCTGCTGAGTTGCTGGGTGAGTGTTCACATCTGCGTATCCAGATGCCCTGGATGCCCCAGTAATGGAGGAAATGCTGCTGTCTGTTCAGAAGCTCACGGCGCGCTTCATGGGCCACTCCAGTTGTGAGATAGTCAGTCAGGGTTCTCTCTAATTTTCCTTGCTTTATGTGCTTGTGTGTTTGTGTTACCCATGTGCACGAAGGTCAGAGGACAGCCTCGGAGCCATTTCTCACACACTCTCTAGCCTTTGTTTGAGTCAGTCTCCTACCGTCCCAAATCCCACAAGGATCACAGATGTGTCCTGTTGTCCCTAACATTGTCTAATTTCTGGGCTCCGAGGTCATGTCTGCTCATGCCTATGAGGAAGGCTGACTGATGTCTCTTCTCATCCCCTAATTAATGTACATGTGTAATGTGTCCCTCAGACAGTGTAGCCTGCATTCCTGAAAGAACTTTGTATCGACAGAGCCTGCCCCTCTTAGCCAAGCTTCGGCCTCAGGTGGACAAGTCCATTAGAAAGAGAGAGCCTAAAAGAAAGTCTCTCACTTTCACAGGAGGGGCCAAACAGCACCTACCTCTAATGACTGTCTACAGAGTGTGTTCACATCTATAACATAGTTTCTTTTTTTACTACATCTGTCTGTTTGTTTGGGAAGCATCAAATATACCAAAGCTAGAAATCAGTGTCTTGTTTCCCAGGGTCCCAGGATCGTCAGGCTTGCGGACAAGCATTTTACCCATTGAGCTGTCTTACTGGCCCTATATTGCCTTTTGAAAGTTTATTTCAATTCTGTAATTAGTAGGTACAGCATATTTTTATTCATTTTATTATGTCTTTAATAATAAAGTCTAAATTTTGTCTTTGTTTAGAAGAACCTTTGAAACTATTAATATCAACATTCCTCAGATCCTTTTCACAGGAAGTTACCTCAGAGAGCCATCTTCATGGGGCTGTGTGAGCTGTAGGCTTGCCCAGCCCTTAGGGGCCTCTGAGGCCTGGGCCCTTCACGGAGCTGGGGTGGGTTCCCTGCATCTCTCCTGAGGAAGCTTAGACAGTGAAAATCTGTGCGGGTTTAGAAGCTCAGGTCAGTGCCTGGGCCACAACTCTTGGCTGTGGGAGACACATTTTCAGTGTTTTTCTTTGTTCCATCTCTCCCCAGAAGTTCTGAACACGTAACGTTCTCTCAGCTGGGGAAAATAGAAAGAGTTCCTAAGCCAGAAGCATGCATGTAATTCAGGTCTGAACGGCATGCATGTAATTCAGGTCTGAACCTTAGCTGTCACAGCTTTCAGGGGTTTGGTATCTTCTGACGCTGCCAAGGTAGCCTGGACTGGACTCTAAACGTTGACATTCTGATGCTGGCCCAGAACAGTCGTCAGACATACCGTCTGTTGCAGTGTTGATGGTTATGTGTCCTACCATGACAGTGTGCTCTGATCTTTTCTGTCTAGGTCGAACTGGAAGGTACACCCTTATAGAGAAATGGAGAGACACTGAACGTCACTTGGCACCACATGAAAACCCCATTGTGTCCTTAAACAAGTGGGGGCAGTATGCTAGTGACGTGCAGCTCATCTTGCGTCGGACTGGGCCATCTCTCAGTGAGCGACCCACCTCAGACAGTGTGGCCCGCATTCCTGAAAGAACTTTGTATCGACAGAGCCTGCCCCCGTTAGCCAAGCTTCGGCCTCAGGTAGACAAGTCCATCAGAAGGAGAGAGCCTAAAAGAAAGTCTCTCACCTTCACAGGAGGGGCCAAAGGGCTGACGGACATATTTGGAAAAGGTAAAGAGACTGAGTTTAGGCAGAAGGTGCTGAGTAACTGCAGGGCAACAGCAGAGGAGCTGACAAGGCTGATCCGGCTGCAGACGGGGAAGCTGCAGGCCATCGAGAAGCAGCTGGAGTCCAGTGAGGCAGAGATTCGATTCTGGGAGCAGAAGTACAGCTGTACCCTGGAAGAAGAGATTGTCCGCCTAGAGCAACGGATCAAGAGAAATGACGTGGAGATCGAGGAGGAAGAGTTCTGGGAAAACGAATTACAGATCGAGCAGGAGAACGAGAAGCAGCTGCAGGATCAGCTGGAGGAGATGAGGCAGAAAGTGGCCGACTGTGAAGGCAGGCTGAAGGACTACCTGGCCCAGATCCACACGATGGAGAGTGGTCTCCAGGCAGAAAAACTGCACCGGGAAGTTCAGGAGGCACAGGTCAACGAGGAGGAGGTGAAAGGAAAGATCGAAAAGGTCAAGGGGGAGGTGGACCTTCAAGGACAGCAGAGCCTGCGCCTGGAGAACGGAATTAGAGCGGTGGCGAGGTCTCTGGGGCAGGCCACCAAGCGGTTACAGGTAAGCGCCATAGTCAGCCTAGAAGGGGACATTAGTTATGGGGACCCAGAGGTGGCTCTGCAGCTCAGGCCTGTTTGTCACAGGGTTAAAACCTTAGACTGAGAACTTTATGAGGATCTTGCTTTCCTCATGTTATAAAATGATTATTAGTGGATAAATCTCCAACATCTTAGCAAAACTAAGAACTCTTAACTCTTGTGAACCAAATTGCTACTAATTTGCAGTCGGTTATAAAGTGTACAAGAAGGAAATCTGTGACCAGATCAGCAGACTGTAGCACCTGGGTACATTGAAACTGCGCACTTGTCACATATTTCGTATGTCAGAGTGAGGATGTGCATTTCGTAAGTCTGTGGCACTGTCCAGAGGGAAACCTCATGTGTAAGAGGTTGGGATGGCACTGTCTTTGGCCACTGTGTCCACATAAACCAGGTGTGTCAAACGCGTCCTTCTGAAAGTGGGTCCCATCCCCCATCCCCAGAACAGCCCTGCCTGCCCAGCGCGTTATAGAATAACCAGTGTTTTCCAACCAGGACAAGGAGCAGGAGCTGGAGCAGTTGACCAAAGAGCTGCGGCAGGTCAACCTCCAGCAGTTCATCCAGCAGACAGGGACCAAGGTCACCGTGCTGCCGGCCGAGCCCACTGAAATCGAGGCCTCGCAGGCAGACATAGAGACAGGTAAGGCCCTGAATAGCATCCTTGTTTCTGAGGGAAATGGTAATATTTGGGTAATCTGCTCACTACGATGGCCATGTTGTTTATTTTAGACGGCTTCTTTATGGGCCTGTTTACCAACACACAGAAATACACACATGAATGTTGGCTGTGTTAATTTGCATCCTAGAGTCTCCTGACTTCCTCTCCTCTCTGAGTCTTGTCTCCCGTCTCTTCTGTTGTTGAGACACCTTCCCCCCTGTGTGATGTGGCCTCAGCCACTGGGAGACACAGCCGGGAGAGGTGCTGTAGCCTGGGACACTGAGTCACCACCACCTGCCCTCTCCCTCCCAGGTCTCCTCTGCACCTCAGTGTGCTCTGCTCTCTCCAGTTCTCCTGGGTAGGAAGTTGACACGTTTTCTGGGTAGCCAGTTCACCAGATGTTTCTGTTTCCTGTTTAGAGGCACCTTTCCCGTCTGGGTCCCTGAAGCGACCTGGTTCATCACGGCAGCTCCCCAGTAACCTCCGTATCCTGCAGAACCCTGTCTCCTCCGGTTTTAACCCTGAAGGCATCTATGTATAGCACTGTCTTTGGGGGAGGATTCAGCGAAGGCGCCATGGACAGTAAGGTCCTTCAGTCTTGTGCCAACTGAACAGAGCAACTGTTCCCAAGCCGTGTCCTCTCTCCCGGCCACTCGGAGCCACGCCCCGTGCACTGATGCTCCACATGGAGTCCGTTCTCTTCACAGTATTCACGTGTGGTCCGCAGCTGGAACGCAAAGCCTTCATTTTTATTTGTAGCATTTTGAGAGCATAGGAAAGCACTAATCTATGTTTGTACACGAATACACCCTGAATTAAGAGTAAAGAAGTTATGTGACTGCTTAGTTTAATTTATTCCATGTAATTGATTAATGTATGAATGTTGCTCCTTAATATTTTATTAATGCTTGCCCTGTGACGGTTCTGTTACATGTTGTGGGTTCCAACTGTGTTGACAGACTCCATCTGAGCTTTGCCCGTGCACAGCTGCGCGGGCCTCGCGGACGCGCCACCATCCAGACTGCCTCCACGGAGCCCACTGCACTTACGTGCAGCCTTCTTAGCCCTTTCGTAAGTGAGATAATTCAGCTTGCTTTCTAGTCTGGGAGTTAATCGTTTCTTTACAGTATTCCAAACATGGCATCACAGAAATACCGTTAACGAGGTAAATTGTTTGTGTAAAATGTTTGTGATCACAGCGGTCCTGGTGCACTCTGGGAGGCTCTCCTGCCTTACTGTCTCCTCCCGTGGGTCCTCGTGTCTGATAGAACATGAGGAGGAGAGGTCCCTGGGGATCGGGTTGGTGCACATTGGGAACCATGCGCCAGTGACCACTTCAGAACAAGCCACTTCCTCTGTGAACTTCATGCCATGCACAGCCGGGTGAGTGCTGCTCGCCATGACTCCAATGTGGACTGCGTGCTTTCTCTAGACATGGAGACAGGAGAGAGTGCTGTGGTCCGGTAGTTTTTTTACCAAGGACATAAAATTAAATTCAGAGTATGTTTTTTTTATTTTTAAGTTTGACTCTATAGGATATTAGTCTCCATTTATATTTATATCATCTGTGTACAAAGCCAAAAATGAGTCAGCCCTGTTGTCGTGAGCAGTGACTTGATGGCGTCCACCAGGAACATTCAGACAGGTGCTGTCAGGTGCCTCACAGCCCTCACCTTCTCCTGAGTAAATGGGTACAACGTGACTAAGACTTTAATCTGAGAGTTAAAGTAGCTTTTAATCCTGAGGAGAATGCACCCTCTGTGTTGTTTACATGCAGTGACATGAGCATGGTTAGGACAGTAGTGCCATCCCATCACGCAAGGCAGTTGAGGGTGCACACACACCCAGCCTGATGAATGTTTAATGAAGCCGAGAATGCTGCTTTATTTTGGTTTCCAGTGAAAAGATTTAAGAATGACTGTGAAGTAGTAGACACTTCTAGAGAACTGAAATTCGTGCAATGTTGCCTTCTTACCCAACTGCATCGCAGACTTCAACTGAATGCTGACTTGCCCAGTAGGTCTTGCTCTCACCGCTTTGCAGATGACTTGAGAAGTAAATTCTTTCCGAAGTAACCATCACCTGGACACATTTGCTCCAGATTGTAACAGTTGTTTCATATCTGTATACATTTAAAAGTAATTATTCAAAGTCAGAGTAATTGGCAGCTTTGGTGACACCGGTGAGTCCACATGCCCAGGACCTACCTTACTCGCAGACTCTTCCTCTGAGTCGCTGCGTTGTTCAGCTACGTTGAAACCTTGTTCATAAACGAAAACATTGTACAAATGGCTTATCTTTGATTTAAACCAAATGTTAGCTGCAGGTAGGTTAAATTCTATGAAAACACGAAAGATGAAGCTGGGCGTAGTGGCTCACGATGGCGGTTCTAACACTCAGGAGGCTGAGGCAGGACTGCTAGCATGGGGTCTGGTGTGAGACCCTGTGGAAAGAGGGAGAACTGCACACGTCCCTTGGGATTCCTGGCAGGGCACTGTGCACAGCACACTCAGCTGTGAACGGCCAGACTTAACTAGGAACCTAAGCAGGATGGCTCACCCCACCAGCTCCCAGCAGTACTGGCCTCCACCACTGTCACCTCTGAACTTAGCCGGCTGCCATTCAGGCCTCCCTGCCCTCCTGACAGGCGAATGCAGCCATACGAGTTCACAAACACGTGAGTAGCGAGCGGTGCTGTGTACCAGTCACAGGACCTTCGCAGGCACACCACTGTCAAGTGTTTTCTAAATCCTTTTTTAGCTCGGGGAAAACAACTAATTTGTGTAGGAACATCTGAAAATATTTTAGTCTGCTGTCACAGTCTTTGCCTACTGTGACTGTAAATGAATTGGCTTTTGAACCCTACCTCTGGCATATGTCAGAGGGGTGCAGCCAATGGTATTCAAAAACTACCAAATATAAGTTTGCATATGGAAAAATATACAGGTTCTAAATAATAAATTAGATCACAAGTTTTTGTGGCTTTTTAATTAGTACTGCAGGTTATACTATGTGGTTTTTCTACAGGTATTAACTCTATTACAAGTTTTTTTCTTACCAATGAATAATTTGAATATCATTGGTCTCTTTGACCTATAGAGCATCCTCTTTCTCAGAGAATCACCCACAGTGGGTTACCTCAGTTTTGTTGTGTGTCTTTTCATTTCCTTTCTATTGTAGCTGTGAGTGTTCCTCCAGTGAACAGGGACGTTTTGTATGTGAGGCTTCAGTTGACAGGAGTTGCCCTCTGACCATGCAGGTTGATGGACAGCCATCAGGGAGCAGTTGACAGGAGTTGCCCTCTGACCGTGCAGGTTGATGGACAGCCATCAGGGAGCAGTTGACAGGAGTTGCCCTCTGACCGTGCAGGTTGATGGACAGCCATCAGTGAGCAGCCAGAGCTCCATCCAGCAGTCTGCACAGTGAAGCTGCAGCTCGCCGTACTCCACATGGAGTGTAGCAGCACAGACTGACAGCTGAGACGGTGCAGTCCTGTGGTGACCACAGAGGCCTTCAGAGACAAGAACTCTTCACTTAGAGTGACATCTGGGAACACCTTTCCAAGTTAGGACCTTGATAGATTGAGGAAACAATGTGGAAAAGACAAAGACCTGATTTCAGGCAGGCACAGAGAGACAGGCAGTTAGCATTGGATGTTGCCTTTGACGGGTTAGGCCTTAATGTATATTAAAAGATGCTCTGTGTGCTTCCCCAGCACACGCCTGTCTTGATTGGTAGATACTGTGGTGAGGCCAGCTCGGAAGTATTCCTTCTGTGTCGTGCCAGTGTTTTTAAGTTGTATGTTCGTACTGTCTGCTGTGGTGTTTTTAAGTCCCAGGAGAAGGCTGCCGGCTGTGTCGAGTCACGGCCATCAGTATTCACTCAGTATTGCTGCTCCACATTTTCCCAGTGCGCCTTCCATGCCAGGACATGGCTGCGTCAGTCGCGGGAGCGCCTTCCCGTTCATTTTATATATTTTTAGAAACCAAATGATGGCGATGGCTATGTAGTGTATTGTTAAACCAGCAGAACTCTAAAGGCAATAAACACATGCATATATATATGGGGGGGGAAGGAGTGGAAATACAGGTTTACAGCCAGATACGGTGATAGCCCTTCAGTGTATTTCTCTGTCTTCACTGACCTAGAAGGATTTGAGTTGCTGCAGCTCTAGTCAAAATGTCCACGTTTGCTGATTGTGGGCCATAAATATGCTTTTAGCACTGCTTTGCTGATGTATAAATAAGAAATCTGTAATATGTACCATATGTAATTATTTTCTTTTGACTTTATTTCAAAATGTATATTTTCTGATTATTATCATGAGCTATAAAGCAAAAAGATCAATATCTGATATTCTCCCAAATAATAAATTTTCAAGACTCATTGGGGCAATACAATTGTTGCTTTCTTTCTTATATATTTGATACTTTAAGATATAATATTGTTTCCTTCCAAAGATGTCAAAGGAAGTAGGTCTGTGTATCAGTGATTTTTTTAAAAATGACATTTTTAAAATGTACTGTTAACCTGAAGGATGGTACGTTCCTCAGAAGGCAGCAGCTCGGCTTGGGAGGCGCTCAGCAGGTGAGTAAGTCCAGGTCTCCCGCATGCGTGTGGCACCAAGGCAGGGCAGTCAAAGACAAGTGGACCCCTTGGGCTCATTAGCCAGCCAAGCGGAAACAGCAACTTCCAGTGGGAGACCCTGCCTCCCGCCTCGGGTGGAGCGTGATCGAGACTGGTGCCTATAGTTGACCTCTGGCCTCCGAACATGGATGTGCAAACCTGGGTACACAGCACACACAAAAAATACGCAAAAAGAAAAAGGGAGCTGCTTCATTAAAGTAGGGCTTGTAAGAGACTAATGTCCCAAACAGGGAGATAAGACGCCTGTTAGTCCGCATTCCCAGATCCCTTAAAACCTGCGGGGTAGCTTTAAGACTTGGACTCTGCAGTGTCACCGGAGCAGGGCACTGGTGCCTCATGAGTAAAGGTTCTCGTCACAGTCACCCCAGGAGCTACGTAGCAAGCCACAGTGATTAAGTAGCCGTCCACCTTGAAATTCAGACCTTTGAACCCCAGAGCACTGCCTTGTGACCCTGTGAAATTGCTGGGACTTGCAGAGGACAGCATCTAAATCTTGCTCCCTCTAATGTGCCCAAGCTGTATCCGTGTTTGTAGGAGTAATTTTAAGTAGATGCTAAGCATAGGTTAAGAAAACACACATGAGTAATATCGTGCTATAGAGACCAAGAGGAAAGGAGGAGACTCAGTTCTGAGGCTTAGTTAGAAGCCCTAGACTTTTAATGATCCATCCTGTCCCCCTCTAAAGTATGTGTTAATGGCTGAACAAAAGTGTCCTCTGTTTACATAGCTCCTCCCTGGCCTCTTACAGTCTGCCTGCAGAGTGCCGTACGAGATGCCAGTGGGGTTTGTATATAGTGACCCCTACTTATGGCCCCCCACTTCAAGGATTTAACCCTCTCAAAAGGAAGGTGAATCTCACTACTGCATGTTAAGCTCAATTCAATGGGTAAGGGTTCAGTGTCATGGGACCATTGCTGGAAGGGCTTCCCCATCAGCTCAAGCATCAGGACCCTGGCAAAGGTGATAGAAATCAGAAGGGCCTTTGACACTGTCTGGGGCTAAGGCTATGAAGGACCGACCTAGTGGCTGTGGCTAGAGGGTGATGCAGGAGCGACTCGAGGGTGCACAGACATCATGGAGGGACTGGAGGGTGCACGGACATCATGGAGGGGCTGGAGGGTGCACGGACATCATGGAGGGTGCACGGACATCATGGAGGGGCTGGAGGGTGCACAGACATCATGGAGGGTGCACGGACATCATGGAGGGGCTGGAGGGTGCACGGACATCATGGAGGGGCTGGAGGGTGCACAGACATCATGGAGGGACTGGAGAGTGCACAGACATCATGGAGGGTGCACAGACATCATGGAGGGTGCACAGACATCATGGAGGGACTGGAGGGTGCACAGACATCATGGAGGAGCTGGAGGGTGCACAGACATCATGGAGGGACTGGAGAGTGCACAGACATCATGGAGGGTGCACAGACATCATGGAGGGTGCAGACATCAGACGGCATAGAGGGACTGGAGAGTGCACAGACATCATGGAGGGTGCACAGCATGGAGAGACATCATGGAGGGACTGGAGGGTGCACAGACATCATGGAGGGACTGGAGGGTGCACAGACATGGAGGGGCTGGAGGGTGCACAGACATCATGGAGGGACTGGAGGGTGCACAGACATCATGGAGGGACTGGAGGGTGCACAGACATCATGGAGGGACTGGAGAGTGCACAGACATCATGGAGGGTGCACAGACATCATGGAGGGTGCACAGACATCATGGAGGGACTGGAGGGTGCACAGACATCATGGAGGGACTGGAGGGTGCACAGACATGGAGGGACTGGAGGGTGCACAGACATGGAGGGACTGGAGGGTGCACAGACATCATGGAGGGACTGGAGGTGCACAGACATCATGGAGGGACTGGAGGTTGCAAAGACATCATGGAGGGACTGGAGGGTGCACAGACATCATGGAGGGTGCACAGACATCATGGAGGGACTGGAGGGTGCACAGACATCATGGACATCATGGAGGGGGTGCACAGACATCATGGAGGGAGTGGAGAGTGCACAGACATCATGGAGGGTGCACAGACATCATGGAGGGACTGGAGGTGCACAGACATCATGGAGGGTGCACAGACATGGAGGGGCTGGAGGGTGGACATCATGGAGGGTGCACAGACATCATGGAGGGACTGGAGGGTGCACAGACATCATGGAGGGTGCACAGACATCATGGACTGGAGGGCACAGACATCATGGAGGGTGCACAGACATCATGGAGGGACTGGAGGGTGCACAGACATCATGGAGGGACTGGAGGTGCACAGACATCATGGAGGGTGCACAGACATCATGGAGGGTGCACAGACATCATGGAGGGACTGGAGGGTGCACAGACATCATGGAGGGGCTGGAGGGTGCACAGACATGGAGGGGCTGGAGGGTGCACAGACATCATGGAGGGGCTGGAGGGTGCACAGACATGGAGGGGCTGGAGGGTGCACAGACATCATGGAGGGACTGGAGGGTGCACAGACATCATGGAGGGTGCACAGACATCATGGAGGGTGCACAGACATCATGGAGGGTGCACAGACATCATGGAGGGACTGGAGGGTGCACAGACATCATGGAGGGACTGGAGAGTGCACAGACATCATGGAGGGACTGGAGGTGCACAGACATCATGGAGGGACTGGAGAGTGCACAGACATCATGGAGAGTGCACAGACATCATGGAGGGTGCACAGACATCATGGAGGGTGCACAGACATCATCGGAGGGACTGGAGAGTGCACAGACATCATGGAGGGTGCACAGACATCATGGAGGGACTGGAGGGTGCACAGACATCATGGAGGGACTGGAGGGTGCACAGACATCATGGAGGGACTGGAGAGTGCACAGACATCATGGAGGGTGCACAGACATGGAGGGGCTGGAGAGTGCACAGACATCATGGAGGGTGCACAGACATGGAGGGGCTGGAGGTGCACAGACATCATGGAGGGTGCACAGACATCATGGAGGGACTGGAGAGTGCACAGACATCATGGAGGGTGCACAGACATGGAGGGACTGGAGGGTGCACAGACATCATGGAGGGACTGGAGAGTGCACAGACATCATGGAGGGTGCACAGACATCATGGAGGGTGCACAGACATCATGGAGGGACTGGAGGGTGCACAGACATCATGGAGGGACTGGAGGGTGCACAGACATCATGGAGGGACTGGAGGGTGCACAGACATCATGGAGGGACTGGAGGGTGCACAGACATCATGGAGGGTGCACAGACATCATGGAGGGACTGGAGGGTGCACAGACATCATGGAGGGTGCACAGACATCACGGACATGGTGAAGGGTGCACAGACATCATGGAGGGTGCACAGACATGGAGGGGCTGGAGGGTGCACAGACATCATGGAGGGTGCACAGACATCATGGAGGGACTGGAGGGTGCACAGACATGGAGGGGCTGGAGGGTGCACAGACATCATGGAGGGACTGGAGGGTGCACAGACATGGTTACGAAGGCCTTGGTTGCTGGGTAGGGAGTTGGGGGAGGTACCTACAGGTTCTCAGTTTGGACATTTGGTCCTGTTTGAGATGTGGAAGATGGCATATAGTACAGCCCACTTCCCACTGGCTTCTTTTTGCTTCCTGGTCCACTGGGATTCAAGTAGTCAGCTGCTGCACACTGCCACAGGGCCACTGACCTCCCTGCCATGAGGAACTTCAGCCCCTCCTCAAAAGTGAGGAACTTCAGCCCCTCGCCCACACTGCGAGCTCAGGACAGATAACTCTTCTTTAAGTAACAAACATAAGCCACCTTCCAGTTGGACACATCAAGTATGGAAATGGCACGGTCAGGGTCAGATGAGTCTCTAAGGAAGACACTCCTGGCTGCCATCGTGAAGTCATGGGAGAGTCATGTGACAAGGTGTCATGCTAGAAGCCTAGAAGAACCAGCTGGATTAAGTGAACCGAGGAAGCAGCTGTGGGGGCTTAGACATTGAAAAGGCCACACGGAACGCCTGCTTGCTACCAGGAAATGAGGAATCAACAGGAAGAGGGAGGCGGATGGAGCAACTGTCCTAAGCACGGGCTCACGGGCACCTCTCTGATGAGAGTGGGCTTTGGAATACTGCAGCATATTCTTGAGAATGTTTTCGGGTGGCAAGGTTGCGTGTAAGGACACTTGTTACCGAGTAAAATAAGGCATTTCATGTATGTATATAAACCGTATGTGTGCCTGATACCCACAGAGGCCAGAGAGGGTGTTAGATCTCCTGGAGCTGGAGTTACAGATGGTTGTAAGTTGCCAGGTAAACACCAGGGAGGGCTTTCCTCATCCCTGTTTCAGGCACTGGTATATATGTGTGACTGTGAGAGGTGTAAATTATGTTAAAGGACAGATGAATAGGTCCTTGCCTAAGTCAAATCACTTGAAATGAGACCACAGCTTGTGTTTTCCCACTAGTTCCACACTGCACTCCATTGGCCTCCCCCATCTTCAGTCTCCTGGCAACAGCACAGTGGTGGAGGATCAAAGGAGAGGCCAACTGTAGACTGAGACCTGGCCCCCTCTCACCCACACTCCTCTTACTTGTTTTCTGGTGCTTAGTCTGCCCACATGTGGGCAAGCAGTCTGCTGGTCTACAGAAGATCCTGCATGGCCAGTGATCCTGTGGCCTTGCCATCCAAGTGAGGGTCAGGAAACAGAGAATTCGAAGATCTGACCCCTTCCTACTTACCTATCTGCCATAAATGTTAGACACAGACACTCACGTTCTCAGATCCTAGTTCTCAGTAGACTCACTTCAGGATCAGCTCTCAGTTGGGCTTCCACGTGGGAGATGCACTCTAATATAAAGTAAGGTTACATACTCTTGTCCAAATAAAAGTCTAAGGTCTTCTTCTCTGCCTCCTAAGAGCATCGATGCAAACTGCCAGACGATCCCTGACTGCTGTCACACAGAGAACACGTGCTCAAAGAGCTGGACTTTGCCCGTGTGGAGCTTGCAGGGAAAGACAGACAGAGTCCCTCCTGGATGTCCAGCTGCCACACTTCTCCACTATGTTCAGAGAGGCTTCCCAGGACTTCCCACTACAGGGCAGCCTGGTTGTCTGGCGCCCTCTACAGGAAGACTCTTTGCTGGCTGCGTTTGGACCCAGATATCCCCAGGATTGTGTCTTCCTGGGACCAACGCTCGACCTTGTGGCTCTGTAAAGATGATCTGTCCTTGTGACCACCCTGGCAGGGCTGAAGATATTCAAGGACACATTTGTGCTCCTTGCTTTGGCTACTGGACTACTGAAGCAGTGGAACACACACGCACACACACACACACACACCACACAGATACACACACACAACACACACCACACACACACAGCACACACACACAACACACACACAACACACACACACACAGCACACACACACACACACACACACACACACACACACACATACACACACAATACACACACACACACACACACACACAACACACACACACACAACACACACAGCACACACACACCTGCCTCCTGGGAATATCAAGCTGGGAGAAGAGAAAGCCTCCGGCCAGCCAGAGGGGACTTTCTTCTGAAGGAAGATTCACGATTGTATAGCCCACCTTACAGAAAGGAGAATGAGGGGTCTGAGGCGGCGGCACCACACCTGGACCAGAGCTGCCTGTGTGTGCACACCCTGGAGCTGCTGAAACCCTCTCCCCACCGCGGTGCATCCCCCTTTCTGTTTCTCACAATTAATTTGCCTGTTTTGATTGCTCACTCAAGACCGACAGCAGAACCTGGTTTGTCCGGGCAGAGGCCATCTCCGAGTCCAAAGCATGATCACCCACAGGTCCCCATCAACCTAAAGTCTAAGATTTGTCTTCACGCTCTAAATCTCAATTAAAAGTATTTTCTTTTTAATTTACATCAAGAACCAGATTGGGAGAAGTTCTGCTATGGATGTAAGTATTCTGATTTTAATTTACATATCTTCAAAAAAAAAACTTTCTGTATCCAACATGTTGCCTTCTTGCTTTTTTCTTTTTTTTTTTTTTTTTTTTTTTCTTTTTTTTTTTTTTGAGCTGGGGGTCGAACCCAGGGCCTTTGGTTTTCTAGGCAAGCGCTCTACCACTGAGCTAAATCCCAACCCTTGCTTTTTCTTTATTCTGAATCTGTACCTTAAGTCTTCATTTTCACTTAGTTCCCTGAGAGAAACATTGGACCTGGATCTCCACTGGACCTACCTATGCACACATGTCCACAAACACATGCACATACACAGGGCTCTCTCTCTCTCTCTCTCTCTCTCTCTCTCTCTCTCTCATACACACACACACACACACACACACACACACACACACACGCATGCATATATGTGTTACACACACACCTGCACACCCATGAATAAGGCTGGGGTGCAGACACCTCCAGGCTCTAGAATGACTCCTGCTGTTGACCGAACCTTGAATGGTCAGCTCCTCCCCATGGCGCTGCACACTCATCTAAGTTAAGATCCTTCTGGTCTGAAGATGAGTCTCACTCTGAATACTTCCAAGCACCCGTCCTTATCAATCTGACCTCGCCTCCTCATTCCTGATTTCTCTTAAAACTTACCCAATCAACATGCCCTACAAAGGAAGGTGGTCTTTGTGCACGTCATATTGTGACTGTAAAATGTCCCCTATGGGCTCCTGTATTTGAATAAGTGGTTCCCTAGCTGGGGAGACTATTTTAGAAGGCTGTGGAGCCTTTAGGAGGTAGAGCTTCACTGTAGGAAAGGGATCACTAGGAAAGGGATACGGGTGAACTGTATCCTGTATCCCTGAAAACTGTAAGCCAAAATAAACTTTTCCTTCATTAAGTTGCCGGGTGTAAATAAAGCGATATGGTCTGTAAGCTGTGTCTCCTGTAGTATCCACATGGCTAATCAGTTTACTTCTCAGACCGCTGCCTACGCTTCCCCGCCTTGAAACACGGTATGCGCCTGTGCAGAGGGCAAGAATTCACTGCAAAGTTCCAGTAATTCTAACAGGGTTTTTATTTCTTCCTCAGGACCAATATGTCTGTAGCAAACCCCACCAAAGCTTCCGTGGTAAAGAGACTTCCACGGCAGGACAGCTCCCTCTGTAAGAAAGTCACACACAGGCAGCCTTATCTAGTGGTCAAGGACACAGATGGGCAAAATAAAGACTCACTTTATTAAACAGGGTCACAGCATAAGGCCTACTGGTGGTGGCGAGGGGGGCTACCATCTGTGGTATTTGAGGAATCAAGACGGGAGGATCACTCATTCAAGGACTGTCTAAGCTAAGAATAGGTTCAGAGACACATTGAGAAACTTGGTGAAACACTGTTTTCAGAAAGGAGGAGAAAGCTTTAAAAGGGTTTTAACTCAATGGTGGAATCCTTGCCTGGAATATGTGGGGCCCTGCATTCAATCCCCCGTATTAAAGAATAAGTAGGGGCATTGTCTGGGCATGGTACTGTACCCCTATAACCACAGCATAAAGGGGGTCTAAGAGAAGGATGAAGAATTTGAAGCCACATGGGGCTGCATCATGAAGCCCTGGTCCAGCGTGCTGAAGCGGACTCTGACTCCCGGTGACTGTGAAGACCGTTGTTGTTGTTCAACAACAATGGAATAAGCAACATCGAAAGAATTTGTCACCTGAGAACTGCACTACAAGAAATTCTCCTGACAGGAAGAGACAGCACTTGGAAATACAGACCTACAGGAAAGGATAAAGAACTCTGGAAACTCAAACTGCCCAGACTCAGTTCATTAACAGACCAGGGGCGGCAAATGAGGAATGGAGGAAGAATCCGGTAGACAGGGCACTGATCACCAGGGGCCAACAGCAGCCAGCCTACACCAAGGAGGGGACCAGTTCCTGCATTTATGAAGTGTCAGCAAAGAAACAGCCAATGTAAGGGTGAACGGAAAAGAGACAAAAGCTAAAGAGCTAGGAGATTGATGGATGGATGGAGACCGAAGGAGAGTATAGATGGTAGACAGATGATAGACAGAAGACAGAATACAGATGGCAGAGAGGTATACAGTCAGTAGTGGTTGGAGACATAGACTCATGAGGTGTATTTTGCCACCATCTCTCCCCCTTGTTACCACGAGGACAGCTGACGTCATGATGTTTTAGCCTTGCAGCTATGGTAAGCAACCACAGGCTGAAGCCTCGGGAGCCATGCGTCAGAAATGAAACCTTTCTTCCTGAGTTGTTTCTCTCAGGACGGTTCTCCTCGTGATAGAAAACCAATGTCCAGGGCCAAGCGGTCAGGCAAAGTAGAACTCTCCCTACCTCCTCCTGTTTCTGTTCAGATGTTCAAAATATTGAATGATGGCCACCCACACTGGAGAGGACCGTCGATCCACTAACCCAAGTGCTACAGCCAGGAATGCTCTCCCAGACACACACGGGGAAGCCTGTGAGCCAGTCAAGGAGACTAAACCACAGAGAAGGGAAGCAGGGCAGAGAGGGAGTGATTTCAGATCGAACGGGCTGATGGCAGAGTCATTTATCAAGAACGGACTAAATGGAGGCTTGGCCTTTGGGGACAATGCAGGAAGCCAAGACGGGACTTTGTGAGATCGTCTGAGACAGGTTTTTACACACAAAACTACTAGATTGTGTCTGTGTGGTTAATCTCGGTCATCAGTTTGATGAGCTCTGTGAGGCGGACCTCTGGGTGGGCTGGAGGGGGTTATCTTGATTGTATTAACCGAAGCAGGAAAGATGGGCCCAGTGATGGTGCCATTCCCTACGCTAGGGTCTCAGACTACAAAGGAAAAAGGCAGCTGTGCACAAACGCCCACCATTCTGCTTCCTGACTGCTGATGCACTGTGACCGGCCACCTCAGCCTCCGGGTGGACAGCACCTGTGAGACAAGACAAATCCTTCCAAAGTTGCTTTCCTTGGGACAGAGCTCACATGGTTCTTGTTTTCTGTATGTTACCTGCTTTGCAAGTAACCTACTGGGAGGAAGGACGCAGCTCCCCTCTCCACCCTGAGCTCCCTCCTGCCTGCGTTCACAGCAATCCTCAGGGCTCTGTTCTCTGCACACACGCGTGCTCAGTGGATCTTCGATAAAAATCAGTCTACAGTTTCTCAATGAAATCCTCCTTGCTCGTATAGGGTGCGTGTAGTTATCCTTGCTAGGAAGTTAACCCCAGAGTTTTTCTCATCTCGACAACCAGTGAACTTTGACAGTGACTTCACATTTGCCTCATAGTGTGTCCAAGCCAGAGTCAAATGCCTTTTTGGGCTTCTGTGCAGTTGGGGACTCCGTAGTAAAATGCGGGCACTCAGCAGGCATTTTACTGAGTAGGCAAGCCTGGTCTACACTGTGGCCAGCTACACAAAACACCAAAAATAACACATAACTAAAACTGTGGTAAACATCTGGTCACTTTTCCTCCACCTCAAAGTGGTGATACTACACTTGAGCCTGGACACACTCAGGGTATTACGGAGGCCAGGAGACACAATCTTGTGGCCCTGGCCACAGAGCGAGTTCCTCTATCCCTGCCCCTGCCTGCCTGGCATGTGAGTAGCTTCTGACCATTAGCAGGGCAGGAATAAAACACCCACCGCACTCTCCCAGACAGCTACAATCCCGATTGTATACTCCTGATGGGAACGGATGTAGGCCAAGCAAACAGCGTCAGATAACGATCGTACTTTATGGAACTGACAGCTACCTGAGATCAGGGTCACAGACACAAGCTCTACCCATATGCAAGGCCCTCAGAAGGTCCCTGTGCTGGCTTCACTAGTCACCTGCCTCCACCATCGGACTCTTCACCATCTTCCCAGCTTACTTTGTAAGGGAAGTCTCATGGGACAGAGGGACATGAGCAAGAGCAGAGATGACCTACATGACCAGCATACATGCCATTCCTTACCTCTTGTCCATATCCCGAATTCTCCATGTCCCAGCATCACAGAACATCGGGCTTCAGGTGTGCGGTCACTGTGGGAAAGCCGTCGGCTCCCATAGAACCTGGACTCACAGTGGCACAACACCCTGGCCCAAGGATCAGGGGGATGAGAGGTCCCAGCACACCCCCCTTCTCCCGTCTCTTTGCCAGCCAAGTATGCTGGAGCTATTGACAGAGGCCGAAGGGGAAAGAGGGCAGAGCTCCCTCTGGCCCCTTCTCTGCTCGTCATGAGATAGCTCATTTACTTTTCTTTTCACACTGACTGGCGCTATGTAAGATAGGCAAATTGATCTGATATTTAATTATCTTTCTAGATCCACATTTGAAACTGCCAATATTAAAACATGGTGAGCGGAGAGTGCAGAGAGAAGCCAGGGCGTTTTACACCGACACTGTCATGATTTCCTTTTTTGTCAGCATCGAGTCCTGCAAATCACATGGATGACGAGAACTGGAGAAAAAGCTGTGAGGGGGAGAGAGAGAGAGAGAGAGACAGACAGACAGACAGAGACAGAGAGACAGACAGACAGACAGACAGAGAAACAGAGACAGAGACACAGAGAAACAGAGAGAGTCAGACAGAGACACAGACACAGACACAGAGACAGAGACAGAGACAGACAGAGACAGAGAGACAGAAGAGGGACAGAGATTTAATAGCCATTCCTCCCAGAAATTGCTGGAAACGTGTTCTAAGCACTCATTTGGAAAGACTAAGACAATAATGTCTCCATTATTTTTATTATTCCATTTATTTTCCATTCACAAGCTCCCTCAGTGATTGACAAACCCAGTGCCTGCAGTAGCTGCGAACCATGCACTAGGGGGCAGCAGCCACCGTCAGTCAACTGGCCGGCGCCGGTGAACCAGTCTGAACAAAGGCGGCCCCAGTGCTGTTTGTTCTTCCTGTTGTGTTGATTCTGAAAGAGGATGTTCTTCTTATGCCACGGTCCCTTACCAATGAAAAAACAGCATTGAGCGTGTTCCATAGGCTAATGCGTCATAGGTCTCCTCTCAGGCAAGGAAGTCACATTTTGTAGAATCTTCAAATTTAAAATTGGTTGTTTCTGTAAGGTCTTGTAATTGGTGATTTTTTTTTTAACCTACTATAAATTTGACCCCTGCTGCCGAGGTCACTATAATCAAGCGCGAACACTTTGGTAGTAGAGACTTTGAGGGAAGCTGCCAGGGTTACTTCCGGTGACTGAAAGTGACTGGCTGGGAGCACTGGAGCATCAGAATGTCACAGGAGAACCTTTGCAAAGAGCAGGGCTGTCTGCTACTTCCCTGGTTGCTATGACAAAACGCTGGCAAGAGCGATTTATGGAGTGTGGATTGAGAGTCTGTCACGGAGGGATGGGCACGGGCACGAGCCATATGAGCTACTGTTCGCGCCGATCCGTAGTCAGGAAGCAGAGCCGGATGAACCCACTTGCTCCTTTTTATTCATTCTAGGACCCAGACCGCAGCATGGTGCTACCCATGGTTGAGGTGGGTCTTTCTACCCGTTACCACTATGCAGAAACTCCCTTACACCCAGAAGTTTGTCTCCCAATCCCATAGAGATGACGATATTAACCATCACAGTGGGTTATTTACAAAGTTAGGGCAGAGGATAGCATCACCCGGGCTCGAGTGTTCCCAAAGACAGCTTGGAATACTCATGTGTTCCGAGGATGAACCCACATAAGAATTTTATAAAGAGTAGAATTAGAGTTCCATAAAACAGCGCATTAAGAAACCACTTCTGGATCCAGACTCTTCGGCAACATTTGAGAGAACATCTTTCTACCTAAGTTAGTGGCTCTCAGCTAGAGCAGTTCCATCAGCCAGGGGACATGTAGAAATTCCCAGAGCTGTCTTTGGTGGCCCCAGAAATTAGAGGCATCATTTCTCTTTAACATGGTAGTGAGAAAACTCATTGGCAAGAAGACAGCATTGACATTTTTAAAGTGGGCCAGAAACTCTCATGTAAAGGGCCTCCAGGTTCATGAAAAAAAAAAAACAAAAAACTACAAATTGAAAGCACAGTAAGACATCGCCTCGCATAGTACGGTGGCCACTGTAAACATGACAGAAGTGGACATTAGTGAGCGTGGAGAAACAGGCTCCTTGTACATATCAGTGAGCATGTAAATCGCACGGCATCCTGGATAACAACATGGAAATATCTACAGGGAGCCAGCAGGCCTCTCCTGGGTATCCACCAAAGGCGGACATCATTGCGTCAAAGGGATAACCACACTCACGCCTGCTGCAACATGCTTCACAACAGACACGTGGAATTGTGTGCACACACACACACTCACAATATCATGCACATGCATACACATACATATGATGGCATATTACTCTATTCTACAAAGGAAGAAATTTGTTATTTGTGACAACACAAGTGAACCCGGAAGACATTATACTTAATAGCAGTAGTAGTAGTAGTAGTAGTAGTAGTAGTGGTAGTAGTAGTAATAGTAGTAATAATAGTAATAATTCAGACACAGAAAGACAAATATCCATATTCTTATTTGAGTGGTGTGTATGTGTATGTGTGTGTCTGTATGTGTGTGCATGTGGGTGTGCATGTGTGTATGTATGTGTGTGCATGTGAGTGTGCATGTGTGTATGTATGTGTGTGCATGTGGGTGTGCATGTGTGTATGTATGTGTGTGCATGTATGTGCATGGGTGTATGTATGTGTGTATGCATGTGTGGGCATGTGTGTATGTATGTGTGTTTGTATGTGTGCATGTGGGTGTGCATGTATGTATGCATGTGTGTGCATGTGTGTGCATGTGGGTATGTATGTATATGTGTGCGTGTATGCTTTTGTGTGTGTGTGTGTGTGTGTGTGTGTGTGTGTTCAGATTCAGAAGTGCAGACCTGCATAGTAGCTGGAAGGAAGCAGAGTGGGTGGGGGTGAGAGGTTCAGATTTGGGCCAAGTGTGCAGCATGGTCTGGACAGCCGGAATTCTCCTGACATTCACAGCACAGCAGGGTAGTCGGAGTTAAACAGCTAAGGGGGAGGCTTCAAATGGCTCACTGTAAACTCCGGTGTGATAGGTCAATGGACAGGCTATCACTTCACATATAACAAAATATCATCACTCTACAAATGTAACTGTATGATGATCATTTGTTGATCAGATACGATTAATTTAAGGACATGGGGGGGGGCAGGTTAAGCTTCTGTGGCACCCTGAAATGAAGAATTATTAAATTCCCTATAATCCTAGCACTGGAGGAGTTGGGAGTTGAAGGCCAGCCTGGGCTACATGGGATCCTGTCTCAAAAAAGAAAGGAAGAAAAATGATCATGTCTTGAATTTCCTCTGACTTTAAAAACCCCTCTCTACTTCACATGTAAGCAGGAAGTGTCTTTGCACGGTTTGAGAAGTTCGGGAACACAACTCCAGGTGGGCCGAGGAGAGAGTGTGATGTTGGGGTGTAGACCTCACATGCCCACACATACCCACCAGCAAGCTGCATCCCTGGTCCTTGGATTCTGGGGACAGTGTCACACTCGGATTTCCGGATGCTCCACCACGCCAGGCTAACTGTTAAACACCTTTGCAGTTTCTGTTGCCATCTACGGCTCAGCTGGTGGAACCGAGTCGACTCTGGCTCCCGGGAGAGTCTGGGCGGGCAGGTCAATGCATCTGGAGCAGTTTCCCCTGAGCAGAAACTGTGACCGAGAATCAAGGAGACGGTCTCTCTGTCTCTCAGGCTCCAACACGTTCTCATTGTCACCTCTGGAGAATGTCACTATCTGTGCTTCACTCTCTCGTTCACTTCTTTTTTTTTTTTTTTTTTTTTTTTTTGATTCTTTTTTTTCGAGCTGGGGACCAAACCCAGGGCCTTGCGCTTCCTAGGCAAGCGCTCTACCACTGAGCTAAATCCCCAACCCCGCTCTGTTCACTTCTATACTTAGATCTCTCTCTCTCTCTCTCTCTCTCTCTCTCTCTCTCTCTCTCTCTCTCTCCCCTTCTTTCTCTGCACATTCTTTGTGTTGTTCTCGCGGTAGATGTTCTGAAAGTGCTCTTGGAGCAGCACAGGGCTGCATCTGCGCGTCTCTTCTCACTTTTTATTTTTCAGATAGGATTTCTCTAAGCTGCCATGGTTGGCTTTGAACTCACCCTAGCCCAGGCGGGCCCTGAAGTCCTGCCTCAGCATCCTAGGTAGATTGAATGACTGTTCTGCATCACCAGGACTTTTATGGAGTTCAAGAAATACAAGAGAAGGCCTTGTGTACACCATGGAGCCATAGCCCAGCCTCTAGAAATACATATCTAATCAAATTAGGATTTGATTACACACACACACACACACACACACACACACACACACACACACACACACATTTTCTATGGACTTCTACATGTCCAGCTAGTAACAAGATATTTCTCATATAAGAGGGATTCTGGGTCTCATAGGTTTGAGCTCTCAATTCTCCTATAGGCAGCTATAGGAATCCCCCTCCCTGTCAGCCATAAGAAATAAGTACTAAGCTGGGTATCTGGTCCACACCTTTAATCCCAGCACTCAGAAGGCAGAGGCAGGGGGATCTCAGTAAGTCTGAGGTCAGTCTGGTCTACTTAGTTCCAGGCCATCAGGGCTACATAGTGAAACCCTGTCTGGAAACAGCAATGGCAGGAGTCACTGTTTCTCTGTTAGGCAGGGATGTGTTGGTTGTAAAACTTCTTAAATCCAACGAATGTGCACTTGTTACTTGCTCAGAACTTCTCTCAGCACAGAGCAAGAGGCAGGCAGATGACGGCAGTCAGCGCATTTCTCTCAATACCAGAAACATACACAGCATTTGTAGCAACTGGTGCCCAAGGCTGGAGGGCAGCCTTGACCTCCCTGCTCCCTCAGAGGACCTGATTCATGCCCCTGATCTCCGAGGGTACGAGGGGCACCAGCCAGTGTCAGCATAGTTAAGACTGGGTGACAGACAGCCCAGAAGAACTAAGGCAGCCCCAGCTGAGCTTTCCATACGAAGAGTAAAGATTGGTGTGGCCTTCAGACCTCGGTGTCTGTTACCCACAGCCTACTGAGGCTCCTGAAGACTTGCTGAATGACCTCACGCCAAGCAGAGCCACTTCCTGATAGACGGGTAGTGACCCACTACTGCGTGAGCCTCTGACCCAGAAAAAACGTGCAGGTGAGAACTGACTAGATGGAGAGATAGCGAGGAGACCGTGTTTTGCAATTGCCAGGTGAGGGTATAAATGGTGGCTAAGGCTTAAAGACTGGTCACCACCAGAGAGAACAGGAAGCTGGGGCCAGGGTACTTCAGGGGGTGAGCAGGGAGCACTGTCACGGAAAAGGGGGAGCACTCCATTATGCTAATGAAGCCTTGTCTGTTTACCTTGTCACTTCCTACCTGGCTCATGACCAATGAACTCAAGCAGGAAGACAAGTGTCAGTAGTTCTGATGTGTCATTTAATCCCGGCGTTATACATACATAAATCCTATTCTAAACGGAGTGATGTAAATACAGAAAAGCAATTTGCTTCTGGCTGCATAGCTAGGGTGAGACTCAAACCAGCAGGCTCTGTCTCCTGTCTCCCTAGAACCAATCACAGACAGGGGTTTACTGCTCTCAAAGCTGAGAACCCACAATATTCCACTGTTGAGTCTGTGATCTCATCACCGTCCTAGCACACCAGTGAGAGACAGACTACTGTGGTTCACAGAGCGGCTCCAAGGAGCTGGTGGAGGCAGAATTTGCATGAGAATTTACTGGAGTATCCAAACAGAGAGGAGGGATGTGCTGAGCTGAGCTGAGCACAAGGCTTAAGGAGGCAGAGTTCTATGGTCCAGCCCTTAGCCTACATGGTCTCCTATGCCCGGACACGCAGAGTCTATGTGGAAAGCAGCTTCCATCCATGCGGAGATGACATGATTACTTAGCCAGCAACTTGCGTGTAGGTTCCTGCATGGCATGGAGGGTTAGATAATCAGAGTTCTCTTCACCCCTGAAGTTGAGCATCCTGGAAATAATGCATTTGAACTTAAACAGTGTCTCTAAGGGTACCACGTCAGCCACATGTGGAAATCCACAGAAATTTGCTAGACTAGTACTATCTGTCTAACGCATTAAGTGTCCCAGGAGGAAGCCAAAAGATAAGACCTGTTCTCCCCCTCTATAGACTGAATACTTGCCCTGACCCCCAAAATCATATGGGGGAATCTGATCCAAACAGCAGTATTTGTGGATGGTGCCTTTTGGGAAACCATTCATTCATGAAGGTTGAGCCCTCACTAATAGGATAGTGCTTATGAGAGGATTCCAGAAGGCAGGCTCACCCTCTTCCAGCCTAAAACACAGGCCCCAGAGGAGGCCTCACTAAACCCCAACCCTGCTGGCACCTTGTCTTCTGATCGCTACCTTATAGAGCTGCTGGGCCAGGGTGTCTGCTGTTTCCACCTCTGGCCATAGACTGAGCAGACTCCAGGAAGACACAGCCTGAATGTGGGGGACCTGTCCCCACGTTCACACTGTTGGGAACCCTCTGCCTGCTGTCCCACAATCACTGAGGTGACCTAAGGATGGCAGAGTCTTAGGAGACTGAGTCTGGGTAAGAAAGGAAATGATGGGTTGGAAAGGTAGCTCAGAAAGTGTCTGCCATGCAGTCAAGAAGACCTGAGTGTAGATCTCCAGAGCCCATGTGGAAAACCTGACACGGCAGTCAGTGCTGAGGGATGGAGACCGGAACCGCAAGGATCCCTGATGCTCACTGGCCAGTCAGGCTCGGCAGATCAGTAGCTTCATGTTCAGTAAGACCCTGTCCCCACCCCAAATAAAGATGGTGAGATGTGGAAGAAAAACACTCAGTGATAGCCTATGGGCTCCACATGAGCGTGTGTGTGTGCACACACACATGCACACACACGCACATACACATGCACACACACACGCGCACACACACACATGCATTTGTGCATATACCACATACTGAACACGACACACACAACACACACAGGGGAGGGAGCAAAAATAACCTGCAGACCTCTGCTAAAGTTCATTCCTCTGACTTGACCTTCAGAGCCCTGTGGTATTGTCACAGGGTGGCTGGAGGTGGTAATGAGAACTTGCCCAGTGTCTGCAGAGGTCACAGCTGCTGCATGAAGAGGAGGGTTTCTGGGACCTGTCACTTCACACCTGCTCTACCACTCTCTCTCTCTCTCTCTCTCTCTCTCTCTCTCTCTCTCTCTCTCTCTCTCTCTCACACACACACACACACACACACACACAAGCACTCACATACACACACACATACACACAAGCTTAAACATATACACAAGCTCACATACATATATGATCTTATATATACACAAACACACACATATTCACACAAGCTCTCTTTTTCTCTCACACACACAAAAGCTCATGCATACACATACACGCATATACACATATAAGCTCACACATTCACAAAAGCTCACACACATATATGATCACACAAGCTCACATACACATACACGCACAAGCTCTCTTTTCCTCTCTTACACACACACACACACAAGCTCACATACACACAAGCTCTCTCTCACACACACACAAGCTCTCTTTTCCTCTCTTACACATACAAGCTCACACACACAAGCTTACACACACACAAGCTCACACACACACAAGCTCACACATACACACACACAAGCTCACACACAAACATAAGTTCACACACACACAAGCTCACACACACACAAGCTCACACACACACAAGCTCACACACACACAAGCTCACACACACACATAAGCTCACACACACACACACACACACAAGCTCACATACACACAAGCTCACACACAGCCCTTCTAAATGCTTACTGAATTCTAGACATGGTCCTAAGAAGTACCATGGATATTCAGATTAATATTTTTAACCCAATAGCCTGGCTACTGGGTATTAATATAATTTCACAAACAGGAACAATAAATGTGAGAATATCAGAAATGTTCTGAGTTGGCACAGCTGGGACATAACTCAGAATTCCCAGTCCGAGGTTCCTTTTACCCTTATGTCCACTCTGTGTGCTGGACATGCCAGAGAGCTCAGGTTCTCTGATGTGAGAGCAAAACAGGGCCACCGTCTGCAAAATGGCCACAGGTGAGCAGACTGAGAATCGGAGTGGGAACAGACTTCTTCAGGGTGCGTGAAGGTGATTCAGGAGATGCTTACCTGAAGGGAGACGAACCCCCTGGGTGTGGACAGCACCATCTCATGGGCTGGGGCCCCACACTTAGCAAGAAAGAGAGAGAAAGCCTTCTTCTCTTTTCCTGGCCGTGGGTGCAACTGACAAGCCATGTCGATCTCCTGCCCCCATGGCTCCCCTGGCATGAGCCCAAATAAACTCTTCCCTCTTTAAGCTGCTTCTGGAAGCACACGCTCACTGTGTACATGTGGAGGTCAAAGGACAACCTGTAGGAATCTGTTCTCTCATCCTACCACATGGGTCCTGGAAATCAAACTCAGGTTCTTCAACAACAACAACAACAACAGCAACAGCAACAGCAACAGCAACAACAACAACACAACAACAATCACCACCATTATCTTATGTGGATGGGTATTTTACCTGCACTTTTGGCTGTGCATCATGCATGCAGTGCCCATAGACGCCAGAAGAGGGCATCAGATACCTTGGAACTGGAGTTAGATGGTTGTGATTTTCTGTATGGATGCTGGGACTTGAACTTGGGCTGTCTGGAAGAGCAGCCAGTGTTCTTAATCACCGAGCCATCTCTCCAACCAAAGCTCAGCCTCTCCACCTGGGCAGCATGTCTTTAGGGCCATCCCACTTGCCCCACGCTGACCTTTAAAGTGCCCAGTGTCTGGGCAAGCCTACTTATCAGGTCCCATAACTAGCTCCTGAAAGTTGGGTAATCTGGGGGTATGTGGGTGAGGCCAAGGGTGTAGAGTTGGCCTTTTGGTGGAAGCAGTTGAGATTCATGTGTTTGAAAGCTGCCACTGGGCCCAGTCGGGTGTTGGGGGGTGGAGAGGATAATGGGCCAGGCCTCTAATTCTTCAATTGGCAAAAGGTTAAGGTGGCTACCGTTCTCCCGGTATGGGTGGAGAGTGAGTCTGGTCTGATGTTACCATACACAAGGGAACCCATTGCATCTTGGTGCCTTGATGTCTATTCCTCTCGACCCACTGTACCCAGTCTATGATAGGTATTGGTCTCCCAACTGCTCTTTGGGTATGGAACATCCTGGACATGTTTCCAACTCATACTTGATCTCTGAGCTAGACTGTCCTTTCCCTGGGCCTCCTTACAGAGCTGCTCCTTGATCCCCTTAAATCATTGAAAATTTCACCTTCTTATAAATCTATAAAACTAACAGTCATACACACATAGATGCCTAGTGTGCAGTGTGAGATGAATTCCAGTGTGCATGCGTGTGTGCATGTGTGTGTGTGTGCACTTGTTTGTATGGGTGAGTGTGTACGCATGCGTGTGTGCATGTGTGTGTGTGCACTTCTTTTTATGGGTGAGTGTGTACGCATGCATGTGTGTTTGTGTGTGCACTTATGTGCATGCATGTGTGAGTGTGTATGTGTATGTATAAATCGTGAGTGTGCATGTATGTGGGCACACATCACATGTATGTGTGTGTGCATTTGTGTGAGTATGTGTAAGTGTGTGGGGTGGGGGTGCAGAGGTGGGTGTGCATGCATGTGTGTTTGTGCATGCATGTGTGCATGTGTGTGTGTAAGCACATATGTGTGTGTGATCCAAGGCCCTCTGCGAGAAGGTGCAGGCTCAGGTGAGTCATAGGAGCTGACAACCCTCCGCATTCCTTTCAAACCCCGAGGGAAGAACCATTTCCTCCTCACCCCAGTTGTCAGTAGATTTGAGTCCTCAGCTGTGGGACCGAGGTCCACGCCCATAAACTGAAGGCTGTTTGGGATTTCCAGACAATTCTTACAATGGCAGGTTAGCCCCTCCCACACTTCAGGGCTTTCCTGCTCCCTTCTCTTCCTCCTCACTGGGCCAGGAAAGATTTTCCAACCGTAAGACTCAGGGTGCTGGGCATGGCGACACATGCCTGTAGTCTCGACACCCAGGCCACCATGGCCAAAGACGAAGGATTTTGAATTTGAAGCTTGGCCTGAGGCAACAGGAGTCAAGGCAGGCCTGTTACCCTGTCTCAGAAAGAGAGAAAGAGAGAGAGAAAACAGTAACAACAAAAACCCCAGGGCTTTTGGTAAGTGTGGGTATATCAGATAACCAAAATCATCCCCCACCTCATACCTGCAGTTCCCTATGACTTCAGCATGTAAGTCTTGGGGAGAATTGGCCATATCAAATGTTAACTAGTGTCTGCATTAGAACCAAATGTCAATTCCACAGAGTTACCCAGGGAAGAAAACAGCTTTTTCTTTTTAAAGTTGGGATCCCTTCCTCTGAGGAGGTCAATGTGTGTCCTAAATGCCAGACCAGCCTGTGTGCACTTTGAGATCTCAAGAGTACCTGACCCTTGAGCCCCAGGTCACAAAGAAAGATCCCTGATTCCCACAGTTGTGAGAAGTTAGAAATCATGGCCTTCCTCTTGGACGGGGCTGATTGAAAGAGCTCTTTATCCAAAGGTCATCCAAAGGCGATGGTTGGTTTTGGGTATCAGCAAATCACCTGGGAAGAGAGCCTCAATAAGGGGTTGCCTAGGCCAGACTGGCCTGTGGGCTTGCGTGTGCGTGTGTGGGTGCATTCGTGCATGTATGTGGGGGGGGGCAGGGGTTGTTTTGACTGTTCATTGATGTAGAAGGGCCCAGCCCACTGTGGGCGGCACCATTCCTTAAGCAGGGTTGCTGAATCAAACAGAGAAAGCTAGATAAAACCAATCAGGCAGCATGGGTGAGTTTGATTCTCTCTGCCCTGGTCTGTGGATGTGATGTGGCTAGCTGCTTAGGTTCCTGCCTCGACTTCCCTTCAAACAAACATAAACAAAGACGGTCGGTATCCTGAAACAAACTCTTCTTCCCCTGAATCTACTTCCCATCAGGGCGTCTGTCGCAGCACTGTAAGTGAAAGGTGAAAGCCAGTAACCAGGCGGTTCTCTGGTGAGATTAAACAGGCCAGGAGTAACAGGCACTGTGCTAACGCTTTTCAGAATCTGTGGGGTATGTGCCCTGAGCACTTCCTGCATGCCCTCTACTCCGCAGGCGGCCTCCGGTGTGTGTGCAGAATCCCAGCACCCTTATAATTTGTAGTGACAGGGATTACATGCGTGTACATGAAATGTGTCTAAATGCGATCCATATTAAAAGGCGAGTCCCTAAATGTCCCTTGAAGACTGAGCGGGGTCCAGTCACACCAGTGATTATGCTTAGTGTACATTAAAGCCCTTCGACGCCTCCTCTGAGGTGTGAAATCAGAGTAAAACCTCCAAAAATGGCAATTTTACTTCCCTGGAGATAGACGATACTTTCGATATAGAAACAAAATGAAAGGTATTTAAGGAAAGACGCACAAAGGACACAACACTGATGGAAGACTCTTGTTGGGGTGTGTGTGTGTGTGTCTGTGTGTGTGTGTGTGTGTGTGTGTGTGTGTGTGTGTGTGTGTGTTTTGAGGCAGGGTCTCATGTATCCCAGGTTGGCGCAGAACTCAGTATGCATCTAAGGATGGCCCTGAAGTTTCACCCTCCTAAGTGCAGAGGTTCCAGGCACATTCTGTATCCTCAGCTTTATGCAGTGCTGAAATTTAACTTCAGTTTAGTAGATGGGATGGCCGATCTTGGCTGTCGACTTGACATACTTTGGAAAAGGAAAATTCTGCTGAAGATCTGACTCCAGCATGTTGGTCCATGGGCGCGTCTATGGAATATTGTTGGTCTGGTCTGTCCCGCCACAGGGCATGCCTCTGCCTGAGTGGGTGCTTGAATGTAGGGAGCACTGAGACACCACTCCAGGTGTGGGAAAGCTGGAGCTGGTTTGGGTGTCCCCGGGCCGGGAGCTGTGGGGTTCTCAGACTCTTGGACATCCAGGAGCCACTGGGAGTTGCATAAGAGCAGAGAAAGGGAGTCTGGGGTGGGGAGAGGAGCACCCGGCTTGTCCCAGCAGGTGATTGTCCTTATCTTGGCACTGGCAGGTTTGGTGGCAAAAGGCCTTCCCCAGATTCCTCATGGTGGATCTTGATGAAACAGACAGTCTATGGTTCTAAACAGTTTATTGTCATGGTGGAAAATGGATGTGTAAAGCCATACCCAACTTCTCAGAGAGGGCCTGAGATTAAATACCTTTTGCCAGGAGGAATGTGGGAAGGGAAGCTTATTGGCTAAGCCCTTTGAGACTCTAAGTACCTCATTAGCATGGAGAACTCTGGACTGTGTCAGGAGTCTGGCAGGGAGCTGGAAGTCGCCTAAGCCTCAGGTCTGTGCCCACTGCTTCTCTGGGTCTCAACCTGCTCTACCTTACCAAACTTCCTGGCATGATTTTACGTCCCACAGGAGATGATTAATTTTTATTACTTTATGTGTATAAGCATTTGCTTGCATTATGTCTGTGTAGCACATGCAAGGCCAGAAGATGGCATCTGGTCCCCTGGAACTAGAGTTACAGATGGTTGCGAGCTACTACATGAGTGCTAATCTGTATCCTCCGGAAGAGCAGACAATGTTATTAGCAACAGAGCCATCTCTCCAGTCCCTGGCCCACTTTCTTGATTGCTAATTGAAGTAGGAGGCGCCAGCCCACTGTGGGCGGAGTCATCCGTGGGCAGGGCAGCCATGGGCTATGTAAGAAAGGCACCTGGACAACCCAGTGGAAGCAAGCCAGGAACAGTACTTCTCCATGGCCTCTGCCTCGATTCCTGCCTTGAGGTTCCTGCCTCTGCTTCCCATGATGGTGGGCTGTAAGCTGAAATAAACCCTTTCCTTCCCAAGTTGGTTTTGGCTAAGTCTTTTATCATGGCAACAAAAAGCTAACTAGGACATTAGGCAAGCACTCTACTAAGTCACAGTCCCAACCCGTGTGCACACATCAGTTCTTAATTTGGGTTAACTTTGGTGGTGAAATGGCCTTCTCCTTACACAATCCACAGTGTGCCTGCAATCCAGACAGTTTATCATAGGCGATGGGAACCATGAACACATAGCCACCGTGGAGCCTGTCGGGCTTTTCCACAGTAAGATTGTTCCTTTTTTTTTCTATACTCTTAACTTTCAGAAGGGAGTCCCTCAAAAGGTTGTTTGTTTGTTTTTTTTTTTTGCAATTTGTACAAACCTAGACATATCAAGGAAGAAGGAACCTTAATTGAGAAAATACTCACATCAGATTGCTTGTAGACAAGCCTGTAGGTCATTTCTTAAATTAATTATTGGTTTGGGAGGGCCCAGTGCCCTGTGAGTGAGAGTGTGTGTGTGTGTGTGTGTCTGTATATATATATATAAAATTTGTGCTAACATTTTGACTGAGCCTTTGAAAGTGAGCTGATAACCATTTACCCCAAATACATTAATCTCCCCAAAACTCCTCTCACAGCCATAACAAGTTGATCAATTTCAGGAAATTGAACATTAATACCACCTCTGTGCCGGGGTCTCTCCTTGACTATGAAGCTGAGCACATTGTTTAAGGCTCGTGTCACGACACACTGGGGAAACACGTTCCCAAGGGCTTGGAAACCAAAGAGGTGAGCCTGACAAACCTGGCTTTCTGCCTAGCAAACTTTCATGGCTGCTCTGTGGCCACCCAGGGGGACGAGGCCCGAGGTGCTGCAAGGCAGGGTCCTCACGAGATGGAGATGTGTCGGTTCACACTGATCGATCCCGCTCATGCTATCCCACTGCCTCCAGGCTTCCCCTCACCCACACTTTGTCGAAACCTCCTTTTAGAAATTCAGTTTGAGAGCAGGCTAGCCCATCCATTTTCAGGGTTGAGAGCAGGCTAGCCCATCCATGTTCATGGCCGAGACTCCTGACTGATGGGAAGTCTATCAACTGTGGGCTGTTGAGACAAGGGGACAGAGAGGAGGACCAACAGTTTGAAACTAGGAGAAATGCACAGGAGGAACTCCCATGAACAACAGGGTTGGTAAGCAGGTGCTCCAGCCACAAGCAGAAATGCAGTGCAGACAGTAGCCCCATCTGCCCTGGTCATTGCATGGCTTCAACAACATCTGCAGTTGTTTATTTTTGGATGGATTCACCAGGCAGTTCAGTGGGTGCAGGTTGCCTAGCATGCACAAGGCTCTGGATTCATTCCCCAGCAACCACTTAAACCAGGTGTGGTAGTGCAGGCCTCTAACCCCGGCACTAGAGAGGCAGAGGCAGGAAGACTGGAGATCCAAAGCCAACCTGAGCTACCTAGGGAGTTTGGACTAGCCGAGGCTACACGAGATTTAACTTTATAATTAACCTTTAAAACAGCTTCTTCCTTCCTGAATTGGGTCTGTTTTTGTGGGGTTCCCTTCTCCCATACAGCAGTTCTCCGCTGACTGCATACAGGGAAGATCTAGAGACCCTGAGCATCCATCAAGGCTCAGTTGGATTCTCTGAGGGTGGAAGCCATGTGACATCATCGAAGAGAAAACAAACCTCCAAAAAACTCTGATTACAAATGACCACGGTCTCCAGGACCTCTGAGGGTTCTTGGTTCAGGGGCTGTAGGCTGGAGCCAGGAACTGAGAGCTGGGGTTGGGGACTGGGGGCTGGGGGCTAGAGGCTGGGAGATGGGGCTGGGGAGCACTGGGACCTGGGAGATGTGTATCAGGAAATACTAGGTACTGAGGTTGAGAGATAGTGAGCGAGCACTGGGCACTGGATGCTGGGGAGCACTGGGAGGTGGGGAGCACTGGGAGGTGGGGAGCACTAGGAGGTGGGGAGCACTAGGAGATGGGGAGCACTAGGAGATGGGGAGCACTGGGTGGGGGGGAGGACTAGGAGATGGGGAGCACTGGGAGGTGGGGAGCACTAGAGATGGGGAGCACTAGGAGGTGGGGAGCACTGGGAGATGGGGAGCACTGGGAGGTGGGGAGCACTAGGAGACGGGGAGCACTAGGATATGGGGAGCACTAGGAGATGAGGAGCACTAGGAGGTGGGGAGCACTGGGAGATGGGGAGCACTAGGAGGTGGGGAGCACTGGGAGATGGGGAGCACTAGGAGGTGGGGAGCACTAGGAGATGGGGAGCACTGGGAGGTGGGGAGGACTAAGAGATGGGGAGCACTGGGAGGTGGGGAGCACTAGGAGATGGGGAGCACTGGGAGGTGGGAGATGGGTATCGGGGAGTACTAGGTACTAGGCTGGGGAGCACTGGACAGTGAAGCCAGGAGTTGGGGTGCAGTAAGAAGTCACAACAGAGCCCCAAGAAGCAGCTGGAAGTAAGAAAGACTTTGGGGGTTTTCTTCTTTTCCCTCCCTCTGCCCCTCCACCCTCCCTTTCTTCCTTCTCCCTTCCTCTTTTCCCTCCTCCCTCCCTCCCTTTTACTGTGGACAGTACCGCGAATTAACACTGGGCCTAGCACATCCTACAAACTACATAAGCTCTGGATCACTGGCCTACATCTCCAGACCTCTTTGTATTTATTTGGTGACAACCTGGTTTCCCAGGCTGACCTTAAACTATTGCAATAGTCCAGGCAAAGTCTGCCCATGGTGGCCATTGCCCCAGACTCTACAGTGGCTGGGACTACCAGGCTGTGGCTCTGGGCTGGCTTGTTTCAGTAACTTTCCAATTTGAGAGTGTTCACTGAACCAAATTTGTAACTGTTGGGAATTTCTCAGAACTGCGTCTGAGTTTTCTTTCCCTGGGAATGCTGTAGACTGGTGCTTCTTAAGCTCTTCTAGGTGCCGAAGCCATCTGCCCAGGTGCAGGCTGTGACTCAACGGGTTTCGCAATTATGAAATGCCGCATTTCTTTGCTGCTCAGATGACACCAGAGGAGCCGGTTCACAGACCACACTCCCAGCAGCGTCCATCGGCTCACAGCTCACTTGTCCCCTCCACCAGATACAGCTGAGGCAGAATCAGGGCTGCCTGAGGGGGACCGATGCTTCCCCTCGGGGTAGCTTCCTTCTTATTCCTAGACACCCACAGCGTTCTCTTCTTAGCTTAGAATTTTAGATCTTAAGTTACAAGCATTAGCAAGGGCGATGGCTACCCCTAGGGCGTCATGACCTAGAACCTAGAGTCCCAGTGAGGGACTGTCTGGGTCAGGTTGGCTTGAGGGCGTGTCTGCAAGGGACTGTCTTGATTGTGAGGGGGTGTGGGGTGTGAGGGAGACTGCCTACGGCAGTGAGTTTGTTCCCTGGTATGAACAAAGACTTGAACAACTGGGAAAGACAGAAAAGCAAGACAAAGGGAAAATAAGAGTTTGCTAAATAGAAGCTGGTGTTGGTACTTTATAGGACCCCTCTGTCTTCCTTCTCCCGTTGGTCGGCTTAGAGGCCTACCTCCATGCCTTTCCGCCATTTCTCTTTGAAAAATGTTTTCTGAACAAGAAGCTGCCATTTGGGGGAGTCTACTTTTGCTTTCCTGGTCTACTTCTGTCCCTCTGGCTCTCCTTCATCGATTGCCTTATTTGTTAAGGAAAGACGTGGCAGCCATGCCCGGTTCTGTGACCTAGGTTGTAGTTAAAGAGCAAGGTAGCTGAGGACTGGGCATGCGCATTGGTTCCTGCTCTTGACTGAGGATGCTCTGGGACAGCACTAGGCATGCGCATTGGTTCCTCCTCTTGACTGAGGATGCGCTGAGACTTGCTCAAGTTCCTTTCACCGTGACTTCTCTGAAAGAATGGCCTGGAAGAATGATCTAAAGGAATGCTTTTCCTCCTGGGTTGCTTTCGTCAGGGGACCAACAGAAACGAAACAAGAATCCGATGTCTGTTGGATTTCTGCACTAACTTTGTGCTCACCTCTCAACCATCAGGAATGCCTTGGAGATATTTCATTTTGCGTGGGTGTGGTTTGCTTAGTGGTTTTAGTGCCTGTGAGGCCCAGCTCCTTATAAGAGAACACCAGTCACTCCTGAAGATTTGCTATAGGCCTGGTACAAGCCTACGTTGTGGCTGAGATCTTGTTTCTTTATGTGTACATTCGTTACAACAAAAATGCCCAAATGCTTAAAGTCCCTGGAATGAGTTATTCCAAAAGAAACTAATTAGAATATCCAGACAGCATCATTTAAATCTGTACAGCATGCAAATAAATACAGCAAACAATGTTCAGTTCAAATGCGCCTCCACACAAACCCTGCGGTTACAGGAGACTCTCAGGAAAGGTAGGGAAGGCAGGGGAGCCGGCCTCACTTCAGTGTGCTCCTTACAAGTCATTACCCGACATTATTCAGTCCAGACCAAATTGACAGAAGACACATGGATGAGAGAAAGTGTGAAAAAAAGAAGGTGGTGGTTGTCACAGGGAAGGAGGACAGACCGAATGATGTAACTGTGTTGTCAGAGGAGGCGGGAACTTAAAATCGAACAGAAGTTGTAAATGAAGAAATAAGTTTAGGCTGGAGAGATGGCTGGGAGGTGACGAACAAGTACTGCTCCCACAGAGGACCCCAGGTTCTCAGCACCCACACTGGGCCGTTCCCAGATGCCTGTAACTCCAGCTCCAGGGCATCTGATGTCCTTTTCTGGACGCTTGCCAGTATCTGCAGTCACATGCACAGCATACAGACAGACAGACAGACAGACAATTAAAAAATTAAATGTTTTTAAAAGAAATACGAATTTTAAAATCTTTTAAGGCATAGAAAAGTAAAATTTAAAACCGGGAACTCCAGGGAGAGTTTATAAATGCACAGACTATAAGAGAATGCCGAATAGGGGTTGGGGATTTAGCTCAGTGGTAGAGCGCTTGCCTAGCAAGCGCAAGGCCCTGGGTTCGATCCCCAGCTCCGAAAAAAAAGAAAAGGAAAAAAAAAAGAGAGAGATGCCGAATAAAGATTAGAGCAAGAAGATACATTTTAAACTGGAAGTCATAGTTGTTATTAACATTTAACATTAACATCAAGATAAAAAATGAAGTCATCGCCTTAGCCAAAATGCCCCACAGTGGGGAGACAGAACCTGAAGAGACCTACTACCTCCAGTATATCAACAGGGCCCCCAGTGGAGGGACGGGGTCACTAACACACCTTAAACATTTTTGACCCAGAAATGCTCCTGTCTAAAGAAATTCGGGGACAAAAATGGAGCAGAGACTGAAGGAATGGCCAACCAGAGCCTGCCCCACCTGGGGGTCCATCCCATGGCACCAAACCCTGACACTGTTACTGATGCCATGTTGTGATTGCAGACAGGAGCCTAGCATGGCTGTCCTCTGAGAGGCTCTACCAGCAGCTGACTGAGACAGATGCAGATACTTACAACCAACCATTGGACTAAGGTCAGGGACCCCTGTAGAGGAGTTAGGGGAAGAACTGAAGGAGCTGAAGGGGGATGGTAACCCCCACAGGAAGAATAACAATGTCAACTAACGACCCCTGGGAGCTCCCAGAGACTAAGTCACCAACCAAAGAACATACATGAGCTGAGCACATATGTAGCAGAGGATTGCCTTGTCTGGCCTCAGTGGAAGAGGATGTCTAATCCTGTAGAGACTTGATGCTCCAAGGGTGGGAGCACCCTCTCAGCGGTGAAGGGGAGGGAGGATGGAATGAAGAACCCTGGGAGGGGGTCAGGGAAGGAAGGCATAATTTGGGATGTAAACAAATAAAATAATTAACTTTAAATTTTAAATTTAAAAATGAAATAGTTTAGAACATAAAATTCCAAATAAGTAAATATTGAAAGCCGACAGGGTAATAAGGTTAGATATGAATATGACATGAGAGGCTGATTCAAAGCCTGGGGGACAGGCTTAAACATACATAATATATATGGTACATTTGTGTGTATCTTAACCTTATCAGATATTATCAAAGTGCATTTTCAGAAAGCTTCAGAGAAAAAAAATAACAACAAAAAAAAAAAACAAAAAAAAACCAAAACCAAAACCTAGACATAGACAAGGAATAAGAAACCTTGGTCTCTGCCCTTCCGCAGGAGGCAGTTTTCCAAGGGACAGGGTAGTCTTCTGAGTCAGAAGTGTCAGAGCACAGTTGGATAGCTTAGTCATGGAGCTTTCCCCTCGCTCCCCTCAGTGAGTCTCAGGACAGCCCCAGACTAGGTAATCAGAGAGGAGACACTGGAGCCCTGGGCAGCCGGCTCACAGCTGGAGGCTCCCACCTGACAGGAGAAACTCCCTGGCTGCCAGCCAGCTGCTTCCCTCCTGGCTTATCGCCTCCAAATTTAGCCCACGCTCCAGTCAGAGGAAAGGACTCTGTAGCTCAATTCAGTGGCCAGCAGTCAGTCAGGGGCTAGAAAAAAAAACTAGGCACGGCCTTTAGGCTTTTAAAAAATGTGTTTACTCAAAATGTTTACTGGGTATGTCCCCTGCCCCAGCAGTGGAGTGGACTCCAGGTGTGAACCCGGGAGGTCCCCCATGACACCTAGCACCACAGTCTCAACAAAGGGTGGCAGATCAGGCTTGAAGAGCAAGGCTTGGTGCATGATTGTTTGCACGGATTTAATAATATCATCAAAAACCCACCTGCAGAAAGCTTTAAAGGAAAAAAGTACCTAATAATAATCACCATCACCATCATCACCATCACCACCATCATCACCATCATCACCATCATCATCATAATCACCATCATCATCTAGAAAGACACAAAGAGAGAGACCTTGGTCTTTGTCCTTCCCCAAAAGGCAGGTTTGGAATGTCCGTGCAAAGTGGACAGGTTGGCTGGACACGGTGGGAGACCTTTCCCTGTGCTGCTGGAGGGAGAGTAAGTACTGAGGAGGACTCACACTGGATGAGCAAAGACTGAGAGGGATGGGGGGCCATGCCTAACTCTCTCTACATGGGCGGGCTCCAACCAGGGAGAGCTGGAACTAAGCAGAGGTCTTGAGAAGAGCGAGAGAAAGATCTGGGCAGCCATCGAAACTGGAGGTGGAGCTGAGATCAACAGTCTGACTTCTGACCGACAGCAGCCAGGGACAAACAGAGGTGGAGAAGTCCCAGCCAGCACGCCACCAGGATGGACACGTACACAATGAATCACATGTCGCTTGGAGTCTCAACGCGATGGAAGACTGAACTGTCTCTGTCCACACTGCACATTCAAGAACAGCTTCCTACAGGGATGCTTGGGGTTCAATGCTTAACATCTCCAGGCAAGCACCCTATTTTTCTCCTTGAATACAGAGATCTCCAGCAGAATTACAGGTTTACAGTCACAGGTTTCGTCTGAGAGGCAGGTTCTCAAGTTTGTTGAAACAGTTGGTGACACTGCAGAAGTAGGTGCACACACGATCTAAGTTTCAGTTTGGCCAAGGAAAAGTACACGGTCTCCAGGCACCGTGCTGAAACAGCACCTGAGCTGCCATTGGTTGAGACGCTACGCCGTTCTTGACATTTTCTAGGTCAACATTACTCACTTACAGGAGCTGAGACTCTCTAAAGTCAGAGGTCATTCCAGGGAAGGAAAAGGCAGAGGCAACAGGGCCTTGAGTCACAGGTGAGCAGATGTCTATAGTCTCAAAGCCCCGGCTGAAAAGCGGACAGCCAGTGTTGGCAGAGAGGAGCAGACGCCGTGAGCATGCGCAGCAGCTGCGGCCACTGACGAGACATTCCCCAGGGCCATCTGAGAAGGGACATTTTCTTAAGACTTCATAAAATTATCTAAAAAATAATGTGTATGCTTGAGTGTAGGGAGGGGTGTGTGCGTGCGTGCGCGTGAGCGGTCAAAAGAGGGCATGCGGAGCTGGGAACAGAACTGGGGTCTACTGATAGAGTAGCGCTCTTTCCCGAGCCCCTGAAGGGGTCTGGGTTCTCTCACTCTCAGAACCACAGGTCTGAGTGAGTATCCCAGAAGAGTTGAGCTGAGAAGGGAGCCCACAGGGCAACTTCCTGCCATCCCTTGGGATGTGGCCTTAAGTTGTAAGTTAAGGCAGAATGGCAGACGATGATATAGTTCACTCCTTCGACACGTGGAGGATCTGCAACAAGATGCTAATCACTAAGATGGAGATTTAAAGGGAGGGCTAAGCACAGGGGAGGCTGTGTTGAGTTTTGACTAAGACAGTTATGCAAGTTTGCACGGATGAGGTACGATTTCTGCCGAGTTTTGAAGCATGCGTGGGAGGCCTCTGAGTGGAAATTATTCTATCAATGACAAAACTCAAAGCCTGAGGGACAAGTGCTAATGACATGTGACTGGGGCAGCAAGTACACCCATCTTTGGGTTGGAGAAAGAGGAAAGAGAACAGAACAGAGTAGGACTTGAACCGCCTGTCGAACTGAACCAAGGGCCAGTGGCCCATAAATCCCTAGGCAATCTGAGAGTTCAGCTCGACACAGAACTATAGGGGCTCTGGGCAATTTTTCAGAAACGGCTTGATTGTGGGGTTTGTGACTACTAACTCTGTAGATGTCAGTGCTATGTTGCAAGGCGTAGACAAACCTGGAAGACTTCATGTCCTAGGGAGTCCCCAGCTGTTCTTTGGGTACCCTTCCTTTTAGACTTTAATGATGCTGGCTGTACTGGGTTGGCAGAGGTGGGTAAAGACGTGTAGGAGAGTCTAGAGACAGTAGGTGAGGGATGGCGAGGGGTTGGGGGACAGTGGTTGTGGGAGCAGGGAGTCAGTCTTCTTCATTGTCACCTGCCAAATGCCAGGCCTTGGGGCAGGTCCCGGGACCCACCAATCAATGAGGGCAACAGTTACAACCCCTGGCCAGCCAATCAGAGTTGCTACAGCCGTGCATGTGACGAAAGGTCCCAACCAGGTCCCTCTAATCCACGTGGGGATCAGGGGCCACACGGGCAACCAAGTGCAGCTTTTTAGGGACCCCGTCCTCTGCTTAAATATGACTGGTATTCTCAGCGATAAGCAGGGACCAGAAACGTCTTTAAATTTCAGCTCTATAGGATTTCATTAACAGTAAGTTTTCACATAATTTTAAACATCATTTGGCTAATTGTACCATGTTGGGGCTGGGGAGGTTGCCACCAAGTCTGAGCATCCAAGTCTGTTCCCGGACCCACATAGTAGGTCCTTCCTCTGACCTCCCAGGTGCATGAACACCCACTGAGTGCAAGCCATTCTGACGTCGTGAGAGAAGGTTTTGTTTTCTTCCTTCCAACCATCCATCCTTTATCTCCCACTCTGCTGCCCCTCTTTTTGAGACAGGGCCTAACTCTGTAACCCTCTCCAGCAGGGAACTCGTGTGTAGCTCAGGCTACCCTCAAACTTGCCACAATCCTCTTGCCTCCGGTAACCAAGAGCTGTTTGCCTAAGTGAGGTTACTTCTTGTCCTTGTTTAGTTGAAGTGCTGGGGAGTAAACCTACGACCCCTTGCATTTCAGGACACAAGGCCAGCGTTCTACTGCTGCACTAAAGCCAAAGGCCCTACGTGAAGTTTCTTAATGCTTTAACGTCCACCCAAAGTTATAGGAAACCCCTCACCGCCATTATCATACCGGATCTTTCATTTGCAGGTACGAACGCTGGTGGCTTCTGCCTCCTTCCCTAACTTGTCGACTTTATTACTAAGCAATGCAGCAGGCTGATGGCCGCACACAGGAGAGGAAGCCCAGGGTAGTGCAGGGAAAATTAATTCCTAATGCCGAGTGGGTTTTGAGTCTAGTGCCGTTGTCTCTGGAAGCAATCCGTTTGAAATGACTGCCTATTCATTCATTCATTCATTCATTCATTCATTCATTCATTCATCCTCACAGTCTGAGTGAGGGTCAATAAACACTTATAAAAGGCAGTTACACCCTGGGGAGCACAAGCCATGTTCAGGGTGATACAGGTTAAGGAGAGAAGCAAATTAAGTCCTGCTGGGGCTGGCTTACCTGTTGCCTACTGCAGTCTAGGAAAGGTCCATCCAGAGTGGCATTTGAATAAAAACAAAAAAAGCAGGGAAGACGTTAAATGTATCTATCGGGGCACTTTGGTGAGCCAGGGCAGAGGGGTGCTGCAGGCCGAGGGACTGGCAAACGGAGACTTTGTGGGAAGGAAATGGTTCTCAGGAGCAGGCAGGAGGGAGGGGAGAGGAGGTAACCAAGGCCAGGGAATGGGTGGAGTAACTAGACAGACACTGCATCACTGGTGTCTTCTTCCTAAGAGTCAGGTAAAAAAAAAAAAAAAAAAAAAAAACGCAGGAAGGCAGAGGAAGGGTCCCTAACTGGCAACGATAGCAATTGATTGGCAAATCACCTGAGTGACTCGGTTGACACCACCAGAAGGGATCAAGTTTGTATTGATGAGGGATGTCTGTGCCTGACGCCGGAATTAAACACGTTCGTCGATTCAAGGTTAGAAAACCTCTGTGTTTTTACTACGTAATATTAACCATTTTAGGCCAGCAGCTTAAGAGGATGGGGGGGAGGGTTTCAACTTCAACTACAGAAAACCATGCATATATGTCACCAGAAGCAAACTCAAAGTTCCCTGCCTTGTTTTGTCTGTCCCTAGGGTGGCACTCTTGTGTCCTTCAGACTACAGAGTAACCTGACTTGTCCAGATATCACCATCACCTGAGATCATTTCCCATCACGTGACCGAATCCTAATTTGCAAGGGAGCGATGGTGCTAAAATAGCTTTTGCAGCATCCTGGGGAGAATTATGTAAAAAGCAGTAACCCTCCCCCCTCCCAACACCTCCAATTCATTCGTTTTGGGACCATTTATAAATGTGTTGCAGAAAATGTTATACAATCAAAGAATATGGTCACTTCAAAAAGTCAACGTCTAAGACCAGATGATTTTTCCTGGAGGAATTGGTAAATAACACCATAATTAAAACAACCCATCCTTTAGCCTGAATTTATTTTACCCACTAATCAAAATCCACTAATTATATCCCCCCACAAACACACACACACACACACACACCACCCCTCATTAGGAGGAATCTGCTTTACTAATCTGCACGTGAGGCCGGTTCAAGGGATGCCCAGGCTGCAGGATTTACTCCATGCTCCCCAACCAGGAAGGCTGAGAAACTGCAGCGTCATCAGCTGCAGGAGCCCGAGTCTCTAAGGCGTCCGCGCAAGCGCATTGAGCCTCGCCCCGCCCCCTCTCACGTGCGGCTCAGCGTGCGCAGTGACACGTGTGAAAGCACGCGACCATGCAAGGCCCAAAGAGCAGGCTGTACCGTGAATTCGGGGGTGGGGGGGTGGAGGATGACATCATCTCCAGTCTTGTCGCTAGGCAACCTGAGAAGGCGTCTCCCAGCCCAGAGAAGCTCTTTGCAGCTCCAAAGGCTGAGACCATTGTGCTCCTTCTGACCAGCTTTACAATGAATGAGCAAACCCAGCGCTCAGCAGTGTGGTATTACACTCAGTGTGTCTGCAGAGAATCTACCGGTGTGGGCTCGTACAATTGGGTGTCGCTGTCTGTCGGGTCACGTGCGGTTTATACAGCTGTTTTTACAGTATTGCTCCAGATGGCTCAGGCATGGAAACGGAGTCCTCCCCTACCTAGTTTTCCTAATGTATCTGGAGTCTGGGTAATGCCATGGTTTCGGAGGGTTTCTGAGGCACAGAGCAACTCAAGGCAGTTCAGGCAAAGCTACTAATGTTGGGTCCTGGGAGGCGCTGGGAGGCAGATTTTATTACAGAACTGCTCACCACATAGAAAGGTGCTGGAAATCGAACCCTAGCTAAAGTTCACCCAAAATAACCTATATAAAATCTGCAGGGGACTGGAAGGTGGCTAGTGCTTCCTTAGGATGCCCCAGGCTCAGAGCTCAATCCTCATCACCTCAAGGACAGACAGACCAACAGTCAGACAGACAGATGTGATACTGACATGTATGTATGTATGTATGTATGTATGTATGTATGTATGTATGTATGTAATGTATGTAACAGGAGTAGGTGTGATTGACATTTTAGCCAAGTAGGTCAGCGGTTTTAATCTCATGGAGTTTGAGTCCAGCCTAGATTAGAATAGTAAGATAAACATCAAAACCCAAGGGGCTGCACGAATGGTGTATGTGCTCTTAACATGGAGTTCAGGTCCCAACTCTCAGGCTAGGTGGCTCACAACCACCTGTAACTCCAGCTCCAGGGGATCCAGTGCCTTTTCTGGGCCTCTGTGGGGCAGGGACGGACGGACGGACAGACGGATGGACACACACAGAGAGAGAGAGAGAGAGAGAGAGAGAGAGAGAGAGAGAGAGAGAGAGAGAGAGAGAAAATATCCTGTGTCTTCCTATCTTTCACACAGGCTCAAAATCCTTTCCCTAGCTCTAAATTGTTTAGTTCCAGGTCCCTTTAGTCAGAAAGCTCTTGGCTGAGTGAGGGCTGCAAGGGGAGAGGAGGACAAACAGGAGCCAGATCATGTGTAGACATGAAAACCCTCAGGCACACATTTCTGGGTGTCTCCAAAGTGGGGGGGGGGCGTCAAGAGACTGGAGCACCGTCACGGACTTCAGAACTGATCCCTCAGGATTTCGCCTCATGTGCTGCTCATCCTGCTGCTCTGTGGGTGCCTGCCAGACCTGTCTCCCCCACCCCTGCCCCCTCCCCACTACATTGTTGGAATCAACACACCATCCCTCTGAAGGTCATGTGTGGCCTAGCTCAGCTCAAACCTGACTCTCCACACTGACCCAGAATAAAGAAGCGTGACTTTGACCCAGCAAATCTGCTTCCAATCTTGGTGGTCCTGGCAGAATTCCTTGCCTGCACCCTCCCCCTGGGGTTGTTTTTGAAAAAGTAGTCCTTAGAATGGCTGTCTTCTCCAGTCACCGAGTGAGAACTTGTTACCCTCACCATAGGGACAGAAGTCACCACGGGGTACGCATGCTTGTTCTGTGCTTAGAATACATGCCCGCAGGAGGCATCGTGAGATGCAGTTTCCCCTTCTGCACCACAGTATCCTTACACAACAATACAGCTCTATCTCCCACTGCAGTGGAAGGGTCCGTGCCAACCGAGGGTCCATTCCCACAGGAGATTCTGAGGCTAGGAGCAGACAGGGCAGTCAAAGATCTCAAGGGACAGAGAAATTAGGAAATCCTCGCTCTGACCTCAAATTTAATATTACTCATGAAACTGAAAGCGTAGCACAAGACAGGCTGGGCCAGAGTCTTTTCATGAACTCTTGTCCACTCTGCAAAACCCGGTCAGTCCTCCAAGCCGTGTGTGTCCCACTTGCCTAAAGGAGGTTAGCAAACCCAGCTGACCACAGAGTCATCTGTGTCCCCTCTTATGTTATTGTGTAGTTTGTTATAGTACTTTCCCGTGACCCCTATGACAATGAGGTCCCAAGGTTAATATTTCATACTCCAGTACTTTCTACAACCTCTTCTCTAAGAGCAAAATATTTGCACGGCCCCCATACCTACTGTCTTCAACCTGTAGGCTCGAGAGGAAAAGGGTATGTGCAGTGGGCCTGAAGCTTCTCCCTCGAGCCGCCGTGGGTGTGTCTGAACACACTGGCACAACTACCGACCCAGACAGCGTCCAGGACATTCTTGCTGGACCCGTACCCACCATGTAGGTGTTAAAACCCAGAAAAAGGGTCCAGGGTCACCCATGAATGGAAACACTCAGCCGATCTTCACTAATGCCCTGCTCTCACTGACCTGAAAGAAAAAAGCACCCAGCCAATTTCTTAGTCGTGAAATGAGAATGTTGTTCTTACTGTCTGCTCTCTTCTGAGACCATTAGCACCTGGCTTTTATTTTTTACCTAAAGAAGTAATGGGAAGGTGCACAAAGCATCTGTAGATTTCAAATAATTTCATGTGGAGCACCGCTGAGAACCTCTAAGTTTTAGAAAACAGAGATAGCTTGAGGAAGAAACCGTCCTGAGATTATAAGTGTGCACTGATTTGCTTAGAGCAGGGCCCTCAGGGGCCTCTGCCTGAACCTATTTACTCCCATTTTAGACTCGTGTGAAATTGGGTGTGGTTCTGTCCCTGCTCACAGTAAACAGGCACCAAATCAGGTATGCACCGGAGGCGTCTCTCTGACCACTGAGAAGTGACAGTTAGCAGACTGGCTGGGGAAGGAGGCTGAAACCCTGGAAAAGCAGATGTGGCCAGGTGTGGAGGTGCCTTTAATCTCAACACTCTGAAGACACACAGAGAGGCAAGTGGTCTATATGGGAGTTCCAGGCCAGCCAGCGCTCCACTATGAAAACCCTGTCTCAATATAAGTAATCTGATACAACTGCTTCACAGGGGCGGGCCCCAAGTGCAGACACACACACACACACACACACACACACACACACACACACACACACGTAATCACATAAAAGTGACATTTCAACCCCTGAATCATTAGAAACATTTAACAGGTATAGGGTAGTTTTTCTAGAACATCCCAGAGGATAGATATAACAAACTTTTAGTATGCTTTTTTTTTTCCAAAGGAAAGAAAAAAAAGCATTAATCTAGAAGCTTCTGCTGTTTGTGGGGGTATCTCAAGATTCAGAGTTTTAAAATATCAGCTCTTTTTAAAGTATAGTTTAGAATTTGTTTGGAGTTTGTTCCAACTGTACAAGAAATACAATTTCAAGATAGGCACAGAATTCTGAGACTAGCACATTTGCAGTGCAATCCCTGGTTCCCCAGAAAATGAGATTTTCTGTCAGTTCTCCACCAAATTCACCCATGAAAAGCTGGCACTCGGGGTAGGAATGAGCAGATTGTAAACCTCTCTAGAAATTAACATGAGAATAGTTGGTAGAAGGCTTCACTCTATTGATATGAAGGATCAACAGGTTAAAGAAAAAGTTTTTAGTAAGAGATATACCTGCTGAGGGGAAAACAAATGCCTCTTTCACATAAGGAAGCTGCTAGTCTTAAACCACTCTGTTCATCTCTACCTGAAATCAAAAAAGCCTTTAAGGTCTGTTTGCCCAGTCCTGTCTTCCCAAAGTCTCCCTGGAGGAGCAGTCACCTCCCATGGAGAGGACAAACATGGACTGACCAGTGACAGACAGGACCAGGCCAAGGTGCTACTCCCAAGCTAGGAATCACAGATGTCCTGGTCCCTGTAGTCAGTAACCACATTCAGTCAAAGTGCTTTCACAACCATGGGACTAGAATGCCGGTTAAGACGGCTGTGGTTTCTAACACCTTGAAAATGTAAATTTCAGCTGGGTGGTGGGGACATTTATAAATTCAACATAGTTTTCTAAGTCTATTTGTGCAAAACTGATGAACACTAATTCGTAGTGTTAAGTTGGAAGATCCCACGATGCACTAAGTTCAGCTGATGTTTCAAGTCTACCTCCTTAGTGAGTTCTGACTCAGCTGTTAATTCATTAAAATCAACCAATGACTCAAATAACAGCTTCCAGAAGCTGAGGGCCCAGATCAGTGGTAGCACTCTGGCCCCATTTGCACAAGGTCGTAAGTACCGTCCCTAGAAACACACGAGATCACGTTTTCAGATGTAATACCGAAAAGACTATTTTTATTTTCTGCCCTAACTTCGTAATTTTATCATGTTGCTATTTATAATCTCAGACTGAATAAGCAACCTATAAAACCTGGCCAAAGTAAAAAAAAAAAAAGTTTCTATTACATGTTACAAAACCATGCAAATGTCAACTGTTGCAACTTCTTTTCAGCTATGACAATAATGGCAAAAAAAAAATGTAGCTGGAAACGGTTAAAATGTAATTTTTAGTTTAGGGCAGGCCATCTTTCTTGGGACTCACATCAAGGCTCTCTATACAGCCTCCAGCTGACAGCATTAGCTGAATTTTGTTTCCTTTGTCCCCCTGGTTGGTTTGCTGAGTTTCAGGAGTTTTACCCAATCAAAAAGAGCATCCTTGGCCTAGAAGGCTTCAGAGGATGAAGTCCTCAAGTGGGGATAGACACTGGGCCTGGCCACGCTCCGGCTAGTGCCACTGTGACCTTGCCTGACTTTCTTCCCTTACAAAGTTCAGGGGGCTGCCCTAGCAGACTTATGAGCTGTGGCTTTGGGTTTACCATGCCTTGTCAGCTTGTCACAGTCAGCAGAGGGAGTGCTTCCCCTACATCTTAGAAACTGTTACCTTAAGTCAGGGGTTCAACACCACCACCTAAAGAAAGTGGACAGCCCTTTGTCTCGAAGCACCTTAATGATCTTGTGCTGGAGAAAAGTCTACAAATTGTTTCCTGAACTCCAAGGCCAAGTCCCATACCAGGGCTACTTTGTAAAAGTTAAGGCAGCAAAATATATGCATGAATGAAACATCCCCTGCCCCCCCAAGGGTTTCAGACCTGGGCAGAAGAGAAACACCAGACTACACAAGAGAGGGTATCTGGGGTCACCAACCCAAACCTGGTAAATCATAAAAAACTAGCTCATGGGGCCTAAGGTGAACAACCCCCCAGTGGTTGCTAGACTATTCCTTCTGTGGTTTTCATTAAGATAGACTGGGACAAGTGAGGACACAGGGCCCAAGACACAGGACTCCAGGAATCTCCCTGGAGAAACCAGTGGTATAAAAAAACAAACAAACAAACAAACAAAACAAAAAACAAAAAAAACCCAAAAAACAAAAAACAAAACCGAAACCAGACAGAAAATGTCTGAGTACACTGATGGTCAGCTGTCTCTGAAAACTCATGGGGTAACCAGTACCATTTAATTATTAGACCACCTCATATCATATATAAAGATTTTATTCCTTAGTAAGAACTTTTAAATCACAAAATAGTGTGGCAATATTTAGGTAATATGGAGTGCTGAAAATACTAGAATATAAAGATAGTTTCTAGCTTATCTTTACATACTAAACTTGTCTAAACCAGCTGGTTTTTCTTGCAGATAATATTTTTATTTGTTTAATAATTTAAGACAGCGTAAGCTTGCACCAAGCAGTAGAAGCATTGTGACCAAAGTGCAAACATTTCACCAAGTCCGCCCCAAAAGATATTTTAACTCAAAATATCACTAGCAGGTATCTTCTCCCTACAAAAATAGCATGTCAGACATCATTAGTTGGGAGTATTAACAGCTATGTACATACGGCCGCCTTGGTAGGCTAAGAAGTTTAACGTTGTTTAAACACAGCGTTTGAGGCAAACAGTAGCAACAGCAGCAGCAAACGGACCCGAACACTCACAGACCCAGATAACTTTCTTCACTCTAGACTATTGTGAATCACTCCTTATGTAACATTCAAGTGAGATTTCTCAGTGCTACCTTGGCAACAAACTAAAAATATCTAGACAAGGTCTCGGTTTTTGCCTTATTTTAAAAAGCTTTCTTCCTGATTATCTGGTGTCTGGTTTGGTCTCCCGAAAAATACATAGAGACTTGAGAGAGCGAGGCCTGGCAGGGCCTTCTACATGTTCACAGCACTTCCCATCACAAGGGACCACAAGCCCCTCTCTCCACTTCTGTCATCTAAGAATTCGACAATCAATAGGTTTGGGCTTGTCTTTTTCCAGCCCAGAGCACTTTAACACCCCACCCCACCCCAAACCCCAGTAACATTACAAAAATTTGGGACCATGATGGATAAAATAACGAGGGATCAGAAACACAAATATATAACCTATGACATATATCTGTGAGTTGAGACATGGGACAAAGGGGTTGAGGTCAATTTGTCAATAAAGTGCGAGCAAAGGCGCCACGGGCTCCAAACTCCCTCTTCCAGCTCCCACACTGACACAGTGCCTGAAGATGGCCCCAACTCTCAGTTTCTCCCAACAGGTGCAAGGTATAAAGACACCACTCCAGCCACCTCACAACAGGGCAATGGCATCCTCACTTCTTTGAAAAAGAGGTACCTTCCAAAAAGCTGAAGAATACAAAATACTGACACGTCAATGTAACTTTCAGAGACCCTCAGTTAATGGGTCACCTCCTAAGGGGACAGACAGGGGACACAGCTACTGTTCCAGGCCTGGGTCAAGGAGCCCTGATACCAGGCACTCTAACTGGTTCCGCGTGGCTCTCCCACCCCAGACTCCTGAACCAGGGTCTATGTTTGGAAACAGAGAACGTGAACTAAATGTAAGGGAGGGTAATTTAAGATAACCAGTATTTCTCAGGGAGGCTCTGTGACAGCAGGGATGGGGAAGGGAGTGTCAAAGGGTAGAGGGTGGGGTGGCAGAAGGGTGAGAAACGGGCAAAACAGGAACTCCAAACATACACAAAACACCTGTTTTTGTCCTAAGCCTGTCGAGCAGAGCATCTCTTACTCTTCCTCCCTGGTACGCCTTAGGGGATGTTTGAACTTGGAAACCTGGCGACTCCTCAGGAGCCCCCTGCCCTGTTCTGGAAGGAATGCTGGGTTCAGGGGGCGTCCTTGGCCGGCTGCGTGGCATCTTCCTGAGAGCTCTCTGGGTTCACGGCGTGCGGCAGGTGGGTGCGGCTATGCGCGTGCTGGGGGCGCAGCGACCCCGGGGGCGCCACCTCGTGCGCCAGGAATGGGGCACCAGCGGCCGAACCTGCCTTCTCCGGGGGTGGCGATAGCACGGACGACAAGCAAGGGAAAGCGGCGGCGGCGGCAGCGGCGGCTGCTGCGGGGATGCCGGGATACAGCAGCGGGAAGGGCGCGGCCGCCGCGGGGTACAGATACTTGTCCAGGCCGCTCTTGTCTAGCCAGGGCTGTACGTAGGCGGCGGCGGACGGCGACAGCAGGTAGAAGGGCAGGCAAAAGGGCGCGGCGGCGGGCTGCGCGAAGGGCGCGCCCCCGCCCAACGCCACGAGAGAGCCGAGCAGCGCGGGCTCCGGGCCCAGGAGCGCGCCGCGCGCCTCCAGCTTCAGCCTCTTGGGCGCAGGCGACGGGTCCCCGGGTGGCTCCTGCTTGACGGCGGCGCGGCCCTGCTCCGCCTCGCCTCCGTAGCCGCTGTCGGTGTCCGTGTCGTGCTCGGGCTCCGTGCCGGGCTGAGTCCGCTGGATGACCGGCACGCAGCGGGCGACGCGCTCGGAACCCGAGGCGGCTGCAGCCCCAGCGCTGCAGGGCGCGCGCCCAGGGCCCCTGCCCGGGGTCACCTGTGGCGTCAGAAGCTGGGTAGCCATGGCGTGCAGGTGGCTGACGAGCTGTGCGCAGCGCGGTTCCCTGGGCGTCCAGCTCTCAAAGCGCGCGAGGTATTGCAAGACTTCTTTGGCGCAGGTTTGAAACCCCGAGTGGAACGCATCCAAGTCGGCCTGGACCGGCGATTTCAGAGAGCGCTCCCCTAGGGTGCACGGGGGAGGGAGGCGAGAAGAAAAACCGCGGCGTTAAGACATCTGCTCATCACGTGGGCCCTGCGCTGCCTACAGTGAGCTCGGCTTTTCCTGGGCATTCCAGCGATATAATCCGCAGACTGCCGAGAGGAGGGGGTGGCGCGGTGAGGCGCTCTCCTCCTGGCTGAAAAACCCAACTGGAGAGGTGCAGCCGCCACTTTAAATAAAAACGGGGCTCCTCCAAGCTCTGCAGAAAGCCTTTGGGATGCTCTGGGTACTTGGCACCAAAGGGAAAGAGGCGATGTTCACCAGAAGCAGGACGCAGCGGGGAGTCCTAGCATTGCGCCTCCAGTGTTACCCCGTTTCGTATCAGGGCAAGCTGGCTTCCTCAGACCCACTTACCATTCTGTAAAGCAATTATCTTCTGATGCTGCTGCTCCGTTAAGGCTGTTAAAGCTTTTAAGTGCTTCAAAGTTAATTCCAAGACTACTGCTTTCTCCAGATGCCCCAGTGTCTGCAGTGGTGCAACAAAGAGGGGGAGACAGGGGTTAGTTTAAAACACGCAATTTTATTTGATTAGCCTTCCACGCAGCCCAGCAACTTAGGCGCGCGCGCGCGCGCACACACACACACACACACACACACACACTCTACTGGGAAGGAAGCTCTGCTCAGCTCCTCACAGACAGGTCATCAATGATTTCTGCCATCAGCCTGGAGCCCCTGTTCTGAGTCCCTGGGAAACTCTTAGTTACAGCACAAGTTAGAAGGCAGGCCTCTTAATATTTATATATTTTTTTATCCTATCTCTGGGAGTTATGTCAGGCAAATACACCCCGGAGACCACCAAAGAATGAAAATGTGCATCTTACTGTCAATTTCAGATGTTCAGGCAGTAAGTCTTTCAGCTGAGCAATACATTCATTAATTCGGTCTCGTCTCTTCTTTTCTATTAATCTGTGCGGTAATTTGTAGGTATCCTTCATAACGAGCCAGAGAAAAGACACAGCAGTAAGATTCATTCACTTACTGGATAGAACCCTCCCACCCCAACCCCCAAACACACTATGTAATGAACTAATGCCCAGAACTCTCTCCTCTAGACTTCTAAAATGCAATTTAAATTCAGGTGCGGTGTTGAATATCCCCCGGAGTATCAAGCAAGCCACTTAAAATTCACAGTTAGGAAAGCTCAGGGCTGGAATATATTTGCGGGCAGAGTTTCCTTGCGAAATCAATGGCCCTAATTAACTATCCAGGCAGGTTATGGGAAACTTAGGACTTACCTTGGTGTCGTCTCGCTTCAAGCTCCTTTTGGGTTTACACATATACAAAGAGGAATAGTCCAGTCTGCAAAAACAGAAATCAGCATCAGGCTCCCATTCCGGGAGGGGCTCTGCCCTCACCCGCTCCATATCACTTTGTGCAGGGGGGAAAAAGCCAAACCGACGCCTAGACAGATATTCGCAACGGTGCGTACACCTTACCCTATAAAATCCCTATGTTCCAGTAACTGTCTCTCTTGCAAATGAGGGATTCCTTCGTCCATGTTCAATGGCTGTCCGTTTCCTCCGTTTCGATTTGGAGGGTTCTGTCCTGTGATCCGTGGGACGGTCGTCTGGAGAGATTTTGGGGGGTTGTGTGCGTCTCCAGGCTGTCTCGCTCTCCCTCTTCAGTGCAGTATTGAAAGTGTGAAGCAGTTGGCCGCCCCTCCGCCCCGTGCTCGCTCGCTCGCCCTCTCGCACACCCGCGCGCGCACACCCGCGCGCACACACGCACTGCGCTGGTAGTTTGCTCTCACTCCGGGCAGTGTTTGGCCACAGGGCACGCGCGTCGCCGGCCAGACCAGCACCCAGCTCACGTGCGGAACGTACCATCCGCGGTCCAGCCTAGAGGGGGGCGGGGAGGAGGGGCCGGGAGGGGGCGGGGACACCTGATTGGGGCCACCTGGAGGGAGCGGCCACCCGGCGAGCCGTTCGTCTTCCCCGAGGCGCTGCAGAGCGCGGGGGCGGGGCGGGACACGGGGCACCCCCGGCTCGACCGGCATCTCGGTGCAGAACCGTGGACGTGGCCTTTTGCTTTCCCACCGATTGCTCTTGGTTTGGGCCAGAGAAAGAACGCGAATTCGTGGTGGCTAAACTTGAGCGGGGAAGGAAAATTCGGAGCCTTTGCTCATCGCTTACTGGCCAGGCGTGAAGGGGGGTCGGATAGAATGACGCCCTCTAGGTCAGGCTGGAGGTCTATCCTGAAAAGGGGTGACTTGCAATTCGCTCCCCGGATTTAAGAACAGTGAAAATGTAGATAGACACTGATTCTGAATGTCGCATTCCAAGTGGTTTTGGCAACAGTGTCCCCGGGCCACCTAAACTTCCCGCAGCAGCCGGAATTGCGGTGCCACTAATCACAGAGGCAGATGACGTTTGGTGCCTCGGGTGCTCCCGGGGGAAAGCAGGGAGGGGGAAGGGTGGCACGGAGCGGGAGGCACACAAGGACTGCTGCGGGAAAGCCACGCAGTCGGGTCCTGCCCGCCCCAGCCCGCGAGACGCCGTGCTGCCTCCCGCCTCCCTCGTGCGATAAGCCACGCCGAGAGTGTGGCGAGCCCACGTTTACTACTGGCACCTCCGCGGCCTCCCTCCTTAATCCTGTCTCCAGCGGGTACCAGCACAGGGCCGGCAACGTGATGCGACCTGCAGCGGCTGCCACATCAGCGCGCAGGGATGCCGTGCGCGCGCCCCGTGTCCTCGGGAGCTCGGTCCACACGGCCGGGGACAGCCGTCCCCAGGTGCCCAGTGTCCCCGCAACTCTTGATAAATACGAATCTGAATTCCATCGGGGGATGGGGGTGGGGGCGGGAGACTCCGGGTTTCTCCTAACACTGAATTGATAATCAACGTTTCCTCTCGGACATTCGCGATTGCCCGTGGCACGTGGACACAGAAGGAACCTGGGCCCCAAATGCACGCGCACTGAAGCGCATCAGGGCCAGGGCAGCCGCGCTTGGGTTCCGGGGACGGATCTGGGTCGCGGGCCAGGGCGGCTGGAGCGGGTCACGTGCTGCGGAGCCTCCTCCTGGCCTAGCCGCGCGGCGGTGGAGCCCGAGTCCTGGGCGGAGCTGCTGGGATCAGTTCCTTTCCAGCACCCTCCAGGGTTCCTCGAGTAGGACGACACGGCTTGTTTTACAACAGGCAACTAATGATAATAGTGAAAGTGATTTTTAAATGCAGATTTGGACATTTATCTTAAGCCCTAACCCCCATCTCTTGCCTCTAAGTGGTTGAGCTTTCTGATTCTGAGGCAAGGGAGAGCTCCCAAGGGCTTATCCATGCAGTAAAGCTCCCGGCTTCCTCTAGTTCTTAACTGACCAGGTTAGGTAGCTGCGCCGGTGGCTAAGGTGAATTAAAACAGAATAGCAGCAATAACACCCCCTCTGTCGTCTGGATGTCTGAAAGTTCGCGGCTCTCCAAACATACTGTAGAGCCAATCTCACTTTTAAAGTGATGGGAGAGAGTCAGAGGGATATATAAGCCTTGTCAGTACACAGGAGTCTCAGGCCATCATCTAGTCAAAGGGACTAAGCTGAAGCCAAATAGGGACTAGAGGGGTGGGGGAGGGGGGTTCAGGGGTAGCAACAGGAACCTTGGGGATCTAGGGGAGGGCCAGAGGTGAGCTTGTAAACTCACCCCTCTGAAAAGACTCCTGGATGTGCCTTCAACCTTCCCTCATAAGGTTTTCCCCTCCCTGGCTCCCCGCCCTTCTTACCCACATTCTTAATTCTGTAGTCAGCACTTCTGTAATCTCTTACACTTCTGATACCAGCTGACGATGTAAGTTATTGGCCTTTTGCCCATTTTATCTGATAGATAGATAGATAGATAGATAGATAGATAGATAGATAGATAGATAGATAGATATGCATGCCATGGGTGTTTTTTTTTTTCTTTTTTAAAGATGGGGGTCTCACTGTGTATCCTTGGCAGGGCCTGTAACTCCCTGTATAGACCAAGCTGGCTGAACTCCAGCCTGCCTCTGCTTCCAGAGTGCTGGAATTGAAGGTGTGTACCATCACGCCGGGCTGTTGCACAGAGCTCAGCTTTAATCACCACTGTAAACATTGTTGCTTCTTTCTCCTGCTTTCCTCTCTCTTGCAGCCCATGCTCACCTTTGGGCTTTTCTTTACCTCTTTTTTGCCCCCTGCTCCCCCTCCCCGTTCTTCCTGCTAAATGTTGTCTTTCCCCTAGAGTTTTGTTCTGTGTTCTGTTAGCCTTCTGTGTCTAATCATTCTTCCCAGGACACTTCCTGCATGCTCATCCTCTGCCTTAAACTTGAGTCTGTTGCCACTTCTGTCCCAAACTCTTGCCGGTGGGGACCATTTGATGTCCTTTGATGCCACCAAATGTCCCTTGACAGCAAGAAAGCCATAGCAATAGCTAACAGTCACACAGCATTTGGGATTACAGTAGCAGGTTCCGTGCTAAGAGCTTCTCAAGCGTGACTTCACTAATGCTTCCTGCGACCCTATAATGTTTTGATGCTGGTATTGGTGCCTCTGCAGATGCCATGATCAGCCAGAGATCAGCTTGTGCACAAGCTTTACGCGTTCATGTCAGGTCTAAGTGCCCACTAGCCGACTCACACCTGTTTCTCCGCTTACCAGTCTGAGAGTATTCGTAGGGACACACGGGGGAGATGGGGGGGAGGAGAGAGGAAAAGTGGGACCTCAGGGGTTGGGGAGTTGGTTCAGTGGTTTAACAGCCACTGGAAACCTTCTCAGAGGACTGGGGTTCGATTCCCAGCACCCACATAGAAACTTACAACTGTTTCTAACTCCCGTTTCCAGGGGAGTCCAGCTCCCTCTTCTGGCCTCTTGGGCACCAGGTATGTACCACATAGCGCATAGACATACAAGCAGGCAAAACATTTACACACAAAATGTCGTAATTTTATGTTATTTAACTCTGTAAGCTCGCGGGAGCCGTCGACACGGGAAAGCATGACAAGAAAGAGTAGTCTTTGGACGCGCCAGTGAGACGTGCAGTAGGCAGTTAGCCCTGAGTTGATCTGAGTCCAAGCTACCCACTTAGCTTTTACAGCTGTTGCCAACTCCAGTTCAACTGGGCCAAGATGATGGCGAGCACCTTCATCATCTTCACCGAGCAAACCAAGTGAAGGCTGTCGTGAAACAGCAGATACGGGAGAAGGTCTCCTGCGGGGACTCCAGAACTGGAAAAGGCACACCTGCCAGACATGGAACAGAACCCAGACTGCCCTCTTTGGGTGTGTTTACACTGAGTCTTACCTAAGACCACCTGAGGCCAGGAACACACAAAATGAGCCGGAAGCCCTGCGAGTGCCCTGCTTGCAATTAAAGATGCCCAGCTTCAGTCTTTCCGCGACAGTTTCATCAGCTGGTGATGGCTGGAGACATTGTTACCTTTGCTGCCTCCCTGGCTGTTCCGGCCTCTTCCTCCTCCCTGTGTGTGGCACCTGTGGGGTGCACACAGCAGAGAGAGACGGAGAAAGAGACGTACCACAAACACCCATGGCATATGTAAAGAAATACAGAGAAAATGGGCAAAGGGCCAACTTACATCGTCAGCTGGTATCAGGAGTGTAAGAGATTACAGAAATGCTAACTACAGAATTAAGAATGTGGGTAAGAAGGGCGGGGAGCCAGGGAGGAGGAAAGGCTGAAGGCACATCCAGGAATCTTTTCAGAGGGGTGAGTTTACAAGCTCACCCCCGGCCCTCCCCTAGATCCTCAAGGTTCCTGTTGCTGCCCCCTCACCCCAGAACCCCCGCCGCACCCCTCCAGTCCCCAGTTGGCTTCAGCTAAAAGCTGGTGGGAGGTGCAGGGCCCACACTAAGACTCCTTCCATCCCGCTCCACCGTTTCATTGATGGCTCTCCTTGTATCTGGAGCCCACTGTTTTGAGCAGGTCAGGATGGCCACCGAGCTCTGCATGCCTAGGTCTGTGTCCACATGCCTCCTGGGTGATTGGGATCTGAATTCAGGTCCTGGGTAAGAAATATTTTACCCATTAAGCCATCTCCTTGGCCCTGTGCCTTTATTTTTAAGTCACTCCCTGTAGAGAGTAAGGTAAAATAAAGTATTTAGCCACATGTCCCCACTATTTTAAGCCCTAAACTCCAAGCACCCACTGGGTGGCTTTAGAAGATTTTTTTTTTCTTTTCTTTTTTTCGGAGCTGGGGACCGAGCCCAGGGCCTTGCGCTTGCTAGGCAAGCGCTCTACCACTGAGCTAAATCCCCAACCCCTAGAAGATTTTTTTTATGTGTCTTGTTTTCCACAGAAATCCTCCCCAGAGGATTCTGTTTCCGTCGGGATCAGAAGGTTCCTGCCTTGTCAAGACTCTCTAGGTCTGACTTTTCTCCAGGACAGGGGATCGTGGCTATTTCTGGATCCCAGATAGGATTCACATCAAGTGAGCAGCTCTGATGGTCTGACAGACTGAGGTCTGCCCAGGGTGTGGGCCTCACCTGAGAGGCTATGAAGGAAGCACCTTAGGTGGGTGGATGCTTTTCCATTCAGACGCTGGGGAGGGAAGTGAGGGCTTAGAGCCTGATAGGCAGGCATTCACCCTCTACCCTTGTGTTCCAGCCCTGGGTGCACCTCTCCCTCACCTGTTTTGGTGACTTACCGAGTATAATTTACCCATATTCCACAGGACTCCATGCTGGAAGCTAGGAGCTGAGGAAACAGAATCCACAACACAATTAAGAATGTTTTACATTGGTGCTCACATCAAAGCCTTGGCACTGAACGTGTGTGTGTGTGTGTGTGTGTGTGTGTGTGTGTCTGTGCATGTGTGTGCGAGTGTGTGTATGCATGTGCGTTTGTGTGTGTACATGCATGTGCGTGTGCATGTGTGTGTGCATACATGTGCATAGTGTGCACATGTGCGCATGTCTGTGTATGTGTGTATGTGTGTATAATTCCTTCTTCCTGGCAAGGAAGGGTTAATCTCACTGGCCTTCTGAAGAAAGGAAGGTATCTCCAACAAGGCTCTGAGAACGGAGGGAAGGTGCCACTTCACCTCTCAGAGTCCAAATATGGCTTTAAAATGTCGATGATGTTATTTGCTAGAGGGACTAGATTTTAGGTCTCAGAATAGAAGCCTGGGTTTCCCAGTTGCATATTCAGTGCATTAGCCCAACAGCACCCCGCCCCCTTTTAATTTGTAAGAGGACCCAATCTCTCCATAGACTGCCAATGAATGCGTCTTTGTGGCTGTGAGGTGATTTAACAAATCACCTTTTATATTTAGGTAACTCTCTACAGGGAGTTGACACATTCGCTGGTTTGCGCAGCATCAGGGATTTAACTGTGAAGCAGTGACTGTAACACAACGTGGTCATCTTACACGCTCTACATGTCACAACCACATAAGTAGAATAGTACATCTCTATATGGTACTGCATATGTCATAACCACATAAATAGAATAGTACATCTGTAGACTTCTTTCCAGACAGATCTCTGGAGCCCTGGCTGGCCTCAGATTCATGTGAGGCTCCTGTTTCTACTTCCCGAGCAGCAGGATTCTAGATGCTACACCACTTCCGTCTGGGAGGAGGATGGTATGAAGAGGTGACTGGTTCTTCTGCAGTGACCGTTTCTGTTCATATCATTTTCACAGGCTCTCAGGCTAGATCCATTTTTGTATTTAAAAGTCGGGGCTTCTTTACTTGCAAAAGCTCAGTAATGGGGAGCTGGACCTAAGGCCATGAGGGGCACGGGGCAGGGAGGCCTCTAGCACTTTGGTTCCTAATCTGCAGGCCACTCTCCATGTTTGTGCCTTTCACACTGATCTGTAGTGAGACCTAAAAATAGAGGGAGGCGCTGACCGCCTGCAGGGCGCCGCACAGAGTGACTGCAACCCATTCTCTGGGTTCAGCGGACCTGGCTGGACCAAAGAACATTAGAGGTGTTTCCTACATTGCTGCTACTAGGAGTACTAGGGAAAAACATCTTAGAGCAGCCTGTGGGGTGTGACCCCCTGGTGGGCCAATGCCCCTTTCACCGGGGCGCACCCCAGCTATCCTACATATCAGATATTTATGTTACAATTCACGATAGCATCAGAAATACAGTTAGGTTGTAGCAATGGAAATGATTTTATGGTTGGGGGTCAGTTCCTCACCTTGGCAGCATTAGGGAGGGTGAGAGCCAGTGTCTAATAGAGAAGCATGTTAGTCTCGTGAAGGTTCCTCAGAAAGACGCTCTGAGCACCCACTCCCCACTGGGCTTTCCGAGGTCTCTGAGTTAGTGGCCAGGCAGATCCAGGCCTGGGTAGAGGTGTCTGTCTCAGAGCACGTGACTACAGAAGCAGTAGAGGAACTGCAGAGAGGGTTTACCCTCTCTTACATATAGAACCAGCTCTTTACATTGGACTCAACAGCTAATGTTTGGAGTCAGGGTCTCACATAGTACTCCAGCTTGACCTAGACTGGCGGCAATCCTCCTGCCTCAGGGCCTCTAAGTGCTGGGATTACAGGGGTGAGCCACAAGGTGTGGCTTCAACTGTTAATGTAGGAATTTATATGTAGCTACCAAAAAGTATTAGATCTGATGTTAATATAATTTCTGCATGTTATAAGCAAATGGGTACAAATCTAGTCTGTATGTGTTGCACTAGTTAAGAACTGAATTTGAACCAGAATATCATTGCCTGCATTTTTAAAAGAAATGACTTCTACGTTGGTCTCATAGATGTAGGGATGTAGTTCAGATACAGCTTGCAACAGCTATTGTGGCCTCTCCCTCACAGATGCCCTCATCGTGCCCACGCTGTCTGTGCTGGCTCTGTCTGTCCGTTATGCTTATAAAGTGTTGAATTCCAGACTCAGGTAACATCTGGTCCTTTCCATCTGTAGTTGGACAGACTTAACTAAGCCTGTAAGCACACAGCTTTTAACAGCCCTGTTCTTAAGTCACAATTGCAGAAATCTTGCCACGGGGGAAAGCTGGCTAGGACTTGATCTTCCTGTGGAGCGCACACGGCAGCTGTGTGTGGCATTCTGGGAAGTGGCGTCCTCCATTTGTCTAGCACTGTCCGTTTTCTGTGCGGTCTCATCACTGTGTCTGATCCCTCCCAGAAGGTGGGAAGAGGAGAGAAGCTCCCAGGAGAGGTCTCCTCGGTGGTCCTTCCTCCTCCTCATCTGCTTGACTGGATTTAGAGTCTCCGTGGAACCTAGCTCTGGTGGTATCAGTGACTTGTTTCCAGAAAGATTTAACTGAAGAGGGAAGACCATCCCTGACTGTGGGTGGCGCTGTCACAGGCTGGGATCTTGGACGGTAAGCTGAGCACTGGCACACATCTCCATCTGCCTCCTGGGTGTGGAAATACGTGACCAGTCCCTCATGCTCCCACCAGCATCAACTCTGCCCTCAAAGCATGAGCGACAACAGACTCTTGCTTGCCCGACTGTCTTGCTCAGATATTTTTGCTCCAATGACACTGACAGGAATTAATGTAGACAGGTGTGGAGGCAGGTGACATCATGGGGTTATCTCACCTCTGCACTAGGCACTGTGTAGAAGATGCACGAATCCAGCTACAGCCTGGCATTCTTAGACATGTGAGCAATGCTCTGTGGGTTTCCCGACAAATGCATGCAGGGTTGGGATGTGCCCGGAGCCCACTGGGTGAGGTCGCTGCATGTCTCAAAATGTGATTTTCAGGTTTTAGCTATTGCATGAAAATGCCCTGTGTTTACCTTTGCTTGTGCTGGGGGCAGCAATATTGAACCTCATCTTAAACAAGGTCTTTCAGGGCTGGAGAGGTTGTTCAGCAGTTAGGAGCACTGGCTGGTCTTCCAGAGGATCAGGGTTCAGTTCCCACCACCCACATCATAGCTCACAACCGTCTCCAGTTCCAGGGACCCCGATACCTTCTTCTGACCTCAGCAGACACCAGGCTTACGCATGGTGGCATACATACATACATGTAAGCAAAGCACTCATGCATGTTAAGCACTCATACATGTTTCTTGACTTGGATGTGTTCAGTTCCATGAGTCCTCCGTCTGCCTCAGCAGTTCAGTCTGGAGCTGGTGACCTGGAAGTCCGAGGTATACATTGCTTCCAGCACTGTGAGGGTGGGCGCAAGGCCTCATTAACACCGTCCACACTTTAATTTCTCTAGGTTCATTTGCTTTCTGTTTACGAGTGTTTTGCACACACACAGGTATGTGCACCATATGAGTGCCCAAGGAGACCAGCAGAGGGTGTTGGATCCCCAAGAACTAGAGTTACAGACTGTTGTGAGTGGCCCCGTGAGTGCTAGGAACCAGATCTGGGACCTCTGCAAGCCACTGCTCTTAACTCCTCTGTTACCTTTCCAGTCCCGAAACTATGTAGCTTTTAAACGGAACTTCTGGTGGTCATTCTTAACTTCCTGTCCCATGTTGATAACAATGTCTCAGATACACACGAGCCCATCTTCTCTTTGTTTGTGTGATCTACTTTCTTTTTTTTTTTTTTTTTTTTTGGTTCTTTTTTTCGAGCTGGGGACCGAACCCAGGGCCTTGCGCTTCCTAGGCAAGCACTCTACCACTGAGCTAAATCCCCAACCCCGTGATCTACTTTCTAGACCGGGCACCGTGGTCTCTTGCCTGAGTCATGCCATCTTTGCTACTGATTCTAACTCCTGGGGCTTCATAGGAGCAGAAGGTGCCGCACACAGGAGGGGTTTAATAGAGAGGCTTGGAGACAGTGTTGCTAACCTTTGGAAAGGCTGGGCTGGAAAGGTGAGCCAGCACTGACTCTCAGGAGCTGGGGTTGGAGGTGGCGATCTGAGTGCTTCCGAGCTCACTGCTGGATGTGTGCAGCGATGTGCAATTTACACGCAGTGAATCTTACACTTGGACACATCTGCCACCAGGGAAAGATGACCGCCCCGTCCATCTGCCTCATCTCATAAAGGTCCCTCATTGGCAGTCTGAGCTGTGCCCTGTCCATGTGGTTCCAGGCTTCTCTCCTGTAGTGTGGGCAGTGGAGCTGGTAGAGTGGACTGTGAGTTCCTTGCAGCCCATGCATACCGACCATGTCTTGCTAACACACCTAGCCCACTCACCATACGTTAGCCAGAAAACATTTCCAGTGCACTCGGTTCTCTTAACCAAACTTCTAACAGATTCCCATTTCTACCCAGTCCCAGTCGAAATAAAAACAGACGCTCGCTCTCCAGTGGCCAGAAAGATGCTGTGACAGCCGCACCTCTCACATCTCCTTCCCATACCCCACCGTCTCACTCTTTTTGCACTTTTTCTTAAGGCACCCCCCCTTTTTTTTATCTTAGGCCTTCACAAGCTTTTCCAGTTTCTGAATTCCTCACCCCAGTGTTCCTTCCATTCATCCTTCAGGTGGCGTCTGAACATGGCTTTCAAGAAACCCTTCCTGGTCGTGTATACCCAGTCAGCTTCTAGAAGGATCTCTTGCACCTGCTGCTGTTTTGGAGAATAATTCTACCATTGCTTTGTTTCCATGCTTTTTGGTGCATGTGTGCATGCATGTGTGTGCATGTGCATGTGTGCGTGTGCATGCATGCACGTGTGTGTGCATGAGTATGTGTTATATGCATGTATGTGTGTGCACGTGTGTGTATGTGTGCACGTGCAAATATGCATATGTGCATGAGTATATGTGTTATGTGCATTGTGTATTATGCATACATACACATGTGTGCATGTGTGTATTTGCATGTGCACGTGTGTATATGTGTGTATGTGCATTTGTGTGTGTGTGTATAAATATGTGTGTTCTGTGCATATGCATATTGCATGTGCACACACATGTGTGTGCATGTGTGTGTGCGTGTGTGTGTGTGTGTGTGTGTGTGTGCACGCGCGCACATGTGTATGTCTAGAGCAGAGGCCAACATTGGTTGTCTTCTTCTATTGCTCTCCTTAGTGTTCGGAGATGGAATCTTTCCATGGAACCTGTAATCTACCAATTCAGCTAGACTGTCAGGCTGGGGAGCTCTAGGATCTGTCTGTCTCTCCCAGCAATGCTCAGAACTGGGGTATGGACATAGCACTGTGCCCATTTTTCACACTGGTGCTGGGGATCTTAACTCTGGTCCTCATGCTCTCTCACCAAGCACCTTACCCACTGAACCAGCTCCCCAGCCTCACGCCTAGACTTCAAAAGGCCCACGAGACTTCATTCTCTGCTGTTGCCCCTTAGTCTCTGAGCTCGGTGAAGGCAGGTGCCTCACCTGTTAGCTCCTGCATTACAAAGTCTGAGGCAGTGTGGCCCTCAGAACAGACTCTCAAAGTCAATGCACTAAGCATGACAATATCTAGGCTGTGTGACATCTGAAGGGTCCTGGTGCCTGTTGGGGGTGAGGATTATAATACTGCCCCTCATCCTCCTTTGGCCTTGCAGGACTCATGTGTTGGTGAGGCTCTTGTGGACAGGGCTACACTCGCTGTGTGGAGGCTACTGACTGATCCTTGTTTCTTGGCCCCACCAGGCCTGTGCCGATTGGGAAGTGCTTGGGGTCCAACAGGAAGTCCAGTGGCCTGGCAGGGTCCTTCGAGAAGTGGTGGGAAGTCCTGGTGGGGGCAAGGCTGTGCCTCTGGAATTGCAGCTAGCTACCATGCCAAGATGGACATGTTCTGTGCCCAGAAGGCTCTGCCTGCAGACCCCTAGAGAGTTGGCATGTGTCACGCACAGATCTTTTACTTCTGTTCAGTGTGTCAGGGTGGCAGAGAGACTCTTGAGACTGGAACTGGGCCAGCTAAATTCGAAGGTGTGCGAGTGGCCAAACTGAGAGGTGACATACAGGCCAGGGCTCTCAGGGGCCCACGAGTGGGGAATGGGCATGGAGTCTACCATGATGTGCTGTTTTCCCAAGTCTAGCGGGCTTTGTGGCTCACAGGAGGAGGTCTTGGGACACAGCCAGAGAACTTGGTTACCAGGAGTGCAGAAAGAAACAAGCAGCGTGCCAGACTGGAGGAGCTGAGCTCAGGCTCAGGAGCAGAGTGGGACAGTGGAGTATCACAGAATGAAGAGGGTATTCCCTCTGAATGTCAGGGTGGAACTGAGTGGGAAATGTCACAGATTGAGTGTGGGATCAGGGTGTTGGCAGTTGAGACAAGGTCTGGACCTTGGGCATGATGAGACAGCTCTTGGGGTGGTCAGGCTCCCCGACAGGCTGCAACAGGGTGAGGGCCACTTCAACTGTTAGCCCCAAACCAACACTTAGCAAACACAGGATTTCCACCCCTAAAGTCACGTAGGCAGTGCTGAGCTTCCTGGTCCAGAGGTGGCGAAATCAGACTATACTTCCTGAACCTGAGGTACACTGGTGGGCACGAGGAGAAACAGGTCGGCAGGCTGTGTGGTGATCTGGGGAGTGCGGCTCTGTCTTGGCACCAGTCCTCAGTGTTAATGACTGTGCCACATTAGAAACCATGCTCCAGACACACCACACAGGAAATGGAGCAGATTCATCACAGATTTGTATCCTCTGTTTCTTGAGACTTTTTGTTGCTGCCCAGGTGGGCTTGAAAAGCAAGAGCACCTGGGTTCACACTCAAAGGATGGAGCGTGGAGGATAAGAAGTTCAGGGTCCTCCTCCACTACATAGTAAGTTCAGGGCTAGCCTGGGCTACACAAGACCCTGTGTCAGAAACTAGGGAGACAGCTCCATCCATAAAGAGCATGAGATACAGCCTGAGACTTGAGTCTGAACTTCAGAACTCAGGTAAAAAGTCCCAGAGCTAGAGAAACGGAGACAGGAGGATAGCCAGGGCTAGCCACTGGCCAGCCTAGCTTAACTGACAAGCTCTGGCCCAATGAGAGACTCTGTCTCAAAGAAGGTGAACTTGATATTCTTGAGGTTGACACCTGAGGTTGACCTTTGGCCTCCAAACAAACATGTCCATTCGTGCATGTACACGCAGACACACATGTACGTGCACTCACACCAGGCCCCATCCCAAATAAAATGAACAGAAATAAAATAGAAACCAAGAGGACCTTGGTTTAGATGCTCTGTTTCCTTGACCTTGGGTAAATGATCAAGTTTTTTTTTTTTTTTTTTTTTTCCTGGAAGGGGACACAGAGAGAGTACTGCTGGTGGCACCGCCTGTGATAATGTATAGGAATGTCTGTGGCCTAGTGGCAGAGTGGAGGATGGTAACCATTATTTGTGAGCTGTCTGCATGAAAGCACCAGTGTCTAGACAACATGGACACCTGAGAAAGTGATGAGTCAAGTGATGCTCTTTTCAGAAAGAAACGTGTTGCTTTCAGCTATACGATGATGATGATAATGATGTCCGTGATGACAGTGATGGTGATGGTGATGACGGTGATGATGTTAGAATCTGGAAGAGCATAATAGAAGAACCAGAAGGCCACACCTACCAGTGGGGACTTCCATTAATGTCATGTGGTTAGGAACCCACTGTGTCTTGTGTGCTAGTGGGAAGTACACAGCCAGTCCTGGCCATCACCTTGTGTGTTTTCACACTTGCTGTTCAGACCGCTGTGAGAGATCACAGAGCTTTTGTGCAACTGATGTGGATGGGAAGTGTCCTGGAAGCCCATTGCTTGTCTTACATGAACTCATCTTTTAAGTCTTAGGTGAAAGATCTGGTGGAATGAAGCCCTAGGTTTTGCTAGCTGGCCATGGAGGACATCCTGACATCCTCCTTTTTTTTATATCAGCTTTTCTAATACTGAAAAGCAACTTTTTGGGTGTATGTATATGGGTGTATGTACGTAATATGTATGTCCATACGTGTATATGTATGTGATGTGCTTATGTGTGTATGTGTCTATATATGTGTCCGTGTGTGTGTTCAAATGTGTATATGTATGTGTGTATGTCAATGTGTGTCCATGTGTATGTATGTGTGTGATGTGTATGTGTATGCTTCCACAAGTGTGTCTGTGTGTTTTCCTGGGGTTTGAACTCATGGTTTTGTTTTTGCACTAGTTTGTCCTAGAAGGCATATATAAGCATCTGTTGCCTCAGAGAAGGCTCCAAAGTGAGCTAGTTTACTTTGAGTTTACTGGGCATACTGATAGAGTACAAGCGAGGAGTTATTTATAGGAAGGTGAGTGACCCTCAAAGAGCTGAACCAACACCAAGTCTCACCTCATCATTGATATCAGCCTCATAGAAGCTGCATCATGGAGTCACTTGTAAAATTCTCAGGCAGTTTGGCTGACTGGAAAGTCTCCTCTCTGAGCAGTTGTTACTGTTTGTTTAACTTTGGGGAAGGGCCTTAAAAGCCTTGTCGGTTTCAGGAGCTTCCTGAGCCTTGTAAGTTTTATTTACTTCCTGAATCTTATGAGTTTCTTCCTTCCCTCTTGGAGGGATTGTTTTAGTTTAGAGGAAATATCTAGACAACAGTTGCATGTGCTAGGCAAGTGGTCTCTCACGGAGTTCCATTTCCAGCTCTTTTTGTAATTTTTATTTTGAGACAATGTCTCACTAAGTAGCCCAGTCTGAATTTGAGGTTTTTTTGTTTTGTTTTGTTTTTTTTCTTTTCTTTTCTTTTTTTCGGAGCTGGGGACCGAACCCAGGGCCTTGGCTTGCTAGGCAAGTGCTCTACCACTGAGCTAAATCCCCAACTCCCTGAATTTGAGTTTAACTCTGGAACTCAAGTCAGGGATGAACTTGTGAAAGCCTTTTTTTTTTTTCTTTTGGCCTCCTGAATAGTAGAGATTACAGGCTCTGCCACTGCATACAATTTCAAGAAGTTTTTGTTGTTGTTGTTTTTTGTTTTGTTTTGTTTGTTTTTCTTTTTAGTGGCTATTTTGTACCCCTCTCTTAGAGCCTTACAAAAACTAACTCATTAGGTAACTCAACAAACCTTTGGATAGATACTAGGATCAGGCAATCAGAAAACAAGGAAACGAAACTGATACACAAACCAAGTTGCTGTTTGTTTAACCTTGGGGAAGGGTCTTTAAGAGCCTCGTAGGTTTCAGGAGCTTCCTAAGACTTGTAACTTTTATTTACTCTCTGAGTCCTATGAGTCTCTTCCTTCCCTCTTGGAGGGATTGTTTCAGTTTAAATGAAATATCTGGACAACAGTTGCATGTGCTAGGCAAGTGCTCTCCCATGAAGTTACATTTCCATTGCATTTGTAATTTTTATTTTGAGACAAGGTCTCATTAAGTAGCCCAGTCTGAATTTGAGCTTAAGTCTGAAATCCAGTTAGGGCTTAAACTTTTGAAAGCCTTCTTTGGCCTCCTGAATGGTAGAGATTTTAGACTCTGCCACTGGGTACAACTTTAAGAGGACTTTTATTATAGTTTTTCTGTGCTAATGTCTTACAGCCTTACAAATACTAACTCATTAGCCAACCCTTTGGATGGATACTAGGATCAGGCCATTAGAAAATGGGGAAACTGAGACACAAGCTAGGTTCCTGCGGCATAGAGAGCCAATCTGTGACTTTAGTGTTAGGTTCACCATGGCAGAAGGTGGATGGGTTTTGAGGTTGGAAACTCTGAGCGCAAGATTTAACTATTGACCCATCTGCTTGTCTGGAAAAGGCCAAGTCTTGACCAATATGTCAGCTGCTGGCCACGTGTGGTAATTGAGCACTCGAAATCTGGTTAGCTAAACTAAGGTACTGGGTTTTTCGTCGTATGTAATTTTAGCCAACTTAAATTTACATAGCCACAGGTGGTTAGTGGCTGTTCTGTTGCACAGTGAAAGTCCAGCTGCTTCAGTCATTTCTAAATACCGGAGGCCAGGCAGCTTCTCAGCTTGTTCTCTTCCTTTCTTGTGTGGGAAGAAAAAAATACAAGTAAAGAAAAACAACAGCCATTGCTCTCCCTAAGCTTTGTGATCTGACAAATGTCTGTCTGTCTATCATTATCAATCTATCTATCATCTATGTATCTATACCTGTCCATCTGCCTGTCTATCTGTCTATCTATCATCTATCTATCATCTATCATCTATCCATCTGTCTACCATCTATTTATCATCTATCCTATCATCTGTCCATCTGTCTGTCTATCATCTATCATCTATCACTTATCTAACATCTATCATCTATCTATCATCTACCCATCTATCACCTATCTGTCATTTATCATGTATCTAACTATATCTATGAGTCATTTACTGCAGAAAGCAATGGGCTTCATTGAAACACTTTCATACACCTATGTTATGGTACCTTGTATGTGCTCTCCCCTGCCTTCCCCCCTCTCCCTCCTCTCCTCAATGATCTCCCCCTCCTTCCAAAGAGACTCATTGTTGCTTTGTGTCACCCCCACCCCACAGTTCCACATTTCAGGGGAGGTCCTGGCTGTTCCTTTGTCTGCATTGCCCTCTCTCCCCCTCCCCCTTTGGACTCCTCCTGCACCGCCCAGTCTCCTTTCAACTCTTCTCTGTCAGACCTATTTGAATTTTACTGGAAACCAAATAGTATAATATATCAACATTTAAGAATGGTGGTCATGAATTTGCTGTGAGTGTTTTATCTACTTCCCACGAGTAAATAGTAATGTCATAATTTTAATGGTGCATTATAGTACCATGCGTGCAGTAGTCAGGGGTAAGTGGTGGTGTGGTGGTGAATGCTTAACTGGTCCTCAGGGAAAAGCATGTCTCGTGTGTGTGTGTGTGTGTGTGTGTGTGTGTGTGTGTGCGCACGTGCTGTCTGGAAGATGTGTAGAAAACGCATACAGTTATGTGCGATAATAAAATATGCATACTCATATAAATTCAACGAAGCTGATTAATTCTCGGTGAACGGTTTTATTGATTTCTGCTGAGCCCTGTATCCCTTGCCAGCCTACGGTTGCAATTAATTCATAACTGTAATTCCAACATGAAAGTTGGTTGATACTTTTGTTTATTTTAGTGATTAAGATAGACATACTATGGAACAAAAGACTTTTTAAAATACCCTTAGTCGGGGTTGGGGATTTAGCTCAGTGGTAGAGCACTTGCCTAGCAAGCGCAAGGCCCTGGGTTTGGTCCCCAGCTCCGAAAAAAGAATAAAAAAAAAAAATACCCTTAGTCATTGGTGAAATACATGAGCAACTTGCTACTTTAATAATAACTCTCACATGATGGGAAATGGTTCCTCCACTTTCTTCTTAGTGTTACTCACAGTGCAAAGTACAGGCGCGACACAGTGCTAGGTACAATCGGGCGTGACACACGTGCTTTCTCTGTCCTAACAACCAAGAGAACCAACCCCTCAAGTTCCTACCAATGTCCACAGTGTAAATACTTGCAGGCGCTTGGTATTAGGGAGGATGGAGGCAGGGAGGGAGGGAGCAGGAGAGGCACTTCACTGGCTTGCTTGTGGACTTCCCTTGATTACCTATCATCAGCTACTCGGTTTGAATAGCTAGGAAACACCTGGCATGCTCGCACGTGAAATTAGGGTATGATATTGAACGGACCTTACAGCACAGATCGCTGATTTGGACAAATGTTGAACGTGGCCGATATTGTCAGCTAGAGGCTGAGACTGCAGAACATGGCCATGACTTAGAAAAACAATGTTAAGATCTACTCCAGCCTCCAGGCTCTGAGGCAGGAACAACTGAACCCAATAGAACAAAAGAAACCCAAGAGCTTCCAGCACCTAAACTAGGGGGCCTACTTCACCCAGGTCACAGAAGTCCTTCCTGTGAGGTGAGAGATGGTCTCTATCCTTGCTGGCCCTGTAACACTGAGACCTGTGCAGGAGCAGGTGATGAACAGGACATGACTGGAGATTCTGCTGTGAGAGGTACCTGGAAGCTCAGGACAGGAGGAAGCATGCTTGATTTACTCCTGACTCTCGAAGGCAGACCGGAGCTCAGTAAATATTTGTAGACAGACTGGATGACCTCTCAGAATCGTGCTACCATTTGTGATGGAGTCACTTCCCATTTTTACATGACTAAAATCTCACTCTGTGATCATATAGCTATATATCAATATATTATCAAAACTGAACGGATCTGCTGCTAATATTCTAAATACTGGTTAAAACTATGTCTTAGAGCTGGGCTTGGTGCTGTGAACCTGTGATCTGGATACCTGGAAGGCTGAGGAAGGAGAGGGTCATTTAAGTTCATTGTTACAAACAATCTCTTCTGTAGCACCAGGTCAAGACACTTCCGTCTGTCATTTCAATTAATATATACTGGTGTAAAATTAAGTGACCCACCTACTCCCTGTATCTGAGGGGTGACCCATTTGGATATCTCATGTGCACAGAATCGTGTGATTCATTGCCCTCTGCATTTGATTTCATTTCCTGTTTTCAGGGTTAATCCTGGCTACAGCATACAATGTTTTATTAGTTTTTGTTGCTAAACATTGCATTGCATGGCTATGCCACATTTACTTGCCCACTTATCCGTCGATAGAATTCAGGGCATGTTCCTTTGAGCTCTCGTGAATGATGTTCTGAGCACCAGGCGTGAAGCTCTGTGCACTTGCTTTCATTTCTCTAGGGCGTGGGCTGGGGCAGATGCTGAGTTTCATGGTGACTAAGGCACAGACAGCTTTGTGAAAGGGCTGTGGCATTCTTGCCAGAAGTGTTTGAAGGTTCCGTTTCCACCACATGGTCGGGGAGGTTACCACAGAAAGGTGTGATGAATATAAAGTTGACTTCTCAGTAAGTGTAAAACTTTGAGGATCTGACCTGAAATTTGCATTCAAAGGCATAGATTTAGTTGCAACCTTATAAATCTAAATGGTTTGTAAGAATAAAACTTTCAGGCTTTACCTTGTGGCCAAGAGCAGATTCTTGAACCTGAGCAGGGATCTCAAGCTGGAAGGGTTTAACTGACTTTCTTAGGGTGTTCTTAAAACTTGAAGTAAATTTACAGCACATGTTGTAGTGGTTCACTCCTGCTATCCCAGCACTTGGGAGATACAGGCAAAGGGATCGGGAGTGTAGGGCAGCCTCAGCTGCAAGAGATTCCCCATGTTAACAAAAACAAAACAAAGTAACAAGTGGTTGTTGAGGGCAGAGAGTGGAGGGTGGAGGGCAGGGGTAGTTTCTGGAAGCTCAGTCAAGAAATCTTGTAACAAAATAAAACAGTGTGTAGTGTAGAGGGAGTGAAGAGACGAGGGCATGATGGTATTCCACAAGAGGCCTGGAGATGCTCCTTCAAACATGACATAATGTGCTATCGTGTGTTACTGTATGGCCTGAAGCAGCCGGACAAGCTGTTACTTCTCTCTCCCCACTCGACAGTGAACTTTTAAGTGTCTTATGACACTAGAAGAAGCTGCAGCACACTGGTGTCTGGCATATAATTTGTACTCAAAATATGTTGTTTGTTGTTAGTGTTGAAACAACAAGTTCCAAAACTAAACATTTTAGAAATATTACTCTATGTGGAGCATATGCTGGAAGTTTGGCTAGCCAAATTGTGGGATATCCTGTTACTTGGTTACTGTGCCTTGATGAAATACAGTGACTATTGGGTGCAAATGGGTATACACACATAGATACACAGACACACATATACATGCACTCAACACACACGCGCACACACACATGCATGAATACAGGCACACTCAAATTCATCCATATTAAGCCTGGAGTTTCGAGGGAAAGTTCCAGAACCCAAACCCTTCTGTGTTGTGTATTGTGCATGTTCTCAGGGTTCACCCCTCACATCTTCTGAAGTAGCGAAAGAAAACATGGACCCATCACTATGTTATATAGTGTCCTATCTCAAACTTGAAGTCCAGTCCTGCCACCTGAATGCTGTCCTAACTTTGGCTATCCACCATGGTTTATAGCTCCTTGATTGTGTCAGAGGGCTCAAGGTCAAGTTCCTATCAGCTGTGTGGAGGAAGCACTTGGGAGAAAGTGGGGTGACTCCAGAACAGGACAGAGGTGCTTCTCTTTGTCTGCCCAACGTGCATGCATTTCATACACATAGCTTGCCTGGGACAGCACTCCTTCACTCTGGCCTTCTGAGTTCTGTGTGGCACATTCCAATAAAGGCTTTAAAAGCACACCTCCTCCCCGCCTGACCCAGCACCTCACTATCTTATATTTAATCAGTTAGGGCTTTCTACATAGATGCTGCAAAACTGGCTTGTTTTTTCCACCTAAGCTAATTATTTTATTTCCCTAGAAATAACAATGTTGTTTAATTATCATATAATATAGTTTAAACACCCTTCCCAAAGAGCTATTCACAAGTGACTGTTTAAAAAGAAGCCCAATTGGGGTTGGGGATTTAGCTCAGTGGTAGAGCGCTTGCTTAGCAACCGCAAGGCCCTGGGTTCGGTCCCCAGCTCCGAAAAAAAGAAAAAAAAAAAAAAAAAAAGCCCAATTAAAAGATAGACCTTTTGGGTTTTGCGAAAATCTTTGCATTGTTTTTTTAGTTTGGAAAGCCACCTAAGTCATAAACTATCTCCCTGCTAAAAGATGTTAAAGAGGACCTTATGGACCCTAGAATGAATATATCGAGTGGATTTCAGAAGGAAGCATAATAGGGCTTTTGATTTTTCTAGAGTCTTCCTACGAACCTAGGAAGGGAGGGCTATCAACACGATTTAGCAGTGCATTCCAGTCAGGATAATTTTGCCTCTGGGAAAGTCAGAGGCAGGCCAGAATCACTCCTGGGTTTCTCAAGTCTGATGTCACTTGTTTGGCTCAGCTCCCTTGAAAGCTATTCACCGGCCAGTGTGAACAGGTCTTGAGAGACAGCTAGCCGTCACAATCATTTCCAGGATGCCTTCAAGGTACACAGTTCTTCAAAATTGCATTCTGGGTATTGGACTGGCAACTGTTGAGTCTCAGGCAGGACTGAGATAAATATATATTTACAAATATATTTAAAATCTCCATGGCCATTCTAAGTGCCTCTCCTTTGAGCATGCTCCACCCCTACCCTTGGAAGAACAGTCATGTTGGATACCAGCTTGAGATGGGCTTCCATGAAAATACGGAAGCAAAACCATCACATCAAGTTACTTTTGGATGCTGGGATAAAGCGATGTATAGAAGAAAGGGTGTACAGTTCCAGACAAGTGTCTACAATGGCCTGAAGGATATGGCAGCAGGCAGCAGGAGCTGGAAGCTGGCTGGTCACATTTCCATCTACGCACAGGAAGCCATGGGAGTCAGAGTGAGGAGTGGGTTAAGACTATAGAACCCCAAAGCCTGCCCCCCAATGATGTTCTTCAACCACAAGGCTGAATCTCCTAACCTTACCAAACCATGCCACCCAACCACCAGCCAGGTCTAAATCTGTAGGAAAGAAGCAAGGAGGGGTCATCCCAAGATACTGAGCATCTGCAGTGCCCTGCACTTCCCTACTCTCCTGTAAGAAGCATATTCTCTCCAACATGTCTGCCTTCCTATTACATTTTCCCTCCTTCCTGAAGGCTTCGAGTTCTCTGCTTCTGTTCAGAGGCACCTTTGTTGAAGATTCTCGCTGTAAGAGTAACACACACAAACACACACACACACACACACACACACAAACACACACACACACACACACACCACACCTACTCGACCTAAGACACATCTGTCAAATACTATGTGGCTGTCAGAAACTGCTCAGAGTCCTTAAGATGCAAGTACTCAAGGCCTCTTGTCCCTCAGGGTTGGCATTCTCACCCTCACAGGGTGTTCAAGGTACCTCGTGGCAACATCCAGCCTTGAACATGCCTTGTGGGTCCCCTGTCCAAGGGGACATTAGTTACACATTTCTAACAACAGAACCTTGAGATTCACTGACATGCTAGCCACAGATAAGAAGAGCACGTCTTCTCTCTGTATCTGGTCCAATATTCCTTATGTGTCCCATGCGTGCAGTAGCAGATTGCAAGTAAACCAGCGGTTGGGGATGGAGCTCTGTGGAGGAGAATTTACCCAGTGTGTAAAAGAAGGGCTAGCCCTGGGTACAAAGAATGGCTATCCCTGGGTAAGAACAGAATGACAAAAATCTTCTCGTAAATGAAAACAAACCAGATTTTTTTTCCGTCCGAGACAACCGTCTAACTGTTGCCTTCGGGTAATGCTGGTACTTTAGACTGCAGCAGACAGAGGGTGAGAAGAGGCACTCTACCATATTAGACCTTTGAAAACTGGAAAGTTTTCTATGCTATTCATAAGTCGGTGACCACAGACTCTAGAATGCTTTCAAGTGTGACTGCTGTCATCCTTCAGATTTCCCTCCTGAGTTTCTTAACTCTAGACAATCGAAGGAGTAATAATTTGATGGGGCTGGAGAGACGGCTCAGTGGGTAAGAGCCCTTGCTGTTCTTTCAAAGGACCCAGGTTTGGGACCCAGGTGGCTCACAACCAGCTGCAGGTCCAGCTCCAGAGGATTTGATACTCTTTAGTTCTCTTAGGGAACCCACACTTATAGTCACATACCCACCCCTCACACACATATAGACATAACTTGTAAAGTAAAAATAAATGTTAAAAAAAATAGCCGGAGCTCTGGTTTATAGCGTTTGCTCATTCCCATGGAGTAAATACTGTCACGTGGCTTACCGAGGGCTCCCGGGCTGACTTCAATGAGAGCGCGATAGCTCACAATTATGGGCTGTTTCTTCTAAACGGGCCCATAGTCGTAAATCACTTCTGAGAACAGTACAAATCTAAAGAAAGTAGAGCAGCCAGGACATGGTCAGTGTGGACTCTTTATTACTGCTGCTTTAATACAATTTAGCTAATTGCAAATTACGCAGTTTGAAGTTTTAGCGATGGCCGGGCTTGACAGCTGGGGTACAGACTACCTGGCAATTCAACGTTTGGCTCAGAGCTGCCAGGCTGAAGACACAGTAGCCATCAGCACTTCCCCTCGGGTTTCCTTACTGCTCTGAGAGCTCACACGCTGACTTTTCCTCCCAAACCTATCTCGAACCTCCCACTTCCCCCTGCTACCACTGCATTGGGAATCTCTTCCCCTCCCACCCACATCCCTGCTGAAGCCACCTACATGCTCTGTGTCCACTTGGGAAGGCAGGCGTCGACAGCCTATTCTGCATGCTTCTGAAAGTGTGTCTCCCGGCTCACCATACTGTGTCTCCACCCACCCCAAATCATCCAGCTGAGGCCTCCTGACCCTTCTCTTGCTCACACTGTCTCTCTGGAGCATCCTATGTCAGCCACACTGATCGTTTGCTCTTAACAGACCTGCCCTGCGGCAACCTCAGGGCCCCAACATTGGCTGCCTCTGACAGAAGTGCTTCCCACAACATGTTAGGGCTGGCTCCTTTTCATCATTCAGGCTCCAGCTAAGTATCTCCTCAAAGAATCTCCCCTGATCATTCTAAGGTAATTCCTACCCCTCATAGCTCCATCCCTCTGCCCCATCTCTAGCCTCCTGAACTTTGGTATATTACACAGCTCCGTGATGTGTGGACATAGCTGTGGCCTCTTCTTCATAGGGTTGTGAGGGTCCATTGAGTTAATGTATGGAAGCTTCGTCTGCTGCCTGGACCACACTAAGCACAGCAGAGACCTGACTGCTAGACCTATTATCCCTATTACTGAATAGTATCAAAGCCATCCCTGTGGTTACCCAAGCATTTGAACACTTATCCTTGTCTAAAGGTATTTGTCCATTCGTTTGTTTGTATTCTATCTCTTCCTTTGGGATTTGGGCTCCATGGGAACGGTGGGCTTGAGCAGTTCACATGTTGCTATGTTTTAACACCCAACAGGGTCTGCCACACACTATCGTAGCAGTTACCTCTGTGTCGCTGTGAACCTCCTGAAAGACCTCCTTAAGAGACAAAACCTCCTGAAAGAGAAACCTTGAGGGAGAAGACTTATGTAGGCTCCTAGTTTCAGAGGGTTTTAGTCCACAAGGACAGAGAAGACATGGCTGTGTTCACAGCAGTGAATCTCGTGGCACAGAGGCCTGATATCAAGCTGGATCAAGAGTCAGCGAGAGATCAGAGCCCCGGACCTAGCTATAATCTCGGTCATACAGTCTTCACAATTGTAACTCTGTGACCTACCTCTTAACTAGTCCCTACTTCCTAAAACACTCCACGGCCTCCCCGAATGGCACCCACGGTTACAAAACAAGTGCCTGAGACGTGACCCTGCGGGGACATTTTAGGATCAAACCATTCCAGTCCTTAAATATTTGTGAATGAATGTGTTTATAAATGGGCAGTCACAGACGTTAGTGGCAGCACTGTCCTAGCCTTGGGTTATGACTGGGAAGAATTATCAAAGGGTCCTGTAATCAGCATGGCTGTGAGCACAGAGACTTCTACTAGAAAGCTAGCCCATCAGAAACATTGAGACTAAACTTAGCTCCAGTCTTGGCGTCTAAACTGTGAGAGCTTCGGTCCTGTCACTCAAGATGGGCTGGCCCAGAGACAGAGGAACCAGACTTTGGGATCCCTGGGTCTTCAGAGAGCAGGAGTCTGCGGGTGAGGAGGTGCAGCATCTGGTCCTTTTGGAGGGGGAACTAGAGGTAGCCCCAAAGAGCCCCCAGCATTTGCTTTTAGAATGGTTTTGTTTTGCACACATTCTACAAACCTTATTTGGAGACCATTTATCTTGGACCCAAGTTATCAGTCCTGGTGATTGACAGGGCCCATTTCCACATGTGATCATTTTTCTTTCAGTCCTTACCATGTTGAAACGTAACGATGTTTGTTAAGTTTTTCTGAAACTTTCTCTGTGTGAATGTAGGAGGCCAAGGGTCTTCACGGCCTGGCGAGCTTTGTGAGGGCGGACTGTAGTGCCTTCCGTGTGGTGAGTTCCTAGCAGGGCCTGGAGCACTGGGTGGAAAGCCACAGGTAGAAGTCAGGATAGCCACGTTCAGGACAGTGTCTGAGAAGAATGGAGGCTGAGATCATGTAGAGCAGGCATTGGTGAAGCTCTGAGGAGCTCCAAGGACTCCTCCATGTCTCTCCTACTGATCCCTCTTAAGGGAGCACGGAGCAGAAAGAAGGCTGCTTTGAGATTCCACAAACATGGCTTTTGTGTACAGAAGCAGGTGACTGTTCCTAAGGCCAACCTTCAGGAAGCCGCTTACATAATCTCAACAAAAAGGTTCTACCCCATCCTTTCCTTCATTTTAAAGAAAAAAAAAATGAGACGGGGTCTCATGTTGCCCAGGCTGGCCTTGAACTCACTGTGTAGCTGAGCTCTTCCTCTCCCTGCTTCTACGCCTGAGTGCTGGGTTTACAAGCCGGTACCACTATCTCTAAAGTTTTCTAATTTGAGAAACGGAAATAAACATTAAATTTATGAGGATTAACTGAGACAGCCCCAAACCTAATATTTACTGGATGTTCAGCACCTAGGGGCTGACAGGATCTAGAACTGCCCGGGAGAAAAGTCTCTGGGCATGAGTGGAAAGGGATGTTCTGTATGGGGTTCACTGGGATGGGAAGGCCCAGCCTCAAGTGTGAGAGGAACTGTTCCACAGGCTGGGGTCCTGGGACAGAACAGAAGGGAGAAAGTGACCTGAACACCATTCAATTCTCCCTGCATTCTGACCACAGACTTGTAGCTAGCAGCGTCCTGCTCCCAATGCTGTGCCTAGCCTCCCCTAGCACTGTGAGCTGAGTGAAGCTTTCGTCCTTACGTTTGCCTTTCCTGGGTATTTTTTTGTCATTTGAAAGAGAAACATAGCCAATGCAGATATTTTGTTTTTAAGTAATAAACAAGCAAATTAAGGAGCTGGTGTTTTGTCTGCAGTAGGCAGAGCTAGGTAGGTCAGCTCAGTGCACACCAGATGTGCACCAGAGCTGTAGAGGAAGGGAATGAGACGCAGAGCTTGGGGCCCTGTGAGGACTGAATGGCCGTGGCAGTAGAGCGCCATGAGAGTGTAGCAATGCCCGTGACCAAGGACTGGATGGTCATCTGTGGATGAACGGCTATGCCGGGATTGACATCCAAGTCTCTCCAAATCGCTGGACAGCATTGGTGGTTGATTTGCATCTACGTCTCGGGGAAGGACAAAAGCGAAACCCCTGCTCTTCTAACGTGTCACAACAGACAAGCTTGCATTTGGCTGCTGTTCAAGACATGACCGGTGTGTGTGTTCAGAATATGTAACGTGGCCCCTGGGTGACACCTGCAACTTCTCATGTCGTGTAGAACGAGGGGGGGTAGATGGAGCTCACGAGTAGACATTGCCAGCTCAGAGGCAGACGAGTTCACGGAGGGAGGGAGGCATTTTTAAGAAGAAACCATCATGAACATGGAAGGGAAGGCCACAGACGAGAGACGGGAGCATGTGCCTGAACACAGACGGGCACAGTGTCATCTTGTGAGCAGAAGAAAACCAAACCTGCAAGGACATAAAACTGGTGCAGGATTGATCCTGAAATGGCCGGGGCATGAAACCTTAAGAAATCAAAAGGATTAGAAAGTCCCAACATTTAAGACAATGTCTTCTGTGTGTGTGTGTTTTTGTGTGTGTGTGTGTGTGTGTGTGTGTGTGTGTGTGTGTGTTTGTTTTGTGTGTGTGTGTGTGTGTGTGTGTGTGTGTGTGTGTGTGTGTGTGTGTGTGTGTGTGTGTGTGTGTGTGTGTGTGTGTGTCTCTGTGTGTGTGTCTGTGTGTGTCTGTGTGTGTGTTTGTGTGTGTGTCTGTGTGTGTGTGTGTGTGTGTGTGTGTGTGTGTGTGTGTGTGTGTGTGTGTGTGGGTGAGGGAGGAGAGTAGTTTGGCAGAAAGGGGAAAGTTGATTTGAAAAGGGAAATCTCAAGTTAGGAAAATATGAAGGCAATGACTCATGACGAACGTGAAGAAGGAGTGATATTCAAGAAGGAATCAGAGAGACTGAGACCAGAAGTGACCAGGGCAGACACAGAAGCCACGGTGCGTGTCCAGCATGGCCCCATGCAGCAGGCAAGTCCGGACTTGTCTGTGAGGACAGCTGGGAGGAAGAGTCTGAGGTCTGAGGAGGCTCTCTGAGACAAGGGCTCTGATGCTAATTCCTTTATCTGGGGGCACTAAGGCATAGAGGAGAGGAAGGTGCCGGCCGGCTTTTCCCACTGTGGCTGGCATCATGTCTTGGGCAGGGATTCCTGAGCTACCTAGGACAGGAGAAAGCTACATGAGAAAACAAGCAAGCAGGTAGCTGGGTGCTTTTCTCAGCTCTCGACTGGGGGTGCGCTGTGAATAGCTGCTTGACTTGTCTTCCTCGAAATGGCGAGGCTACCATCCGGCCATGCTTGCTGCTTGCATTCTGCCTTGACTTCCTTGAAATGGTGGGGCTACTGTCTGGCCATGTATGTCAAATAAACCCTCTACCCAGTTGCTTTTCCTCAGGGTATTTTTTCTGTAGCAACAGAAATGAAGCTGGAAAAACCATGAAGTCAGGGACAGGGCAAGGTACGGAGGACAAGGAGAAGGAAGAACTCGGAGCTCATGATGTAGCAAACAATAAAGAGAAGGCAGCATCCGAAAGAAAGTGAAGCCATGGATGTGTATTGACCCCCGTGGTTGATTCAGAGACAGACCTCTCCTTAAGTCAGAAGAAACCATAGATATGCAAGTTCCCTTTTAATACAGATGAGGAAATTCGAGTTCAGAGAAGTTGCTGTTAACCACACAGCTAATAAATACCAGAGCCAGGATTAGAACCGCTGCCTGCAGCCTTAGAAAGCCCACATCATTTCCATCCGCAGAACAGCTGCCCTGGGAGGGGAGCGCTCGGCCTGGGTGTGAGGGAACATAAATGGCATCTCCCTCGAATGGTGGGGCAAGCATGCAAATCAGTCATGACTAGAAAGACAAAAAAGAGAAATGAGAAAGGGAGGGAGATCCACGGAGCGGTCCTGGGGCAAACCACCTGCTTTCCTCAGACCCAAGGCTCTGCTCTCAAGAGTCTGAAGAACTAAGCCGAGAGGGTTGGCCGGGCTGACAGAGACTCTTCCGTGGGTGTCGGAACAGCCAGTGCAGAAGAAGCATGTGGCGGGACCCTCCCTAGCCTGTCATAAGAGACTCCAGACAGTGGATGCTGGCTGACTGGACACATGGGAAACAGTGGGCAGGAGCTAAGGACGTATTCTGTAGAGATGGCTGGCAGGAAGTGTGGTGGCTGTGCAGGGAGCCCGGAGACACGGAGGGTACATAAACAACTCTGCAGGGCCCAGAGGGAGGGCGAATCGATTATCTCTACTTTGCATAGGAGGAAAAGGTGGCTCAGGACTGGAGGGACTCACCTGTGGTGGGGCCAGGCGTCCAGGTGTCGGAACTGTAGATAACTAAACTGTTGTGCTGTTTTCGTCTTCTCTCTCCCCCCTCCCCTCTTCCTCTTCCTCTCCCCCATCTCCCCTCCCCCTTTCTCTCTTTTCTCTCTCCCACTCTCTCTATTTCTTCCTACACCACCACCCCCTTCTCTCCTTTCTCTTTCCCTGGCTGAACTGAAACCCAGTATACAGGTCCAGGTCGACCTGACTTCTCATTGAGACAATCCCCCTGCCTCAGCCACCTGAGTTTGTATCTCCACATCCTCCTTTATGTGTTATTTTAAACAAAATGCATATCTGGTGGCAGGACTAGGTGCCGGAAAATGGGAAATACTTGTGAGCAAAGGCCTTTCCATCCTATCTGAGTAGCTCTATTTATTCGTATGTTCACTCGTTTCTAATAAAGGCAGCTGTGCTTGGCAGGTGACAGTGACTGACACTGTAGGCTTGTGTCTCAGGAGCATCAGGGGAGCAGGCATGGATTCACATGGAGCCTTGGCTGCAGATTAGCTGACTCCTGAGTGCTGCTCACCCATCTGCCCACTCCAGCCCCTCCCACACCCAGGACACAACAGCCTGTGGGAAACGCTAAGGTCTGAATGTGAAGTGTCCCACGGAGTTCACATGTGAGATCCCTTGGTCTCTGGCTAGTGGCGTTATCTGGGGGTGAGACCTTGAGGAAGTGGACCACAGGAGGGGGTATGGGAGTGATTCTTGAAGCTATAGCCCTCCCCACTTTCTATGCCTTACTTCCTGAGCCACCTACAGGTGAGGAGGATCCTTCCACCATGCCTTCCTCACCAAGATAAACTCTATCTCCATAACCACAAGGCAGCCTTCTCTCCCTTAAGCTGGATGAACCAGGTCTTTTTACCAAAGGGAAGAGAGGTGCTGACACCAAAGGCAATTCTTAAGGGACTGACTTAGTCTCATTCATAAAGTCAACAGGCTGCTGGAGAATGTCTCCACACTGACTCTGGAGTCAGGGTCCTACACCCCAGCACATGTGGGTAAAGTGGGCTCTCCCACAATCATCCCTGAGCCCACAGAGATTCACAGAGGCTGTTGCTTACTGCTACCAGTGCTAGGCTGGCACCCCATGCTGCTCAGATTACAAATTCAGATTCTTCTGAGGATGTCTGGGAGAATGCCCACACATCCAGATTTCCGTTTTAGAACCGCTGCCAGCAGCTAGAAATCACAGTCAAGATGACTTGACCGAGAGTCTCTACAAACTTCGTGGCTATGTCCTATCCCTCTGCCTCACTCCACGGGGCTAAAGCAAATGTTTCTCCATTATTGGTAAGTTTTAAGTTGCCCAGAGGCTAGGCCATGGTTCAGTCAGTACAGTGCTCGCTGTGAAAGCATTGGGCCTGACTTCAGATTTCCAGCATTTGTGTAAAAAGCCAGATGAGGTAGAATGGAGCATCCTCCCAGCACGGGGCACATGGAGATGGGGGATCCCGGGGCATGAGGGCCAGCCTAGACAATATGCAGGCTGCAATTTCAGTGAGAAAACTTGCTTCGAAATATAAGGTGCAGAGTGATAAGGGTACACTCAACATTGACCTCTGGCTACTGCATGGACATGCCCCCAAACATACACACCAGGATATACCATGAACACACACACACACACACACACACACACACACACACACACAACTGAACACTGACCTCTGGCTGCAGCATGGACTTGCCCCCAAACATACACACCAGGATATACCATGAACACACACACACACACACACACACACACACACACACACACACACTCAACACTGACCTCTGGCTGCAGCATGGACTTGCCCTCAAACATACATACCAGAATATACCATGAGCACATGCACACATGGGCAGGGTGGAGTATTAAGTGGCTCAATTAAAATATAGCCACCTGAATACCTGGGACAGAAATCTATGCTTTAAGGGGCCCTGGAGGCTACACACTGGAGTTCTAGCTGCGTGGGAGGCTGAAGAGGGAAATTACATTTTCAAACCCCATCTCAACTACAGAGGAATTCAAGACCAACTGCAACACCTTAGAAAGACCCTAGCTCAATACAAAACAAAAACAAAACAAACAAAACAAAACCAGATTTCTTCTTTAGCACACTAGAGGTGATAGTTCAATTTCAATCCTACATACATATCATATATTTTATATAAAATTAGTTTCAGTGTCTTCACCACTAGATTCTCTCTGAGGTGAGCGTCTGTCTCCTGCGGAGATGGGCAATGTGTTCACTTCTCTTTGAAGATAGTTTATCAGGGTTTAAAGCTTTCCCTGTGGAAGGAAAACGCTGTGACGCCATGGCCTGGGAGTAACATCCTCTCAAAATGGCATTCACACTCCAGGTGAAATCCCGACACTGCCTGGAATTTTTTTTTTTTTTAATGACTAAGCTCAAGGGATGAGATATAGCCAAAAATGTAGACTATGAAACAGGCTGTAAACCAGAAGAAATTATTCAGAAATCTGGGGGGGGGGCAAATGAAAAAAGGAAGAAAACAGAGGTGGGAAGAACTGGCAGCATCCATTTGCAGGGTCAACGAATCTGACCCCAGGCACAACAGTCTCTGTTGTAATAACTCAAGTCTTGATGTAGCTCTGGGGTGGGGTGGGGTGGGGGTGGGGGAGCTTTATCTTCTTTCTCTGCCTATGGTCTCAATTCCAATTCGATAAACAAGTAAATAATAGATCTTTAAATAATAAATCTTAGATCCAAGGCAACAGAAGAAGCTGGATGGGTTTTGTGTTAGAAGGCGGCAGGAAAGTGTGTCTACTGTAACTCTGCACAACCAGAATCACAGGGATAGCGTGGACTAGCAGGGAGAAAGTGCTGGCTGGAGGGCAGAGCCAGCCCGTGGGCGTGGCAGATGGACCTCAGGAGGCGGGGCTGAGAAGTCTGTCAGGACTGAAGAGCCCTGGGTTTCAGGAAGAGCAGGAGGGGCTTTTGAAAGCACCAGGGAACCCCAGGCCTCACTCTGTACTCTGTATTCACTTGGGGAGGAGCGTAACTAGACAATGGTGGCAAAATCAATGAACTGGATTAAACAGGACAGAACAGTCAAGCAACCCGGCCTGAAGCAGGCCCAGGGAAGGAGCGAGTGTTCTGAGCTCTGGACAGATGGGTGCGGAGCTCAGGGCAGGATCCCACAATGCAGCTAGCACAGAGCATGGCGTGGTCCCAGCCACGTCCCCCACGATAGGCGATTTGTTGCAAGATGAAGGACCCTTTCTGTGCCTGTTCTTGAGGCTCATCAGAGCCAGGAGAGTTATTATGAGTTGAGGCCAGTCATTACAGTGAGTTCAAGGCCAGCCTGGGCTCTGGGGTGAGGCACCTTTTCAAAGAAAGATAAAGCAAAACAGAAAAAGAAAAAAGAAAAGAAAAAAAGCCAAACGCCGCCTCTGAAAGGGTCTGGAGAGGAGAGAGACTGGGAATCATGGTTCCCGTGGCACTGTCCGCCCCTAAGGATAGAGCCAGATCTCTCCCAGAGCCTGAGGGCCTGCAGCTGGAAGCAGAACTCACCCACCCTACGGTGGGGGGGGGGTCCTTATTACCCGCTATGATTCAGGCTGCAGAGGAGAGGGAGGGGACAGCCCCTTGGGAAAGAAAAAAAAGCCGACACCCTAGGGTACAGCCTGGACAGTTCATGATATCCAATATTGGATCAAAAGAAAATGTAGGGTCCTGGAGAAATGACTCTGGTTAGGAGCCCTCGCTCCTCTTGCCGAGGACTTTGGGTCTCAGCACCTGCGTCAAGCAGTATATGACTTCAGGTGACTCTCCAGCTCCAGGATATTCGATTCCTTCTTCTGGCCTCCTTAGGCATTTGTACACATCTGTCTGTCTGTCCATCCATCTGTCTGTCTGTCTCACCGCCCCCAACCTCTACCCCTCCACGGGAGCACATACATACAAGTGAAATATAAAAACAAATCTTTTTTGAAAAGAGAAAAACTGGGAAAATAATGCCCTTTGGTTTTTTGGTTTGTTTGTTTGTTTGTTTTTTAAAGACACTTACTTTATATTCCTCCTCTGCCCTTTCCCCACCCACAATGGTCTTTTACTTTCAAAGCTTCCGTTCATAAAGCCAGCCTACACTTCTCACAGGCTGAGTAGTAACTACAGCAAACACACAAATAAAACCACTGTGTTAGGTCACGGAAGAGCTTCACTGGCAGCCTAGAGAAACTGTCAAAGCAGACCGGTCACTCACTAAACGCTGTCAATTGATCTGAAACACAGTGCAAGTAGCACCATTTACCATCTATAACACACACACAGGCATACACACACACACACAACACATATACATACACAATGTACATATATACATATATACATATATACACACATATGTATACACATCTACACACATATATATGCACATACACACATTCACACACATACACATATGCATACACATATACACATATATATGCACATATACACATTCACACACATACACATATATACACATATATATACACATACATACACACATATTCATACACACATACACGTATATGCACATACACAATCATGCATATATATACATATACATACACACATATACATACATATACACATATACATACATATGCATACACATATACACATATACACATACACATATACATATGCACATATACACACATATATATGCACATATATACATTCACACACATACACATATGCATACACATATACACATATATATACGCACATACTCACATTCACACACATACACATATATACACATATATGTACATATACATATGCACACATATACAAACACACATACACGCATAGTCACATACACAATCATGCATATATATATACACATATACATACACATACACATATACACACACACATTTGTATGTGTTTCCTTTATTGGGAGAGCTTGTCTGGTAGCTCCTGGATCACTTTATACCTGTTATAAGCCGTGGTCCCCTGTTCCTTTAGTAAACACCTTCATTGTCCCCCACCACTGGAGTCACTTCAACCTAGAACTATGGCAAGAACCCCACAAAGACCTCTGCTGTCTTCAGCCTGCTCCTCACCCAGCAGCCCGGGTGGGAAGTGAGATTCTATCTCCCTCTTGTTCAACAGCCCCTGATGATTTCCTAACAGGACAACTCCGTGTCAGGAAGACTTTCTACCACACTGACCTCCAGCCTCTTCCGCTTCCCTCCCTGCTGCCTCCCAGCCACATGAGTCAGCACCCTGCTATTCCTGACCACATCTGTCCCTGGTCCCTGGGGGCTGGCCTTAATTCTCTGCCTGGAGCTGTCTCCAGAGGTGACAGCCTCTGGGCTTACTTCATGACTTCTTGGAATCTTTGCTAAGTCTTAGTCTGTGGCTTGCCCTGCCATTCTGAGCTTTCCTTTCTAGATACTTATCCTCCCTTGACATAATTATAATTAATTAGCCTATTATATTTACTGCTCACCGTTGGCCTTGCTGAACCTAAGCCCCCAAGGCCAATGGTTTGACTCAAGTGTTTAGAACAATATCAGCCTAGCACATCGTGGGCCTCTGGTCCACACTCTCTGATCAAGAGGGAACATATGAACATTTCTACATCATTCCCTCATGTGGATCTGTGCAGGGCGTCGCCAACTGCTCCTCTCTGTCACCCCTGCAGCTGTCCTTCAGGGCTGTGACCATTTCCATTTGGTCATGCTGTTTGCAAATGCTATCAAAGTCATTTTCATTCACTCATGGAATCATAATTTGTTTTTACAGCCCAAACAATCCAGTCTGCACGTACAGTTGCTTCAGTGTCAGGAGCTCACCCAGGAGGGGTCTGACATCCTCTTCTGGCATGTGCAGGTACCTGCACTTGTATGTATAACCTACACACAGACATACACTAACACGCACACCTACCCTCCCCACTAACCTACACACACACATCCCTACACATATACACACACTAACACACACCTACCCCCTCACCTATACAACACATCCCCCTATACTCACGTACACACACTAACATACAAACCTACCCCTCACCTATACACACACCCTATACACATGTACACATTAGCACACACACCTACCCCCTCACCTATACAACATATCGCCCTATACACACATACACAAACTGACATACACACCTACCTCCCTCACCTACACACACGCACTCTATACATGCACACACTAACACACACACACACCTACCCTTTCCACTCACCTACACACACACACACACACACACACACACACACACAAACACACACACACACACACACACACACACACACACACACACACATACACACACATACACATACACACACATACACACACAAACACATACACACATATACACACATACACACACATACACATACACACACATACACATACACTCACATGCACACACATTTACACACATACACATACATACATACCTACATACATACATGCCTACACAATTGCACACCCCCACACCTACATACACACATCTACACACATATACCCCTATACACATGTACACACACAGACTTACATACACATTTAGACACACTTACACATACATACCCCCCACACACACATACACACATACACATTACACACACACAGGCCTACACACATACATTTACACATAGAGATATACACATACAAACCCATATACAAAAAAACAGTATAAAATGTTAAAAATAAATCTTTTAGAAAGTCAAAAATACCTGGGTGTTGTTATACACAACTCTAGCACTTAGAAAACAGAAGCAGGTGGATCTTTGTGAGTTTGAGGCCAGCCTGGTCTACATAGTGAGTTCTAGGGCAGCCAAGGCTGCATAGAGAGACCTGCATTCCTCTGGGCACCTCCCCCCATGCTATTTTAAAGTTTACCCCTTTTCTTTGTGGTATTGGATCTCCATTTGATGATAAAAGCCAGCCACGCATTTACTGAGCCCACATTTACTGTTCCTTCCTTCATTGGGAAGACATAGGACCCCCAGACCTTCCTTTACAAACCGAGTCCTGTAACCATTCTACCCACAATGATGACTCAGCAGGAGACTTTACCTTAGACCCTGAGAGACTCTCTGGGAAACGCCCGTGTTCTCTGTGTGCGTCTTATTGCTGTGCTGCTTATATCAGTATCCAGGTAAGGGAGTAGGGAGAAGGCTCAGCGGATAAAGCGCTCACTTTGCCAGCTTGTGGGCTGGAGGTTTGGTCCTGAGGGTGTTGTGACATACCCGTAGTCACCGAGCTCCAGCGCAGAAATGGGTAGGTAGACAGTAGAATTCTGGATTCAGAGAGGGCTTGTGTATTAAACCGAGTGTTACATGATTGAGGACATCTATTGCCAACCTCTGATCTCCACACACACACTCATAGGTACATATGTACCTGCACACACACACACACACACACACACACACACACACACACACCTATTTAAAAACACCCAGAGCAAAGGGAAGAGTTGTTCAGGATACCATATGTGTGTGTGTGTGTGTGTGTGTGTGTGTGTGTGTGTGTACACACACAGATAGATAGATAAATAGATAGATATGTTTTTTGAGACCATCTCTGACTATGGCCTTGAACTCACAGAGTTCTGTCTCTTGGCTGTCTCCTCAGAGCTAGGATTAATGGTTTATGATATCATGCCTGGCTCAAAAACAACTCGGGGCACATTTTTTTTTTTATTTGAAAAAAAAAATGCTGGACTTCCAGTTGGAGTTGGAGGTAGGGACACTTCATTTTTGTGCCATAAAGTTAAGAAATTATTTTTTAAAAAATTCTGGCAGATGGTGTAAGGCTTGAGTCTCAAATGCCAGAACGCGGAAAAGCACATAACAAGGTCACAGTCACAGCTCTTGGTGGCCTGAGCAAGTCCTCCAGTCCTGGGCACGGCCTACTCACCTACCGCATCCAGAGTTTTGAGGTTGGCAGTGGAGAAGCACATGCTTCAATGAATGCAGTGTGGTTTTGTTGCCGCTGCATGGTCCTGTGTGGCCAAATTGATTTTTTTTTGTTTTGTCCTTGGGACTTGAAGCTTTTTAATCATCCAGAGTATAATTTAATAACTAAGGGGAAGAGGAGGAGGAACTAATTGTCAGCATGCTTCACACACTGGCTAACGAACAGGAGAGGCTGGTAGACATCCATTTGTGATCATGAGAGCCCAGAGGCAGGGCACCAGGAACTTGGAGGTGGTGTCCCTGCTCTGAGTCACCCTCATACCAGAGGAAAGGCACTCTCCTGTGCAGTTTCACAACCCACAAAAGGAAATAGTCTTTGTCTTATGATCAGCCTGGGTCGCAGAGAGCAGGGAAGAGAGGTTAAGTTAATGGTCACCTTGGTGTTTCAAGGTGGCAGCTGGCCAGATGTTCTCAGGGGCAGTGAGAGGCAGGATGAAGTGTGTTTGCTTGGGAAGTGTTCAAATTCTGTGAAGTCATCCTGGAGAGCCCCTCCGGATGCTCGCCCAGCTTCAGGCAGATGTATGGCCTCTCCTTCAGGATATTAAGAATATCTACAGAGCTGGGCAGATAACACGATGAGAGTAAAATACTTGTTAGGGAGTCGTGAGGATCAGAGTTAGATTCCCAGAGCCCACGTTTAAAAGGTGGATGTGGAAGAGTGTGTTTGTCGTCTCTGTGATGATGAGATGAGAAAACCCAGGCCAGTGAGAGAACCCATGCTGTACAAAAGGTGAAAAGTAGCTCAGGAGTACACCTGAGGTGTCCTCTGGCTTCCACATTATGCACATACACAGGCTTACACATACCAGTCACACACACACAGGCTCACACACAGGCTCACACACAGGCTCACACACACAGGCTCACACACACAGAGAGGCACACACAGGCTTGTACATACCAGGCATTTACATACAGGCTCACATAGCAGGCACACACACAGAGGTACACCCAAAGGTACACACAGGTACACACAGACAGGTACACACATACAGGTGTACACACACACATGGGGACACAGAATATGGTTACTAGCCAAATATGGTTTGCTTCAAGGGCAATTCCTTTGCACAGTCCCTTAAAAATTAAGTGGTTCAGTGATCAAAACCGTTCACTACTCCACACACCTGCCCAAACCCAGAAATAAGCAACTAGGAAGCCTGGTTGGAGGTAAACATCAACGCCACCAGCGGAGGACCAACTGCAACACCCCAGAGACTCTCAGCTTTTGAGTCAGTTATCCCTGCACTCTGGAGCAAGGGGCCAGCAAGCTATTGGCCTCAGGGCCTGTTGCCTACTTTTGAAAGTCTAGTGTGCGAGCTAAGAAAGATTTTTACATTTTTAGGAGCTAGAAAAAGAGGATTAAAAGAGGATAACATTTCATGACACATCAGAAGAAAATTCAAATCTCATTACAGACCAAGTTTTATCTTAATATATGTCATTCATTGACACACTGCTAAGGGTTCCACTGAGGTATGCAATCATACCACACACACATCGGTGTGTGGAGACTATGTAGCCAGAACCAGTGGTGTTTCCTACCTGGTCCTCTGCTGGGGAGCTTCGTGCCACTGATCTGCGTAAAAAGGCAAGGCCAAACAATGTACTTTCCACTTTGTGGGGCGCTTAAGACAGGGTCATCTGTGGCTGAAACGGTGCATGAGTGTGAATGCTCACCAAAAATAACCTGGGGTAGCTCAAACCTTGAGAACCTACCAGTGTTGAGATGGTTACTTAATTGTTACAGTTCTGAAAGGAAATGTTTCCCCAACGAAAAGTGTTGCAGCTCTGAAGGGAAAGGTATCCTGGCAACTGGGAGACGAGAATACCACAGTCACGGTCGCACCAGACAACAAACCTCACTCAAGAGATCTGTTGGGAAAAGACACAAGAATAGAGGCAGAGAACTGAGTGGGAGGCAGGCTCATATAAGGTTTCTTAGGGGAGGAGTTTTCTAAAAGGTGGAGATTTCCAGGCAGCTGATTGGTGAGTTTTCAAGTCCTGAGTTTGGGGCAAGCCCAGGTATTGGTAAGTATTCAAAACCTGAAAGTGAGCTTGGACTTTTTACCCTACACTTCTATTTGCTAAACTTGAAGAGCACTAAAGAACAGACTCGTGGAACTATGAATATAGCTTTATTAGATCACTACCCGACAAGCGCTTCAAGAGCTAGGATATTACTGAGGCGTAGATGGTGTACGTGAGAAAGGACAACACAGCTCAGGGTTTGCTGTGGATTTTCTGTGTTTCCCATTCATTTTTATTTTTATTATTTTTCCTGTATATTTATGTTGCTTATGTATTGAAAGCGGAAGGGACTCTGGGCAGCTTGAGCATGGGGAGCTCTGGCAGGCCTCGCCCTCCGCCCCCATTCCCTCTGTCTTGCTAAACTGCTAGGTTACATTCCTAAAGCCAGCCAGCAAGGTCCGTTCCCTTATATGGCCACTTCCTCCTCCTGAGGCCGACTACCAAGGTTCAGCTACAAAGTATCGAAGCCCAGCAATGAAAAGTCCCCTTTGGCTCACCTCATTAACTTGCCCGATTTAAAATTGAACACCTCATCCTACTGTGGGGTTTCCCCTTCTACCGTTATAAGCTGCCATTTTACCACGGGCCACTTCTGTCTCTATCCAGAGGCTGTCCTTTGTCCCCAGAACAAATACCACCCCACCCCCACCTCCCCCCCCCCACCCCTGTTCCCTTCCCTTCTTCCTCATCTTCTATTCTGTCTCCTGTCTGTCTCTTATTCCTGTCCTCTGTCCCTCTGGGACAAATAAATCTCCTTTGTGCCGAGAACTTGGTCTTGAGCTTATATTTTTTCTTTCAAAAGTCATATTTTAAAAAATTAGAAAAAATCATCAGGTGTCTGAAAAGAATGAAAGTATAGGGGCGGGGCAGGGGTGTCACTGCGAGTCCCTGAGAAAGGCCATCTTTATTCCAAAGAAGAGGGAAAACACGCTTCCCACAGCCCCCCTGCTTTTTTCCCACTAACCCTAGGAACCAGCAGGCATGAACGACTGTCTCCTCATTCAACAAATATAAACTTATTTACCAGGGCTTGTACCATTTGAGCAATTGAATTTTCTCTCAATCCCTCTCTCCCTCTCTCCCTCTTTCCCCCTTCTCCCCCTCTCCCAGTCTCCCCTCTTCCCCCTCCTCTCTTGCTCGCTCACTGGGCTCTGTAGAAATGGCCTCAGAGCTTAGATATAACCCTGCTCCTTAGCCCTCTCCCTCTCATCCCCACACCCAGGAAACTGGTGCTGTTCCATCAGCTGGAGCCTTTAAAAGCACGGTTCATCACCACAGCTGTCTGAATGTTTCAAGACCTATCAGGATAGCTGGATTCTGAGTGTAGGAGGGCTGAGGCATGGGGATTGCCATGAATATGAGGCCAGTTTGTACTACATACTGAGAACCAGGTCTGCCAGAGCTATGTATGGTGTGGCACTCTGTCTCAAATCAAAACCAGAAAGCCCAGAAATATGCATGAAGATGAAATTAACCACAAGGGGACATGTGAGCAAATTTCTAGCCACTCCAGATGCACCATGACAGACCGAAGAAATGAATCCACACAAGTCTAGCCTGGCGAAGCAGTGAGTTTATGTTACAGGAGCATGGCTAGAGGCATGACTAGGCGTGACTTTGTACAGGGTGAGAGGTGATTCAGTAGCAGCTGCTCTTAGTGTGGGTTGGGATGTGTGAGAGATGAGGATGTTCAGGGGTTCCTAACACATTTTCACAGCCTGTGGGAGTTCCATTAGGGCACCCACACTTAGCACTTGTTTACTCTTCTGTAGCCTTGAGGAGGCACCTTGCAACTTTTGTAAAGGACCCTTGTAAGTTTCAGGCACTTCCTGAGACCCTGTAGGTTTCCTTAGTCTTAGGAGCCACCCTTCAGCAGGGAGTGACTCAAGGGGCAACAACACAAAGCTTTTACCTTTGCAAGGTAAACAGTTGGCAAAGGAAAGGAATGGGGAGAACACTAAGAAGTTATGAAGCATCCATTGAGATGGGAGTTGGGGATTTTAAAGATTTCACAATGTTACGGTCCCACCGCCCAGTGTTCTCAATATGTCTGCGGATGGCCCAGTGAGATGTATACACTCTGCTTCCCACAAGAAGGAAGTAGCATTGCAGAGGCCCCTCTCTCTCTCTTTCCTTCTGGGTGCCACATTCAGGTGGTTTAGTGGCCTCTGGAGAACTTAATTAAATCTAGTTGGTATTTATTGAGCACCAACAATATCAAGGCCAAGAAGTAACTGAAGTTCTGGGTTGCAGAAGCAGATATGGAAGACGTGGGGGTCCTGCTGTTCTGGAGAGAAGAGGAGGAGGAGACCAAGTGTGTTTCAAAGGAAGAGTCTTGTGTGACTCATTAATTAAAGGCATCCTGCAAAAGTATCTCTGAGAAGAGCATGTACCCTGCATTGCATGGTATGGCTAACACGGTACCTACCACGTATGATTTGAGTTAAATTGGTAATTGTCATGCATAGAGAAATATGGTATCACTAAAAAGATTAAAGGGCAGGGAGAGGGTGTGTATATGTGTGTATATGTATATGATGCATACACATGCATGTGTGTATATGTATATATGTATATGATGTATTTATGTGCATTAATATGTATGTCTGTATATGATACATAAATGTACTAATGTGCACTTGTATGTATATGTGTCTGTTTATGATGTATATGTGTATTTATGTGCACTTGTATGTATGTCTGTATATGATGTATATGTGTATTTCTGTATATTATGTATATTTGCATGTATGTGTATATATGTATATGTATGTGTATATACAGATTCCATTTATTAATCATTACACTAAAAGTCTTGTTTTTCATTTGAAGAGAAAATAATTTACTTTTATAACAGGGCTGTTGAAAATGGAAAAAAAATGGAAAAACTTTTTCAAAAGAAAATTATGTTTGTTTTAGAGTCCTGGATCCAAAACATGTTTTTAGAAAAATATAACACATCTAAATACCAGGTTGCCCAGGGGATGGGCACCCTGAAGCGACACCTTCATGAAGAGGAGCTTTTACAAAGATTCAAATCTGTGTTTACAGTCAGACTCCTAGGGGGAGGCCATCTCTTGACCCTAGTGCTCTCCTGGGAGGGAAGGAACTCAAAGCAGAGGTCCAACAGTGTGTGATAGGTTTGAGCATGCTGCAAGCTGTCACCAGCTCCTGCAGATGTTTCCTTCCAGGAGAGAGCAGAGTCCCTGCCTCTCAGGCAGGCTGGATGGTGTGAGTGGTCACACTTGAAATACGAATTCAATCTGACTTCGCATTCGATTGTCAAGAACCACACCAGACAGGGGTCAGGCTAGAAGAGCTGCTGCCCTTCCATTTCCTTCAAGGAACAAAGGCTGTGCCTGCTCTTACGTGGCCTTGGGCGGTGTCACCAGACTTTTGTCTTGAGTTTGCTCTTTGGCTCAAGGTTTTTCTGTGTATTTTGCACTAGCTTTGAACATCCTATGGTAGTTTTATCTCTTTGAGTTTTAAAGAAAAGATTCTAAAGAGAAATGTCCGTGTCACTGCAGCATTAGCCAAATAGCTATCATGGACTCAGCTTAGGTGTTTGTCAACAGACGAATGGGAAAAGAAAATAGAGCCAATATATAAAACTATTGTGATTTATTATAATATTATCTGGCCATAGAGAGGAATGAAATTATGCCTTTTGAGGGGAAACAAATGGAGACTACTATCCTAAGTGAAATAAGTCAGACTCAGAAACATAAATATCACAGTTTTGTTCACGTGTTGATCTCTGTGTGTGCACATGTATGTCTGTGTATGCGGGTGTGTATCTGTGTGTGTGTATGTGTATGTGAGCATGCATGTGCTCACACATGCATGGTTGTGCAACATGAAGGTGGAAATGAGACTTCATGGAGAAGGGAAGGGCACTAGGGTGGGGGGAGAGGGACGGGGAATGACACAGACAGTGAATGTGGTCAAGGTACGTGAGGTAGGCAGATGAAACAGCATCACAGACAAAGACCAAGCTGATAATGAGATCGCGGGCCTTTTAAAAATAATTTAAGGCGATTCTGCGTATCCAAGAGCAAATACCTACAGATCATCTCTCTGGAATCTGGAGGAAATGGCTGAGATGTCTGAACGGTTTCGGTATGCGGCAGGCATTCCTCTAGTTTAGAACCTCTCAAAGAATCAGTTCTTTCTAGTAACTTTTTTCCTTTTGTCGCTGTCTTTGTTGACTTTCACGAATGACTCTCAGGTAATATGTAAATTGATATTGGCCCTTAAAATCGTCTGAATTTAGACTAATGACAGTCAGCCACCATGCGAAGTTTGAATCAGATATTTTCCGTTTCCCAGACTTTACAGTTTGCCTGAGGAAGATTGTGGAATGTTAAAGAAGGAATTCAAAGGACTAAGAAAACTTGGTATTTAGCCTTTGAGATCAACATGGGGCTTTTGAAGACATTAAACACATGAGTCAAGTTTTGCCCAGAAAGAAAGAATTTTTTACATTTTTTTCCACCATGAACTTGTCAAGGACTAAGTTGGAGAAGTCATAGAATTTTTTTTTTTCATCCACAGCACAGAGAGGGCAGGGCTTCTTCTAGGGCAGCTGAGCTTTGAGAGTGATGCCTGAGAGAAAAGGTTGAAGCCTGCCTCCTGTGACCTGGGAAGAAGACAGGAGTCTGAGGTGTCCAAGCCTCACCTTTCCCTTGTATGTGAGGTGTAGAGCTGTGACACCAGGGATAGGAGACAGGGTGTCTGGGGACATTCAGGCCCTCATAGCCCACCACCCCATTACACCACCTGTCCATACTTGAGGCACAGAGCCCAGTAAGGAGAGTTTGGGATGCTGATTTCCTGGCTGACACCAGACCATCTGCTCTCCCAGGGTAAGCACTAGCAAAGCCTATCCAAGGTAGGGTGATAGGATGGCATGCTACCCAGTTGCAAGAAGGGAGGGGAGACGGCAGTTGGTTTCGTCTCTCACACACTGGACTACAAGCCCTCAGATGCCTTATGGAGGGGTCCCCGGGGTGTAGAGAGTGACAATATACAGAAAAACAACTTTTGAATGCCTCAGTGTTCAGATAAAAGCTGTGACTTCTAAGAGGCAGTGGAAACGGGAGGCAAGATGAATGTCTGGAGACAGTGCTTACCTCAGCTCTCCACAGTATGCGACAGTGTGTGAAAGCTGTCTGTCTGTCTGTCTGTCTCTGTCTCTCTGTGTGTGTGTTATATGTATGCATGTTTTGGTTTGGTGTGGTGTGTGTGTGTGTGATATGTGTGCATGGTATGGTGTAGTGGTGTGTGTGTGTGCTATATGTGGGCATTGCGTGGTGTGGTATGATATGTGTGTGTTGTATATGTACATGGTGTGGTGATGGGGCATGTATGTGTGTTATATGTGTGTAGTGTAGTATGTGTGTGTGTGCTATATGTGTGCGTGGTGTGGTATGTATGTTATCCATGTGTATTATATGTGTGTGGTGTGGTGGTGGTAGAAGGTGTGTGTGTGTGTGTGTGTGTGTGTGTGGTGTGGTGTGTGTGCATTGTGGTGTGTGTTATATGTGTGCATGGTGTGGTGTGTGTTATATGTGTACATGGTGTGGTGGTAGTAGTAAGGGGTGTGTGTGTGTGTGTGTGTGTGTGTGTGTGTGTGTGTGTTGGGCATGAGCATGTGCGAACATGTGTGTGGTGGCCCAAGGTCAAATGTCTTTCTCAATCATTTCATCTTTTGAGATGGGGTCTCTGACTGAACCTGGCACTCATAGACTCATGTAGTCTGGCTGGCCATTGAGTCCCAGGATCCTCCTGTCTCTGCCTCTGCATTCCTTGGTGTATGGGTTTGCTTCTGTGCCTGACTTATACAGTGCAGGGCATCTGAACTCCGGTTTTCATGCTAATGAGGCGCCCTTAGCAACCGAGACTCTGGCCTAGCTCAAGAAACTGTACATCTGAGCGTGTAGAGTGTGCGTGGACACCTGCCCCTATTTTTGTGATTGAGAGGGGATCTCAACAAGGGTGGACTGACCTAAGTCCTTCCCACTTTCTCAGCATCTATCTAGTACAGAGCTGAGCTGAGAGGCATCTTCAAATGCATGGCATTAATTCCAATTGCCCTAATTAGGAACTGTCCTGAGCCATTAACGGACCATCTTCCTCCCTGACTTCAAAGCAGGCTGGAACATGGTGCTATTCTGAGTCTCCTATTTACCGAGATGGAAACAAGTGGGTTGATTAGCAGAATGAACTGCTTTCAAAGCGGCAAGGCACTGTACAACATCTACACAGGCATCTCAACCCCCCGAGTCACCTCTTGTTCTTTAATTAGCCCCCATCAGGACTCTAATTTTTCCCCGTGGCTTATGATTTGCTGACTCCAAATAAACGAGAGGAAATCTGCTCCAGTGCAGAATCCAATCGGCTGTGCTTTAGAATTCGTTGAATATGTACTTACTGAGAAAACTCCTCTCCCCACTTGGGTGTCTTTGTTCCTTCTTTAGTCCTAGCTGTGAGCTAAATGGGGGAGACTTGGGGAGCAAGAGCTTTGCCCTTTGGGTCATGGAGCCAATGAGGAGCGAGGGTGCTGTTCATTCGTTAAAGATGTACAAAGCGTGTAGCGTCACCGACATGGGAACTCCGAAAGTAGGAATTGTTAACCATTATTGTGTAGATGAGGAAACTAAGACTTGGGGTAAGGAACTTGGGCAGAAACTACTATACCAGTGGAGATGGCATTCAAGTGTCCCAGGTTAGCCCTCTGGGTCCTCTTCACAACACCACAGTTAACCCTTTTCTATCCGAGTCTGATGGACCACGCTCCTGTCATTGCTGTCTGAGCTTAGATGCATTTCAGTTAGTCCCAAAGTTGTCCGTTCCTTTGGCAGCTGCTGTTTTGATGCCTGTGGTGTGTGTCGCTGGCTGGATGAATATCAGTGACCTCTAGGTACCTGATTACACTTAGACAAAAGGATGGGAAGGACGGGCTACAGGCGGGGTGGCTTCCATGAGGGAAGCTCCCCACGGGGACGAGAACTGTCATTTGAAGACTTTCAGTTTCTTTATTTCTGATAATACTTTTGAGAGGAAGTAACAGAGTAACAGTTGCATTATGGCATTTTCACATATATTATATATGTGACATATATATGTATATATCTAAGTTTGAAGCACATCTATAACTATATATGAACAAACTCAGTGATACACACACACACACACACACAAATTGTATCTTGTTTTTATTCATCCCCTGTTCTCCCACATTTTAGTGACACCCCCCAGTTTGCAGATCTATTTCCCAACTCTTCCCCCTCAAAACTGCAGGTGCAGAGCCCAGTACCTGCTCACATTCCCCTTAGAGCCCCAGCCCTGGCCTCAGCTGGAGCCCGTCTCATTAAGGCTCCCCAAAGCCACCCCCTGCCAGGATGCTCCCTTTCTGATGGTGCCCACAGAACACTGGTGCCATATTGTTTTCTCTAAGTTGTTTTTCTACGTTTCCCCCTTCTTTAAGGTCATTTCTTTATACAGAGTCTGAGAATACACACAAACACATGCTTTCTTGTTATTCCAGAGGCCTGTGTCCTTCTCTTGGGAAGTTACTTCAAGCTTTGAGGGAGGTGGACAAGGTCCTCTAATCTTAGAATCATACATTTCAGTGAATTTGGAAAAAACATCCCAGGACACTAAAGTATGTTGACTTGGATTTTTCTTTCTTCCATTACTACGTTGACCTTTCGTGGCTCATGTCTATGGAAGATTAATCTAAATGGTGTCCTCAAGGTCAGATGGAGACATGATGACTCATAAATAATGCCACAGAACACCCAGGCACGGCTTATCTCAGAAACAAATGGAGTGGGTGGTGCTTGGCATTTCTGGATGAAGTTTACAGGTTTCTATTGGAAGATCCTGGTTGCAAGAGGGGGATTCTGTGGTTGAAAGCATTTATATGTATGTATGTGTGTGTGTGTGTGTGTGTGTGTGTGTGTTGAAGTGTGTGTGTATGTGTCTGTGTGGTATGCATGTGTTCATGTGTGTGTTGAACGTGTGTTGCTGTGTGTGTGTTGCTGTGTGTGTTCCTGTGTGTGTTTGTATGTGTGTTCATGTGTGCGTGTGTTCATGTGTGTGTGTTTGTGTATGTGTTCATGTGTGTTCATGTGTGTGTGTGTTCGTGTGTATGTTGATGTATGTGTGTTGATGTGTGTCTGTTGGTGTGTGTGTTCATGTGTGTGTTCATGTGTGTATGTTCATGTGTGTGTGTTCATGTGTGTGTGTTGATGTGTGTGTGTTGATGTGTGTGTGTGTTTGTGTGTATGTTCATGTGTGTGTGTTCGTGTGTGTGTTGATGTGCGTGTTGATGTGTGTGTGTGTGGATGTGTGTGTGTGTGTGTGTGTGTGTGTGTATGGGGGGTGCCCTGCTTTTATTGGTCTCCATGTATTAAGAATGCCTTGGTCACATTGTACCGATTAGGATCACAGCCTAGTAAATACAAAACAAACACATCCAGCAAAGCTCCTTGCTGTAGCCGTGGAAAATGGCAGGCATTGGCTGGGCTGGAACACAGACTTCTGGGCATCAGCTTCACCTCACTGCATACACAGTGATCTCTAAATATCATCTTGGTTAAATATTAATTGTTCCTCCAGCTCTGCTTAAGCTGAAAACACTGACCGCATCTTCCTGTGATTGCCCACGGATGGATTTATTAGAAGTGATCGACAGTCAATAATATACATGTAAAACGCGCCATTTGATACAGAGTGTGTCTGCGTGTACGTGCACGTGTGTGCGCCCAAGTGTGTGTGCGAGTATGTGTATGTGTGGGCGTGACTGAGTGTGCATGTGTGTGTGAGCAGATGTGTGCTCCTGTGTGTTTGCATTGTGTGTATGTGCATGCATGGCAATGTGTGCATACCTCTGTGTGTGTGTGTGTGCGTACACATGTGTATGTGTACGTGAGTGTGCATGGCTGACCTGTGTGTGCACGTGTGTGCATGTGTGCGTGAGTGTGCATGACTGGTATGAGTATATGTGTGTTTGCATTGTGTGTGTGTGTGTGTGTGTGTGTGTGTGTGTGTGCACGGCTGAACATGCATGCCCTAGTGTGCATGGAGGCTAGAAAAGGACTTCAAGTTCTCTGTCACTATCTCCCTTATTCCCTTGAGACAGGTCCCCCCGAATTGGCCCTGCAGTGTGGTGGCAGCCAGCAAGCCTCACTCCCTTTCCCACAGCACTGAGGTTGTAGGTGTGGTTAGTCATGCCCAGCTTTTTACATGGGAGCTGGGGATTTGAACTCATATCCTCATGTTTGTGCAGCAGTTTGCTCTGACCACTGAGTCTTGACACCAGGCCCTGCCCTATCTTTGTGGTGTTAACTGCTCTGATATGTGGAGTGATTTCCCACTGTGGTTTTAATTTGCATTTCTGTACAATAGGATAGGAAACGTATTTCAGCTGTTGACTGGCTGGCCATCTGTCTTCTTTCCTGAGAAGTCTGTCTAAATCGTTTGCCTATTTTTATTGGATTTTTTTTTTAATTCTTGAGAGTTCTTCATATGTCTTTTGGTATAGGTCTTTTTTCATTTTAGACTTTTGGTTACATATTTTCCCAGCCTGTTGAACCTCCTTTAATTCTCACTATCTACTTAGACTTACTTCTATGTATGTTACATGGGAATTTTTTTGTTATTTAAAAATCTTTGTATTTGAATTTTTTTTTAATTTGGGGAGTAGGTGCTCACTATGTGGACAAGGCTAGCTACAAATTCACAGAGATCTGCTTGCCTCTGCCACCTAAACTCTAGGACTAAAGTCATGTACTACTGTACCACAAAAATTACATTTATAACTGGTATATCTAGGTGCTCAGGTATACAGAAAAGCTGGGTTGGTGCCAAAATAATAACTCAATAAGTACATTTTGAAGAGACAGTGTACTCCAACTGTTAGTCCACAATGGAAAGTCCAGATCTGAATAATCCACTGACTACTTTTTGAAATTAAAGATTGCTTTTTAAAAACCCCAATAATCTTTGTAAGTATATTATATCATAAGTGTAAAACTTAGTTTTAACTTCTCAGATGAAAATAATTCAGATCTAGAAATCCTTTAATCTCTGTCTCTGTCTCTTTCACTGTCTCTCTGTTTCTATCTCTGTCTCTCTCAATGTCTCTGTCTTTCTCAATGTCTCTGTCTTTCTCTGTCTCTGTCCCTCCCTCTATGTCATGCTCTCTCTGTCTCTCTCTCTCTGTCTCTCTGTGTCTTTGTCTCTGTCTCTGTCTCTCTCTCTCTGTCTCTCTCTCTCTCTGTCTCTCCATCTCTGTGTCTCTGTGTCTGTCTTTGTCTTTGTCTCTGTCTCTCTCTGTGTGTCTCTCTGTCTCTGTCTCTCTGTCTCTGTCTCTCTGTCTCTGTCTCTCTCTCTCTCTCTGTCTCTCTCCTTCCTTCCTCTTTCTTCACTTAAACCCCCGCTCTGCGTATGTTTGGCTCTGTGGTCTCCCACTCCAGCCGCGAGCCTCCATACACACAGCTTTGTCTGGATGTCTCAGTCTGGATTATTGTTATGTAAGAACTTACTTATCCTCTAAGTCTGTGGCTTGTCACATGATGGAGGAGCCACAGTCTTGGATGGTTCCTAGAACATCTCCTAAAACATCTGATTTTGTGACTCACGAGTGCGTGAGGGAGAGACGCTGGCTGACAGTCTTACGCGAGTTACAAGACTAAATTCTTGTAGTGACACCACAGTCATAGTAAGGCAAATGAAGTAAGGCTGGTGAGGCAGCCTGTGCTAACTGGAACTGAGACCTGGCCATGGCTCTTTCTCAGCACACTGATGCAAAACTCTGCCCAGTAAGTTCAGTATTAAAACTCCCTCCCCTGGGCTGGGGAGCTGGCACAGTGGGTGGAGTGTCTGAAAGCATGAGGATCAGAGTTCAAATCCCCATCGCCCATGTCAATCCTGGGAGGGCTTGGCAGTTGGTGGTGACCCCAGCACAGGGGCTCCTGGAGTACTGGACCGTCCAGACTGTCTACAGAGCTGGGCTTCAGGTGAGAGAACCTGTCTCAGTACAGAAAATGTCCGAGGAAGAAATGCAGGAAGGCTCCGTCTTCCACATATCACCAGTGGCCGTACATATGTTCACACACATGAAACAGCACACATGAACATGCATACACGCAAGCATGCACACCCGTATCAATGCAAAGCAAACAAACAATAACAAAATTCTTCAGTTTCTACCATTGTTGTCATGACTGCTTACCCAGATTAACAGTGGTCTTTCCTCCATAAAGAGTTGGTTTTTATCTTCTAAAGCTACCTTGTCCTGTGTGGTGGTCACAGCACCCCTAAACTGGTAAACACGTAGGAATGATTTCCCCTTTCCGTGTTCCCAGTTCTCTTGCTCAGTTTGCTCCACCAGTTCTTGCTGGGTCACCGTGGTCACCTCCCATTGGGTGTCCCTGCCGCCTTTCTTCCCCTCTTAACCCATGGTTGTAACTATGACATGTTCACTCCAGACACCTCACTTGGTTCTCTGGTACTTGAATAGTTTTTATTACCTTAAGAATGAAGTCTCAGGCTGGAGAGATGGCTCAGTGGTTAAGAGCACTGACTGCTCTTCCAGAGGTCCTGAGTTCAAATCTCAGCAACCACATGGTGGCTCACAACCATCTGTGATGGGATCCGATGCCCTCTTCCGGTGTGTCTGAAGACAGCTACAGTGTACTCATAGACTTAAAATTTCAAAAACAAACAAAACAAAACAAAAAGAATGGTATCTCATATACAAAAAATAAATAAATCTTTAAGAAAAAACTTTTAAAAAAAAGGGGGGGCTGGAGAAATTGCTCAGCGGTTAAGAGCACTGACTGCTCTTCCAGAGGTCCTGAGTTCAAATCCCAGGAACCACATGGTGGCTCACAACCATCTGTAATGAGATCCGATGCCCTCTTCTGTTATGTCTGAAGTCAGCGACAGTGTACTTATATACATAAAATAAATAAATCTTTAAAACAACAACAACAACAACAACAACAACAAAAAGAATGAAGTCCAAGTTTCTCACTGCGACCTTTCGTGGGCCCCTTTGCTGAGCATTACCTTGAGACAGTACCAGAAGAAGAGAGGTTGGTAGAACAAAAGTTTCAGGATGTGGCAGGAAGGAGCAGGGAGGGGGATTTGCCCAAAGTACATTTGTATGCAATCTTCCTTGTGAGATGCAGTATCATGCACGACAGATGTGAGTAATTAAAACGTTTTGAATAGTTTGGTGGCTGTTGGGGTTGGGGTACAGGACCCAGAGAGAAGATGTAAAAAAATTACATCAGAAGGTGGCACATGGTTTTCATATCTCCATCCCCTTGGTCTTTGAGGAGTCCCTGAGAATTGCTGGACACTAGAATTCTGCTCTTGGTGGCTTCTTATTCCAGCTGGGATGCATGAAGTCTTGGATGTGGGATGGGTTGGTGGGTGGTTCCAAGCACTCAGGTATGTACTGGGTCACCAGACACTTGTATTATAGCTCTCCAAGAGAGTCAACCTTGAATAGTCATTTATGCCCTTTGGCCAAAGTCAAGGTCATCCTGGGGAAGGGACTGGGGAGAGGATGTCCCTAGAGATCCCACTGGATTTAGACTCAGTGAGGGTCAAGAAGTCAGAGAGACTAGCTACCGAACTGTTTCCCCAGATTGTGAGCACTGTGCATGCTGGACTCTCCCTGTGTCAGTTAGGAGAGTGGCGATTGCTGGAGCATAGTTACGTCACCCACATTCTCTCTGTTCTCCTTCTTCAGCCAATCTCTGAAACGCACTCATGGACATATCCAGAGGTGTGTCTCCCGGGTGATTCCAAATGCAGTCAAGTTGACAGTGAAGCTGAACCGTCAGACACCCACCCAATCCTTCATTTCTCTCTACGTACTGTATGTTTTGTATGTGTGAGAGACAGCATCACTAAGAGTGAGAGAGACGGCGCTTGTGTGCTTGGATAAGATTTGTAGATGGTGGCATAAGGGTAGAGAGCCCAGCTGCAGAGCGAGGCAAGTTAAGGACTGCGGATGGATCAATGTTTGTGTGATAACAGTGTGGGTGACATCCAGCATGGGTGGGGAGTGTATGAGGAACAAGGCGAATTAGAAAAGAGACCCTAAGAGCAAATTATTATCAAATTATTAATTGTTTAAGCTTGGGGGGATGCTCTTCAGTAGTGAAACCACCCCACCATTAAAGCAGTCTGGGTTTCATTAAGCAAACTTGATCAAACCCAGGGTAACAAAAAACAGAGCGCAGACAAAACTGTGCTAGTGCAGTGGTCAGTAGTCATTAAACACAATTTTAAAAAGTCATTCTTAGGGGTTGGGGATTTAGCTCAGTGGTTAGAGCGCTGGCCTAGGAAGCGCAAGGCCCTGGGTTCGGTCCCCAGCTCCAAAAAAAGAACCAAAAAAAAAAAAAAAAGTCATTCTTAGTGAAGGAAGCAACAGGGATAATTCAGTCACCCAGCCGTGCCCTACCGTGCTCACACAGCCACGTACAATGTCATGTATTTCTCCAATGATGCTCACAGCTTAGGTGTGGAAACCATTGGAACACTGTTTTAGTCAGTGTGCCTGTGTATCATTAGTGAAATATCCACTTCCACTGTTGTCTTTCAGTGAGAAGGGACCTGTGGGTCCCACCAGAAGCTGTGTACTGTGTAGTTTTCTGGTCTCTCCCAAGACGTTAGCCATGCTTGGCACAAGGTAACAGGAAGGATAAGGAAGGGGTCAGGAGAAGTTGATGAACTTCCTTTCCCTCTCCAGTGTCCTTCTGGAGGTGTGAACCAATCATGAAACTGCTGAAAAGAAAGGCAGTGTGAAGCAGGGTAAAGCAGGGTGAAGCAGGGTGAAAGAGGAGACCGCACAGTGGGTTCTGGGATACTCAGGATCTAGACCATTCCTGTAAATCCAGGCTGAAGGTGCCCAGCATCGTCCACACAGTTGGGCACATTGTAGCAAGCTGGATTTCTCCTCTGGAAACAAGGAGCCGAGTGTCCTGACACCTCTAGACATTAGGTGCTTACAGAGCCTCATCAAGGGTGACAGTCAGGAATGGGACTTTCACGTCACCTCTCACAGAACCCCCAAAAGTTCCATCCTTCAGAATGACACACAGGAGCCCATGGTACAAGGTGTGAGCTCAGCAAGGCAAGTAGGAGGTGCCTCTCCTCTCCACTTTGAAAGTAGACACATATCAGATATTTTCCCCCAATTGACAACTTGGACTTAAGTTTTAGTAATTTGTATCAAGATACCGGTTTTATTTATTTATTTTTTTTTAGGATACAGGCAATGTTATTTGAAGATACACAGAAACTCGAAAAGTGCTTGAGGCCTCTGGAGAAGAATGAGGAGGGGACTAGACGTTTATGTTCCAACTCCTGACTCCCAGGCCATCTCCCACAGAGCCAGGGGCTCAACAGCCACTGAAGAACCTATGTGCTGATATCCAGCAGGTGTTTGCATGGACACAGCAATGGAAGACAAATGGAAACAAATAAGGGTGAGAGCTCTTTAAGGGTTTGATCCTCTAGAAAGGAAACAGTATCAGTTTCAAGAGAGCCAGAACTAACGACACATGCCTCTCTGAAATCCCAACACTTCCTGGTCGAAGCAGGAGGATTACCATATGTTCCACAACAGCCTAGGTTACACAGTGAGTTCTAAGTGAGCCTGGGCTATAGGGTGGGAACCTGCCTCAAAAAATATATCCAGTAAGTAGACTGGGCGTAGTGGCAGACACCTGTAATTCAAGCATCCTGGAGGTAGAGGCAGGGTGATCATGAGTAGAGTCCTGTCTCAAGGACAAAGAAGCAAACCCCCTCCTGCTTCACTAATCTGCCCATTTCCTCAGCACTATGGTCAGCTGGACCCACGAGAACACTCCACAGCCACTACTGGGGGCGGGGGGAAGCAAACGAATCAGACACGGTACAGAATCTGTGGTGAGGCTCATACTTGCTCTGTGTTTTCAAAGCTTGATGTTCGTTCTCATTGTGTCCTATGACGAAGCTACCATGGTGGTCTGGAAAGTCCTCTCTCTGTACAGTCTAGTTGTCTCTGCTCTTTCTTTTGTCCACAGTGCTGGGCTGAGTAGCAGTTCCATCACCACTCAGGAAACCTTTCCTCTGATCTGCTCTAATCAGAACTGTGTGTTTTCTCATCTTTGGAGACACGATAACAGCCAACACCATGCCAGTTTATCAACGATGGAAGACCAGGGTTGAGGGCTTTCTTGTTGCTGGAAGGGGACTGGTTGACAGTCATGGCCCTTTATGACATCTTGTTTTCAAGACTGGGTAATCCTATAGTTGTGTTTTTTCACTGGTGGCTCAAAATAGGGGATGGTGTGGGAACACATTAGAAAAACCACTGTTTCTTTTGGAACTGCCAGTCAGTTTATAAATGGCAGTTAGACGGGCAGTCTTATCTAAAAGCATTTGATTATGAAAGTGGAGACGCTAATCAGAGACCAAAGTGTAGCTGCTTTTGTGCTCACTGGGCAGTTGAGCCTGAGTCCTATGGGGCAATCACCTTTGTCCAAAAAGCTGATCATCTGACCGAAACCTGCAGACGGAATCCAGGGCATCAGAGTCTGCCATGGGGAGTGGCAGGTAGGGGGGGTTAGGGGCATGAGGGGACAGTTATGAGAAGGTGACACAGGGTGATTGGAAACAGAGACGTGGAGACCAAGTCCTAGAAAACAGAATGCAGATGCACCAACAAATGCACTTCTTCACAGCAACTGTTTTTGAAAGGCGTGTCCCTGCACAGCGTGGATGCTGCTCAAAGAGTCTATGAAATTAATTTTTAAGAATTGTTTTTAAATGCTAACCACCCCATTATATTTCTTTCTGTTTGTGTAAAAATGGATTTTTTTTTTTTACTTAAGAAAAAATTTAATGTAGACGAGAGTTTTTGTGCGTGTGTATCTGTCTGCTTTGTCCATGCCTGAGTGCCTCCAGAGACCAGAAGAGGGCGTCAGGTTCCCCGGAACTAAAGTTAACAGTTTTGTTTGCTAGGAACCAAATGCTGGTCCTCTATGTGAGGAGGGTAAGTGCTGAGCCACTCTCTGGCCCCCATTATTTCTAGTATTTGCAAAGGGTGGACTTACCCTGAGGGGCTGGTGTTCGGCAGTAACCGGGAGAGGCCTTGAGTATTGGACATGGTCTAAGCTGGTTTGCAGCCTGCACTGATATTTGTCGGTAGTGAGGCAAATTGATTATCTGAAGCATTTGCATTCATTCATTCATTCCCAAAGCCAATCATTTGGTCAGCCACAGTTGTGAAAGCTGGGATGAGTGCATGGAGGTGCTGGGGTGAAGGCAGCATCTCTCTCCCAATCTCTGTTCTCGCCTAGCGATTACTATTTAAAACTATGAAGGTCATAGTCTAGGCATACCGTAGGATTAAGTAGTGATGGTAGTTATCTATTGCTACAGAGATGTGACGAAATAGATGTCCATCCCAGGAAGGGAACCGCTGGCAGCCAAAGTAACGAATCCATGAAAGTCCAGATAGCTCCCCTGAGCTCAGTGGAAAATGGAGGATTGTTTCCCAGCAGGGCTTCCTCTTGTCTACCCTATCTGTGGAGCCCAACCTCCACAGTCTACCTGAGAAAAAAATCATGAAATCCTTGATGGAAATCACAGGTTCAACTTCCTGGAACACCTCTCCATGCAAATGAAGTGTCCCCAGAACCTTCAATGGCATCCAAGGAGACTTCACCCTAAGAAGAACCCCTTTCCCATTCTCCAATGTTTATATAGTCCTTGTTCACCCCATTAAAGTGTATGTGCACAAGCTGTTTCGTTGAATACTGAGAGAACCGTTTCATTGATTGTCCCCTGAAAGAGCTATAACATTGAATAGCTTAACACTGAGATCTTCGGAGAAGACCTCCTCACTCCAGTGTTCACTGCGGATCCAGGATCCTGTTGACCCACCTGTTCGTCCTCTCCCACACAGTGTGCTTCAGTATCCAGACACCCTGAGGGGAGACTGGGACACCCTGGGGGAAGATTCGGACCCCCGACCTCTGCTCTGTCCTTCCCTGCTTGGTATGCAGGGACACCTAGAAACAGCAAGGGAAGAAGCCAAAAATGGAGCCACACTTCCTCACTCCCTTTCTTCATGTCCTCTGTGAGCGAGGCTCGAATTATCAGTGGAAATACTGGCTCTTTGGAAAGTGCAAATGACATTTTCCAGCCCCCTTCTTGAATCGGGGTTTGCCGGGGTGGGGGTGGGGGGGACAGACACGGACGTTAAAGAGCCTGGTGTTCTGATGCGAGGACTAGAGTCTGAGGTCAGTGCCCTCCAGAGAATTCCACCTTCCTGTCAGTAAGAACCCACCTCTTCTCGTGCAGCTTCCGTGTGAAACACCAGCTTGGAGCCTGGCTCTTGTCCTCTTAGCAAGCGTTACACACGCTTCTGTGCCAGCCCGAGTCACATCAGGGTCACGAGCCCGGCTACCTCTAACAGTTGATGGGAGCATTAAGGGCCGCTGCTCGTGCCCCTTCCGTGTGAGAACACAGAGCCCGAGGGCTGGCCACCAAGAAGGAACCGTGAAAGGCACAGGGCTCAGAAAAGGAGTGTGTCCTTTGGGCTTTAGAGGGGTTAAGACTGCACTATGCTTACATGTGTCCTGGGCAGGACTTAGCAGAACTTGGTCACCAGGCCATCTCCCAGCACACAAATAGCCATTCCAAGCACAGCTAAGTGACGTCCTGCCACCCTGCTTTGATGCAGTGATAAATCTTCCTTGTCCTGTCAACTAGATTTAGAGTCACCTAGACCACTGAGAGTCACCCTGGGTATGCTGTGACAGCTTCTCTAGAGAGGATTAGCTGTCCAGTGAAGACCCACTATGAACATAGTTTGATATAAAACCGTGAACTGGGAGCCTAGAAAGAGAGAAAGGAGAAAGCTGTCAGAGCTGGCATCCAGCATGGTCTGAGCTGAAGAGAGCCTTCTAGGGAAACCCTCTGGAGTCCCAAGCCAAGTGAGATAGGATTTCTTTTTCTTGGGTTCTGTCAGGTATATGGAGACTACCTGTCAGGTATATGGAGACTGCCTGCTGTGTTCGAGCACACACCTGAGTGTTGCTGCACATACCTGAGCTCTGCTGCGGGGGAAGTTCCAGTTTCTCAAGCCAGCCAGGCTGTTTTGTTGAAGCCACTCCAGCTTCCAGTGGTGCTGTTTATCAACTAGGACCAGAAGTCCCAAATCCTAAGTACTGTGGGGACAGTGGTACCAGACGGTCTCCCCGGGGGATGCTCCAGAAGGTTCTAGCTTCAGGCACAGTTGATTTCCAATGCTTAAGTAATGTCAGCAGCCTCCACCCCCTCTTTTTCTCTTATTTTCTATCCTTGCCTGTCATAACAACTCCCTTTAAATTATGGGAAAGAACCCCCACCAGTCAGCTCCCAGCAGGAGGAGACCCAGCCCTTGAGCCCACGGTAGTAGGCAGGGTAGCCCTGATTTGTTGTATGTTAAGCTGAAGCCCCCTTCTTGGGCCATGAATATGCCTCAAGATATGTCAAGGTTGGGCTGGTCATCTCTTGATACAAAGAGAGAAGATATGAGAGAATTTAGGTGTCAAAAACAGTGATGTCTCTAATCCATAATAGTATGTTAGGGGGTAAAATGTTTGAGAATTGTGAATTTTCTCCTGTTAAAGTTGGCTGTGTCTAGTTCAATATTCACATGGTAGTTCTTTTTACATTGTTGCAACAAAATGCCTGAGAAAAGCATCTTGAGGGAAAGAATTCATTTTGTCTTGCTTGAGGGTGCAGTCCACAGGTGCAGTCTGCAGGTGCAATCCATCATGGTGCAGTCCACAGGTGTGATCCACAGGTATAGTCCACAGGTGGGGTCCACAGGTGCAGTCCACAGGTGTGGCCCATCATGGTGCAGTCCACAAGTGTGTTCCACTGGTGCAGTCCATCAAGGTGCAGTCCACAGTTGCAGTTCACAGGTGTAGTCCATCATTGTGTGGTCCACAGGTGTAGCCCATCATGGTTCTGGGGGTGTGGAGCATCTGTTCACAGTGTGTCCAGACAGGAGGCAGAGGGTGCTTAATCCCCTTTCTTCTTTTTATTTGTTGGAGCCCCCAGTCCAAGGAATGGCTTGTTTGAGGTGGATCCACCTCCATGTTTGAGGTGGATCTTCCCTACACAATTAATCCCTTCACAGTCATACCCAAAGCTGTGTATCCTAGGGGAGTCTAAATTTAGTCAGACCGGCAGTGCAGATTAACTATCAATGTTAGATCAAAACATTTCTTTTGTTATTTGTTTGGTTTTGAGGTGGTGTTCATATAACCCAGGCTGGCCAGGAACTTGCTATGTATCTGGGGCTGGCCTTGGACTCCTTATTCTCATGCCTCCTGCACTGTGACCAGCACTTTGCCAACCTTCTGAGGTGAGTATTGTCAGGCCACACATCTCACCATGGGAAGCAGAGGCCGGGGGAATCTCACACCCGGCGTGGCTGACCCTGTGAGTTCTAAGTTCAGTGAGAGCCTCGAAAAGCAAAGTGGAGAGAGATTGGAGTATGCCTTCCACACACATGTGCGCCTACTACTGCAGCTTCACTTGCACACACACCTACATACAGATGAACATGTACAAGCACAAATGAATTTTAAAAGGACATTCACTTTCCCTCACTGAGGTGGGCAGTATGGGGTGACATTACTAAGAGTGCATAGCATCTCTTCATGGGGCTCGTGGCTGACACTCCTCATCCAAGTTTATTTCACCACCCTGGCACAATGGCGGGGAAATCTATGCCCAGAGTACCGTGTTTCCTTAGCATGAGCAGCTGTTTATGCACATATAAATTAAATCTATGCCATCAAAACCCCAAGATTTTCAGCTCAACTATAAGTGGAAATTAACAAGAGAAGTTTAGAATAAAAGATGCAGGTTTGAGCTACAGAGCTACAGGTTTGTTTTTAAAAGACTAAACAGTTTTTTTAAAGACTAGACACACACACACACACACACACGCACACACACACACACACACACCCTACCTCCCAGGCATTACTGGTATCGTAACTATTACTGGAGTTTTAGATTTTGAGAAAATGATGGCTTATACACATTGGAACTTTCACGATTACCAGATAAACGACAGAACGTATTGTGGACTGGAACGTGGAAATGCTGTGGTTCTGTACCTAAGGTCTGTGTTGGTTAAGGGAAATCTTGATGCTGCGTTCCTTGGGTACATATTCCAGAAGATCCCCCAGAGAAGAGCTTTCTCCACAGCCTTCCTTCATTAGCCTCCTTCTCAGCACTCGAACTGAAATATCTCCCGGGAGGGTGGGGGTGGGGTAGGGTGGGAGACAGTGGTGGGGGGAGCAACACCAACCTAAGAGGTACAAAGTTTATTTTTGTTCACTGTGTCAGAGGCATCACCATGGTCACTGAGCCCTGACACTTTGGGTCTGTTGTGGCAAAATCTACCAGGACAAGAACTTGAGGTAGGCAGATACAGTTTCCCACACAATAAAATGTGAGGAAGGGCAGGGTCCCAGTATCTATGCCAAGGGCGTGCCCCAGGGACACAGCTTCCTCCCACTAAGCCTCACCTCCTACAGGCTCCACCATTCCCTATTAGTGTCAAAGGTAAGAGACAATGTCTTTGATACATGGACTTTTAAGGGACATTTAAGATTCAAGCCATAACAAGAGAAGCTCTGTATACTTCTATGTGGTTCCAGTAGCCATTGGCTATTTTCCTTTCTGCCCCGTTTCTTCAGAAAGAGGTGGCTCCACAAACTCATTTCCTTTCATTTCATGTGCACGAGTGTTTTGCCTACATGTATGAATGTGTACCATGTGTGTGAAGTGCCCAAGGATGCCTTCCCACAAGCTGGAGTTAAAAATAGGTATGAGATGCCCAACATGGGTCCTGGGAATTGAACCCAGGTTCTCTGCAAGATCAGCAGGTTCTCTGCAAGATCAGCAGGTTCTCTGCAAGAGTAGCTTTTGAGCCATCTCCATGGCCCTAGGATGTACTGTTTAGTTTTTTGTCAACTAGACATAGGCTAAGGGTCATCTGGGAAGAGGAAACCCCAACTGAGACAGTGCCTCCATAGACTGCCCAGTGGGTGAGCCTGAGGGGTCTTTTCTTGAGTAAATGATTGGTGTGGATGTCCCAGCTTACCAGGGAGTGGCACCTTCTCGGGGCAGGTGGTCCTGAGTTTTATTTAAACAAACTTTGTTTCTGTTTTTAGAAACAGAGTTTAGCAGCTGTGAGGAGCAAGCCAATAAGCAGTGTTCCTCTAAGGCTTCTGTTTCCCCACTGATACATTGTGGCCTGAGAGTTGCTAGATAAAATAACCCTTTCCTCTCTCAGGCCGCTTTTGGCTGCCCTGTCTTACCAAGCTGTAGAAGCCCTAAGACAGCAACACTGACAGTGTGTTCCACAAACAAGTACTCTGCAGATTTCCCCATGCTCCCTTAAATCTGCGTCTTGAACTTACAAACCACCTGCTGCAGTCCCAGGCCCAACTAGGCCTACTAGGCCCAACTAGAAGCTGTGCTGTTAAGGTGAATCAGGAACTGACTACAGGTAATCTGCCGGCTCACTGTGATTTCTGTTAGATTCATGTCTGCTGGGCTGTCCATGTCAGTGGGAATCATGTTCTGTTTTAATACCAGCTTTCATCTGTCTCTTCTGGAATTTCTCAAAGTACTATGACTGCAACCCTGATGGTGGCCTTCCTGGGCTGTACTGAGCCTCCGGTAAGTGTAGCACTGTTCTGGCCATCCTGAGTGGAAACTGAAAGTTTGCTTTGCTTTCTGACTTGCTGACTTTAATTCGTGGGCTGCATTTATCTCACTGGTGTACAGAAAAAGTGTAAGGCAAAAGCTGAGTCTCATTAAGACACTATTATAATAGCTTTCAAAGAGGGGTGGTGCACATCTGTGATCCCAGAGTTGACAGGTAGGGATAGGAGGATGAAGAAGTCACGGTCTTCTGTGGATATCCAGCAAGTTTGAACCAGGTCGGGGCTGCTGGCACTCTCAGAATGCAGATGGGGACAGAGAGCTTTTAAAAACAAACGCACATTTGAGGTGTCATGAGTCGCTCAACCTCTCTATGAGCAATTATTTCATTGTTAAGTTTTAATTAATGATTATTGTGTGCAGCCATGTGTATGATATGAGAGCCACACGTTTAGAGGTCTGGGATTCAACTCTGAGGAATCCGCACTCTTCCACTCTGGATCCTGGGGATCAAACTGAGGTCAGCAGGTTTTACCTGCTCAGTCACTCCACCCGGCCAGGAACAATCATTTTGAAAGCAACTACCTCAATAAGAAAAAAAAAAGCATTTTCTTTTTCTGTTCTGTTTTCTTTGCTTCTTTCCTCTTGCTGCTTTTTTTCTTTCTTTCCTTCCTTTCTTCTTCCTTCCTCATTTCCTTTCTCCCTCCCAAATTACTTCTTTATTCCCTCTCTCCCTTCCTCCTTCCTTTCTTCTTCCTCTCTCTCACCCTCCCTCCCTTCCTTGTCAGTTGGATTACGGAATTTTTTTAAAGCTCAATTTAAACTTTTGTCAATGACTCCACAGCTTTTAGTGTAGCCGAGCCCATTTTGGATTCAGTGATCTATTAATTAAACACATGCGGTTTCAGCATTCATCACTTTGTCTTGCACTTCCTGGAAACCAAAAAGCAAAGCAGGCTGGCATTCCCATCACACAGGCCCTGGGCGCCAGGTCCCTGTGTGTTGGCAGTTGGCGACCCCCCTCGGGTCCCCCTCAGCGGCTCCTGGCTCGCCCTTGTTTTCCACTTTTGCTCAGCCCAGTAACAGCAGATCAACAGCAGACCAGGCAGGCCCAGCACCGTAGCCCAGAGGCAGGCACCACCACGGGAACATGGGGCGAAAGCCGGGCCCGGGGGCTCAGGAGCTGGCAGAGGAGGAGGCAAGGACCTGTTGCGGCTGCCGCTTCCCGCTGCTGCTGGCGCTGCTGCAGCTGGCCCTGGGCATCGCGGTGACGGTGCTGGGCTTCCTCATGGCGAGCATCAGCCCCTCCCTGCTAGTCAGAGACACTCCGTTCTGGGCTGGGATCATTGTAAGCATCAAGTCTGTTCTTCAGTCTAAGCACCAGCGGGCATGCCAGCCGCATGGTGGAGTGGAGACTAACCCAGCTGCATGCGCCCCCACCCTGGCTGCACCCCTAACTGCTTGGAGACTGACTGTGGGCACACTTGGGCTCCCCCAATCAAGGCAGGATTCTGGCCTTCTCTTGCCTGAGGCTTCTTGCTCCTCCCAGGGCCCTGACTCAATCTACTGGGGAGGCCCTGTGGACATCTTGCACAGCCTCAATGACAACTGCAGGCCCACCCCGTGTGGCTTGGTCCTTGTCCCAGGCCCCACGCCTGCCTTCATAAGTAGCACAGAGTGAAGTCCATCCTTTGAAAAGCAGGGTAGGAAACCTTACGTTGGAGTTGACACACTGGTTTTGTTAAACTACAGTTCCTTGTAGGCTTTGTGAAATCACTTTCTAAGACTGGGCTGGAGAATAGAGAACACAGCCTTAATCCTCACAGTGTAACTCGGGCTAAAGCTTTTCTGGCTACAGCAGAGTGCATTTGGGATTATACTAACTCCAGACGTATGGTGCTCTGAGTTGTGTGTGTGTGTGAATTCTTGAAAGTGAAACAGGTACGGCGGCATACAGAATACCTACTGTGTGCCCGCCCTGCCAGAGATCTTCCCTGTGTTTGCACCTCCACATCTTATAGGACAGTCCTCAAGTTAGAGAAACCAGGCTGGCCCCGCCCAAGGTCGTGAGCTGGGAAAGCAATCAAAGGCCAGGCTGGCTTCTCTGTAGTCGAATTCTGGCGATTCTAATACTTACTTTACTATTTAAAGCTAATGCCAAACTCTCAGGCTGTTGCATTTGATCCATGCAACGGTGGGGATTGTTACGCCTTTCTGGACATGAGGAAGTCCAGTAAGATACAGTAAATGCCGTCCTCAAGCCCAGAGGGTCAACGTGGCAGAGTCAGGAGACATGAGCATGGACCCTTGGCCTTCCATCTCACCTTGACCATTGCAGTTGCTGACCACACACACACACACATGCGCGCACACAAACACACACACACATGCACACACCCCACACACCCCACATACCACATACATGCCACATATATACACACCAGACATACCACACACATACACCACACATACCAGACACACACACACACATGCACACACACCACACATACACATACCACACATACACCAAACACACACACACATGCACACACACAACACACAACACACACACAACTACACACACATACACACACCACACATATACACACCAGACATACCACACACACCAGACACACACACACACACACATACACACACCACACATACACATACCACACACATACACCAAACACACACACACACATCACACATGCACACACATACACACACATGCACACACATATGCATGCATATAAATACACACATACACATGTACATACATACATACACATACACACACACACATACCTCACACACATTCACACACACAACACACAACACACACACAACTACACACCCATACACACACCACACATATACACACCAGACATACCACACACATACACCACACACACCAGACACACACACACACATGCACATACACCATACATACACATACCACACATACACCAAACACACACACACACACACACAACACACACACACACACACAACACCACACACACCAGACACACACACACACACACATACACACACCACACATACACATACCACACACATACACCAACACACACACACACATCACACATGCACACACATACACCACACAACACACACACAACCACATATACATACATATACCATACATACACATACATACACATACCACACACACATACCTCACACACATTCACACACACACACACACACACACACACACACACACACACACACACACCAAACTAACTTTGCATAGGATAGAAAACTCGGAGTCACCTGATGCATATGCATAGGTGCAGATATTTTTAAATTACGATTATTTCAAACTCACAAACTCTTTGCAGAGTAATTTCAAATGTTTAATTTGTGTACTGAGAATTCCCTTGAAATTATCGTGATTGGAGTTTTCTAAGCCAAATGATTTTAAAAATAACCTCTCACTTAGACGTACTGGATATTTTGGTCGCCTCGATGGTTGTCAACATACTCCAGGGGAGAATATCTGTCCTTGAAGGCCAGGACAAAGGGAACAGCAAGGAGAGAGATTGGCTTTGAATACTGGCTTTTATTTCAACTTCGGAAAGACCAGTTCCAAAGAAAGGAATTCATCAGGGGGACAAAATCGTGTCCTACTGTTTATGGCTGACGCACAAACCCTGGAGCTTCAAGAGTCAAAAGCTCCAGCGAGCTTCCTGGTGGCTCTCTGGGTGTGGCATGAGGAGAGTTCACACGGTGGAGAGCTCTCTTCTCCCGTTCCTTCTTTACACTAGGGTTGATTTGAAGCTCACCCATAGAATGTGGTCCTCTTTGGCTTTTCTTTCAGTAGAGAATCTGGGTAGAAAGGAGAGCTAGCAGAGACTGCCCCAAACACCCCTCCCCTGGAGTTTCTGAGAAGCCATGTGGGGCCATGTCTCATCTCAGCAGGATGAGGGCTGTGGGCGGTGTGTCCCTGTCTCTCAGACACAGGGTCCCTGTGTCTGTCCACACCACGTGGTTGGTTTCCGGGCACTCTTCCTGGCTGTCAGGAAGGGAGAGACAGATGGTGGAGGCAGGTGTGTAAACACCGCACCTGGTGCTGAGTCCTGGCTTAGATGTTATTTGCTGAATAACTGTGGGCAAGTTATTTAAAGTCTCTAGGTTTCAATTTGGGGGTGGGGGGCGTGTGTGTGTGTGTGTGTGTGTGTGTGTGTGTGTGTTCGTGAGTATATTCATGTGCTGAGAAGGAAGGCATTGGGTTCACACCTATGAAGGTCAGAGGGCAACGTTGTGATGTCTCCCTCAAACACTTCTCCATATTTTTTTGTTTGTTTTTTGAGACAGTCTCTCACTAAACTAGTGTGCTAGCCCAGCTGGCCATGGAGCCCCCAGGGCGTCCCCGTCTCTGCTTATGGAATGGTGAGGTCACAGACTCTTGTAGTAACGCTGATCTTTGCACCTGGCTACTGGCGACCGGAGCTCAAGTCCATAGTATCTGTGTGTCAGGTGCTTCACCCTGAGCTGTCTCCCCAGCCCTGATTTCCGTTTCTTTATTGAGATAATACAGTGAGTTCCAGCCCTCAGGTTCAACAAGTTATTCTGTGTAAAGCCCTTGGCACAGTGCCAGCCCATAGTTAGCAGGTAGTGATCTACCTCTCTGCTTTAGCCGTTAGGGGAACAGTCATTGATGGTGGACTTCTTAAAGGTTGGAGCACCCTTGGCTCCTCTCCCGGGTGGCAGAACAGTCCCTTTTAAAACTCTGTGTTTCACAGATCGCTGTGAGCCCCAAAGGAGTCTGGCTATCTCGCCTTTCTCTGTTCCCAGCCAAGGCACCATTTAGCAACCTAAGCACTGTGACATCAGCCTAGTACGTTCTGAATCTCTCTGGAGATTGATGATAATGAACGTGCAGGGGAGGATCTCCCAGGGGTCATTTTTCCTCTTTGAGGAGTGATTCTAATTTGGTTTATACTAGGGGACCCTGAGAAGTCGCCCTGTGCGGAGGGCACACTACCAAACCCACTGCTGAACAGAGCCACGCCCACTCCCCGAATGTGGGCGGAGCCTCCCATGAGACTCTTCTCTTGGGGTCGGCTTCAGTTCTCAGACTTTCCTCTCCTTAACTTCAGGTGTGGATATTGGTATTTCCCTAACACAATTTGGATATCTGGGCAAATCCACACAGGTAGGCTTCTGTTTGATCGGATCCTGTGTAAGTTGCTCAGTGACCCCGTGCTTAGAGACTTAAGAGGGTGATTTATGCTCAGAGATTTTAGTCCAGTGGAATTTTGGGAAACCAACTAGGTTACCTCCGGTCCTCTACTGTATCTGTCCATAAACGTGACTCTACTTATCCTGAATCGGGCAAACGGCCGAAACCTTTTTACTTCAGTCACTAAGGATTTCTCTATAGGAAAGGGAAAAGTAGACTGGGGCTGCAGTGGAGACCATGGCGTTGGTTCAGAGCCCTTTGTAGATGGCAGAGGTTGTAAATCATCACCGTTAGTAAGAAGAGGAGCGTTCTCTCTGAGAAAAGGGCTGCGGGCAGAACACCTAGGAAAGAGATGCTCTTTCTTGGGCTTTTTAAAGCTGTTTAGTGTTTGAACCAGATCATCATTCTAGATTTTACTTTTATGTTTGGATTTTGAGGCCAGGTCTCATGTGTGAACTTTGAGTAGCCAAGTCTGGCCTCGCACTCCCAATCCTCCTTTCTCCATGTCTCACATGCCCGAGCTGTTTCACTTCTTAAGCTGTGAAGGGATCCAATACTGTGGCACTTCTAATTTAGATGCCGTGGGCTTATTTTTCTCTGTTCAGCAACACTTGTTAGGGGTGTCTACGTGAGTCTAAAATGACGTTTCCATAGCTGGGGGAGATCTCCAGTTGCATAGTAATGAATACTGCCCATTAGAAAAGTAACTCTGGTGTTTTCAGATCCCCGCTAACCTCTCAGAGAGCCCAGCAGTGGATTACTTCCTTTGGCATCTCTGTCTTGAAGTCAGTTTCAGAGCTTGCTGTCCCTCCTCACCTCCCCAAGGACGCCGTGATGTTCTTCTATCTAGGGCCCAGTTGGCCTGTTTGTATTTACCAGGTAGACCAGGCTGGGGAGAACTTACAATAATCTTCTGGCCTCTGCCTCCTGAGGGCTGAGATTGCAGGTGGATGCTGCCACGCCCTGCCTTCTGCTGCTTAGCTTTCCACCTCATCTCTCTGCCCATCGTCCCCAAGTCCAGCCCACTGGAACCCAAACTCCTAGATGTGTGTCACAGTGATCGTGTCAGAGTGTTTAAGTCAAGAGCTTAAGAGAAAGGGAGCCATGTTTCCTGTATTCAACATCCTTTACGAAACTCATAGTCTGAATCTGTAATGGCTGAAAGGCATAATCAGGTACTCTAAGAACAGTGCTGGGCGTTGGGGTACATGCCAGTCATTACAGCAGTGAGGAGGCCGAGGCAGGAGGATTGCAAGTTCCAGGCCAGTCTAGAGAACACGGTGACACCCTGTCCCAAAATACATCCACGAAGAATTTCAATATGCCTCTTAAGTTTCAATATTTCAATATCAAATTTCTCTGAGGGACTAGAAATACAGGTGCGTTCCGGAGTTTCAGATCTGGATGGAGACAAGGCAATGGCGTAGACAGGTCGACTGTCTATTTTCAGAGAGAACTTTCAGCACCGGAAGCGCTAGAACACATAGCAAGTCAGGGTGAAGGTGTAGGTATCAGTTATGGTTTATAACTAGAGGAAGCCGGGAGAACAGAAGGCTGAAGTTTCCATCAAGTCAGAAAGCGAAAGGAACTGCCGGCTTCCACATAAGCGTTTCGACATTTGAAAAATTAAATCCGGAATAATATTTTTAGGAACACCGTGCACTGCAGTTCATTGCTTTTCATACTGGGACCTTTAGTATGTGCTCCCGAACCCAACACAGCACCTCAAGTCCCAGCGGGAAATATTCTTTTATTACACGACTGTCACAGGGCTGCTGGAGCTAAGGAATAATAATTACAGGGCTGATTCAATCCCCGTGGAACACATACAATAGATGACTAGTAAGAAAATAACTTGGTACTACGTGAGGTTCTCACATCAAATATAAAAATTAATTTTAATGAGAATGGCATGGGGTATTTGAGAATTCTAGGAGTGTAAGAGTGAGGTTAGGACTGACCAGAACCCTAAGATGTTCAGAATTGTGTGGGGGAAAGTTTTGCCTCTGCATCCAGGTTTACAGAGTTCAGCCTTGGTGGTGGTGGTGGTGGTAGGAGGGCAGAGAGACAGAGACAGAGAGAGGAGAGAGGGATGGAGGGAGGGAGAGAGAGGGAGAGAGAAACAGAGAGAGCGAGAGCAAGAGAGCGCTAAAGATGGGTCCTCCAATAGTGAGGAGATGGTGATTCCAATCTCATGTGTGGCCATCTCACGTGTGCCCGTGTGCCAATCCAAACGTCCACCCAGAAGGTTCGTCTCCAGAATCATCTGAATCATCTCAGTCTTGATGTCTTGGCAAGAGTAATTCTAGTACATAGACTTTTGGGGTAATCAGGATAAAAGGGAAGTAATATGTTATTTGCCCACGGAGCTACTGTGCGTCCCCCAACACATAATACACGGCGACGACATCTGTTCCTCTCAAGTTTGTTATTTCTAAAGCTTCTATCTAAACTTGGATATGGCCATTTTAGAGTCACAGAGCTGGACACTGAAATACAGAGAGATTTTATTTGCTATTCCTGCATCGTGGCTCAGGGCTCCAGGAATATTCAGAACGCTAACTCATCATCGTCAAGTTGCTTTATAGTGACCTGAGGCTGGAGGATGCCCTGGCTTGCTGCTCTTTCAGACGAGCAGAGTTTGATTCCCAGCACCTATGTCAGGGAGCCCATAACTGCCTGTAACTCCAGATCCAGAAGTTCTGATACCTTCTTCTGGCCTCCTGAGGTACCTGCACATACAGTTGCACACATGCATACACACATGCACACACATGTGCACATACATGTATACATATACACATGCTCACACGAATATGCATACTCACATACATACACACATGCACACACATACACATGCACATGCACACATGTATACACACACATGCCCACACAGGCACACACATTCACATACACATGCACACACATGTGCGTGCACACACACAATAAAATAAATCTTTTAAAAATATACTAAGTAGCAATAGCAAACAGATGAATCCACCTGCCTTATTGGCCTCCCCTAATAGACGAAATGACTCCTGGGTTGAAAACTCACTTGTGTTAAGCTCTCTGGGAGAGGAGCAATAGGGTCACTCTAATTCTTGGTGTAGCCATTCACAGGTTTCCAATACGCTGGCTGTTCACTTCTACCTTGCTCTGAGGAAATGTCTGGGTGTCCTTACCTCACCCCCCTCCACCCCCAGTGCTGTCCTTGCCATTTTAATTAAGATTGCTGTCTAATCAGCCCTGCTTGCTGGTACTGTGTCTGGAGACAGCACGTCAACATAACGATGTATACAGGCCACACCAGAGCCAGCCTGCAAGTAACTTCAGGACAAGAGTGAAAACTAGTCACTGGACTTGAACTTGGTACCATTTCACTGGAAAGTATAGATTATTTTGGGAGCCTAGGCCATTTCAAACTGAAGTGCTAATCACAAAAGCCAGTCAGAATGTGGCGCTGGATGGAGTCTTAGAATGTCATGGCTGTTTTGTTATTCTCCCCGTCCTGCTTTGCATGGGGGGGGTGTATGTGCACACGTGTGTGTGTGTGTGTGTGTGTGTGTGTGTGTGTGTGTGTGTCTGGGAGGAGGTGTGTGCTCATGCCTTAGAGGAACATTTGGAGGATGTTGGGTTTTTTTTCTATGATTACATCATTTAGCCTTTCCTTCCTTCCTTCCTTCCTTCTTCTAATTCTTCCCATGACCCCCCTCAAATTCCTGATCTCATTTCCTTTTATTGTTATTCTTACATACAGGTATAGATTTTGTGAACATGCGCATGATTGTATAAATACAATGTCTGTTGTTATTGTCCGTGTTCAGGTCCTGTTTAGGAAGCCATATTGTCTAGGTATCGTGGGTGATGCTTCCCAGTCATTTCTAGGAGACACACAGGAGTCACCACAGATTTCTTGGTTCTCTTGCAGTTCTTCCGGTGTTCCCTGACACTTGGCTGCAGGCATTGTGTCATGGATGATGTATCCACAGGTCTGAGCACCCCAGGATTAGCTGTTCCCTGCATCTTAACTAGTCGTGGCTTTCTGCAATGGTCTCTGTGTGTTGCAAAAAGCTTCCTTGGAGAGGGGCGGGAGCTACACTTACAAAGGGCATAGCCCTAAGTACTTAGGATAGAGTTGGGGATTATGTTGCTTTGATGGCATGGTGGTCATAGGTTTGGGGAGCAGTTGGGTTTGGGGAGCGGTTGCTCTCGGTGCAGTTACCGATCACATCTTCGTCAAGTTTCTGTTAAATTAAAAATCAAAGGGATCCAGCTCGTGAATGTGGTCATGAGAGCAACTGAAGGATCTTACTGGCTGCATAGCTCTCACAATGGAGTACATGGGGGTGAGGGTAGGGGTGGGGCCACAGCTCAACAGGGTCTAGAGTCATGTAGGAGATGGGCCTCTATGTCTACCTGGGTGGGGGATTATCTTGATTACCTTAATTGGGGTGGGAAGATGACGGACCCAGTGTGGTTGGCACTGTTCCCTGGACTTGGATCCTGAGCTGTGTGATATGGAGAAAGCTAGCTGAGAACCAGCATTTGTCTCTCTCTGCTTCTTGGCTAAGGATGTCATGTGACCAGTCCATGTGACCAGCCCATGTGACCGGTCCCTTCAATCTCCTGTTGCTATGACATCCCCGACATAATGGACTGTAATTCGAAATTATGAGCCAAAATAAACCCTTTCTCTTAAGTTGCTTTGGTCAGGGCATTTTATCACAGCAAAGGAAAATAAACCGGGGTGATCCTCAGTGTTCTGGAACTCAAGGGAATTCACCACTCCGCTCATCTTTACAACTTGCAGTTTTTGTTGTAGATACTGAAAATCCCATCGGTATTTCGGTTTGTACAATGTGGTGCAAGTCCTCAGCTTGGTCTCCCTGCTGGACTTCATTGTATCCCAGCCTCCAGTCCGGGTGTACTTCTGGGTAGTGCCTGCTCAGATGTGAGTCCAAGGACATCTTGTGGGATTCTGTTTGTCCATCAGCAGCACCCCAAGCAGGTTTTGCTTTTCCTCTTTTGAGTGCTTGACGAGCCTGAGCCATCTCAACACAAAGCCATTCAGGGCAGTCAGCCCGGCTCTATTCCCAAGTCAGTTGCGAACAGGGGGCACAACTACTGCTGAGGTTCAAGGGCCTTCCTGTCTCCTTTGTGGTGTGCGTGTGTGCGTGCATGCGTGCGTGCGTGTGCAGTGCCAGAAGTTGACACTGAGTGTCTTATGCAGTCCTAATCTTTACTTTGCGAGACAGGGTCTTTGATCCTGAGGCTCACCCAATAGGCTAGATTGGCTGGCCAGTGAATCCCAGGGACCACTTTTCCTTAACTTGCCAGTTCTGGGATTAGGGACATGTGGCCTTGCTGGGCTTTGTGGTGTATGTTGTGTGTTGGTTCTCATGCTTACATGCAAGCAACTTACTTACGGGGTCACCTCGACAGCCCTCTCCTTTGGTTTTCTGACCTAATGTTGATGTTCACCCATGTAATGTCTTTGAAGTCAAAGCTCTTAACTCTATCGAGGACAGGAATGCCCCTGAGGTGGCAAAAGGCCTATAGGTAACTGGTTATCAGCCATAAAGGGTCTCCTGGAGTACTGTGAAGAACTCTGGGGTCTGTCAGTACAGAAACAAGCAGCTGCCCCCTGGCTGGGCTACTCTCATTCTGAGAGCGGCTGTAAGAGCCCTGGATGAAGCCCTCGGTGACTTCTTACTCCAACACTGTTTTGAAGGTGTTTGATTCAGCGGTCACTGTCACATCACCGTTATCGACTCCTATATGATAAGCTGTGATCAAGGCCCTCTCTTGAGTGGGAGATGATAACAGGGAACAAGAGAAAGAGGGGAATTACTGTTGTGTTAGCCACTCTGATAACTAGGGGAGAATGTCACCCTCTGGCCCTTCTTTGGTGTCAGGACAGGGACTCTGATTGGACCACTGGGCCCAGGCTGCTGAACCTTATCTCCTGCTCAGCTGTGTAGTAAAAACTGAGGTCCTGTGAGGAGAATTGCTGGGGAGAGCAAGCAAAGGTGGGGAGGAGGGGAAGGCAGAGTGATGTTACCTTGGGAGGGACACTCAAGGCCGTGAGAAAGACAAGGGAAGGCGTCAAGGTGACCAATTTAAGAGAACTGCATGGAAGGCCAAGTTTGGACATTGTCCTTGGGAGCCCCTGTCTCAGGGGACCCGGGTTCTTTTGCTGTCTGTCTGTCTGTCTGCCTGGCCTCTAGTCTGATTCTGAAATGGTCTAAACACTCCTGGAAAAGTAGTTTATTGGATGTCTGTTGAAGGCTTTTGGTCTTTGCTCATGGTTCCGAGAGACCAGCTATAATTTTTAAAATGAGCGTGCTTTGGGTAACCAAAGCAATTGTGTCCCACAGCCCTCAATAAATAATCCTCACTCAGTCATCAAATCTAGTGCGTCACAGATTTTTCCACGCCGAGACCTCCCCGAAGCCCTCGCTCCCCTTCTCTCTGCCTCACACCTACCTCACAAAAAGCCCTGTGTCTGGCTGGCCACGTTGTGGAGAGAGGCACGCAGGACAGACTGCCAGCTGCTGGGGACATTAACCTCCTCACACTGAAAGATTCTCAAACACGGGGTTATGCTAACATTACCACGGCTTAACGTCCACTTACAGCTAGCTCATGTTTTTAAGACGTCGTCAGTTAGAGAAGCCCCTTGATAATATTTTAAAGATCGAACAAGGTGATTCTTATCGATTGACTCTACATGCCACAAGTTGTTCTTTTGAGCGATTTTCCGTCAAGTGTGCAGTCCTCACGTCTGAGCTCGGGAATGTCAGACCTTTGGTGCTGCGGTCAGGTCTTCATGCTCACAGGTCAGACCCTTTGCTGACTGACGTATCACTCCACCCTTATCGCTAGGGATTCCTATGGTTTGGGGTTTTTGCAGGGCATGGACATAAGCACAAAAGTACAGGTGCTGGCCTTCATTGATACATTAACTCTTTGTGATACATTAACTGATTTCGGTTTGCCAGTTCAACGTCTAAGAGGCGTCAGTGATCACTCGGTCTGGCCTACTTGAATGTATCTTCCGCGTAGTTCGGTTTTACCCAGCATCCCAATGGTTTTATAAGCTTATATAACCTCTTCTCTCAGCACACCCATCACGAAGACCCAAGCAGACCCAAAAGAGACAATGAGCTTCTGTGTTTCTGCCACCCAGCTCTGAAAATTATCAACTCATATTTACCCCTGTTTGCTCTGTTTCTTCTCATGATCCACTATGTAACCCCTTAAAGTTATTTTGAAGTAAACCCCAGTCTTGACATCATTCTATCCACAAATATTTTGCTATTTAAGTCAAACAGTAAAGATCATAACAGAATCAAATTCTAATATCACACAAAAATTAATTTCTTAATAGGAATTAGCTTGTATTTCTTTACGGTTTGATAAAAACCGAGATCCAGTTGCAATTTGTCCATCTGATTTTTATGTCTCCTTTACTAAAAGATTTGCCCTTTATTTCCCACACCCCATAATTTATTTATTGAAATTATCAAGTGTTAATCGAGGTCATTTTCATGTCCCTCTTCATAGGTTCCAGAATCATGCAAATAGTTTCAGAGACCCCACCCCGACCAGGCCCCATCATCTGAGACTCAGTTCTGGGGCCTTCTGGGACTTGTAGTTAGCCATTTTGTAGACTTGCCAGGGTGTAGCCACGTTAAAGGCAAACCCGCCTGGCAGTCTTGGTTTCTTGGCTCCATGCCTATAAAGATGTTCAGACCCGCCATGCTGTATGTTCAGACTCGCCATGGTTGTATGTTCAGACCCGCCACGGGTGTACATTCAGACCCACCATGGTTGTATGTAACTATTAAAAGCAGTCTCTTCTCACCTGCGAATGGGCCACATCCTCCCCCACTAAGCACCATCTCTCTTTTTAATACCTTTGCTTCTCACAACTTTTGCTTCCTTGCTAGTTAATAGAGTGGATATTTGCTGTGTTTAATCCAGTATTTTAAGATGTTTTTAAGGAGTTCTCATGTAATTTAGTCTTTGGTATTATTAGACAAAATAGAACCTCTTGGTGCTTTTAAAATCTCTTTTGAATCAACTTTTAAATTTCAGATCTTTCTAAGTCACAGTTTTGTATAAAGGAATATAGTACTTCTTTTTTTTTTTTTTTTTTGTAAACTTACTGCATTTCTGGAAGCAAATGACCTAATATATACTCAGGTCACTTTCCTTTTTGAGTAGAGAACTTAGCAAAACGTGGTTTAAATAATAAATGAGCAGGGTTGATTTTAGACAAAGGCATTGCTCTAACCCCAGCAGATAAGGAAAGAAAAGGACATTCTCACTCAAAGCTCTAGTTGCTGTCCCGTTGGCATTTAGCTCGCTTTATAGTCATCCCCTGTTCTGTTGCTTCAAGATCCTGTTGTCTGTATTTATTCAGTCTTTTGAGGATGTAATTGCAAAATTTCCCAGTAGTTCCCATGAAGTGTGAACCTTCACCCAAACACACAAATCTGTGTTACACTGAGAGAAGACACCATGGGGAAGAGCTTCCGCGTGGAGGCTTCGGCTGTATCCCAGACAGACTCTAGGATAGATGTTTTTTTCCCAAGAAACACCCAGCCAGAGAGCCCGTTGGCTTAGAGCGATGAGTCACTTAAAATAGTTTTCAGACAAGGCTTTGAAACGTCCGTGCCGGGGCTACCGAATCCTGGCTCAGTTCTCTAGCATCTCCCCAGTTTTTTTTTTTTTGTTTTTTTTTTAAACAGAAATCTCACTTTGGCAGAAGCATCAAGGAAAACTCAGAGTTTCCATAAATTTAGGGGACTCCCACTCCCTGATCCAGCCAGTGTTGCGCATTTCGTCTCATCGCATCGTGAGCTCTGTAGGAATCACTGTGTACCATGTACAAAAGGCAAGTTATCTACCCACACGGTGCCGTGTGCTGGGAACAGGGCAGTGACTTGCTGAGCACATCTTCCTTCCCACTCGCAAGCTTGTGTAACCGATCTGGCTAAACACATACCAGCATACATTTCAGAGCCTCCAGGGTGGAAAATACTAATGAAAAAAAAAAAAAAACAGTTGTGCTCAAGTCATGATGAAGCCCATCTCTTTGAGTTGGACAGAGGTCCGGGGACTGGAAGCAGCAGGGGCAGCACTGGTTTTAAAGGTTCTCTTAGAGACTATGAACTCATTCCCAGCCCCACAGAGCTTTGATCACATCAGAGTAGGTGACCTTTTGTTGCTGTCACTGTTTGGGCAATAATGCCTTAAGAATCACTTGGTTTAAAAAAACAAAATCTCAAAAAGTTGTTCTCATGATTTGGTAAAGAGATGTATGTCTAACAAATCCGTGGGTGGGGCCAGGTTGGCTTTTATATTTTAAGGAAATCGCCATATTATTAATCATGGTTTAATGTCACCGTCCTTGCATGCTGATTTGTGGAAAGTGTGTGCAGTTATTGTAAGTCAGCCTTGTGCGTGTCACACAGACACTCTTAAGGCAAAAGGACAAGAACTAAAGGAGAGAAAGGGTTTCAAGCTGTCATGGCTGTCCTTCCGTCTTTTCTCTCTAGACCCTGAGAGGACACGCTTAATCTATTTGTCATGTAGACTGGCTTTCAGACAGAGATGTTTTGACCCATACCACTAATATTTGCTTCTTTTAAATGTAAGGCACTATCTGGTGTGCTGGAGCACATCTATAATGCCAGCACTTGGGAGGTAGTGACAGGCCAGAGGGTCAAGAGTTCAAGGCTACCCTCCACTACAAAGTGAGCTCCTTGCTGGCCTGTGCCTCATGAAACCTTGCTGACCTTACAAACTAATATTGTAGCATCCCCAACGCTCCCCTGGAAGACTGGGAAAGGCAAAGCCAAGGGCCGTGGGCCAAAACTCAGACTTTCATGAGAAATCAGAGATTTCTCTGCCAGGCCTTCCCATGGACAGCGTCTGCTCCAAGGACAATTAAACAAAAAAACTTAGGAAAGATAAGGAGTAAGATGGGTGCAGTCTAGAACTGCAGTTTCTGGAGGCAGATGACAGCATGGCCCTCTTTCCCATCGTGCCTTGTAAATGAGAGGCACCTTAGCGACCATTCCCGGCTGGACGATTCTTTCACTATATAGATCTGTGTGATAGAAGGAACTCACTATTCTGAGCCTGGTTTATGAAACCGAGACCTTTTATCCCAGGATTATAGTGAAAGCCCTGAGTTTAGTGCCCATGCCTGATGCTTCCTGTATCTTTCTGTTTGGTTCAACCTTGAGCCCCCAGGCCAGGTTTCAGCCCTTCTCTCTGTTCCCTGTCACCTCTGTCCTCTGCTAATAATGTCTTGTGCACTAAATTTGGCTGAAACTCTTGTTTCCAAAAACCAGCAGTACTGAGTTTGGATCTGGTACACCCAGAAACGATTTTTTTTCACTGAACAGTTGCTCGTTTGTCTGTCTGTCTTTCAGCATTTATTCATGCCTTTATAGCATCATCACAGGGTCATCAGAAATTGCAAAGCGCACTTCAGTCACTGAGCTTGGCCTCTCCTGGGCACGTGTGGTAATAAACAGGCCTAGAGCCGAAACAGAACAAAGCAGAAAAGGAAACTTCTCTCTCCAGATGTCTGCTAAATGTTCGAACCAGCGTTAAGGAGAGGTGTCTGAGAGGTGCCCGTTGCAGAAGGCCAGGTCACAACATGAATGGATTCATGTGTTTGCTTGACGCTGTTTATCAGCTGCCTTGTGTGCGTTGGGTGTTACGCTAAGCCCTTTCCGTATGCTACCCCTTCAGCAGCATAGGAAGTCGGCCTCACTGGTGTCCAAGACATGATAGAATTGCCAGACCTCCATGATAGAATTGCTAAGTCTCCATCTATAGCTGGGTGGCCCATCTTATCATGGATCCATGGGTGGTAACGTTCCGTCCTGTGCCCTTGGTCCTTGCATGCTCCCCTTCGTGTCACATCTGTGGGTGTGAAGTCTCGGGTAGCGTGCAGTGGCTATGTGCTGTTGAAGAAGGGGAGCTAGAAAGACCCATGGAAGGAGCAACTCCACTGTCTCTGTGCCCACGCCAGGCCTGTGCAAGCTCTAGCGTTGGTCTTGTTGAGGATTACCAGTTCTTTTGTTTTCCAGGAAAAACTATCATTTAAAAATGTGTGGCCTCTTTTATGCCACTTCGCCCTGCTTGATGAGGAGGATGTTGAGGTGTTTGTTGTCTGTAGTTCTCGGCCACTGCCGCATCGTGGGCCCCTCTACTCACTTAAGGACACCTCAGGACTATGGAGGTAGAGATCTGGGTCTTGACTCCTCACTGTGGATTTGCAAGCCTCCAGGAGTCCGTGGTGCATAATGGTGTCACAGTGCACACTGGCTAAACAGTGAGGCTGTGTCTAGGATGTGGTAGGGTGCTTTTGTTTATTTGCATATATTTTCCCTTTTCAGCTCAGACTTCAGGGTACGTTACTGGCAGAGACTGAGGTCACGTGAGATGGGAAGCGAAAGAGTGCCTGCCGTGGTTCCAGGGAGTTACTTAGCAGTCTTTAAACCAGTTTATACCTTAGGCATTGACTTGGACCCCCCCAGGGCTTCACACAGGGCTCAGCCATTCAGGGGAGGAGCAGGCTACACAGGTCCCCTCTGTGTCACTGGCTGCCAGGATTCCTCCAGGGAGATCCTGTGGCCCCTATGGTGGCAGGGACAGTTGGTGTGCTCTGCTGTTGGATTGGTGAAGTTGATTCCCGGGCTTCTCACTGAGTTTTCTGTTCCTTGTCTACAAAGCAGAACTACTAACAGTGATCTACCGGACACTCGTGAATGTGAAGTAGAAGCCTGGTGTGGTGCACACTTGAGGACCCGCCACTTGGGAGGCAGAGGCAGGAGGATCCAGAGCTCAAGGTCATGTTCAGCTGCAGAGGGAGTTAGAGGCCAGCCTGGATTCTGCGAAACTCTCTGGAAAGCAACAATAAAACAAAACAAAATAATTTGCTTGCACAGTTTGCTTACTGAGATACCTGGCATTGAAATTGCTTGTTCTTAGCAGTGATTGTTAAATCATGCAGGCTTTTCCTAAATTAATATCAAGAGAATGGGCAGTGACCACTTACACAGATACTAATTAAAAGGCACAGTACCTGCAACCAACAGTGTCGACTTCGACCCTGGCTATCCCGGCAGTACATTCGGGACCTTTTAATAGACTTTAAACTTGATCTCTGACAGCCACAGTGATGATGGCATTAGTAATCACCAGCTGATGATATATCGGTGATCGATAGCGGCCTCAGGCTGTACAAAAGGATTACCCCAGGTGCCTTCTTTACATCCCTATTAGTCATCAGATTAACCATCACGACCAAGCATGCACAATTGCCTCCTTTTGCAGAGGGAGGAACTGGGAACACGGAGAATCAGTTAGAGCCAGGCATGGTGGTGCATGCCTGCAGCCCTACTACTCAGGAGGTCAAGACAGGAAGGCTGGAGTTCAAAGCCAGTCCTAGCTACTTCCTAGTAGTGACTTCCTAGCCAGCCTGGGTTCCATGAGATTCTGGCTCAGACGGAGGTGGGGATTGTACTTCTCGAGCAAAGAGATGGAATAAAAATTGAAGCTCTTCCCCCCCATGCAACGCTGATACCACCCGTACAGTTCCATACTTGATTTTTAATTGAACCAGCAAATCAGTTCTCGCTTGTTGAAGGGACTCTGACTCAGGGTTTCATGGTTTTGGCTGTTATTTTTTTCCTCTTCTCCGTGTGTGTACTCATTAAGAAATATGAAGGACGTATTTCTGTGCCTTGTTATTTTGCATTTACCGAAATCTGTAGAGAAGAGTGAGGCTGTGCAAACAGACACAGAAGCTGCCCGTCGCGATCCCGTTGCTCTCACACCCCATTCCGTCAAGCCCAACAGCTGTATCTTCAACGGATGTACACATGTTTAAAAGATACGGCTGTTTCAGTGACTGTAACATTATGAAAGGGACAAAGGGTCCTGACATTAATTGGAAGGGAAGCACGGTTTTGGCTGTGCTTATTCCACAAAGGGATGTGGGTCATCCTGATATTCAGTGTTTCCATGGTGTATACGCTACCCACCGATTATCCACTTAGCAGAGGGGCAGGCTACCACATCAACTGTCATTTTTATTTACTAGTGGTCTTGGCATACTAGAGTATCGACACTAATAATTTTATTAGAGTATATTGTTATAAGTGTTGTATTTTGTGATTACTATGATGTCATGCTGATGATATATATATATATATATATATATATATATATATATCTCACATACATGAAGTATTTTCCATGCATAGATAGGTAGATGGATGGATAGATAGATAATGGATAGATGAGTAGATGTAGATAGATAGATAGATAGATAGATAGATAGATAGATAGATAGACAGACAGACAGATAGATAACTGTCTGCTGTCTGAAGCATCTAGGAGGGTCCTTATGTCTCTCAAAGACAAAGGTGAGCAGAGAGTTTAGTGGGGTTTCTCTTTGGCTCTCTCCTGTGTTCCTCTGTACTGAGTCTCTGCCGACCACAGAGATTCTGTACAGCTGGTAGAGCTTTATTTGCCGTATGTAGGAATAAACCAACCTCACTGGGCGAGCAGATGCTCCCATCAAAGCAGAGGCAGAAGATGTGGGAGCGGGTACAGGAGTAAGTCCGGCTGTCTCATGAGAACTGTGGACGGCCATGCCCCTCTGCTCAGCATGCCTCAGTTCAGCATTCTGGCATCTGCCCTGGCAGAGTTTACTGCATGGAAATGACTGCATGCAGTGAACAGCTCTGGGCCGTTGTTGGACTTTGCTGCCACACCCCTGAAGACATGGTCCAGTTTTGCAAAGGATTTTTTGCTTCTGTTGTATGGGCGATAACCACTCCATGTTTCAGGGTGACTTGCCACACACGATGATAATTCAGAGATGCTCCCAGAGCCTTCTGGAGGACGGAGGGTGTGGGTTCTGGAGTGAGGTTGTGTTTAAGTAGCAATGAAGACAGAAGGGCTCTGCCTCCGATTTAAAGGGTTCTTACATTAGGAAGCACTAACTTGTCTCGTGGCGCCAACGCTTTTATTGTGTATACATTATGAATATTAAAAATTCATCTTGCAATAAATGTACGCCTAACCTTTTACATTCCAAAGTCTCAGAGGACGAGGGGGAAGAAATATATGTAAAGATTTCCACACTGGGCTGAACACACTGTCAGTGGCCATCAATAACAAATCTGTTTTCACGCCTCATAAGAAAGGGCTCTATACCGTGTCCCGCCATTCTGATAGATTCCACTCGGGCACTCAGGGGGCTGCTGTGTTTGTGCTTAGACCTGTTCTTCTCAGGATGTGGCCCCAGGACCAGCAGACTTGGGGTTCGTTAGGGATGCAAATTCTGGGTCTCAACCCTAGATCTATTGAATCTTAAATTGTGAGGATGGGACAGCCCGTAAGATGATTCTGAACCTTCTCGGCCTTGTCTAATGAGGAAGGGGCAAGGAGAATGAGTAGAGAAAACCCTCCAGCCATGTCGATGTGTCCCCTGCGATCCTGAAGTCTTGACTCTGTAAGCAATGTTAATGGCTCTCTTGCTGATTCATATTATGTATTCTCCCGGCTCAGTATATGCTAACAGCTGTCTTGACTAAGGCCACATCACGCTGATAGACTACAATACGTTTATCAGTTGTGGAAAATGACTCTGAGTAGTTTACCTTAGATCATGGATGCGGGTGGCCGGCTGTAGAGATTTTCTTCAAGAAGATGCAGCAGAGAGCAGTGCCTCTGCTCTCCGTGGTGGTCTGTTGGCTTCATGACCGTAGGCAGAGGTTAAGTTCCTCCTGTTACAATATTGATCGGATGAAAGCCCTCTGCATCCAAGAGTTACAGAAATAGAGTCATGTTTCCAGTTTACAAGTGATCGATGGGGCCGAGAAGGGAGGAGAGATAACGAACGGTATTTGGCAGGAGAAGGTTGTATCCCCCAGTACCCCTGTGTGGCAACACTGTCAACGACGGGAAGAAGGAAACAAAGAGGTTGAGGTAGTGAGACCGTCACAAGGCCAGACTATACACATTGAGAGAGGGGAATGATAATAATTCCGGTTTTTGCAGACTATCTTGGAAAGTCATTTATACAAACATCTCACCGTGTTGGGTCTCCCTCCTGCTCACAGTTCCTTACCAGGCACCTCTGCAGTCCATTAGGTCAAATAATCAAAGCCACCGTGTAGCAAGACCCAGGACCCCTCCTCCCGGAAACAGACCTGACATTCAGAGACCGTTCCAGCCCTACTTAGCTCTCCAGCTCACAAGAGGCAGTGCAGGCTTGACCACATACAGACAAAAAGGTCTTTCTATAGATGGGGGGGAGGGGTGGTTAGAAGCAAAGACCCACATATGTCTAAAGTTAGGTTAACGTGATTCCCTTTGCTCCCTTCCATTCAAAAGAACACTTCAAGATTTTCTTATCAATACAGTCGGTGATCTGGTCTCCCCAAGCGTTCAGAGACAAAGGCCCTCTCGCTTCTGAGCACTGATGTTCAGGCCCTGTGTCTTCGTGGGTTTTGTGTAGTGTGGTACCAGCCGGCCCACCTGGGCCTTGGTCTGGTCCATCAAGTAACTTCTTAAACACCTCCCGCTAATGTCTGCCTTGTGTTCTGTGGGCTTCCTCTCATAGATATGAGGGGAGCTCTGGCCCCAGTCCAGGAGATTCATGCATGAGCTTGCCCTTCTCTCTTTTGCCTGAAAGCCAGAGCACCCTGTCTTCTGGACATGCCTATACCCTGCCATCTCAGGAAGGAGGCCCTTCCTTCGGACTGGCAGGAGAACACTGTTTCCTTTCCCTGAGGCCATAAAGCTTTCTGCTTGAGGTAGTCAATAAATATGATTTTTCTAGAACATCCTTGTACATGCTACCAATAAAGAGATAAAAAAAATTGTTAGTTGTGCTGTGGGTACAAACTCTCAGCCAGCTTATTAACATATGCTCAAGCCCTGTGATGACGTGACACGATGTACCAAAGTTAAAAGAAGTACATTTGAGGTACTTTTTGTCCAAAGTGGGTGACTTGGACTTTTTCTCCATCTTCACAAGGTTCTGTAGCCAGGCCAGTATTCCCTACAATTTTAACTGCTTCATGTAGGTGCATGACAAACACATCCTCAACCATCTTCCTCCCTGGAGCTTCTCTGTCAGGTCAGTTCCGCCACCTGTACAACGCACGGCGGACATATTGTTCACACCTCCGCTGTACTGCAGCCTCTCTCTGGAAGGCTGGGTCAGAGTGAGCCTGTGGTCTTCATCTCTCGGTCTCCCAGAGTCAGAGAACAGTACGGCACAGACTGTGTAAATCACTAAGTTCAGTGGATGGTCGAGGACAGGCAGTATGCTGTTGACGGTGGCTGGACACTGCTATGCAACACTGTGCCTTGCTGGAGGTCAGGCCCAGTGAAGCAGAGAGAGTGGCAGCTAAGGAAAAGAGGCTTTTCCGTTGGGGGTGGAGCAACTGTGGTTACTTTTAAGATGCTGGTCAGTCAGTCTCAAACTTTTGAGTGCCTGCATCTCATAACAAGAAGGAGGGACCTCTCGGCAAGTAAGATTTCTGTCCAGCAGCCTCCAGGGACAAAGACAATTGCGTGGGGGGAAACTCTTGATGCTGCTGACAGAAGCCGAGGAGAGAGCCCAGGCATGTGCTTCAGGATATGACAGAAGCAAGTTCAGAACGTTCTGTCTGCCTCGCCGCTGCCGAACAAAACAAGGCCTTTGTTCCTTTGCTTCGGTTCCGCAGGCCCTCCGCGTGAGGATGCAGAGTGAAGCCCTGCAGCCTTGTCAGACGGGTGCTCCATTGGCTTGTTTAAAAATGTATTTAAAGATTTGGAAATAGAAGCGGGGCCGGTTGGGAAGAGAAAGGAGGGTGTCACTGGAGTTGGGGGTCAGTGAGGGTAGAGGGTGATATGATTAAGAGATACCATGTGTATGTGTATAAAAACATCGTGATGAGACCTGCCGTTGTGTGTTAGTAACTCACACCAGTGAAATAGTAATTTAAAAAGTTCCTTCAAAAATAACCTGCTCCCTGACTGAGGAACACAGGTGCACAGTGTCTGTCTCATCCAGAGTCACCGTGTGGTACTGGACAGAAGGACTCACGTCTTCTGTGGTACAGCATCACCTCCTTGAGACCTGCTCTGGTTCCCATCCACATCTCTTCAGACCAGTGTGCTCATGATGTGTCTCTTTAGAGATGTCATCTGAGCTGGGTGTGGTGGCCCAGGTCTTTAATCCCAGCACTTGAGAGGAAAAGGCAGGCAGATCTCTGAGTTCGAGGCCAGCATGGTCTACAAAGCTAGTTCTAGGACACCCAGGGCGAAACAGAGAAACACTGTCTCAATCAATCAATCAATCAATCAATCAATCAATCAAGCAAGCAAGCAAACAAACAAACTAACAAACAAAACGTCATCTGGAAGTTAGAGTGATGCTCCTGCCTCAGCTTCCAGAGTGTTCAAATTACAGGCATGGACCACCACACCCAGAATCCTAATAGATTAATCTTGTTCAGACTGGTTGAATACCCATCCACTCAGTACCCTTAACAAGTTATCAGACATCTCTACTTAGTTTCCTAAAGTGTATCTGAGGCTATCCCACTTCCTGCTGGAGAGCCTGTGTCTGAGGCTATCCCACTCCCTGCTGGAGAGCCTGTGTCTGAGGCCATCCCACTCCCTGCTGGAGAGCCTGTGTCTGAGGCCATCCCACTCCCTGCTGGAGAGTCTGTGTCTGAGGGCTATCCCACTCCCTGCTGGAGAGCCTGTGTCTGAGGCTATCCCACTCCCTGCTGGAGAGCCTGTGTCTGAGGCTATCCCACTCCCTGCTGGAGAGCCTGTGTCTGAGGCCATCCTACTCCCTGCTGGAGAGTCTGTGTCTGAAGTCATCCCATTCCCTGCTGGGGAGCCTGTGTCTGAGGCTATCCCACTCCCTGCTGGAGAGCCTGTGTCTGAGGCCATCCTACTGCCTGCTGGAGAGCCTGTGTCTGAGGCCATCCCACTCCCTGCTGGAGAGTCTGTGTCTGAGGCTATCCCACTCCCTGCTGGAGAGTCTGTGTCTGAGGCTATCCCACTGCCTGCTTGAGAGCCTGTGTCTGAGGCTATCCCACTTCCTGCTGGAGAGTCTGTGTCTGAGGCTATCCCACTCCCTGCTGGAGAGTCTGTGTCTGAGGCTATCCCACTCCCTGCTGGAGAGTCTGTGTCTGAGGCTATCCCACTCCCTGCTGGAGAGCCTGTGTCTGAGGCCATCCCACTCCCTGCTGGAGAGCCTGTGTCTGAGGCCATCCCACTCCCTGCTGGAGAGTCTGTGTCTGAGGCCATCCCACTCCCTGCTGGAGAGCCTGTGTCTGAGGCCATCCCACTCCCTGCTGGAGAGCCTGTGTCTGAGGCTATCCCACTCCCTGCTGGAGAGTCTGTGTCTGAGGCTATCCCACTGCCTGCTGGAGAGCCTGTGTCTGAGGCTATCCCACTTCCTGCTGGAGAGCCTGTGTCTGAGGCTATCCCACTCCCTGCTGGAGAGCCTGTGTCTGAGGCTATCCCACTCCCTGCTGGAGAGCCTGTGTCTGAGGCCATCCCTCCCCTGCTGGAGAGCCTGTGTCTGAGGCCATCCCACTCCCTGCTGGGCTGTATCCCATCCCTCCCTGCTGGAGAGCCTGTGTCTGGGCCATCCCTGCTGGAGAGCCTGTCTGGGCCATCCCTCCCGCTGGAGGCCTGGCCATCCCTGCTGCTCCCCTGCTGGAGAGCCTGTGTCTGAGGCCATCCCATTCCCTGCTGGAGAGTCTGTGTCTGAGGCCATCCTGCCTGCTCCCTGCTAGAGAGCCTGTGTCTGAGGCTATCCTACTTCCTGCTGGAGAGTCTGTGTCTGAAGTCATCCCATTCCCTGCTGGGGAGCCTGTGTCTGAGGCTATCCCACTCCCTGCTGGCGAGCCTGTGTCTGAGGCCATCCTACTGCCTGCTGGAGAGCCTGTGTCTGAGGCCATCCCATTCCCTGCTGGAGAGTCTGTGTCTGAGGCTATCCCACTCCCTGCTGGAGAGTCTGTGTCTGAGGCCATCCCACTCCCTGCTGGAGAGTCTGTGTCTGAGGCCATCCCACTCCCTGCTGGAGAGCCTGTGTCTGAGGCCATCCCACTCCCTGCTGGAGAGTCTGTGTCTGAGGCCATCCCACTCCCTGCTAGAGAGCCTGTGTCTGAGGCCATCCTACTGCCTGCTGGAGAGCCTGTGTCTGAGGCTATCTCACTCCCTGCTGGAGAGCCTGTGTCTGAGGCTATCCCACTCCCTGCTGGAGAGCCTGTGTCTGAGGCCATCCCACTCCCTGCTGGAGAGCCTGTGTCTGAGGCTATCCCACTCCCTGCTGGAGAGCCTGTGTCTGAGGCTATCCCACTCCCTGCTGGAGAGCCTGTGTCTGAGGCCATCCCACTCCCTGCTGGAGAGTCTGTGTCTGAGGCTATCCCACTCCCTGCTGGAGAGCCTGTGTCTGAGGCTATCCCACTCCCTGCTGGAGAGCCAAGCCGCCTCTTTGTCACCCACCTGCTGTGTTCTGTATCTCCACCATGCCTTTTCTACTCTACACCTTGTTACAGTTCTACTGTGGGTCTGTTTGTCCCACTTAACCTACCTTGTAGGGCTCCGTGACAATGGCATGAAGTTAGGTATGGAAAGCCCTTGAAGGAGCTCCAGCCGCTACTGGTGCCTCTTGCTGTTACTAGCAAGGGTCATTTCAAGCCTTCTTTTTAAGCAAATCCTCCATATTTCCCTTTAGCCTTAATTCCTTTTAGAATTCTCTGAGTGGTGTGTAGCCAATGGTGTCCTGCCTTAGAGTAGTGTGTGATTTTATTCTGGCCCTGATTGGACATACACTAATCGAATAGATTAGACTTTATTTATCATTGTATATGCTCTGAACTATCTTTTAGACTCTTGGGAATACAGAGGAACTTAATAAATACTGGTTAAGACGATGGCTTTACTATTTTAAAGCCACGTCCCATCGGGCTACAGAGACGGCTCTGTGGTTCCTTGTCTACTGCTCACCCACAGGACCTACCTGCGTGCAGTTTCTCACCCATGTTGGATGGTTTACAGCTGCCTGCAATGCCAGCTCTGAGGGATCTGACACCATCTCCAGGCCTCCGAGGACACTATGTTCATGTACACATACCCACACATGCACACACAAACACGCTCTCCGTTAAATGTAGCGAAAATGCATCTTTAAAGTCGTGCCTCACAGGTTGAGAGAAACACAAGTCACGAGCAAGAGAAAAGGCTCGGCAGCAGGGGTGGCCCCTGTGGGAGACACTGACTGAGCTGTGTGTTGCTGGCATCCTCGTAACCCAGTCCTGTTTCTTTCCTGCGTTCCCTGCTGCAGGTCTGCGTGGTGGCCTACCTTGGACTGTTCATGCTTTGTGTCTCATACCAAGTTGACGAGAAGACGTGTGTCCAGTTTTCTATGAAGGTAAGTGGTTTCTCCTGTTTTCGGAAGCATCGCATAGAGAGGAATGTGACTGCAGACAAGAGGGAGCTTCTTAAGGTGCTACCTATCTGCTGACACCAGAAACTCCATTTACAGGCAGATAAAACATGTTCCGGGAGGGCGTTGGTCCAGACATAGAGGTAATGCTAGGACCTTTAATTAATATCCATGAGTTGGGTTGGCCTACAGCATATGAAGTGGGACCTTTAGTGACCCAGAACAAATGCTGAGCAGTCCAACAAAGCACTATGCCAGGGAACGGTGTCTCTCTGGGTGCTCATTTTCATATCTTGGGGGTATTTGGAATATCCCAGCAATAAAACAGTCCGACTGTATGCCCCCTTGTAGGTGGGGTGCCAACGCAGAAAGGGTTCACTGGGTGTGTCCGGCGGGCCCTGCTTATAGTCTGTGGGAAATGGCTAGGCTGTGCATGGCTTGGCTGTCACGTGCTATGAACTTCCTGTCTGCCAGGGGAGTGCATTTGATTGCAATCCTTTCAGGCACACAGCGCCGCACTGTGCAAAATGTCATCTCCAAGGAAAGGCTTGGATGGTCTCCCCTCAGAGGTAGGAAGAGGCTTGGACACTCCTCAGAGGTGGAGAACGTAAGGTCATAGGATAAACTGAGCACCCCTGGCTGGTGGCTTCACTTGGCGCCATAGTCCAGAATGAGAATGTCCTGTGTGTTTCTCTTGTCCGTCTGTAGTTGACTTCCCTCTTTGTTTCCTAAACCCAGGAGACATAAAGCCCAAGAATAAGTCAGTGATGTCATTTTAAAATCACAAAGGTAAAAATAGGACATGCTTAAAGTATGGAGATGTAGCTAGTGATGGCCCAGCATGGATGAAACCCCAGATCTGACCCCCAGCACCAAATCAATGGGGCATGGTAGTACATGACTGTGATCTCACCATTCAGGAAGTGGAAATCGGGGAGATCAGAAATTCAAAAGTTCAAGGCCAGCCTCAACCGTATACTGAGTTGGAGGCCAGCAAAATTACATCATGGGATTCTGTCTGGAGGAGGAAGAGGTGGGAGAGGTGAGAGAGGAGAAGGAAGAGTTGTAGGAAGAAGAAAAGGAGGAGGAGAAGGAAAAGAAGAAGGAGAAGAAGAAGAAAGAGAAGGAGAAGGAGGAGGAGAAGGAAAAGAAGGAGAAGAAGAAGGAGAAGGAGAAGAAGAAGGAGGAGGAGGAGAAGAAGGAGGAGGAGGAGAAGGAGAAGAAGAAAAAGAAGAAGAAGAAGAAGAAGAAAAAGAAGAAGAAGAAGAAGAAGAAGAAGAAGAAGAAGAAGAGGAGGAGGAGAAGGAGAAGAAGAAGAAGGAGGAGGAGGAGGAGGAAGGAGGAGAAGAAGAAGGAGAAGAAGGAGAAGGAGAAGAAGGAGAAGGAGGAGGAGAAGGAGAAGAAGGAGGAGAAGGAGGAGAAGGTGGTTGTATACTCCATGATAGTGGTATAAAAAACAACCTGCTCACATTTTTTAACAGATAACTGCGAGCTACCATGTGGATGCTGGGAACTGAACCTGGGTGTTCTGGGAGAACAGCAAGAGCTCTCGACCCCTGGACCACTTCTCCAGCCCTGAAACTCACCTTTTTGATATGAGGTCTTGGTCTTTTTTTTTTTTTAAGAAGCACAGACATCTGCTCAGACTCCTTTTCTGTGAGGTTGACCAAATACCAAGGTACGATGATGAGAAAAGAGAAAGAGAAAAGAAAAAGAAAGCCAAAACCCTCGTAAGAAATAGCGTGCCAAGTCTCAGGGGCTTAATCCAGAAAGTAAAAACATCCTAACCTGGACTTTTCTGCAGTCACGGAAAGCACCCAGGCCTCCTTCCTTGCTTCACTTTCAGTGAGACCCCCAGCAGACCCTCCAACATCTGTACCATAAAATAAAATAAAATAAAATAAAATAAAATAAAGGAGATGGGGAAAGAAAAGATTGAAGCAAAGCAACCAGCAACTGTTGTCAGGGCCAGCCAGGCTGCAGATCCCCACTGGGAAGCCCTCATTAGCTCTATCCTCTCTTCACCCATGACAGAGGCTGACAGACAAGAAACTCTTTCTCCTCTCCTCAAGGTGACCTTCAGCCAGGCGGCTGCCAGCAATCCCAGACATTCTCTGGCATCTTCAGTCCAAAAAGAGCTTCATCTGGGCTCCAACAGGGCATAGCGGATGTCCCCTGAGCTCCTCACAGCGTTTTAGGGGGAATGAAAGGGGCTTTTAGGCGGGACTCATCCTTGCATGGCTGCATTTTAGCCCCCACCCCTGGGCACTCTGGCCTAAGCTTTTTATGAGAATGCATTGGGTATCTAGATAGACAGGGCAAGCCTGCTTGCTATGGTGATGGACTTTTCTGTTTTCTCTCTCTCTCTCTCTCTCTCTCTCTCTCTCTCACACACACACACACACACACACACACACACACACACACACACACACACACCCTGCTCTTAGACTCCAGAGACCGCCAGCACTTTCCTGCTTTCTCCCTGGACTCTGCCTCTGGGCCTGGCAGACCGCCAGTGTGGACCCTCTTACCTGCCCTTCTGAGTGTCCCCCCTTTTCTGAGAGCTCTTGTGCAGTTGTTGAACCCTTGAAGGTCATGTGCCTGTGGACACCTTGCTGGCATTTCCCTGGGCTGCTCTGTGGCAGTCACTTCCCAGCAGCAGCCAGGCCTCACCTTCTGGCCAAGGGGAGATCATTAAATCCAGACAGAACCCCCTCCTCCCAGAGCCACCAACTGGGAAAGCCACAGCGGGTTCCAATTACAGCAGGGCAGGAGAAAGCCTGGGGGTTACATAAGCACCGAGCTGGCCTCCAGAGATGTTCTGCAGGGACACCCACACTGGCTGCTGTCAAGGTCCCAAGGTGACTCCACACGCCTGCCTTCATTGTTTATTCTTGTCATGCGGGCAAAACAGGGTGCTTGGTTTTAAATTATGGGTTTTACTGCAGGAGCCTGTTGCTGTCAGACTTAACATCCTGAAAGGAAGGTGCCACCAGGTGCCACCAGCAGGCCTGAGTGTCTGTAACCTGACAGACAGGCAGCTTGCCTGATTCTGAGAGTCACTAAGTGTGAGATGTCACTTGGCTAAGGGAGGTGGGTACTTTCCTTCTGTCCTGGAGCTGCTGGGTCCTGTAGTTAAGGATTGAGATTGCAATTAAGCAACCTCTGTGTGCCGTGCTAATGTTTACACCCTTCTGCAAGCCAAGTCTGCACTGCTCCTCTCACAGGACAGAGAGCAAACAGGCAGCAGATCTCTGCTGGAGGATTCCTGGAACTGGCAGTGTCCCCCCTTGCTGGTTTAATTCACAAATAGCCAGCTAGGGCTCCTGTGCCCTTCAGAGGTGGCAAGTCTGGATCCTTCTAATGACGATGTAAAGTCAGGGTTACAGGTATCATTCTGAATTTACAAGTATAGAAATATTGCTTAACATGTGCAATGGATAAGCTTCCCCCTCCCCTACCCCCAGGAGCACTAGGAATGAGCTTCCTCCTCCCCCTGGGAGCACTATGGATGCGCTCCCCTCCCCCAGAAGCACTATGGATGTGCTCCCCCCCCCCCCAGAAGCACTATGGATGAGCGCCCCCTGCCCACCAGGAGCACTATGGATGAGCTTCCCCCTCCCCCCAGGAGCACTATGGATGAGCTTCCCCCTCCCCCCAGGAGCACTATGGATGAGCTCCCCCTGCCCACCAGGAGCACTATGGATGAGCTTCTCCCTCCTCCCAGGAGCACTATGGATGTTTCCCCCTCCTCCTCCCCCCAGGAGCACTATGGATGAATTTCCCCCTCCTCTTCCCCCAGGAGCACTGTGAATGAGCTTCTCCCTCCTCCTCCCCTCCCCCCCAGGAACACTATGGATGAGCCCCACCCCCCCTCCCCAAGCACTAGGGAGTGAAGCCTTGTTTGGGTGGCCCGGCCTGCCAGCTCATGCTCTCATGGTTGTGCACTTGTTCCATGGTCTTTGGCAAATCAATATTTTGAGTCAAAATGTATCCTTTACATTTTTAAATTATACTTTATCACTCATTTATTTTTTGCGTGTCTCCATGCTATGATATGTGTATGTGGAGGTCAGGGGACATCTTTCAGGGAGTTGACTCTTTCCTTCCACCATGTGGGGTCCGGGTATTGAACTCAGGTCATCAGACTTGGTGGCAGGAGCCTTTACCCATTGAGACATCTTGCCAGCACTGTTTTCTTTAAAATAGACAAACTTCTTATTGTCGGTAAGTGAACTTTCCCAGTGGTAGGTGTTATGACTAGCTACAGTTTAAGGACACGTGTGTGCATCTGGGTGTGACTGTGCTTATGTGCATCTTACACAGTAGATGGGAGAGCAATCACATTGGTTGCCAAAACCCACAGCTAAAAATGCTGTGGTGAAAGTTCAGCTTGGGGCTCTTCTACTAAGAGATGACTACCCGGAGGGTAGTGACACTTTAACTGGGTCTCTCCTGCTAGCAGTTGCCCATGGCCAACACAAACCTGCTTTTCATACCGGGAACTTGAATTCCAACACCAATCTCAAATGTTTCGGAAAAATCCATAGTACTTTCAATATTCTAACCCATTAGCCTTACACAGTAAGTCCATATTTTAAAGTCCACTTCCACATGAAACATAGCCACTGAATGCTTTGGGGACAGGAGCAAAGCAGTCCTTTGAATATCGCAAATTACAGGAATACTTTCTAAATTTTATAATGCTGTCATTTTGCATTTATCTGATTCTTTCCCTCCAAGGAACATGAAACATGTCAAATACAGATTACTCCTGTTATGTTTCTAAGGCATAAGTTGTTTCATCCAGGCACGGTAGCACCTGCCTGAAACCCCAGTACTTGAGGGGAGGAGGCAGGAGGATCGTGAGTTCAGGACTGGTCTCAGCCACACAGCAGAACTACTGCTGGTAAGGGGTAGCTTTTTGTCTCCATGGCAGCATAAATCTTGCCCTACAAACTGTAGACGAGAGTTCCAATGTCTGTGGAACTGGTCTTTATCTGGACCTCACGCGGGGGAGCAGTCAGAGGTCTGTGAGCCCAGTCACAAGAGCATCTCTCTTGCTGTACAGTGGACCATATTGTGGCCATTGCCAGTGAGAACGTACAACTTTAGCTCACAGTGGTCCAGACGTCAGTGAACTAAGACAGAGATGTTTATGGAGAGTCCGTCATCCCTTGCCAGCAGTTAGAACTTTAACCAGTCACGTCCAGTCCCAGAGCTAACACGAGTCATCTACCCTCTACGGCCGCATTTTGTTTTCCTCCCAGAGGCCTCTTGGTTGGGGGTCTTGACTATCATGGCTGTAGTGCGGTGCCACATCAAGCACGTCTGTTTTTCATTAGCCCTTATTGTTAGTTGATCAATTTGTAACAATTTTGACCAGTGTGATGTTTTCATTACAGAAACCTGTTTTTTGCTTTCATATCTTGTTTCCACCCTGTGACTGGCATTTCCCAATTTTATTGATAAGTGTGGGGTGCCCTCTGGAAGAGAGGGCTTCTTTGGGATTCATTTGCGTTACTTGCTAAAGCTAGACATAAACAGTTCACGGGCAAGCGAACAGGTCGTTGCAATCCATAAGAAAGGCCGGCTCTGCATGATAAAGGGTTAAGGACTGTTTCCCAATAAATAAGTGTAAAGCTGTCATGGCTGCACACATCTACGGTCCCAGCACTTGAGCGCTGGAGGCAGGAGGATTGGGAATTCAAGCCCTTCCTCAGCTTTAAAGATAGTTCGGGTCAGCCTGGGGTACGGGAACCTCTGTTGCAAAAGCCGGTGATTTAACTGATCAGCGTGGGAGTAAGATCCGCGTCTTGGGTGTTATATTTTGAGAAGAGATTGGCCCGTGCCTCGGAGAGCTCAAACAGTGTTCACTGGTTTGCTTTGCAGTTGCCGGGTCCTCTCTGGTAACAGGAAACGCTTCTTCTCTCTTGCAGGTGTTTTATTTCCTGCTGAGTGCCCTCGGCCTGATGGTCTGCACGCTGGCCGTGGCCTTCGCCGCCCACCACTGTTCCCTGCTTGCACAGTTTACCTGCGAGACCTCCCTGGATTCTTGCCAGTGCCGGCTGCCTTCCGCGGAGCCTCTCAGCAGGGCCTTTGTTTACAGGGATGTGACTGACTGTAGCAGCATCACTGGTACTTTCAAATTGTTCTTAATCATCCAGATGGTTCTAAACCTGGTCTGTGGCCTGGTGTGCTTGCTGGCTTGCTTTGTGATGTGGAAGCACAGGTACCAGGTCTTTTATGTGGGTGTTGGGCTGCGCTCCCTGATGGCTTCTGATGGCCAGCAACAAAAGGCCTAACAGGTTGGCTCAGTGGGAGACAAGCTCAGAAACAGCACACCCACCGGCCAGCCAAGGCGAAAACCACAATTTTTTAAAGGCAAACTTTTGACAACAAATACCTTTTCATTCTCTAAATGTGTATTTTTAGATTCCCCCCCCCCCGCCGAAAACAAAAAACCGTATTTTTGGATCTCTATTGTACTTAAAAAAAAACAAAAAAAACTTTTTGTGAGCACAGGGGTGGAGAGACACGGCTCACAAGGGAAGAGGACTCACTGCTCTTGCAAAGGACTCGAGTTCAAGTTCAGTTCCAGAGCCCAAGTTGAGTGGCTCACAGCTACCTGGATCTCCAGTTCCAGGGACACTGGGTGCTGTGCGCATGCGCGCGCACATACGTAATTTTACAAGCCAACTTATTTTTAAAGTTCTAATGAGAAACAAGATTCAAATTGACTTGGTGAACACCAAAAGGAAAAGAACAACAGACAAGGGACGAATGACCTTGAGCCGGTGCTAAGCTCTGGTGCCTATTTAGCCCTAAGGCTCTCCCATCCCCGCCCTCCTCTGCCTTTGTGTCAGTCCAGTGCGATGGTGTGAACTGGCAACGCAGGCCACTCCCTAGACCCTAGATTCTTCTAGCTCTTTCTGCCGCCTGCCATTATCCCCTTGGTGTCTTGAGAAAGGTCTAAGGAAAGCCGGGTCTCAGTTGAGAGCTTTTATTTTTCACAGTGGAGATGTCTTCAAGGTATGAAATGGCTTTTTAAAAAAACCTAGTAGAACAGGAAGGCTCAGTGATTCCGAACACCTGGGCTGGGTGCAGCCTTCCGGTTGCCTTAGCTCGGATCCATGAGTGGGCTGCAGCCTCGTGAGGTCTGATTCACCATAATTGAAAGGTGGTGCTGTTGTATTCCTAACGACGTAGAAAGTTTAAAAATAATTATATTATGCCTCTAGACTGTCATCTAAAACAAATCATTAAGACTAATTTCCAGCTAATTGTTCATTAAAATTATGCTCAGGATTCTGTTTAATGAGCTCTGGCTGTTCTTAGGCAGCACCGCTGGTGTTAGGAAAAATTACAGCCACAAGGGAAGATGTCTAAAGATCTACTTTTCCTGGAAGATAACCACCACAAAAAAAATAAAAGAAAAGAAAAGAACACTCAGGTTTAAAACACTCTCAGAGAAAAAAAAACAAGAGCATTTGTCATGGGAAATACTTCTATTAATAGCATGTCTGTGATACATTGAGAAAAATCTCCCCTTGACCACCAAGTACCTTTGATGGGGATTGGGAACTACGAGTGAGTCCTGTCAAACACATGGACTTCCTGTGAAATCCTAGTGATGATGACTTTTACAGTTGACCTAGGGACAGAATGCCTCCAAGTCCTTGTTTGGGTGATATGTTAGGGCATTTAGGTTCAGTTTAGACTTAAGTCACAGTGCTGGTTAAGACAGGCTTTGCTATGTAATTGGTACTACCCAGTGCAGACATGCATCTGTGGGTGCAGGTGCCATCATTAATGTCTCTCAGCGAGTCCAGGTCCCAGCTCAGCCAGGCTTGCCCCCACTCTGCCTATCCATATACTTTCCTGTCACAAAATTCCCCCCTAGAGAACACATACTCTTTTGCCTTTGAGGACTTTCTATGATGCCGATAATGGAATCAGTCCTTCGTGATCCACACACCCTACCTGAAGGAAAGGGATCGCCACTCACTCTTATTCCTGATTAACAGATGCTTAAACTTTTTACGTTCTGACTTGCTTTAAAGCTGTTCTTCCTTCCCGATCACTCGGGTCAAGGCAGCCCATCAGAGAGGATGGTGAGTAAAATTCCATCAGAGGAACAGGGGTGGGGCGGGGGTGGGGCAGGGGGCTGGTACGCATCTTTAATCCCAGCACTTGGAAGGTAGAAGGAGATGAATTTCTGTGAGTTCAGAGCCAGCCTGGTCTACAAAGAAAGTTCTAGGGCAGCCAGAGCAGACAGAGAAACCTTGTCTTGAAAAAACCAAAACCAAACAAACAAAAAACAGGGGGGTGAAGGACTGATCTCAGACAAAATTGCATGAACACAGCACGAAATTTCCTGATACCAACCTGGGATACCTTTAGTGTTTGTTAAGAATAACCAGCTCTGGGTTCTGAAGATAGTCCAGTAAGCTAAGTCCTTGCCACTCCAGTAAGAACTTGATCCCTTATAGAAAGGCCAGGCGTAGTGGCGTGTGCTTGTGATCGAGGAGGAAGAGAAGGCCACATCCCTGGGGCTTCCTCAACAGCCATCTTAGCATTTGAATTCCGGGTCCATGATGAGAGAGTTTGTCTCAAGGGAAAACAAACAAACTGAAAATAACCCAGAGTGGATAGCCGACCTCTGGCCTCACACAGTTAAGAGGAACCAAATTCACATCGACCTGGGATAGTTGTCTATAGAAACAGGAATGTGGTAGAGTAGCCAGGATGTCACGGGCCGTCCTTTCAGAGTGAAGCTATCTTCCAGTCCGTTTCTGTGCACCCCGCCTGGCTGAAAGCACACACACAAAATGCCTTTGTCCAACAAACTCAGCAGGGTTTTGTTTTTGTTTTCTCAATGAGAAAATGAAGATTCTCCGCCCAGTTAAGTTGCGCTATGATTTGCAAACGACTCACGGGGTGGTGGGGGTGGGTGGGCATTTTAAAGGGTAAAATAATTTTAGCCTGCGGGTTCCTACTTTCTAACACAACCAAGAGTTGGGGTGGTTTCAGCTCATGATACTATGTCTGCGCAGAATGGGGGATTTTACTGTTATGATCAGATATCCTTAACTCCCCAGAGAGGGGAAACGTTGTAAGTGAAGAGAAGGAGCAGAGCCCGATGATGAGGCCCTTCGCTGGAAGCTTGCTATATGCTGGGATGTGTAAGGATTGGGTTGCACGAAAAACAAATGGCTTTGGGCTGGATTTGGAGTATTTTGACGTTATGTTTTGCAAATATTGAAGCTTCGGTAAGGGCAACAGAGAAGGAGCAGGCACACAGCTTCTCACTTAGCAAAATGTTACACTTCAAATCTGTCGCAGAGCCAGGACGGTGACTGTGCCTTCCAAACTGTAGAGCAGTGAGCTTTGAGCAGCTCCCCCCCTCCCCCAGCCTCCTTCAGGAGGATTAAATGAATCAAGACTTTTCCAAGAGGAGAAATGGCCAGGGCTTGGGATAGGAATACGGCCGCCTGGGTTTACAGACTGTAACCGAGCCCACTCAACGGGTCTGTGCCTTTACGGTGACTGCCATCTGTGGCTCCGAACTCCATCCAAATTGGTGTAGGCAGCACCTTGGAGCCGTGCCTAAACCGTAGCTACTCAAAAGCCCTAGAAACTGTAGTCAAGTAACAGGCATCACGTGCCCCTCTTTGGATTGAGAACTTAGATATTCTCTTTCGACCGCCTTCCAATGTGTTCCTACAGTGGAATTCCATTCTATATTTCTTTTATCCATGTCCAAGACCTGAGGATCTCCTGATACTCCCTCACTCACGTCTCTGTGCATTATATCTGGGGCATATTTATGAAACTGCCTTGATGAAAGTGACCCGAGGGATGTCAGGAGGGGCAACTCTGGAGGGGCTACTGAAAGACGACCAGAAATGAACTTGAAAGCTGTCCATCACTTGCAAACATGAACTGTGTCTTGATATTTCCTGATGACTATCTCTGAACTATTACCGTGTGATCACCTCTGTATAAATATGCCACTGGATTTTACTCTTGTTAACCCAGAATGTGCTTTAGCCGTGCAGTGTAAGTTCAGCCTATCTGACGGCCAACTGCTTAGTGTTGAAGTCACTGAAAAGAATTCACGTTTTCTAATTTTCTTTTCTCAAATGAGCACTGCCTCTTTCAGAGCCATGGGTCTGCATTACGGGGCTGTAATCTCCTTTCCTGGCCTTGATCAAATCAAGAGTAGAAGATGGAGTGTTTCTATACACTTGAGGTGGTTATTTTTAAAGGGTGTGTGTTTCCTTTCTTAATAAACTTTTCATAATCCACAAAGACATGGTGTTGAATACGTTTTATATTGACCAGGTGGTGCGTGTGAACTTGTATATGTAAACTCTCTCTGGTTAGTGTTTGCTTCAGAAACACGGCTTGGAAACCTCAGATCATTATGTTAAGTGAAATAAAGCCAGGTTCAGTAAAACCAGTATTGTGCGTTTTCTCACGGACATGGAGACTAGAACTGTGTGTGAGTGTGTGTGTGAGTGTGTGTGTGTGTGTGTGTGTGTGCAGCTCATTAAACTTCAAAGAGGACTATAAGGGAGGAGGGAGAGATCTTAATGAGGAGGGTGAGGGGAAGGGAGGGGATGAACATGGTGACTGGAAATTAATTATCGCAGTGAAACACATTCTATGCTAACTTTAAGAAATGTGATTTAGGGGCTAGAGAGATGGCTCAGTGGTTAAGAACACTGACAGCTCTTCCAGAGGTCCTGAGTTCAATTCCCAGCAACCACATGGTGGCTCACAACCATGTGTAATGGGATCTTCTGATGTGCCTGAAGATAGCAACAGTGCACTCACATAACTAAAATTAAATAAATCTTTTAAAAAAAATGTAATTTGGAAAAAATTTAAGAATGAAAAAAAAAAAAAAACCAACCTGGCTTGGGAATAGAGAAGAAGCGAGGCAGTAATACCGATTTGGCCCAGGCGGTCCGTATGCCACGCTCTACACTAGGGTAGAGGTCAGAGTTGTAATTGGTCCCCAGGTAGAACACGAGCTGGAGGGAATCTTGGAGGGGCACCTGGGATGCTGATTCCTAATTTCTATCAATCAATGTCAAATAAAGCTGACTGGCCCTGAGAATGGGATACACATTCATAAATCTTCCACATTGATATGTGTGTGCCTATGTGGAGGTCTTCTCCTCAGATCTGGATGCGAGGGCCTCCTCTTACCAACTAAGGAGCATCGTAAGAGCCCCTCACACTATGTGTGCAACCCTTATTGATTAGTTCGGGAGGCGTCTGAAATAAAAAAGCAGGAGATAAGTAAGGCTGTGTATCCCGAGCTGTGTATTCCTGGTGTTAAGGCCCCTAGGGTTAGGAGCCTGACCGCCATTTATTGCCCTAAGGTTGGACAGCCATTTGGTTTTTAGTTTCTGCATAGGTGGTTTTCAATTTCTTACCTAAGAGACTTCAGTGCATGCTTTCTTCTTTCTGTGTTGACATAGCCTATGGTACCCTTCGATGACTCCATAGTTGTTCCCCACGAAGCTGGTCATTGTGAGGTACAGGACGTGTAAGTGCCATGTCGTTTCAAAAATTCACAGTGCAAGCAGAAGTCGGGACATCTGCAGACGGCAGTTCTGTACAACTCATTCACGTCTGTCCGGTAGATATTTATACATGTGTGGTGTGGTCCCTTAAAAAGTCTGGGAACTTAAAGGCTGCCCTTTTCGTTGGGGAAGATCATTAGGATTCTTAACCTGAGGGACTGTGACATACAATCACATGACGGTTGGGGGACAGTAGAAGGTATATCATCATTTCAAAAGTGAAGGTTCCAGGGACCCCCAAGCATTGGTGGGGCCATCCATCCCCTGTGACTGCAGATGGCTTTGTAGGCCTACAGTCTCATCTGTGCAGCGCAAGGCTGGCCCTTAATACCGAGACAAGAGACCAAGGAACAAGAGACGAGAGGTTCCGTGGACTCCGGACCTAAAAACACGGGACGACTGCTCTCTAGGTGAATGTCTCCGTACTCGGTTGAACTTCCTTCCAGAACTTTCTCCCGATAAATGGACATTGTCTCTGTCCAATCAGGTGTGGCTCTTGACAAGAGGCTGACTCAAGAACCGAGTGCTGTGACCAGAGATGACTTTTTTCCTTGTGAATCCACAGCTGTCCCCTCCGCCTTCCTAGACGTGAGTCTCTCAGACCGGTGGTGTCTAAGTGGGTGAAGTAGGCAGGCACACTATTAGACTCAGAAAAGCCAGAGGGGAAAGTGTGTAACTGGAGTTATTTTAAGTTCTTCCAGCCAGGGTAGAGCCCATATGCTCTTACAAAAGGGCTGTGTCTTCTAGGGCAGGCAGCCTCTTACTATGTCTTTCATCTTTCGGCAATGTTTAGATTGCAGCAAAATGACAAAAAGGTAGAAAATAATTCTCCAGGGAGAGAAGACTTCCTGCATTTAAATATGGGGAACTTAGAATTTCAAACACTGAGTTTGACCAGGAAAAAAAAAAGTGTGGGGGCATGACATCTTGGGCATATTTGGGGGCTGGGTGAGGGAACCACAGAGAAACCTGGATTCCGTCTGGCCTGGTTTGGGTTAGAGCAAAAGCAATGTCCCTGGAACAAATTTTCCATCCACCCAGCCTGCAGTGTCAAAAGCTACTCCAGATAACTCTGGGGGAAATGACCAAGGTGGTTATTTCTCCTTGAGGTTTCAATCCCTCTTCTCCATGGGCTTTCTGCATCCTAGAGATTTTTGTGCATATCACACACATGTGAAACACACACGCACACAAGCACGCTGCCCCCCACACACACACCAGAGCAAACCTGCCTCTCCTTTCTCTGATAAAGTATTGCAAACTGAAATATTAGTGGCTGACATAGAGATTCCCGTGAATGCAAGTTGCACATTAATAGTTACTTTTTTTTCTCTCTCTCTCTCTAAAGACTAACAAATTTTTCAGATCTAGAGAAGGGACTCATGATGCCAGAAAGTGGAGACCTGGCCAGCTGCTTTAAACCCAGCCATGTAGGTAGCCACCTACTCTGTCTGGCCAGGATTTTGACAGAGCTCTGGGGTTGGTGGGACACAGAGACTATTTCCCATCGGCCTTGGCTATGCTATCAGCCCGCAGCCTAAGTGGCTGCAGGTTATAAGGCTGACATATTGAGAGGAGGCTACCAGAAAACGAAGGGGAAGGGGTCGCTCCTCACTCCACTGCAGAGGGCTTTTACTGTGACAGGAGGGTGAACGAACAGAAGGGGAGAATTCACACAGTAGCTCCTGGCCTGTCTAGTTCCAGGAGCATTGCTGAAAGCACACCAAGGTTGACTAACTTTTCTCAGACCCCAGGGCTTCTCCTTGTCTCCCACAGAACACCCCCAGACGCTGGCCTGGCTCCACACCAGCCCAGAGGAGGATGCCAGCCAATAAATGGGAAAAACTCCCAAATTGTAACTTAACAGAGTGATCTTTTTTTTTTTTTTTTTAAATTCCCCAAATGTGTTTTCCCCAGTCGGTGAGCACAGACCTGTGGTTTTCTTCTCCCCTGGCTTTACAGCCTCTGCCTCAAGCCAAGAGACTTGGCTCCGCTTCCCCCTGAGTCAGAGTCTCGGCTGGTAGCTGAACCCAGGAAGCCCCGGCCCCCACATCTCTCCCTAGAACCACCAGACCACACCGCCTCCTGCGCTCGGTCCTCTTGGCTGGGCGCGCTGCCTCCTCTTTGTTTGGAAAGCGCCATCTTACGTAACTCCAGAACCTTCTAAATGCTCCATTGTTTTCTACTTGGGAGCACTCAGAACAACCTATTACTGACTTATGACTTATCACCAAGATAGAATCTTTTGCCCACATCTCCTTAGCCCTTGGAACCGGCCTCACCTGCCTCACAGGAATCAATGGCCAGGTTTAAGACTTGTGGTCTTTGGGGAATCACAGGTTCGGCGGAAGGTGCAGGGAATACAAAGGCAGGTTCACCCATAGGTCATGGTGGTTCGCTCCCCTCAGGCCCCACAGGGAAGCCATTTGTAACTCAAGGCCGAGGCGCGCATAAACAATTCTGATCTGATTATTCCCTTATAATCTGATTTTGATAAGTAGCTGATGAAACGGGAGGTGTCTTGGCCCTAGGAGAAGAGATACCCAGGCGATATAATCAGGTTCTCTTATCTCGCCAGGCAGGGGTTGATTTCAAGACTCCTATTAATAGCTCAGGATGGCAAGACCTGCGACCTCTGCCCTGGATCTTCCGAGCCTTGAGAGCGAAGCAGCGACAGCAGCCGATTGGATAAGGTCTCTTCGTCCATCTTTATTTTCTATGAATCTCTGATTGGCCCTGTTGGGGATTCTAGTAATTACTGTAAGCTGGCACCTCCAGAAGAAGAAAAAAAAAGACCTCTTAGGATTCAATTAAAAATTAAAGGGACCTTTGTGTGTGGTTACCAAGGAGCTTTCACAGCACAGGCGGGGTGTGATCTGCATGGATCAAACACCCGCAGGTGACATTTCCATCGGGTTCTGCTGCCTCAGCAGCCCGAGGAAGAGGGGCTGGTGAGGTCAGGGGAGAATGGGCTGCCGCTCTCTCTCTTCCCCCACAGACCTGCGGTCCTGTTCTTTCTTTCCCTTGTGGGTCCAGCTAGCTGTGTGACCGGGTTCAGGCAGAAGGGTGCTTCTTTCCTTTGCTAATGACAGGGAACCTCAGGCAAGGCTTTCAGGGAGGGTTGGGTGGGCTGAGTTTTTGTTTTTTTTTGTTTTTGTTTTTGTTTTTTTTTGGGGGGGGGAGGAGTGCTTCAGCTTGTCCTGTTTATTTACTGAGTTTCAAAACCTTAGAAGCTGGAGACATGGTTCAGAGTCAAGGGTGCTGTCTGCTTTCTCAGAGGTCCAGACTTGGTTCCCAGCATTTGTACCTGGTGGCCCTTGGGGAATCCAGTGCCCTCTTCTGGCCTCTACAGGCGTCCAAACGCATATACCTGTAGACAGACACACTCCTAAATAAAAATATTTTTTAAATAAAAAAATACTTTTAAATAAAAATAAATAAATAAAAATAAAATAAAAGTATTTTTAAGTAAAATAATTTTTAAATAAAAATATTGGAGACCCGTTCAACAATTGTTAGGCAGAAGCTTCTCGCAGGAACTACCCTCGTGTCTTACAGGGGGAAATTTTAGAGCATCTACTTGGAAATGCCTACCTTGTAAAATCAGAGGAAATCTGCTGATTCTGATACCTTCTTTCCTGCTGACAGGTTTGAAGTTCACTCACCAGGAGGAAGTTAGGTTGTTTGGTTTTGGTTGAATACAACTTGCATTCCCGGAAGTGCGAGGGCCGCTTCAGCGGATAGGTACACGCAGAGCTGCCCGTGGCTTGAGAGGTTATTAGAGACCTGCTCCTCATTGCCTTCTGTCTGGCCATGACCCGGTCCGCAGACATGGGAGGGAAGCTCCCGAATGAATGCGTGTGGCATGGGAGAAACCCTTACAGGGACCTGGGGAATGTTTCTGTCTGGAGGATAGACACCATCCTCTGAACGCCCTTCACACCGCACACAGCTCTCTCTGTAGCTGCTTCCTTCGCACGGCACCCAAGAGCTGTGAAAACATCTACTGCTGAAAATCAGGGAAATGACAAGCTAACAGAGACCTTAGATGTCCCTACTGTCCCCGTTTTAAAATTTGTTTTCTATTGCATATGTGTGGGTGTGTCCCCTGCATGTGTACCTGCGAAGGCAGTGCGTCATGACAGAGGGCAGAGAAGGACATTGCATCCCCTAACGAGTTACAGAAGGTTGTGAGCGGCCATGTGGGTGCTGGGAAATGAACCCAGTCCTCTGAACAGCAGCCAGTGCTCTTAACTACTGATCCATCTCTCTAGACCCTGTCCCTCTTCTCAGACCCTGTCCCACACCTTCTTCTTATCTCAAAAGCTTAGGGAATAGTGAAAGACAAGATCAAAAATGGATTTAAGGAACTTTAGTAAAAGACTAAAATTGGATTACCAAGTATCATTCAATGGAACAATGAAAATTTATAGTGAGTCACCTAGTAATAGTCTACACATGTAGACATATGCATGTTATATACATGCATATACACATACATATGTACATGTTTTTTTTTTCAAGACAGGGTTTCCCTGTGTAGCCCTGGCTGTCCTGGAACTCACTCTGTAGACCAGGCTAGCTTCAAACGCAACGATCCTCCTGTCTCTGCCTCCTGAGTGCTGGGATTAAAGGAGTGTGCCACCCCCTTGCCATACAGCCTGCATATTTTAACACATAAAAATAACATACAAAAGCTTGTTTCTCTTTAGCTAGTCTTAGGGAAGCCACAGATGGTGTTTGGAGGTTCTCTTCTCTGTGTATGAGCTTAAGAGGGCATCCCTGACAGCTGAGAAATGTTCCAAGATAATTCTGGAATCAAACTGTCTGTGTCTGAATCCCCATGGGAGCTTAGGCAGACGACCTCCTCTTTGGGCCTCATCTGAAGGGAGACGAAGACGGCTTGGAATCGTGCCCGCAGCCAGCACGGTGTGAAGGATGTTGATGATGGTGGTGGAGTTGGTGATGGAGACGCTGCCGCTGATACCGACTGTGCCGACCAGCTGTCAGCTTGATCTGGAATCAACTAAAGCACGAGCCACAGGGCACTCCTGGGAGAGGTTTTCTTGATCACGTTATCTGAGGTGGTAAGACTCACCCTAAGTGCGGGTGTCCACTTCCTCTGGCAGTCCAGATAGAAGAATGTGGAGGGAGGAGACTGCTTTTCGCTTGCTGGCCCTCATCCTTACTGTTGGCAAGGTCATCTATCCTGCTGCCGAGGCATTCCCTCCGTCACCAGAATTAGAGCCAAACTCTTCATTTCTTTCTTTTTTTTAAGTTACAGTGGCATTTAAAATTTTTATTCATTTCTATTTCATGCACATTGGCATTTTGCCTACATTCATGTTTGTGTAAAGGCATTGGATCCCTTGGAACTAGAGTTACGGACAGTTGTAAATTGTCATTTGGGTGCTAGGAATTGAACTCCGGCCCTCTGGAAGAACAGCCAGTGTTCTTAATCACTGAGCCATCTCTCCCTAGAACCTAGAGCCCAACTCTTATGGGTTCCAATACAGACTGAAGATCGGCAGCTCTAGGAATCCTCTAGGCCTTCAGCACCATTCTAGGATTTCTGAGGCATCCAGCCACATGGCCCAAGAAACTACAGGACTCTTATCCTCTCCAGTGAGAGCCAGCCACTGTTGGATTAGCTGGACCATATTATGTAAGCCACTGTACAGTGTGTGTGTGTGTGTGTGTGTGTGTGTGTGTGTGTGTGTGTGTGTGTGTGTTGTTGGTTCTTCCCTTAGAGCTCTCTGGCTAATACAGTGATGGTGGGTAGTAGAGAGATGTGTGGTAACCATGTCCATGTTGAAATCACAGACATAGTGGGAATCCCAGAGAAGCCATTTAAGCTCTTGAAGGTCCTCTAGCAAAGCATTCACCCACCACAAGCACGGTTAGTTTTTGTTGATAACCAATCCCTGCAAACACTGCATGGAGTTCTGATGATTGTCTTGGGCCCCTTCTACAGACGTGCCTTCTAATCAGTGAAGAAAGTGAAGTGAAGCTTCCAAGCCCTGGCATCTGGAAGCCCCGAGGCTTGGTGCCCTTGGGGAGCAATGCCACGCCAGATGCGCGCAGGCTGTCAGATAAGCAACCCCGAAGGCCTTTCAGGGAGTGAAGAGATAAGTGCTTGGAAGGACGGCTGGGCCACCTCTGCTCTGGGGGCCCTGGCAGGTCTATGAAGAATTTGCATGGATTCATACGGGCCTTTCTCTTCAAACCCAGCTGGGAATATTATGGTCTGGATGTGAAATGTCGTCCACAGGCTCATATGTTTAAACACTTGGTCCCAGTTGATGATGCTGTTTTAGGAGGCTGTGGACCCGTACGAGGTACAGCCTCTCTGAAGGAAGTAGGTCATGGGAGCGGGGCTTAAGGGTTCCTAGCCATGCCCCATTTCCTGCCCACTCTTGGGTCCCGACTCCTGAGTTCGTGGGACCAGCTGCCTCATGTTCTAGTTACCTTGCCTTCCCTACCCTGACGACTCTGTCCCTACCTAAAGCATGAGTCAAAGTAAATTCTCCAGTCTTTAGTCACACTCATCTGTCACTACGTCACAGCGACAGAAGAGTGACTGATACATGGTCGCTCTCTGTTTACTCATTGTTGTCTCTGTCCCTGAACCCCACACAGCAGTTGTAATTCAGATCCCATAGTGGGGCAGCTCTTTGTAAAAGCCCTACTAAGGACCCTTCTGGGCAAACCAGCATTCCTGGGCTCTGCAGTCTCCCACCTAGACAGTCAAGGTCAGCCCTGGAATCCAAGAGCCCCTTTCTAAAGCTTTGCTTAAGGCCACACTGCCTGTCCCGAGGCACTGCGGCTTGGAGCAGGAGACAAACTATGCCGGCCCTGTCTGTCAGAATCTAAAGGTAGAGGGCTGTGCATTTACTTCCTGTGGACTCCGAGGAGCTAAAACAGACCAGCTATAGATTTACCACTCCAAACCTCTGCCACTCCCGCCCCAAGGGAGCTTGCTGCCTTCGTTTTCTTTTAAAAACCAAACTACAGAGGAGGGTCCATGGAGGGTCCACAGTGTGAAAACCCTTAGACACCCGCACACATTTTATGCTTGTTTCTCCCGGAACACAGCAGCGGTTTCTGATTGAGAAGTGTGTAAGGGTCTGTCAGGTTCCTCCCGCTTCCCCCGTTTCTATTGTAGCATGACTCCGTGCCTCTCATCAACATCTTCAAAGAAGAGAGGTTTGTTTTAATTCCTGATTTCAGAGATGTTAGATGCCACAGTCAACTCTATCAGTTCTGGACCCGGGTTGAGGCACAACACTGTGGTTGTAGGATTTTGTGACAGGAATCACATGATGGACAGGAAGCAAGGAAATGTGGAAAAGGCCAGGGCAGGATCTAGTCCCTAAGAACACACTGTTGTTCACCGATTCTCTTTCTCCAAGGGGGGCTCGCCTCCTGCTCCCCAACCCCTTACATCACATTGTGAACCTGTTAAGGCATCAGCTCATCGATTAAGTCAGAGACCCTAGGGCCCAAACACATCTCCAAATCCACCAGTTGGCAATCAAACTTGATGACAGGAGCCTGTGGATAGCTTTCATATTCAACCGTAATAGAAGGCCACACGAAAGAACGCGTGTGGTACTTCCACAGTGCACTCTGGATTTCCTAAAGGGGTCACAAGTTGCTTTGCAAGAGGGGCTCCTGGGGGTTGGGGATTTAGCCCAGTGGTAGAACGCTTGCCAAGCAAGCGCAAGGTCCTGGGTTCGGTCCCCAGCTCTGAAAAAAAGAAAAGAAAAAAAAAAAAGAAAGAAAGAGGGGCTCCTGGTGGGGTCTAATGAAATTACTGGATTTTAATACATATATTTTAGAGGCTTTTTTTACACCCCGCATTCATATATGAGGGGTACTGCTTGGACCTTGACATAAAGCAAAAAAGAATTTTTTCTGCCAAGTTTTTTTTTTTTTTAAGTTTGGGTCTTGTTACTAAGAGTCAAAGATTGTTTTTTATAAGCTGTTTGCTTTGAGAAAAAAAATACAAAACCAAAAGGAAATATTATTATAATTTTTTTTCTTTTTTCTTTTTTTTTTTTTTCTTTTTTCAGAGCTGGGGACCGAACCCAGGGCCTTGCCCTTGCTAGGCAAGCGCTCTACCACTGAGCTAAATCCCCAACCCCTATAATTTCTTTAGCAAGTTTCTACACCATTTTTCTTAAGTGGGGAAAGATTCTTCTCAGTCAGATACCAAGGGTGTAAAGCAAGAAGACTCTTAGCCTGACACGTTCATTTTACACAAGGCCAAGCAGGAGAGAGTGGAGATTGTCTGCCCAGGGTCATCCAGCTGCAGCCTCACCCTGTGTAGACTTATGCTAAACACTGGCAGGATTTTCCTTTCCTTTATTTTTATTTTACCTTGGGAATTTAAAGTGTCTTCCTCTTGGTCTGGGAGCTAAATTAGACACAGCCAATCTCAGTAAACTCAGAAGTCCTGGTCTGGGTTCCCGGGACACGGGCTCAGCCATGTGCCTTCCAAGGACGCGACAGTTCTTCTACATGGATTCTAGTCATTTGTCCACAGGTATTTCTCCACCTTTGTTTCCTTTTTCTTTTTAAATAAAAGCAAGTGAAGTAGGACTTTCCCATCTTGTTCCGGCTGCAGTGCTTTAGAGTGGAAGTTAGGAAAGATGGTGAGATATTGAAACATCTACTAGCGAAGCAAAGCATCACCCGGGCTAAGAGGCAGCATCTGACACCTTGCATTGGCTCCGCCACGTGACTCTGCCACGTGACTCCATCACCACCACGTGACCCCGCCCCCAGCATGCTTCTCTTCTGCTTCGCTGTGGTTCTATGGTCTCCCTCAGTCCATTTCCAAGGCTCTTGTCTAGGCTTTGATGCCATTTTCCGGCTATTTACAGTTGAACAAACTCCCTAACTACCCCACCTAAGTCCCCTCACTCATCAAAGGAGAAGGTTGCAACAGAAGTATTAGTGCTTTGTGAGTGCCTGGGGGTCTTACACGGGCTACCATCTGTCCCCCGCAGGAAGGAGCATCTGGAACATCCTAAGAGTGCAAATTATGTTGATTATCACCAACCCCTTACTAGTCTTGTTTCCCACCCCATATTTGAATCTGAAGATTGGGTTCAGAGATGAAGAAGAGAGGAGGATTCCGTTGTGATGAATGATGGGAACCAAATTGGTACAGCATCATAGTCCTTTTTTCTTCTATCTGAATCCCATGCACACAACTCAGATGTGCTTACATTTAATATAGGGAACAATTTCAGGGGATGGAGAGATGATTCCATAATTAAAGTACTGGCCTTGTAAGCGGGAGTTGAGTTTGATATCCCGGAATCCATGGCTTAAGCAAAACAACCAGGCAAAGTGGTCTGTGCTTATAACCCCAGTGCTGGGGAGACTTAGACAGGCAGACCCTTGGGCTCACTTGTGGGCCAGCCTGGTCTACTCAACAAGGCTGAGACTAGTGAGAGACCTGCTCATGAAGCAGGGGAGGCAGTGCCTAAGGAACAGCATTTGAAGTTGCCCTCTGGCTTCTACACGGCACTGGCAAACGCGTGTCCATGCACACCTGCACCCACATGGATATACCCCCTCATTAAATAGCGGTATTTAGAGCACCGTGCTTCAGAAGCACGTCTGGATGTCTTCGGCCTTTGAAAAATCTATGCTCTGGCTGTCATGACCCTTTCTGAAGCCAGTGCGTCCTGCTGTCCTCACTGGTGCAGAGCTGTGACAAGGGATGAAGATTCTCCTCCCTATCTACATGCACAAGGAGGGGTGGCTTTTAGCCTTTGGTCATGCTGCCAGTAGGCACTGGATCCTCCTGCCTCACTGTGCCTCTGGTGGTCTTGTTGTCCAAGTTAAATGTCCTCTAGGTGATAATGCATGTGGACTTCCAAGGAGCTCTGGGGTTCCCAAGCCAGCCTTTCTCAGCTGTGTGAAGAGGTTGAGTGGGAAAACAGGAAGTGCGTCTGCTGTAGCCATCCTCCTGCCTTGTGTGGATCACTCCGGAGGTATCGCTTGGAGTCTAAGACAGTTAAAAAGGCAGAAGAGAGACTGCCTTAGTTAGGGTTTCTATTGTGAAGAGACACCATAACCATGGCATCTCTTATAAAGGAGGACATTTAATTGGGGCTGGCTTACAGTTTCAGAGGCTCAGTCCATTATCGTCACGGTGTCATACTAGCAGACATGGCGCTGGGGAAGGAGCTGAGAGTTCTACATCTTGGTTCACAGGCAGTGGGAAGAGACAAATGATTAAGCTTCCCCAAAGCCCACCCCCTAGTGACGCACTTCCTCCCGGAAGTCCATGCCTATTCCAACAAGGCCACACCTCCAATGGTGCCAATCTTCAGTCTACAGGGGGTGGGGGAATGGGGCATTCCTGTTCAAACCACTACAGGGATCTAGACAAAATTTTCAATGACAGTCAACTGAACTGACACGGATACATTCTGAGGGCCATTTAATGCCAAAAAGGAAAAGAAACTAATCAAGGGCCCCTAGATTTGTGCTGCAGAATACACCTGTTGGGTTCTGATTTTATTGTCTCTCTGTTTTACAACCACCCCGGGGCAGCATAGCCAACATGACTGGAAAATGGAGGTCTGTGTTCATTGTACAAACTCAAAAAATCAGATCTTTTCCCTCCCCAATATTTCCAGGGAGGAGCCAAACAAGCAAGCTACAACACCAGACTTTGGAGCCAGAAGAGAGATGAGTATTGACTGTCGTTGGCCATCATTGGCTGTGGTTGGCTGTCATCGGCTGTCACTGACTGTCCCTCCAGAACAGCTAAGAACATTCTTCACCTGTTCAGCTTAAAAATAAATTTAAAAAATACTTGGCTCCAGCTTATCTTAGCAAGTGACTCATGTGGGCTCAGCTGGGAGGCTGACTGTGGCCTGGGAGTCTCTCCGCCACTCCGCACTGGGCCTTTGACAACAGGACAGGAGGCCACAGGGGCTGGGCGAGGCTGGACCCAAGGAGAGGGAAAGAATGGTAAGAAATTCAATGCAGCTGTTGAGATTTCCTTTCATTAACTTAAATTATATCAATTTCTCGACTTCAAGTATCTATTGAAAAGCGAACAAGAAAAGCACTAAGGAGGACAATCTAACTGCTTTTACCCTAACTCAAATTGGACAATAATGGAAGTAATTCAGTCTGGGGCTGAGATGGGACCCCGGCTCCTGCTGTTCTCCTGTCTCCTTTCCTGCCTAGCTAAAAGTTTCTATTTCAGCTCTCTGCTTCTGAGGCAGGAAAAATCGGAGCCAAGGAAGCTGTCCCCACGACTGTGTCTCTGGCCTTGCCTCACCCTTTACCCAGAATGACTCACTGAAGTAGTCCCTCACAGAGCGTCTCTGTAGGAGTGAGCGCCATATCGCCGTTATAGCCTGCTTAGTCACACTGCCCAAAAACTCTTTTATTACACATCAGCACTAGTGCCTGGACTGCTCAATTATTCATGCGTTTCCCATTCCAAGTATATGTTGTGGGAAGAGCTGATCAAAACGATGTACCCTAGCTGTACTAGGCCAGTGGAGACTGAGGTGGGTGGAAGGAAGCGGGAGCAGAAGCTGTTAGTTAGCCCACAGTCTCACGTCAGTCCTGCTGCTCGCTGCAAGGCTGGCGCAGAAGTTTCTTACCGAAGAGGTGAGAGGTGAGAGAAACTGGCAGGGGGCGGGTCTCTCGTAAGAGCTGGCCAATGATTTGTAACCACAGCCCTCCAGCTAGAAGTGATGGGGAATGCACCGGAAGTGAGGTAATAGGGGAGAAAGCCATGAGGTTCCTGAACCAGAGCACCGTGGTCAGTGGTTTGGGTACCGCTCATATGTCTGAAAGCTGTGTGGAGGGCCACAGAGCTCATTTCCTGTGCGTCGTAATACATGTCATACACACAGTCATACACACATGTGCATGTACACACCAGCACGTGTGCGCGCACGCGAGCGTAAACACACATACACACGCACGTGCGCGGAAGACATTCTTTGCTTGGGTTAAGAGTTGGTTCTTCTCTGTCAAGTTGGCTGGATCTTAGCCTCACCTAGGAGACATACCTCCGTGCACGTGTCTGTAAAGTTATGTGGGAAGGGAAGAGCTAGACTGAACAAAGTGGAGACAGAGCAAGAGTGTGAGACTAGACCCAGTGTCCACCTCTCTTTGTGTCTGTAAATAGCACCTCCTGCTCCGACCACTACTCCTTCTAACCCACATAAACCCTTACGTCACAGTCCAAAATTAACCCTTTGTTTTGGCACAGCAACCAGAAGTATAAACAGTACAGGTTGGGAAGATATGTTTTCATAATTGACTGTGTTAGCTTTGTATCATTGTGATTAAAAAAATATCATGTTACAAGCAACTTGATGGAGGAAAGTCTTATTTTAGTTCATGGTTCCAGAGGTTTCTGCCTATGACCCGCTTTCTGTTTCTTTTCTATAAAACCTGATTATTTTGTGTCTATGGGCGTTTGCCTGCAGGTATGTCTGTGCACATCCTACTTGTACTGATCATGGGGTTAGTAAGAGGACACTGGGGCTCTGGGACGGAACTTACAGGGGGTTGTGAGACATCACGTGGGCGTGGGGAATCACACCCGGGTCCTCTGGAGGGCAGCCTGTGCTCTTCACGACTTGGTGCTCTCTGTAGCCTCTCTCTTGGTTGTTTTTAGGTAAAACATCATGACAACGAGTATGCAGTAGCGTGGGGCTGCTCAGCTTTTGGTGACTGAGAGGCAGAGAGATGAGAAGCCGGGGCCAGACACAAGGTACTCTAGGCATGCAGCAGTGTCTCCTTTCCCCCATCCAGGCCCATGACATGAGTCACAGTAGGAAAAAAATCTGACATGCTTTCCCACCGAATACACACACACACACACACACACACACACACACACACACACACACACACACCAGGCTTCTACTGTTTCCCAACAAAACCCCCCAAAGCACGAATCCATGTTGGGCTATTCCTCTGACTTTGTCTGAATACCCATGATCCAATCGCTTCCCCCAAGTCTACCTCTGAGCATTTCCATCCCTGAGCCTTCTGGGAACATTCTCTATTGCTGGTGATTGCTTCAAAATTGACATTTAGAGGGATGGGTACTTTCTCAGAAGTATGAAAGGATGGACTGGGTTGGAAAACCATGTGAGCATTTCTTTGAATCCCTTTAATAAAAATTAATGCTTAAATGGAAGAGCACTGAATATATCACACTTGACACTGACCTTTCAAAGCCGACCTTTAAGACTCATGTCATGGGTCACAGTAGGAAAAAATTCTGACATGCTTTCCCACCAAATACACACACACACGCGCACACACACACACACACAGACACACAGAGTTGCACAGACACACACACAGGCACACAGGTACACACATACACACAGGCACACACATACACACACACACACAGAGGCACATACCGCACACACATACACACACATACACAGTTGCACAGGCACACACAGGGACATACAGGCACACAGACATACACACACAGGCACACACATACACACACACACACACACAGAGGCACATACCACACACACATACACACACATACACAGTTGCACAGGCACACACAGGGACATACAGGCACACAGACATACACACACAGGAACACACACACACAGGCACACAGACATACACACAGGTATACAGACATATGCACACGTACAAATACACACAGGCACACAAGCACACACACAGGCACACATACACACAGAGGCACACAGGCACACACAGATGCACGTACACACACACACACGCAGACACATACACACACACACTTACCTGGTAAGAGATGACACAGCTTGGCTTGGAGAAGCAAAACCTTGGAATCACCACTGGCATAGCTGTCTATGATTGCTCAGGGCATGGGTCTGCTGCAGAGGCCCAGACAGGAACCCCATCCTGTAGGCTTATGTAACCACAGGCTGAAAACATTTAGGCCTAGATAAGGTTGTACAGAGCCTAGAAGCTTCCAAGACTAGGCCTAGGTTAGCATCAAAAGTCAGTAAACCTTCAAGAGGACAATTACATCAGGCAAATGGAAGTACACTTATAGACAATGTCTGAACACTTATTTTTACCTGCTTGCTAACAAAAACGAGGCAAAGACTGTTGAATGAAGTTGGAAAATTCAACTGTATTCTAATCACGGACAATCTACTGAGTAAGAGGACCAGCTTCGCGAAAGAAACACGGAGTTATAACCCTGACTTCTTCACACCGATTCCCTGAGAGTTCCCTTGAATGACTGAGTAGGTTAAATGAAAACCCGTCCCAGGCCGTGTCTTTATCTTCAGAGCTGGTAACAAACAGCGCATGGCTGGTGATCCTGTGTGAGACGCTGTGAATGAGTGAGCATGACTTTTCCTCGTGTCACGTGTCATGGGTACAGAGTGAGGTTGTCCTGCAAACCGTGAACCTCAGTCACTGCAAACTGCAGAGGGAGCAGCTGGGAGTGGGGGGAGGGAGAAGCTGGGGTGGGGAGGAGGGAAAAGCTGGGGTAGGGGGAGGAGGCTGGGGTGAGGGAGGAAGCAGCTGGGGTAGGGGGGAGGAGGGAGAAGCTGGGGTGGGTGAGGAGGGAAAAGCTGGGGTAGGTGAGGAGGGAAAAGCTGGGGTAGGTGAGGAGGGAGAAGCTGGGGTAGGTGAGGAGGGAGAAGCTGGGGTGAGGGGAGGAGGGAGCAGCTGGGGTAGGGGAGGAGGGAGAAGCTGGGGTGAGGGGAGGAGGGAGCAGCTGGGGGAGGGGAGGAGGGAGAAGCTGGGGTAGGGGAGGAGGGAAAAGCTGGGGTAGGTGAGGAGGGAGAAGGTGGGGTAGGTGGGGATGGGGAAAAGGTGGGGAGCTGGGGGGTGAGGAGGGAGAAGCTGGGGTGAGGGGAGGAGGGAGAAGCTGGGGTAGGGGAGGAGGGAGAAGCTGGGGTAGGGGAGGAGGGACCGTTTAGCCTCAAGCCCATGCTTAGCATATGGGAGAGCATGGCTTCAACTTTCCACACCCATAAAAAAAATAATTGTAGCTGATTGCAGCACTCTCAGTATTTTATTTATTTGTATCATTTTATGTGTGTTTTGCCTGCACTCATGTTTGTACTCTGTGCATGCCTGGTGCACATGGAGGCCAGAAGTGGGTGTCAGATCCCCTGGAACTAGAGTCACAGATGCTTGTGAACCACCACGTAGAGGCCAGGAATCAAATCCATGAAAGTCATTTCTCTTAACTGCTGGGCCATTTCTCCACCCTACCCATTCAGTATTTAATTGACTGTTATTTCCTGGAGCATAAAACCCATAGAAAAATGTCTATACAGTATGAATGTCTAACTGATAAAAGAACTCACAGGTTGAAAACCCAGATTTCCAGTCTGGTTGCTTACCTGCAAAAGCCCTTGCTGCCCGCCCCCAACAACCCTTTTATTTTTCTCTCCATCAGAAGCATTTCTTTGCATATTAAGGGTAATTGCTATTTAATTTTTAATTCTCTTAAGGTACATGGCAAATATTTCCTTGTTTTGATTCTGATTCAGTCACAAGAGAAGAACGGTTCTGCCCAGGCTTGGGAGCTCCTGGTCACCCAAGCAAGTTTGGAGGATTGACTCCTTATTTGTCCAGAAAGATGGTGGCTGCTTGCTTCCCAGTGGCTTACAGAGTTGGAGAACTGAGGCTTGCTCCCGCATTCCTACCTGCCTCACGTCCTAGATGCCTCCAGTGGAGTATAGTGATATTTATAAAAACAAAAGGAATACCAGAAATTTCTCCTTTTAGAATTGCTCTCCAAGCCAACCGCGTGCTCACATCCAGAGAAGCCAAGGAGCAGGGGAAGGCTTACGCTGCCCTTCTAAGGCTTGGCACGGCGTAGAGGGTTTTCCATTTTGTTTATTAATCGTTACAACCAACTAACATGTTCCTCTCACTCTTGAGTAACAGAAGATAGATCAACAGGAGAAACACAAAAAGAAGCTGACTACTGTGTGTGTTTCATGCCAGCTTGGAAGAGACCCAGAGAAATGTCTAAAGGAGGTCCCAGAGAAAAGCTGAGAGTTCTTGAATACTCTGTAAGAAGGGAGCGGGAGGAAGAGTGTACGAGAGGTGCATTTGCAGGAGGCACATTCCGGTCTCCTCTGCTCATGTTTAGGGTGGCGTGTCCCGAGCCCCGTTGTATCATCAACTCTACTTGAATTATGAGGAATCTGAGGGGAGACGTGGCTGAGAGGGTGACAAAAGATGACCTTAAAACCAGGAAATTATGATCCTTCCTTGTCATGACACCAGTAAGATATAATCATCCTAAGAATTCTTATTAACAGGAGCCTAAAAGTCAGTGAAACAGGCCAGAACCGGAAGGGGATTTTACAACTGAGGAATTACGGTCAGAGCTTTCAGAACCTTCCTCAGCGATGAGCAGAAACCCTGCACAAAACCATCAAGAGTGGAGAGTTGAGAGCACCACAGGCTGCCTCACTCACTGCGCTTGGTGTAAGGGAGGTCCCCCAACTACCACCGAGCATACATTTTTTTCAGGCACACGCGGATGACCACGGTAGGTAGGACCCTTGATAAGTCTCAGAAGGTTTAGAAGATTAAGATCAAGATTAAGGACGCCCTCTAATAAAGTCAGATAAGGGCCAGAAACAGAAATCAGAGACATTACCAAGTATTGAGAAATTGAAAATACTCTCAGCAAATCACAAAGAAAACCAGAAAATGTTATTAACCAAGGGAAACTGGAATACGGCAGAACAATCCATAATGGCTGAGGCAAGCTACATTTGCAGGAAAGCTTGTATCTTTTGTTACAGGAGTGGCTTTCCCGTCCTGGGGAGCGCACGCAGGCTCTTACGCTTTTGAAGCCAGCGCTGTGAGCACGGGCTATCTTCCTGCCCGCAGATTCGTGATTTTAAGTGCCTTAAAGAAGAAAGCTTTAAATCAGTGAGACTACCTTTTATTTAAGGAAATTATAAAAAGCAATTTTTAGTGATCAAAGAAATTGTTAACTTGTAAAGCTATCCTCGTTGGCTTTCTGTGGTTGTGATAAACACCATGACTAAAAGCAACTAGAGGAGGAAAGGGTTTAGCTATCTTAACATCTTAGAGCCCATCCTGAAGGGAAGTCAGAACAGAACTCACGGCAGGAACCTGGAGAAAAGGAGGCACAAGTTCAGGGATTCTGGGGTTTGGGGAGCACCATGTACAGAAACCGAGAGTATTCTAAGGAAAGGCAATGAGATATCTCCTGCCCACAACTTCAGAATAATGTGATTTTGGAAGAAAGGAAGTATCTGAATAAATACATAATTAAATTAAAATTTTTAAGTTAAAATCTTTCTAAGAGATGCTCAGGCCTAGGTGTATTTAAAGAGGTAGGCACCCATCTTTTGCTTGTTTCCCTCAGGAAGTGTGGGAGTGAATACTTTCCAGTTCTGAAGCCAACACCGTCCTGATATTCAAGCGGAATAGAAACATCACAAGAAAAGGAAGTTACGGTTAATAACCTTCGGGAACTCAGGCCTGGTAATCACTGCACCACACCGGCAAACTAAAGTGAGCAATGCGCAAGATGAAGAGAAATCACAATTTATAGCCCAGAATGTAAAGATATTATAGCTGAAGATACAGTAATAATATGAGGTAAACAGTAAGATCCTCTCAATAGATAAAGGGAAAGTACTCGACCAAACCTGAGATCCATTCCCGATTTTAAACTGTTCACTGGAGATGGAGAAATGGCTCAGCCTGCCATATTAGCAGGCTCCAGGTTTTGGCAAGAGACTTTTGTCTCAGAAACAATGTGGCTCTTTCAAGGTCTGTAAAGAATTGCGTTGGAATTTTGGTGGGAATTGAATAGAATCTATAGACTGCTTTTGGTATGGTATAGCCATTTTTACTATGTTAATCCTACCAATCTATGAGCATAGAACATATTTCTATCTTCTGGTATCTTCTTCAATCTCTTTCTTCAGAGACTTGAAGTTCTTGTCAGACAGGTCCTTCATTTGCTTGGTAAAAGTTATACCAAGATATTTTATATTATTTGTGGCTATTAAGAAGGGTCTTGTCTCCCCAATTCAGCCTGTGTATCGTATTTAAAGGAGTGTTACTGATATTTTTTAGTTAATTTTGTATCCAGCCACTTTGCTGCTAGTGTTTATTAGCTGTAGGAATTCTCTAGTAGAAATTTTGGGGTCACTTATGTATCATCTATCAATCATCTGTAAATAAAGATAATTTGACTTTTTTTCCAACTTGTATCACCTTGATCTCCCGATCTGATTGCTCTGGCTAAAACGTCAAGTACTATATTGAATATGGAGAGAGTTGACAGCCTTGTCTTGTCCCTGATTTTTACTGAAATGGCTTCGTTTCTCTCCATTTAATTTGATGTTGGCTATTGGCTTGCTGTATGTTGCCTTTATTGTGTTTACCTATGTACCTTGTATCCCTAGTCTCTTTTCACATGAAGGGGTGCTGGATTGTGTTACAGTCTGTTTTAGCATCTAGTGAGATGATCATGCGATTTTTTTTTTCAGTTTGTTTATAGGGTGGCTTACATTGATGGATTTTCATATATTGAACCACCCCTGCATCCTTGGGATGAAGTCTACTTGATCATGGTAGATGATATTTTTGATGTGTTCTTTGATTCTGTTTTCAAGTATTTTATTGAGTATTGTTGCATCAATATTCATAAGGGAAATTGGTCTGAAGTGTGCTTTGGGTGTCAGTGTGGTCTCGCAGAATGAATTTGGCAGTGTTCCTTCTGTTTCTGTTTTGTGGAGTAGTTTGAAGAGTATTGGTATTAGCTCTTCTGTGAAAGTCTGGTAGAGTTCTGTGCTAAAACCATCTGGTCTTATGTAGCAGATGTGCATCTTGGTCTTCATGTGGGAACCCTAACAGCCAGAACAGGGCTGTCTTTGATCTGCTGCCTGCTTTTTGATCCCTTTCCTCTAACTGGGCTGCCTTATCCAGCCTCAATAGGAGAAGATGCATCTAGTCCTACTGCAACTTGATATATTATGGCTGGTTGATATCCATGGGAGGCCTCCCCTTCTCTGAAGAGAAAGGGAGGGGAGACAAGGGGATAGTGAGAGGTGGGCCTAGAAGGAGAAGAGGGAAGGGAAGCTGAGATCAGGATTATAATTAATTAATTAATTAATTAATTAATCAAAACCAAACAAATAAAAAACAGTGTGGTTAGAATTGGTACATGTCTTGAGACCCAGGATTTGAGAGGCAGAGGCAGGGGGATCTCCATGAATTTGAGACCAGCCTGGTCTACATTGCGAGTTCCAAGCTGTCCAAAGCCACATCGTGAGATTGGGTTTTTAAAAAAATGAAATAAGAACAAAACAAAACAAACACATGAGAGCTAGGGTTAGGGTTGGGGTGCGGAAGGCAGGACCTGGGGTTGGCCTCTGGCTGACACATCCTGTATTCACAAAAGTGTAATCATATACACACGAACTACACTCATCTGCACAGGCATACAGTTTTTCCCCAGGTAAATAGAAAAGAAGGTTCTGTCTATCTGTATTGATCACATGAGTCTCTAAACTTTCTACAATGATTTAGTGCACTACCCTTGATTTTGTAGGGCTAGGTCTCACCTCGGTGTGGCTTTCATGGAAACGGAGAGAGGCTAAGACGCCCCAGTTGCTCAGGACAGGGCTGGGGAGGAAAGCGGTTTGTTACGTTCTTTTCATGGTTGTTCATTAGGCTTGCTCAATCTGCTCTTAATGAATTACTCCATTGATTTAAAGACAAAGAAGAATAATGGATGGTACGACCTACGGCCTGGCACCTGACCTGTCCTGTGGCATCATGACTAAGTCTCTTCAGTTCCCACTTTCCCTAAAGCAGCTTTCTATCCCCACGGCTTTTGCTCACACTGAACCCTCCAGTTGGAGGTGGGATTTTTCCGCATGTGTGGCTTGGTGGCTGTTCAGAAAGACTTCAGGGTAGTTGGAAGAACAGACACATATACTAAACAGGCCTTTGGCAGCTAGGGCATGAGAAGCCGAGGGGGGCTTTGGTTGGATAAGGACAGTTTTTGTTTACACTTAGAGAATCTCTTTTCTTCTCTGCCCTCTTCCTCAAAAGTTAACTATAAAAGATCTTGTGACCCAGACCTTTTCCTAATTAGGAGTTCTGTGGACTGTACACTTAAGAGCCAACCTTATTGGGGAGAAAATGGGGCCTGCACAAGCAATGGGGTTCAACTCATGAGTCCGTCGATCGGTATTTTATTCATCTTCTCTGTGTACCAAGACTGTTCAAGGCTTTGCAGGTACCGTGGCGCACGAAACAAGCGCTCTGCTTCCCGGCTGGGGAGAAATAGTTCACAGACAAGAAAACACTGATATTTGGTACACACAAGCTTTGGGATTCCCTGAAAAGCAGGAAAGGAGAGTATGGAACGGGAGGCTAGCAGTTATGCCTTCTCTAACAAGACAAAATGAGTGTTTCTGAAGGAAATGAGCCACAAAGAACAGAAAACACAGGAGACCGGAGGCCAGGGGCACACTTTAGCAAGACAGGAGGGCAGATCATGGCTGTGGCAGAGTCTGTAGGTGGTTCACGATGCCCCCTAGACCAGGCAGAGAGGCACAGGGAAGACAGTGTCATACTGAGAGGGGCATGGGAGCTGTCACAGAGTTTTGAGTGACACGCGACATGATCTGACTTCTGTTCGGAAAGGACCACTCCAGGTGTCGAACTGGTCTTGACTGTAGTAGGGCAGAGGCTGAGGGAAGGAGTCCAGTTAAGACATCATGCTGCAATCCAGGCAAGAGGTAAGGGTGGCTTGACTCAAGGTATAACTGATGTAGATGAGAGGGAGCCGTGCTCTGGATGTGTTTCTAAGGGAGTGCCAGCTGGATTAGCCAATGATTAGATAGAGAGAATTGAGAGACTCGGAAGAGCCAATGATGATTACTTTAATCATTTAGCAAGAGTTGATGTAGTAATTCTATGCCAGGCACTGTTCCAAGTTTGTGGCGGTGGTCGATCGTTCCGTCTTGGCAATGGCCTCCTGAGATAGACACTATTTTTGTCCTCATCTTCCTCCTGTGGTGTGTTGGCTCTGAAAAGCAGGGAGGGCGGGGTTGACATTTACTTAGAGAGAGGAGACGTTGAAGAGGAGGCTTGGGGCAGCATGTTAAGGTCGATGTTATGATTGAGGTGCTTGAAATGACTTCCCGGCGATATCAAGTGTCGTGTGGTGATAGAAGCCTGGAGTGAGGAGCGAGTGAGCGCGGTCTGAGATGGAGACATGTGCTCATTTTTACAGCAGTGGGGTGGAGTCAAAAACCACGAAATTGGACAAGATCTTTAAAGGAGTATGGCTACAAAAGAGAAAACAATCAAAACCAACCTTGCAATATTTGAATCCAAAGGACAAATGTGCAGAGAGGGCACAGACATGGTACAGGGCTTGGCATCTTGGCGGTCAGGCTGAGAAAGGGTTTGGAGAAGGAAACACATGCATGCATGAGATGCTATCGATTGGTCAAATTAGAGTGATCAGAAAGCCAGTGACTAGCTGCCTTGAAAAACTCCATTTCATTAAAAGAGAGGTGAAGGTTTGAGTATAATAGGGGACCCAGAGAAAGAGACCAGGAAGCAATAAAAACAGTAAATAAATGAAATTCTCCCAAGGTCCTTTTTCTCCCCCCACTTCCTCCTTCTCCTCCTCCTCCTCCTCTCCTCCTCCTCCTCCTTCCTCCTCCTCCTCCTTCCTCCTCCCTCCTCCTCCTCCTCCTCCTCCTTCTTGTTTTGAGACACTATCTCATTCTGCAACCTGGAACTCACTACATAGCCAAAGCTGTCTTTGAACTCGTGGCAAACCTGTTGCCTCAGCCTTTTGAACCCTAGGATTATAGATAGCAGCTGTAATATCTGGCTCAAGGAATTTTCCATGTAAAGAAATATGACTGAATGCAGAAGAAAATGCAGGATTGAGAACGTTTGCTTTGTAGATGAGTGAGATCAAGGCATGTTTCTAAGCAGATAAAATTGGCCAAGTAGAAAAGACGAAAAGCATATATTGAAATGGGAGCAGGAGATGACGTAGGCTGATGGGAGATACGGGGTCATAAAACAGGCTTAGCTTCATGTAGAAGCAGAGATGACATCCTGGGCAGAGGGGGAGGGAATCAGGAGGGGGAGGAAGGGGGAGAGCAGGAGGGGAGGAGGAGGCTGTCTGTAGGTAAGCCCATTCTCTTGGGAGATGTGGTCGCCTGTGGAAGGTCTCCTCCTGCTGCTTCTATTTTCTCAGTGAAATAGTGGCAAAGGTCAAAAGTTAAGGGAGGAACAAGAGAAGTTGTGAAGTGAACATTCCCCAAAAGGGGGTCCCTTTATGCAAACCGTGGCTCAGCCCATCATTCCAGTCTTTCTTGGGTCTAGAAAGGGGTTTTTATTTTTCAGGAGGTCATGTGGATGTAAACACACGTATTCCTAACTGGTTTGCCGATGCGTCTGGCCCAGGTTAAGCAAGAGTAAGCCAGCTGAGAGTAATTCTCTTGAGTCAAGATGCTGTTCTTGGGAAATCTAAGTTTTACTTCCTCCTTGTTTGCAAAGGGTTCATATGATTAAATCCATGAATCAGAATAATCCTTCATCAAACCACTAGTCTCCTTTGTTTTTACTCGTAGAAACAAGACAAATAAGATAGGAGGCTCTTTGTGGGAATCAAGGAATTGGGAGGAAAGAGACACAATCAGGAAGGTAGTGATTGCCCTAGACTAGTCGCTGTCCATATATATACATATATGTTCTGTGTCTGCCGAGTGTAGGCATATATAACTCATAGTACTTCCTCTGTGATGATTACTGAGCAAGAACATAGTTACGTACCCTTTCTTCTACCGCGATGACAGAAGAATTTCTATAGAATTTCCTTTTTCAAAAGCAGAGTGACCTGATAACCTTCAGCAGGGTGGTAGGGATGTTTCCCAAGGCCCTGGTGCATCCCTAATGTGCAAGTTCGCTCTCCTAGCCCCAGGCTTGTCTGCGCCACCCAAGCTGTCCTCCGATGATCAGAGTGGGTAGGAGAGAGACTGGGTTTGTTCAAGGGTTGCCATGGCAAAACAGAGGGCACAGCATCCTCGGTTCAATCCCGGAGGTGTGTGAAAGGGCTTCGGTAGGGCCGGGTGGAAGGTGCAGGGACGGTACTGGTGCTGGGATGATGAGAATTGACTCTGACCGCCTGTTAGTGATTAACAAGTAATGTTCCACACGCAGAAGCCTTCTGTTAGGCTCTGAGGGGATTACACATTCCGATGTCACCGGAGGGGTGGCAGACCCTTCAGGCTATGGGGAAACTAAGGATGATTGTCATTTAATATCTTAATTGTTTTGGCACAGCTTTAGTTTAAAAATTAAAATTCCAGGCAAAGGGAGAGGATCCGATCTCCTTCTCCCTAGCATGGTGATGTGGGGAGGGTGTCCTATCCCCACAGTGACACTTCTCTGTCCTGTAAATCTTGTGCTGCCCGTGAAGGTTGTGAAATTAAATGAAGCAACGTGTCACAGGAGGTGCGCAGGTCTGTGTGGAGCACGTTGTGAAGGCCATCGTTCTTAATTATGTGTTGTCACTTAGGCCTGGAGAAAGAGTCAGTGCTGCCTCTGAGGACTCGTTTCTACTTGTTATCTGATCTGGAAACAAACCATTACCCGCTGTGTTCTGACTCATGACTCATCACTCCAAATGCTTTATTCCTGGTCACCAGAACGAGCGTATGTGTGTGTGTGTGTGTGTGTGTGTGTGTGTGTGTGGTGTGTGGTGTGTGTATGGATGTGTATATCTGTGTGTATGTGTGTGTGCATGTGTATATATATGTATATATGTGCAATGTGTGTATATATGTATGTGTACATGTGCATATGTGTATATGTATGCATGTATATATGTGTTTATGGATGTGCATTGTGTATATATGTGTGTATGTGTATATGCATGATACACATGTGTATGTATGTACATGTGTATATGTATATGAATGTGTTTATATGTATGTATATTATGCATATGTGTATGTATGCATTTGTGTATAGATGAATGCATTTGTTATATGTGTGTGTTCATTTGTATATGTGTTTATTATGAATGGGTACATATATGTGTACGTATTTGTGTATGTATGCACATGTGTGAGCGTGTGTGTGTGTGTGTGTGTGTGTGTGTGTTTCTACAGAGATTTGCCAGCTCTCTGTGGTTAGTCACCAGCCAGCTCACCTGTCACTGCCATCCTGTCAGCAGTCAGACTTGGTACAAACCCTTCAGATTAAGGCTACCATCCTTCAAGACCTCCCTCCACTTTGGGTGCCATGCACAGACCCAGGCCCCTGGGTTACCCCAGCTTCTGTTTCTCTTGGCAACCGACCAAGGTCTTTTCACTCTCTTCTTGGTTTGAATCCTTGTGGGAGAAGCTCAGAGAAGCCAAGTTGACTTTACGAGATTACTCACTGGATTACCCCAAGCTGTATTAGAGGATACAGTTGAATGTATGGCTAGATAGCCAGACATGTATGGAAAGCCACGGGGAGTGACGGAGGGGTCTAAATTCTCTGGGAACTCTACTCCACAAACAAGGCATGTGTGTGGGAATGCAGCAGCTCTGCACCCTGATCTCGTCTGGTATTTGTGGAGGCCTCCTGATGTAGGTTTGTGCAATTCAATTGTCACTTGTTGGTGATTAACTCAATCTCCCTCCCACATTCTAGAAGTCCCAAGCCTCCAACTTCCTTCTTGATTCCCCTGGCAACCATACATCCACCCTCAGGGACTTTCCAAAACTCTCCTCATTAACATAAACTCATAAATGAGCATATCGTGAATGACAAAAGACACCTAAACTTCTAGTATTTAGGAACTGTTCAGTGTTTCAGGTGCTTAGGAGCTGCTTGTGGAGACTAAAATATGTATTAATAAATATTATTATGTTATGGCATCCCGACATACAACCCCTAGTCAGAAACCATCCAAAGAGAGAGAAGAGTGTTATATAGTGCAAAGTGCACAGCTGTGGTTCTGTGCCCTTGGCAATGTAAGCATGTCAGGGAGTTATATAGTTCCATATACGTTCCACTATACCTTAGACACAGGAACTCTTGCCTGAGACACAGGAACTCTTAGCCAATTCATGAGGAAGGCATCTTCAGTTCACCAAAATAGTTTTCAAATTCCAGAAGAGTGAGGACCACATGTCTAACTGAATGCAGTAGGCTGCTTAAAAACTCATTAGATGAAGGAAATAATTGAACCAAAATGTATGCCTTTCCCCAGTAGTTGGCTTGCGGAAGCCTGCAACCGCGAGGCCTGTCTCACATTGACTTGGCCCTGGGACGTGAGTGGGTGTGCTGGCAGTCACACTGGAACCTGGATTTAATCATACCCTTCAACTGCTTCACCCTCCTCTGATGCAGCCATTTCAGTCTCTCAGCTGTTGGACTGCTTCTGTGTGTCTTCTCTGTTTCTATTTCAAACTAAGAGAGCATGGAAAAAATGCAGAGTCACATAAAGAACCCTACTGGGCAGTGTGTCCCCTTGATGGAACACAGCAAGAAAGCCAAGGCTGCTTCTCTGGGAACTGACCTTTGTGAATCGTTCAGCCCACATTGTATGTGCATTGACCTATGGAAAAGGCTACAGATCTAGGTCAGGCTCAGCTCCTACCACACCGCTCACAGTTAAACAGTAACATGACCAGCTAGTCGGGGATCTCGTGTGGTCGATCCACTAATTTATAGGGTGCAACCATAGAGTCTCTGTCCTTTACAGCCATCCAGAGCATGGGACGCCTCCATGCTTGTCACCTGGCTCTGCGATCCCTGGCAGGTGACTTTTCTCCTTGATGAGGCATGCCAGTGTCTACACTGGGGTTGCCAGTGCAGGCTGCAGGTTACGCTGTGTAAGGGTTGCCAGCATCTTTATTTAGCCATGAACCAACTCTTCCAACAAGATCAGACACGAAGTCTGATAGATAAGTAAAACAATGAGGTCTATAATTACCTGGTGTGAAGCAGAAGCAAACGATTGATCCTTGGGCTGATTATCTTCCATCTCACTAAAAGGAAACCCTCTCATACACACATACACACAATACACACATATGTACATACATACATACACATACAAACTCACACATATGCACACATACACATGTACATATGTATATACATATATATACACATACTCACACATATACACACATACATACACATGCATACATACACGTGTACATATGTATATACATACACACATACACATACATACACATGCATACAAACATATACATATACATACACACATATATACACTGATATACATACTTACACATGCATACAAACATATACATATACATACACACATATATACAGTGATATACATACTTACACACACACAAACAATACACACACACACACACACACACACACACACACACACACACACCCCACTGAGGCATCTTTGAAGAATCCCAGGACTCTAATCCAGGGTAATATGAAACTTGCTGATAGCCTTGCCTTCCACTTTACAGATAAGAAAATTCTTCCAGGTCTCTCCTGTTCTCTTGTCACTGGTGGACACAGGTGGCCCCTGAATATTTGAAACAGCTGAGCAAGGGCCAGCTTAAGTGTAAAAGGTATAGAGGATGTTAAAGATGTTACAAAGTAGACAAGAATGTAAACTGTCATTGATACATTTTTAACTGAAGATATTTGAATTCTCCATTTATTTCTGTATTTATGGGTGTGTCTGACTGCACGTGTGTCCCAGCATGCACGTGTGTCCCAGCATGCACGTGGAGTGGAGGTCAGAGAACAAGTTGTGTAAGTTGCTTTCCATCTTCACCGTGTGTGATGGAACTTAGGTCACCAAGCCCGACGGCAAGCACTCTTACCCACTAGGCCATCTCACTGGCCCTAGACTAGGTTTCATAAGAAGTGTCGGGGCTGGAGAAATGGCTCAGTGGTAAAGTACACTTGATGCTCTTCTGGAGGACCTGGGTTTGATTACCAGCACCAACGTGGCAGCTCAAATCCATCGTGGCTCATTTCCAAAGAGTCTGATGCCCTCTTCTGACCCCCATGGGCACCAGGCACACACATGGTATACGGAATTACATGCAAGAAAAACCCTCGCACACATAAAATAAATGTTAAAACAAACCTACTTAAAATGAATCTCTCTGGCTGTCTTATAGGATCACCAGAAAATTCAAACTTACCTAAGAGGCTCATATTCACGCTGTCTTGCCTCTATGGGACATGCCTTCTCCAGAGGTTCCCGGATTACTGGTGGTGTGTCAGGACAAACGTCTTCCAACTCTGCATTCTTCACACCTCTGTTTCTTGTTATTCAAGTACGTGAATCAGTGCTAACGGTCACATCCCTGGACGGCGTCATTTAATAGAGTGGGGTAAGGTGGGGTAGGGTTTCTTTGCTATATCGGAGGCAACGCTGTGGAAAGAGGAAGGCCCGTATCTAAACCCTTGCTTGATTTCTCGCTCCTTGAGGAAGCCTGCAGCCATGTTAGATGCCATTCTCTGTAACGTGAGGGCAAACACTTACAAACATCCACAGCTCTAATCAAGTTCTAGCACTCGATGCCTTAGCACTTTTCGAGTTCGCCCGCTCTGCTCTTCTCTGCTTACAACTGCTGTTTGTTTGTGTTTCCAAACAGTGGGGTCTCATTATTGTGTTCAGACAAGCTCTGGCCTCCACATTCTGCTGCCTCGGCCTGAGCAGGTTTGCGGGTGTGAGCTACACGAGTGACTCCCATTCCCTTTGAACGCGGTACTCTTGCAGCTGTGTTTCCCTTCCTCCGGGGAGCCAACCTCAGCTAGCCTAAGTTCTGCTGGAAGAGAAGAGGCTTTGCCAGACAAGGCAGAGTTGCCTTCCCTTCCCCTTGCTCCCCATAGGCCAAGAAAGAATAGTTGCCTGCCCTCCTCTCCAGCCCAGTGAGGCAGGGCAGGAGGGGGAGGGGCAGGTGGATGGCTAGGATGGGGAAGGACAAGGGAGCAAATATAAGAAGGAAATGGGACTCGGGGTCATGTTTTCAGAGCAATGCTTAGTGTTCTAACAGAGCTGTAAACTCCTAGAAAGCAGGATCAGGCCTGTACTGGAGAGATGGGAAAGTGGGACCGGACCGTGTCACGTGAGGATGCAAGCCCAACGGCAGACAGAGCTGCGAAGCTACCTCTCCCACAATCCGTGTTTGTTTATAACCCCTGCTTTTCATTGATGACACACGTATAAAAGACACAGTGATGGAGGTAGACAGAACACAGATACCCAGACTGAGAGAAGCAAACATTTATTAAACTTTCGACCCTCATGCGCAGCTCAGAGGATGCAGAAACACCCAGATGTTGTTTAAGTCGGAGAGTTTCCAGCTTCGAGACTGGCGCAAGGCCAGGCACACCGTCAGCGCGTGGGAGAGAGTGGGTTCTTGAGGCTGTGTCGGAAGTTCCAAGTTTACGAGGCAGTTACAGCTGGATTTAGCTGGTATCTACAGGCTTAGGATCTAATTGTTTCTTTACGGCCCACTTTACCTTGATAGTGGTGCATGCCCTAAGTCGACGGTGGTGGCTCTGTTTTCTTAACATTTTTCTGTTTTCTGTTTCTTTTTTCTCCAACGCAGTGATGGTACTAAAAGTTTCTCTTGGGCCCTACCACATGGGGCAGGGCTTAGGTCAGAGTACTTCAGGGCATGTTCCAAGAAGCCCAGGGCCTTTTACCGTGTACATTTTGAAAGACATCTTGAACTCAGACTCTTTTTACCCATAGGAGGACATCTATGACGCCACTGCAGACACCAAAGAACACTGAAATCTCACACAACTGTTTCCAGCTGAGTGCTTCCGGAAGACCCCCACTTCCTTCTAGGCCTTGCTGTCTCCTTTCCCCCCATCAAGTTGAGTAAAGCAGTCTTGACCCCCTTCCTTCCTTGGGGGACCATAGCTGGGAGGAAGACTCCACAGACCTCATATGTCTTCTGAGAACAACCAAGGGAGGCCTAGGCCTCATGCCAGGGAGAACAGCCAAAGACCCCATGCTCCAGCTTTGGGGTGGTTACTGCATCACCGAGTGTCACTCTCTGCTCTGCTGCCCCAAAGGAAGAGCCCTATACCAGTGGCTCATGCCAGGAATTAGACCCGATATCTCACAGCTCTGTAGGCTTCAAGTCTGAGACCCAGGTGCCAGCCAGCCTGCTGGTTTCTCTAGCAACCCCTCTGCCTGGCTTGCAGATGGCAGGGGCACCCCATATCCCTGCATAGCCTTCCTTCTTTGATACCTCCTCCTGTAAGGGCTCCAGTCATACTACATGAGGCTCCCTTCCAGACCTTACTGCTATTTCTCTCAAGAACCTGGGCCTGTGTCATTATAGAGTCAGATGTCAACAAACCAAGAAGGGAACTGGTAAGTCCAGAGCGCTGTGTCAACCGCTGTCAAGAGGCTGGGGTCTTTCTCTATCCTGCAAACTCCGGCAACAGCTGATCCAGTAGTGCCCTTCTCTCCCCTTTTTACAAAAGTACCCATTTCACCAGCCTTCCCGAGAGTCACAGTCAGCTCTAGGACCGAAGTCTCTGTGTGTTGGGATGTGTTCTGGAACATTCTTCTTGGAGCAACCCCCCCAGCACTGCTAAGCCAGTGTTCAATGTGCTTCTTCATCTAAAATTGCCTTTCCCCTGCCCCTGCTGCTATCCTGCAGTTCAGCTGAAGTGTTACACTGAGGTCCAGTGAAACAGGGTCTTGCTAGGGAACTGGAAATGGCACCTGATCTTAGCTAACCTTCAGTCTGGGTATCCCAGCAGGCAGACTTCCCCTGTGGGCGTGGGTTTCCAAGGGTCTTACAGCCCACCATCTCTGCATTAATTAGGTCCTGGGAGTGAACATATGTCAGAGTTTGTTTGGCTTCCCATAACACTCCTTAACAGAAACTCCCTGGCAACACCAGTGTGGAAGCCAGGATGGTGGGGTCTAGACAAGATCCCCTAGGTTTTTCAAAAGTCATTTAGTCACTTCCCTCCAGAACCAGATCGACCCAGTCTCCTTTGCCCTGGGCCTTGCAAGTCAGCTCCGATGTCCAGGATCCCTCTCCCGAGATCTTTTACGTAAGCACAGTTCTTGCAACTTCTTGCCCAGAGACGGTGTTCCTGGGTGGTCCTACTTGGGTGGGTCTCTGGGCATAGAAACCCCAAGCCGCATTTCCTCCTGGGCTTTGCTGAGCCAGGCAAACCCTGCCTCATGAAGCTCAGCTCCAGCTCGTTTGGGAGATTAAGATCAGAGACGACGTGGAAGGGCCACGTTTTAACAAGGCAGAAAGCACAAGCTATTCAGAAGTCAGGCCTACTGTGCAGAACACCCCTGACACACACACCACACCCTGGCTCTGGGAGCCTCTCCCGTAAAGATGGTATCACGGGGTGAGGAAAGAGTCACGCCACTCCCAGCAGGCCCCACATCAGAAGAGCTTCACTTTCAATTACCAGCAGCAGCTGTGGAAGCCACTTATGTAATGGGCTCAGAGCGTCCTCCCTGGGAGGTGGGGAACCATTTGGTCTGTGCTAAGTAATGAGTCACGGTCAGGGTGAGGGAGCAGAAAGAGTGGATTTCTCTCCCTTCCGTTGCTTCATCCAAATCCAAACCTGTAGTAAAACATGGAAAGCTAGTTGGGGGAGGAGGGAGGCACTACCCTGAGGTCTGAAATGCAGGTCCCTGGGGCTCCCCACAGGCTGCTGAGCGAGGCTCTCTGGTGGGAAGCCCAGCGGGGCACTGGCTGAGGAGTCAGTTTGAACTGTGGCTGACCTGCTAAGGGATCTTATCCTTAGAGCCTCAGAGCTTTACCAGGCCCTGCCAAAGTCTGGGAGAGCGGAGGAGAAGGCAAAGCCCTCAGAATGAGAGAACTTTTGCCTAACATTATTCGACCTTAAAAGGGTGAAGTGCAGTGCATCCTAGTGTGGGTGGGGAAAGGGACCGTTAATACCAGCTAAGAAGTCAGAAAGTTTGCTTTATCAAGGAGCAGGGAAATATCTTATGTTCGTTGTCATGAGGTTAAAAACAAACGAAAACAGAATTCAGTTTTGTCTGAGAGGTTTGTCTCCTAGGTGAATCCACAGCCTATCCGGTTGATGATATTAACCGTCATGGCGTGAAGGGAGAACCGGCTCCTGAAAGTTGCTCCTTGTATATGCCGCGGCACATGCACCCTACAACACACACAGGTAAATACATATCATTTTGAAAACTTACAAATTTACGTCAGGAAATGCTTCCGTACGACAGCCCTCTTCTCCACACCGTCACGCTTTTCCAAATGTGGTCATGAAGCCAGCGACTTCGCAGTCTCTCCACCGTAAGCCCCTGCAAATCAGGAGGGGCGTGCGGGGCCTCTTGGGAACCTGGCCCGGTCTGTTTGATGTTGCCGCAGGTGGGTATGTCCAGGGTGGCTTGCCTGATGAACAATGTCGTGGTTAATATTATCAACGGGACAGGCTGTAAAATCACATAGGAGACAAACCTTTGGGCACGCTGTGAGGAAGTTTCTAGACAGGTTCACCGAAAAATCTACCTCCACTGAACGGAGCCATCCTGTGGGCTGGGGAGCAGACTGAATAAAAAGGAGGAAGCGAGATAAGCACCAGCTTCCACCTCTCTGTGATTCCTGACTGCAGACTCCCCGTGAGCCGCTGCCTTGAGCTCTTACAGCCACGGACTCCATCTTCAAACCATTAGCCAAAACAAACCCTTCCTCCTCTAAGGGGCCTTTGTCAAGCATTTGGTTCTGGCAATGAGAGAAGAGACTAAGTAGTTAGAAATATTTTATCCAGTGTACAAACCTTCTGAATGCTGAGCCCTCCTCCCTCCTGGAAGCAGCATAGCCAGAGGTCAAGACTCAAGTGCCTGGATGAGTCCCCAATCGGCTACTTACACTGACTGCTCCTGGGATGCAGGTAGCACTTTTGTGTGGGTCCTTGTCTGTGACATGGGACATTGAGAGCCCCTCCCACACAGGGTGGTTTTGAAGACTGTCTTCGTTAGGGTTTTACTGCTGTGAACAGACACCATGACCAAAGCAACTCTTATAAGGACAACACTTAATTGGGGCTGGCTTACAGGTTCAGAGGGTCAGTCCATTATCATCAAGGTGGGGACATGGCAGCATCCAGGCAGGCACAGTGCAAGAGGAGCAGAGTTCTACATCTTCATCTGAAGGCTGCTAGGAAAATACTTGATTCCAGGCAGCTAGGATGAGAGTCTTCTAGCCCACACCCACAGTGCCACACCCACTCCAACAAGGCCACACCCATTCCACAGTGCCACACCCACTCCAACAAGGCCACACCCATTCCCACAGTGCCACGCCTACTCCAACAAGGCCACACCCACTTCCACAGTGCCATGCCTACTTCAACAAGGCCACACCTTCTAATAGTGCCACTCTCTGGGCCAAACATATGCAAACCACCACAAAGACCAAGATAAAATGTGTAAGGTATTTAGGATTTGGGGGTGCTTTCCAACCATAGCCATCACCATTATTCACCGGCTTAGTTTTCACCACTTGCAAATGTGTAGGAACACACAAGCAGGTTTAAGACACACCAGGAAGAGTGTTCTTTAGACTAGTAAAAATTTTCTTCATCACAGAGTGGGGGAGCAATATAATATTGATGTCCTATGGAGATGAGACAAAATCAAGTCTGTTGAGTACAGAAGGTAACCTGAGAGAGTAGGCTTTGGACCATAAGCACCAATTCCATGTGTTGAATGAATTCTGGAGTTCCCTATCCCATGTGTAGCCAAGTTCCAACCCCAGATCACAGAGATCTACCAATCCTGGTGATGTAAAGTAAGAGTAAGGAGTTAAGTTCTCAGATTCTAATTTGGCACAAACTTCATAAGCCCACCTCTTCTGGTGTTGGATGGGAAGAAAGGAGAAAAGATGGGGCTCTTCTTAGATTCTTTACTGGGAGCTCATTTAGCTTCTGCCGGGGTGACTGATTTCTGTTCAGCTGACCAGAAAAGTACCAGAGGACACACTCCTCTCCTCAGACTGGTCCTTTAGCCTTTTAGCGCTACAGCAGTGGTTCTCAACCTGTGGTCATGACACCTTTCAGGGTTGAATATCAGATATCCTGCATGTCAGATATTCCAGTTCATAACAGTAGTGAAATCACAGTGGTGAAGTAGCAACAGAATAATTTTATGGTTGGTGGTCACCATACAACATTAGGAAGATTGAGAACCATTGCTCTAGATGGACGTGATATGTGCTGTAGGAAGAACTGGGGCAGCTGCATGCCTGACTTCACCACCACTACCATCACCACCACCACCGCCACCACTATCACCATCACCACCACCACCACCATCACCACCACCATTACCATTACCGCTATCACCACCAACACCAACACCAACACCACCATCATCACCACAACCACCATCACCATAACCACCACTACCATCACCACCACTACCACCATCACCATCACCACCACCATCACCACCACCATTACCACCACCATCATCACCACCACCACCACCACCACCACCACCACCACCACCACCACCACCACCACCACCACCACACCCACCACCACCACCACCACCACCACCACCACCACCACCACCACCACCACCAACACCACCACCACCACACCACCACCACCACCACCACCACCACCACCACCACCACCACCACCACCACCACCACCACCACCACCACCACCACCATCACCACCACCACCACCATCACCACCACCACCATCACCATCAGCACCATCATCATCACCATCACCACCATCATCACCATCACCACCATCATAATCATCTTTCCACATAGCGTTCACACTTAGGAATACTCACTGTGCACTGGGCACAGTGCTGTAGGACTTTACCCATTTGCTCAGGCTTCATCTTATGAGAGCTTTACTGCTGTTTCCATTTTACGGCTGAGAGAACCATGTTCTTGATGAGCTTACAACCTGTCTGTGACATCAGTGCTGTGAAGCAGTGAGGTCTAGGACTCTGGTCTCAAGAGCCCTGTCGCAGAGGCCGTCTTACCACTGCTGCTGAGGTATACGGGTCGGCTAGTCTTCCTGCACTGGGCCCTTCTGCTGAGCTGCTGTGGAGGACTTTCTGGGTTTGGAGCCTATGTCCCAGGCAGTCAGCATTTGTAGAGAGACTGTGGTGCTGACAGGATGGAAGGAAATATTCCACCCGTGGGTGCTTGGGGTCAGCATGTGAACTTGACAGAGACATTTTTGGCTGGGCAGGGGAATGAAAGCACATTCACGTTGTTCTGTGGAGACAGTGATGACAGAAAGGGGCTTCCTGGTCTCTTCGTGTGCTGGGCTGCTACAGGAAGGACCTCTTGCTCGTAGGTCTCAGGGCAGTCATTTGAGACAGGCAAAGTCGATGGCTTCGACAAGTTTCTTTTCTTGAAACAACGTTAATTTGTCCAGTTTTGTGGCTTTTTTATGTGGAACAGCATTAGCTCATCCAAGCCTGTGGTTTATTTGAAAATGAAATTCCGGTAAATCTTCCGCACCATCTGGCAGTGCGGTGATTGGCTGTGAGTTAGGAGCAAGCCACCAAGCGCGCAAGAAAACAGAGCGACAAAAGCCACCAGGAACAGTGAAGGTCTTGTCGTTTCTGTGCCCAGACAAACCCACAGGACTCTGAGGATGGGTCTGTGCCCAGGGGACAGAGCTGGAACTTGTCATTCTCGAGGTGGAAATGCATTTCTCCCAGTATCTGGGGCCTGGGAGGGCACACGTGGGCTCTGAAAGGCAATGTGGATGATCAGGAAAGAAGAAACAGTTAACACCAAGTTTACTCTTTGGAGTATGGAAAAATGGCTGAGCCTGTGTCCTCCAATGACAAGGGAGATGTCACTTTTAATTAGCTGTCTGTCATACCCACCTTCCTTCACTGATGTCTATAATATCATAGCGTGTTTCCATCCCTACCTACCATGTGGATTGTGCTATCCTAGGCACAGGAGAGAGAGGGGTATGGGCCAGACACATATGCCATTGTCTTAAAAGCATTTACGTCCAGAATGACAGACACTTTCCAAAGTGTATCTTTTAAATAATTTCCAAATACAGGAGGCATCATTCAGGGATGAAGAGACAGCTGGGGGTTGGGGCATAGCCAGGATGAGGACCTGTGCTTGGTAAGTTGCTGAGGAGGCCCCAGGGCTGGTGACAACTGATAAGAAACCTCACGATCAGAAATGCTGGCCATGCAAAGGGTAGAGAAGCCTCCTGTGCCCTTGGAAATAGGAGTGGAGTGGCAGCCTGCTGAGATAATTCCGAAGCAGTGTAGGGTGAGGTAGGAAAGGGAGACAGGAGCCACACCCATGGGCTGTGAGAAGCCCGGTCCCACTGTCACACGGGGGAAAGGCATGGCCCACCTGACATCACTAGGGGGAAGTAGATTGCAGACCAGCGGTGGGGGTAGAAGAGACAGTGGTGTCTTGAGAAAGGATATAAGAGAAAAAATACCTTAGGTAACATATGAGAATACTGCTGATGTGTTCACCATTGGGGAATAAAGGCCACCATGAAGTAAGGGTGCTCCCAGGTCAGGAGAGGGACATGCTGTTTAAGGCAAAGGCTGTTTAAAAGCAAGTTTTCATCATGTGAAGTCTGAGATAACATTTCTTTTTCCTTTTTTTTTTTTAAATAAGAATGTTTTCATTTTCTTTTTTTCTTTTTTCTTTTGAAATTCTCAGTATTTTTTTATTGGATATTTTTTATTTACATTTCAAATTCCCTTTCCTGGTTTCCCAAACATAAGCCCCCTATCCCATCACCCTCCCCTTCTTCTATAAGGGTGTTCTCCCTCCCCAACTACCCCCCATTCCTGCCCCCTCCAACATTCCCCTTACACTGGAGGTCCAGCCTTGGCAGGACCAAGGGCTACTCCTCCCATTGGTATTCAACAAGGCCATCCTCTGCTACATATGCAGCTGGAGCCATGGGTCTGTCCAGTGTAGTCTTTGGGTGGTGGTTTAGTCCCTGGGAGCTCTGGTTGGTTGGTATTGTTGTTCTTATGGGGTTGCAAGCCCCTTCAGCTCCTTCGATCCTTTTAGAGAAAGGATTGAATTAGAGAGATGGCATTTCTAGTTGGCAACAGAAAGCAAGTTTTCTAGAGTTCAGCAGAAAAAAATTTCAGGATTAGCATAAAGCTGATCACTGGGCCCCTGTAAAGTGGGGCGCTGATCTAGCACTGGACCCATGCAGAGTGGGGCGCTGATCTAGCAGAGGGAACCAGTCGTTCCTGAAGATGAGAACATTAGTGGTTCTCAGCCCTGGCCTGCACTGAGGCTGGGGAAGAGTAGACATGGAGGGTCTAACCACATATGTCTGGTGACCCCAGCCTACTTGTGCGTGGCCTCCAGCCCCTATCGCCTCTTCAACACACTATACCCCTTGGCTACCTCTCATAAATGAGTCTGGACAAAGTTCCAGGTCTTGGAAATCAGACCGGAGCTATTCAGACAGGAATCCTAGAGCTACAGAGCTCTGGAACACAGAGCATAGGGGATACTTCATGGGCCGGTTAGGGATGTCCCTAAAGACTGTGGACTCTTCTCTTGCCTGGGTGAGAGTTAGAGCAGGTGATGATGTCAGAGCTGGGAACTCTAAAGTATTAAACACCAGACAATGGCCTTTGGTGCTCGACACAGGGGAGCATCACACATAGGACGTGCATTGGGGGCTCAGAGGCCGTGGCCCCAGTGTCTGATAAGCAGGTCCTAGGTAAGGACTGTGGGCCGCTCATCCTGCTGTCCTAGGGGTTTCTCCTGCAGTGTCTGCCCTGTGGTGAGCATCTAGCTCTGCACTGACCTCATCACAATGGGAGTGAGCAATCTGGCTCTATTTGCCACCGTTGTTGTTGTGGGAGGAGAAGGAAGCTAAATAGCAGGGTGTGGGAGAATCCATGACAGAGCCTAACCTCCGCCAAGTTAGTCAGGTCTGGGGCATGGGAAGCTCTAGGCTATTCACAGGCTTTTAACCTCAGAGGGTTGGCACAGGTGCAGGGACAGGCCATCCCCGAGGCTGTGCTCACACGGGAAATTCCACACAGCAGTGATGTGCAGAGACACGAAGGACAGCACGGTTTCTGTTTGTCTGTCCATCCCAGACTCAGGTCCTTCTAGTTGGACCCCGAGGGCTTTGCAAGAGCTGGTCAAGGGATCGGAAGTCTAGGGTTGCCTTGTGAGCCTGGTGAGTCAGGAGAGAGTGGGAGAGAAAAGTCAGTTCAATCTTTGTGAATGAGGTCATTTGGGGAAGACTAGAGTTAGAGAATGAATGCTGGAACATTCTCAGCAGCCCGTCCTTCCAGAACTGGAGCATCGACAGTAAGAATCAAAGTTCTCAGGGCTGGAGAGATGGCTCAGAGGGTAAGAGCACTGACTGCGCTCTTCCAGACGTCCTGAGTTCAATTCCCAGCAACCACATGGTGGCTCGCAACCATCTGTAATGGGATCCGATGCCCTCTTCTGGTGTGTCTGAAAACAGCAACAGTGTACTTATATATAATAAATAATACATCTTAAAAAAAAAAAAGAATCAAAGTTCTCTACACACAGGACTTAGACATGGTTGACTGGAGTCCAGGCCGTGCTGCTCCAGGTGAAGCCTATCTGTTTCTCTTCTCAGAGACTCAGCAGGCAGCCCTCCTACCAGACCCAGGGCTGTCTGTGCTGAATAGTCAACTCTCAGCTTTCATCCTCTACGGAGTACATGGGAGACAGGCAGACCTCAGATACTGTGGCATCTGTGGGATAAGAATATCCTTCTTCCCTGCCTCTCCCCCCTCTTCTTCCTCTTCCTTCTCTCCCTCGTCTTCCTTCCCCTCTTCCTCTCTTCCTCCTCTCCCGCTCTCTCTTCCCTTTTCCTCTCCCCAGCAACCCTAATATCCCTGTAACCGAGCCAAGGAAAGGTGAGCCTGACATGGGAAGGTCTGTGAGCCAGCAATGAACCAAGGTGTCATTCCAAACCCTACCAGCGGCATATTTCATAGCCTTGGGCAAATCACCCAATCTGCCTGCTGCTTCCTTCCAAACTCAGAAGCAAACTGAAAGGGGACTGGGAGAATTCATTAGCTTGGTGGAAAGATTTGCACAACCTGGTCCCGTGTGCACAATGATGACCCCTTTCTATTCCAGAAGCCCTGGATCCTTTCTTGGGTTCACTTTGATCGTGGGTTTGCAACGAAATGGCAGCTCTAAGCAGAGGGTTCTCAGAGCCCAAGCTCCAGCCTCTTCCCGATTCAACTCAAAGAGGCTTTCAACAGGATGCACGTCAAGACGTCTTTGCAGTAAGTAGTATGTGAGGAAGACATTAAGTTTATTCCTCTTGCAAATTAAGGCAATGGGAAATGTGTGTTTTCAAGTTGTGGCCTTGAACTTTGTAAGTTCATTTACTTCAAAGGACTCGCTTGCCTCTAGGGTTTTGCTCAGCGTGTCGCATATTTAAACCACCTCACACATGCTTATGACCCGATCTATAAATACACAGACACCTAAATCATAGAGGGTAAAAGCAAGCACTTGTTGAGTTTTATTCTGTCATTGCATTCAACTGACCCACAAGCAGAGCAGTGTTTCTGGGCATTCTCTTTTGCTTTGACTGGGCTCATGTTTTGCTTAGGTTATGATGAGACGGAGGGCAACCTACCTGGGTGCAGTCTCTGAGGCACTAGTCCAACTGGATGCACACAAGGGAAGAAAAAGACACCAAGCACTGAACACTATGGCATGAGCAGAGAGGCTCTTAAAAAGACGGGCCGTCATGTTTAAGATCTAGGTGTCTAGATTGTCTGAGTCGACACAGGACGTCGTCTATATCATCTGTCTATCAATACTCTTTTTGGATCAGTCTATCAGATTAACTTCGAAGCCTAGAGGAGAGGCACCAGCTGATGTTGCATCCCGGGGCAGCCAGTTCAGAGCAGGCAGTAGGGATGTTCCGGAAGATTTCAATGACCCCATAGACTTCGTCTTTCCATTCCACCACGAGGTTCCAGAGGGTAGGTCCTTTGTTTACATGCCCAGATAGCATCTCTAAGAGCAGCAGATACAGGGGGACGACTCTCTGAGTTTTCCTGTCACTGTGACCAAATGCCTGACAGAAATAACTCAAGGGAGGAGTGGTTTATTTTGACTCAGAAGATCAGTCTACCTTGGTGGAGAAGGCAGCTGAAGCAGGGCTGTCTGTGGTGGCAGGCACTGTGCTCATGGCTTCTCACATGACACTGACTGAGTAACAGAGATGGGATGGGTCAAGCTGTAACCCTCAAGGCTCACCCCCAGTTCCCCAATTCCTAGTGCCAGCCAAGGTCCCACAATTCCCCAGTACTGTGACTCCCACTGAGGAGCAGCTGCACAAACATTGGAGCCTTTGGGGGCAGGACACTGCAATCCCAAGCCATTGACAACAAGTAGCTTATTTTATGTCTGGGGGAGAAGAAGAACCTCTTTAAGAGATTTTTAAAGAGTGATTCTGGACTCAGCGTACTGCTTTGTCTAGTGGCTGTCCTAAATGCCTTATGACAAGAACATTAAAAAAACAAAACAAACAAACAAACAAACAAAAACCTTCCTTCTTAACCAACCGGGACACGTGCATTTTCCAGACTGACAGGAGATGCCTATGTGTACTAAGTCTGAGATGTGCCTGCCTATAGTCCCGGACCCTGCCTTGACCATTTCCTGTTATCCAGCACTTCTTACTATGCCCCTGGTAAGCCTGGGACTTGACCTCATTTGGATAAAAATAAAGAGAAAACTGAAGAGAAGGGTGGAAGCCTGTACGCGGCAGGGCTCCCAGTCAAGGCACTAGGAAATCTGAGCTGCCCAGGAGGTGCCTTGTGGCCCACACCCTCTGTTGACAGCTGTTCTGTTGAGGAGGCTTCTAAATCGAGTCTGAGGTCCAAAGGAAAGAGGGAGGGGCGAGCTCAGCTCTGTCTGCCCAGAGTGGCAGTTGAGAGAATGCTACCACACCCTCCCCAAATTTCCAATTCCTGAAGTGAAACTGTAGGTGCTAAGAGAGCTCTCCCCTCGGCTCACCCTTAGGAAAGAGCCCTTGATCTCCCAGAACAGAATTTGCAGCATGGAGAATGATAGCTGCTATTCCCAGAGCAAACTCCCATCCGTGATAGAGTGGCCTCACAGTGCACCTCCATCATCCTGGGAAAAGGACGGGGGTCCTTTGATTCTCTAGAAGGCCGTCTCACGCTGATATCTCTCATTTGGCCAGAAGGATTGTACTGAGCACAACACCCGAAAAGCAAGACGTCGAAGTCATGGTCTACGACCTGGGCACACCCTGCTGCCCTAAACCGTGGAAGCAGCCGATTCACAGAACCGAGTCTCATGAATGTGACTGACAATTTTCTTTGCCAAGTCAGGTATATCTTTTCCTTAAAGCCTATTACGCCAAAAAAGCTTTTAAAAATATTCTTTTAAAATCAGAAGGCTTGTTGCCTTCACTTCCTTTCTGGCGTGTGGTAAAGGTGGCAGATTAGTAAAAGTTGGGAGGCCACATGCTCAGACGCCATCCTCCCGGTAGAAGTCTCGGGATACTTATAAATCTCCCCGTACCTCAGCTCACTTATGCGCGCTCAGTAATCGATACAATTTAGAGTAAGTCACACTCTCCTTCTCCTCTTGCGAGGAGTCTTGTGAGGTTCCAGTGCTTATTATCGCTAATGGAGAGGTTTGTTTCATCTGTGAAATGTGCCGGGGCATCTGGCAGATGCCGCTGTGGGAGGCGTGACGAATCGCTGCTAAGATCATCTCTCTCGTGTCCTGGATGATTCCGTGGTGCAGAGCACCCTGGCAGCAAGAGAGCAGGCCAGAAGTCCCCCGGAAGTTCTTGGCGTCTCCAAGGATACATGAGTCCCTAAATAAACTGTGGTGTTGAGACACAACATGAATCGAGCTCCCACCTCCGATGGCAAAGACAAACTAACAAGAAAGATTTTCCGCTGACCATGCCTGGACCATCCCCGCCCGGAGACAAAAGCACGGGGCTTTCTTCCCATGCTATCAGGGTCAGGGTGGTGGTCCTGGACTCCTTAGCTCACCTCCCGCTTAGAGGGAATTCATTCTGGGATCACTGCTGCGGTAGTGGTTGCCAAGCGTGTTGTGGACAGGACAGTGTCCCCATGAATCCAGATCCACATGTAAAACCCTAAACTCCCACACGCCAGTATTTGGAGACCTGAAAAGCGGGCTCTAAGGCTGAGATCGATAAAGGAAGTTTCTAATCCAGTCTCCATGGATCTGGGCACACAGGCAAGCCGTATGGTGATTGAGAGGTTGCTTTCTGCGCATCACCCGTGGTGGTGGATCTCTTACTCTCTGGCCGTGGGCTTCCAAACTCCTGAGCAATACAGTTCTGTTGTTGGAAGTACCAGTTGGGAGCATTTCATCATGGCAGCCCTCGCTGGCTAACACAGGAGTGAGGGTTCTTCAGGCTACAGGACGGCTAGGGTTAGTGACTGGAACTGAGTCATTTCTAATAGGTGGAGGGGAAGGGAGAGAAAGTGTAGGTCCCTGGGCTATCTCCAGCTGCCAGCTCTTTTTGGAGGCGGAGAACAGGAGTAGCATATGGGAGTGTGGTGCGTCCCTTCTGCAGGTGAGTCACAGGGTATCTGGGTACACAACCCACTATCAGCACACAGCCATCTTCCAGTCTCTCCTTAACCTGGGAACCATGCGAGGCCAGGGAAAGGCATGCCAAACTCGTAGCATGGCTGCTGTCTTTGCCCTCTGAGGCTTTTGCTCTGTCCCTCTGTCCTTTTGTCTCGCCCTCTGTCGGCTTCTGAGGTTTTTATAGCCGTATTCACCATTAAAGGGTGCCGGCTGAAAGCTTATTTCGCCTCTGCTAGTCTCCTATCTCTGCCTCTTTGGGGTGATGGCGAGTGGACACTCGCAAGGATTTTCACATTTGCGAGACGCTTAGAGTCTTCCCCTAGTATCAGGGGCCTCTTCCCTACACAGTTGTGTGAGGCTTGGGACCCCTGCCGTGCAGCTCAAGGACTCTGAGATCACACAGAAGCCTGGTTGCTCTGGTTGTTGGGTGTGCTCCTGGCTATCCTTTCTCCTCACAGCAGAATGCTTGCACTAGAAATCTCTCAGGTACCAACTCGGAACCCTTCCCTCTGCTCCTGAGAAGCTGATGCTCTCAGCAAACCTGGGGGGCAGTGGCTGTCATCTCCCATGGGATGCCTGAAGGCATTGTGGGACCCTGTCCTTTTCCAGTTTTTTTTCCCTCCATTCTCCTCCCAGTAAAGAAAACAGGGTTCTCTCTTTATCCCTTCTCTTTGCTTTGTTTCATTGCTTCTCCTGTATTTTCTAGTTGTGGATAAGATGTGACGTCAACAATAGTTTACCAAAGCCTATGTCTGCCCCTCCCTCTGTCCCTTCCCTCTCTGCCTGGCTGGGCACGCAGCTGCAGGAGTCTGGCCCGGCTTCCCAGCTCCCAGCATGGGACACACACATGCTCCAAAGCGCAAGGAGCAGTGTTAACCTCTTAGGAGATTTCCCCAGAGCAATTCGACAGCCGTGGGTGTTATTTCTGTGGCTTCTCACCTTCGTCTTTCACCCGTTCGGAACCAGCCACTTGGAATGAGCAGGATAAAGCAGAAACCGGGGTTGGGGATTTAGCTCAGTGGTAGAGCGGTTGCCTAGCAAGCGCAAGGCCCTGGGTTCAGTCCCCAGCTCCGAAAAAAAAGAAAAGAAAAAAAAACAAAACAAAAACAAAAACAAAACAGAAACCAAAGATTTGTCTGCATGTTTCTGCGAGACTATCACAAGATGGAAGCTTATGAATACAGAGGCGGATGCTCTCAGCCAACTGTAGGACTGAGCACAGGGACCCCAATGGAGGAGTTAGAGAAGGGGCTAAAGGGCTGAAGGAGTTTGCAACCCCATAGGAAGAACAACAATACCAACCAACCGGACATCCCAGAGCTCCCAGGGACTAAACCACCATCGCAAGAGAACACAGGGATGGACCCATGGCTCCAGCTACATATGTAGCAGAGTATGGCATTGTCTGGCATCAGTGGGAGGAGAGGTCCTTGGTCCTGTGAAGGGTCGATGTCCCCTGGGCCGGCGGGCAAGAGTGGGTGGATGGGGGAGCACCCTCATAGAAGCAGGGGGAGGGGGGATGGGAATAGCAGGTTTCCGGAGGGGAAACCGGGAAAGGGAATAACATTTGAAATGTTAAAAAAAAAAAAAATCCAATAAAAGAAAAAAAATAAGATGGAAGCTTATCCCCCCCCCCACAAACACACACACCGCGGGCCAGGAGCTGAGGGGATCAAGCGTAAGGCAGTTAAGATTTTTGGAGCTACAGTTCCTGTACGGCCACATGACCTTTTATACCTCAGATCTCAGAGAAAGGAGCAGCATTTCCCATACAAACAGGCCAACCTTCCTCTCTCCTGATTCAGCTGGTCACAGAGCACTGCCTCTACACGTAAGGGACAGGGGTGGATGCGCCCCAGCTCACTGGGGTTTGGAACGGCTGCTCTCATCCCTAGAGAAGGGATTCTCTGTGGAGGCTGAATTGGCAGTGCTCGAGCTTGCCTTGTGGCTGGCACGTAGGCCATCAGGGATCATCTGCGCACCACTGCCAGGCTGGGGCCATCCCGTGGGAGGCGGGGGGCGGGGATTTACTGCTCACACCAGAGCAAAAAGAAGCCATTTCCTCACTCTGCTTCGCGCAGGCTCCTTTTGCCTAGAAGGGCTGCTATTGGTCCCACCAGTTCAGTATCTAACATATCGTGTCTGCAGTTCAGGCCTGTCTGCTACCAGGAACAGGTGCCAAACTGGAGTATGGAATTTTCCCGGCAGGCCTCAGGGGCTGCCCGCTGCCAAGGCAACTGTGGTCGGGTCGGGAATACTATCAAACCACAGATCTGGAAAAAGGAAGGCCAGGCCACCCTTTCAGCTTGAGTCAGCTCAGGTACAGGCTGTCCCCTGAGGAAAGGCTCCCCTATGCCAAACACAGACAAGGACTGCAAACAAGGTTGGTTCCCACTGGGCAGCTTCCCAGAACTAGGCCAATCAGGCCCTGTAAGGACAAAGGAGAGAGGCTTTTCTGGGAAGGCCACCACAGCAGGCGCTGCGCAGTAGGAGCAGCAAAAGCCACATGACTTCTAGGGAAGCCCTAGACAACCTGTGTTAATGAGCGTCTGAGGTGAGATCTGGACCTTTGTGGGTGCCAGGAAGAAGAAGAAGCAGAGCTGAGTTGTGCGCGTGGATGTGGCCCTGGAATTCAGGACAGCAAGAACAAAGCCAGCGACAGCCTAGCGCTGAGGTCAAACGTCCAAGCGCGGACCAGTGGGGAAAGCGCTTGCCGGGCGAGCTCGAGGACCAGAGCTCAGTCTCCTAAAACTCATGTTAAAAGCTGGGTGCACCCACTTGTAATCCCAGGGATGGGAAGGCAGAAGAGTTGGATTCCCCCCCGGGTTCACTCTCCAGTTAGCCCAGCTTAACCAGGGAGTTCAGAACCCCAATCTCACACAACAGTGACAACGAACCGCTGAGTTCCGATTCTGAATGCAGGCATACAGATGCATGGTCACTCCTGTACAATGTACCCCTCCCTCCATCTATGTACACGCACACCCCTATACTCCCTCCTCTCCCTCTTTCCTTCCCCTTTCTATTTGTTTCCCAGACAAATGGGTAGACACGGAGAAGCAAATGTTTTTTTTTTCCCTTCTCTGTGGTATGTGTGTTATATGCACATGCGTGTGTAGGTGTGTACCCTGTGCACCCATGAGGAGGCCAGGACAGTATCAGGTGTCTTCCTCTATTGCTCTTAATCTTGTCACCTTAGGACAGAGTCTCTCACGGAGCCAGAGGATCATATTTTTGCTAGGCTGACTGGCCCGTGGCCAGCAGGCTCTCAGAGTTGACCCATCTCCGCCCGTCTGACACCAGTGCAACAGATACAGTACGGTCACACCCAGATCCTCACCAAGGTGCTGGGATTTGAACTCGTGTCATTGTGCTTGAAGAACAAGTGCCATCACCCACTGAGCCACAGTCTCCAAGCCCAAGAGAAGAAGCAAGTTCTTAGGAGCCTGTCAGGAACAGATCGATAATGCCAGCATGACCCAATAGAACCTGAGTCTCTCATCCTGTGGAAGGAGCCCCCACCCACAGCCAATGTGGCAGGCAGTACAACTGGACAGGCTTGGGAGACTTGTAACTTCCTTTCTTTTCTCTTCCTGGGCCCTGAAATCTTGACTGCAATTCTAAGACCACTTCCAAGGCGGTGAGGCCATGGAGGGGACATCTGTATGGGAGCAGGGAGGCCCACCAGCCCCTGCTGTGGCTTTGATTGCTAAAGGTGTCACTTAGCCTGGCTTCATACCCTCCTCTGCTGATTTTCTTCTTTTCTGAACATCTTTAATAGGATTAAGAGTTTTCTGACTTAAAGCCTGAAATTGCTCTTAGGATGAAAAACAGATTCTGTGGCCCTACGGGCAGCCCAGAGTCAGACACCCTTCTGCGGGCAAACGCCGAGTCGGTATTCCTTCCTAGTCACCGAGGAAAAGGTAAAGAACAAGGTTCTGACCAATGCTCTCTCATTTATTCCTTGCCATTCGTTATTTTCTTTCCCTGATGGATGAAGGCGTTGATCTTCTTTTTTCCTCACACGTCCCTCGTTGGTTCATATGTCTCCTCCTGAGGGCCGCCTGCCTGTTTACTGGTGATGCTATTCAGAGGTTTGGGGTGTTTGACAGTTGGGGTTCTTTATACACCAGGGACTAGCCTCTTGTCAGTCGGCAGAGAATGTCCTCTCTGTGTCTAGGCTGTGTGGACACTCCAGGCTATTTCCTCTTCTGTGCAGAGGGTTTTGAATTTCGTGTGACCCCACGTGTCAGTTTTGTGTGGCCCGAGTCATTTTCTGAAGGCTGGGGTGGATTCCCTGTGCCTTCCTCTCGTGGTTTCAGAGTTTAGGGTCTTCCAGTAAGTGCTGTGCAGAACAGGAGACATGGATCTGGTTTTCCACCCTTTGAAGGACCTGGGCTATTGTCTTGTTTGTTTGTATGTTTTTGATATCCAATGTATGGTTTCTGACACTTTTGTTGTTTTGAGACAGGAGTCAGCCAGTAGCTCAGGTGACCTTGAACTTGTGTCAGAACCCATCCTTTTCTCAAGTCCTGTGATCGCCCTGACTCAGTGCTGGGATGCAGGTCATGACCACTCCCAGATAGGATGTTTTTTTCAGTTTAAAAGAATTTATTTTTTATTTATTTACATCCCAAATGCTGCCCTGCTCCCAGTCTCTGCTTGCAGAGTTCTTCCCCTTCTCCCTCCCCCTTCCCTCTTCTCCCCCCCTCTCCCTCACCTCTGAAACGATGTCCCCTCCCTCAGTGAGGAAGGATGTGCCTAATCTTGTAGAAACTTGATTTATTTTCATAGAAAAATTTAAAGGCTCTAAGAGACCACTCTGGCTGTGAGGCTGAGAGTCCGTCAGAAGGAACTGTGTTTTGAGGTATAAACATTACCGCATCTCTGATGAAATGTCCCTGGCGTATAGGAAAATCAAAACAGAGAAATTACTGGCCTGTATGTTCTAGGGTCCCTTCATGGCCAGACACACCCTCGGGAAATCTGGCTACTCCAAACAGAAAACAGAAAGGGCAGAATTTTGGGTCTAAAGAACACTGAATAGAGACACTTATGGAGAGGATATTTTTAGAGGACGTTTGAAATTTTAAAAAAACTGACTAAAAGACATGGGTGAAGCTGAGTAAAACACAGGTGCTGGCTCTTATCACTTAATTCCACAAAAATTCTTGATTTGAGATCAAAGAGAAGGAGCCAGGAGTCCACTTCCTGCCCTGATAGCATTGATGTCTGGGTTTGGATCTGGAGCCCATTGGCCTGTGATGCTGGAACATTAGCTTCGTGACCACACGTGCAGGTGGCTGCAGGCTCGCACTGAGCACAGACACCAGAGAGATGGTAGAGAATTTGGATCCATCCCTGCGTTAGGAATCTAAGAGCGGTGTCTTGGGATTCTATCGCTGAAACACCGTGACCAAAAGCAACTTGAGGAAGAAAGGGTTTGTTTCGGATCACAACACTCACTGAGGGAAGTCAGGACTAGAACTCAAGGCAGGAACCTGGGGGCAGGAACTGGAGCAGTGGAACACCGTTTACCGGCTTGCTCCTATGGCTTGCTCCGCCTGCTTTTGTATAGCATCCAGGACCACTTCTCAGGGTGGTACTGTCCATGGCGAGAGGAGCCCTCCAACATCCGTCAGTAACCAAAACCAAAGCCCCACGCACAGGCTTGCCTGCAGGCCAGGCGTATTCTCAGGTAAGATCCCCTCTTCCCAGATAGTCTAGGTTTGTGGCAGATTGACAAAAGAAAAACCAACACCACACAGTGTTTCAACAGAGAAATGACTTGCATTTGAGTTATATTTGGAAAGAAAATTGTGCTATGTTGGGTGGATTATGCAAGTAGGACAATGAGGCAGGGAAAGTAGCCGGCTGTCTGATGACTGCGGTCACGGGACTAGGGTGGCAAGAGTGTTCGGGGAGAGAAGTGAGAAATTCTGGAACACACTTCCCCAGACTCTTCATATGCCTCAGCCGTCACCCCATCTACCTCTTTAAGCACCTTCCTTCCAAAGCATCGTTCCCAAAAGCGTGCACGTTGATGTGCTGGTCTTCGGAGTGGGAGCATCATGAAGGAGAACGAAACACAAGAGTATAAGGCAGGAGAGGGGTGTCAGTTCAGGCTGCTGTCGGTAACGATCTGAAGAATGCAGGACCAATTGTCCCTGCATGTCCCCATCTAACTCATCAAATGGCCAAAAGGCAAATAACAACAAACCAAACAGACAACCCGATGGGTGTCGGTGGCCACTAGAATGGAGCCTCTGATTGCGCTGGAGAATGCTGACGTAACAGCCAATTACGGACTTTTAGCGCTAAGAAGGGCCCAGAGCAAGGAAAGGCCACAAGGTGTCTGAGATAGGAATGGTCATGTGACCACAGAAAAGAACCCACAGGCTAGAGCAAGGCCATGCCACAGGCAGCAGGAACTTGTACACCACTCGAAAACCAGCACGCCGGATCCTACTGACAGGGGAGATGAGACAGAAAGTGAGCGAGTGGCCAAAGCTGTCCCCTAAGATCGGGCCCTGGACAAACAACTCAATGAAACACACTGACTGACATAGCCACACGCCGCTGGGAGATGAAGGTAGAGCTTCTAAGAGGGGCCCAAGGCAAGGACCAAGGGACAAGTAAGGCACAAAGCTGGTGACCTGGGCTCTCACCGCATCACTGTGGTCTGGCCATACCTCGTCCCTCGGCTTGTGCCTATGACCTCTTGAGAATCCCTTATGATCTGGTGATAGAGACCAAGAAATGGACTGAGCTCCATCCATAACTGGGCTAGCTCAGTCTATGACATAAGCTAAAAATGGACCGCTGCCCCATAATGCATCCTGGCAGAGTTCCTGGAGTGAGTTGGAAGGTAGAAAGAGCACACTCATAGAAGCCCAGAGGCCAGCAAGCCTGGCACACACAGCATCGGACAAAGAGACCCTGTTGTAAGCAGGGTGGGAGGCAGAAACAAACACCCAGCTTGTCTTCTCACCTCCACACACATGCAGCCCGTGCACACCTGCATTCAAACACACAAACACATGTACACACAATACCCCCAAACCCAGTAGGCGTCTCGAAATCCATCCAACAGGCAGAAACTTTGCGGTGGGTGGAGGCTGCCCCTGGTCGGTCACTTCGTGTAGAGAAGGAAGTGGTCTGCAGGAAGAGTAGATGGGCTTGAGGCCAGTGTCGAATGTGGCTCTTGGGTCTTGGCCTGGATAGACAAAACCTGAAAGGATGGACTTCTGGCTAAGAAACTCAGAACATCCCAGAATGGAACACAAGGCGTAATAATATTTATAACCATATTCTCCCCTATTGGAGAGCATCAACAACAAAACGTACCCAGAATGCCTTACCTGCTTGGAATTAGCATACCAATGGCCGCACCAATGCTAGTCCAATAAATGTTTATGTGTAAAACATAAGTGTTTATGCTGTGTGACTGAGACTATTCATAATTCCACTCACCCATGTGATTTATATCTTCCCAAGGCTAAGTGTCCAATCCTCTATCAACAGACACCAATATTAAGACCCTAACACGATCCCATTTCATACGGCCAGCCAGCTATGTGATAAAAGCCGCTAACCCCGGACTTCTACCTGAAATGGACATGACTATGCTCTTTGGCTGAAGACTGGTCTTTCCTCCCTCTAGGGCCCTGGGTCTGCACTACTATGCAAAGGCTCGTTCTGTGTTTTATCCGAGGCACGGGCTTCCAGACCTTTTGAAACAATGCACTGAGCCAAGAAACTTGAATGGACCTCACTTGAGAACTTAGATGTGCAATTCCTAGGTTCTGCTCCAGATCTACTGAATCTACTTCGAGGCAGACCCAAAACTTACTGTCTCGGGGAGTCCTCAAGTACACCAGAGTTAGGGAATAATCAGTTAACACTGAAGGAGATGCAGTAGTGGGCACGCGACCAGGATGTCGCATCGTATGCCAGCAAGAAGCATGAGCCTGACCGTGATGAAGTGGTATCTTAAAGGAAAGAACCCGCTTCAAAGTTTTGCCCAGCACAGATGGGATGCCATCCTGTAGGATACAGACCACATCTGCTCTTAGGATCTGTGGGAGATTTAAGCTGTACTGATAACAGTTGGGGTGACTTATGTTCTCCATCCTCCTGAGGATGACCCTTCGCTAATACCATCCCTGACTCTCGGGGGGGGGATTGATATTAAGATCAATACTACACAGGATACACCTTGGGGCCTCAGAATTTCATTTCCTCGGAGAGGCCTCATTGGGAATGACTGCCATCAGTCACTGAGCACTGAGAATTAATGAGTCTGGTAAGCAAGGGGCATGATGAAGAGTGACCCTGATGACCTCAGCATCCTGGGACTCACGTGGGAAAGCTGTGACCCCTGTCCTACATCTCTGGGTCCTGGGAGGCAGAAAGGCTCAGTCCCCAAAGAATAGGTTGCAGCCAAGGCGAGTGAGACCAGACAGAAACATCCTGTCTGAAGAGAGGTGGAAGGGGATGAAAAGAGGTGTGAAGACCATGGAGCCAACCCTGGGAGCCACGGCTCGATGGGGCGTCAGGACACAGGTATCCAAACCCTGTAGGATGGATGTTCTACAGGTGTGAGGGCAAGCAGTCAAGGCAGCATAAGCCAACTCCGAGAGCAGCAGCAGGCTCTTAGCGAGAGGTTGTGCCATGAACCCACACAAAGTTTGTGGTCCTCATTTCAAGGCAAGACTCCTCACCATGCTTCTGAATTCTCCCCTCCTAGCATGTTGTAGGCACAGATGAGAAAGAACCCAGTAACCAAGAGGGTTAGAGAGGAAGATGCAGAGGAAGAGAGGTCTGAGAGGTTCGAGAGATGTTTCAGGGGTAGAACTTGCACTGAAGGAAGGGACAATATAGAGGAGGCTGGGCTGGACTGGGCTGGGCTGGGCGGTGGCAGATTGTTCCTACACACTGAACCTGCAGCAGGAAATGCAACATGCTAAGAAACTATGCACCCGTGCAGAAACGTGGACAACACAGGCACATGTCTGGGAGGTTTCAAGGAGCACACATGAGACCAAGAGGCAGAATGGACTCTCTGCTGACCTAGATCTCAAGCAAGCTAGATGCTCACTCCAGCCAGGAGGGTGTCCACAGGGAGTCCCATTTGGCTCAAGGTAGAACAGCTAACAAATTCTTGTCTTATTCTCGAGACAGAATCATCGGTCAGTGTTGGGGAGGTGGAGGGGATTTCTGCTTTCACTGGGAAGAAAACCTTCGTGGAAATGAAACTGATGGAGAGAGAGAGAGAGAGAGAGAGAGAGAGAGAGAGAGAGAGAGAGAGAGAGAGAGAGAATATGAATTGATTCCCTTAACTGCCCTAAAGGAGCTGCATTTTGGTTCATGAGATCTGAACCCATTATTAGTGGATTTCGTGAAGTTAAAAAAATAATGTCATCGGAAATCAATAATGGGACTTTACAGAAGAAGGTAGAGTTTACACTGGAATGAAAGGACTCCTGGAGAAAATGACTAGTGGACCAAGAGACAAGAAGTTAGTCAACCAAAGATGTTTCTGGAAGCAGAGGTACCAGCATGGGAAGTGTAATGTCAATTCAAAATGGCCTCAAGGCGTTCTCCCAATAGCCACCTGGCCCCAAACCAACTTTTAAGCACTGTATTTTTCTCGCATGACTTTTTAATATTCTATTTGTAGTCATTGGAGTTTCCCCATGAACCTAATGTTTTTTATTACTTACTTTCCTTATTGATATCATAGACAAGAAGTAACGTAAGGGAAGGGTGGGCTCATTTAGGCTTGTGATTTGAGACAATCGTGACAGAGCAGGCATGACGGCACAGGGCGGGCAGTCACATTACACCCATAGTCCTGAAGAAGAGAGATGATCTCTGAGGCTCTCCTGGCTTTCTCCTCCCCAGCCATTTCCCCCTGGGACGCTGGCCCATGGGATGCTATCTCTCAGCTTCAGGGCACATCTCCCTATCTCAGCTGATTTCTCTCAGAGAACGGCCCAAATGGTGTAAGTGTCTCGTAGTCCAATCGAGTTGGCAATGGAGATATCCATTATGCAACTGAAGAAATGGGGTAAGCTAAGTCACTGGCTCTCTCAAAGCCATACAGAATTGAGAGTCACGATCCCAACCCAGGCCAGTATCCCTCTCTGAACAGCATTTGATAATGTTACTAGCTTCTGAAATCCGCTTCCACACAAGTGTGTGTGTGTGTGTGTGTGTGTGTGTGAACGTAAAGACTCACAGGTGTGACTCCCTGAGTTATCTTCTTAGACCTGTATTTTCAATTGACAAAACAGTGGTATCGTTGCCTTCATTAATTAAAGTAATTATGTCCTCAAAACTCCAGCTGTGTAAGAGGATACTCTCTTCTACCTTCCCACCAATAATAGGTCCTTGAATTCTAATTTTTGCTATGCCATTTCCTTAGTTCTTTGACCTGTGGCCCATAATTTTGTGGAATTTGAGACCATTTCATGCTGTTCAGTTATTTAGTTATTTTTCAATCAGGTAGTTTGCAGCTTTGATTCTAACAGGTCTTCCTGACTTCACCCACAGTCCCCTGGGGCAAGCACACGGCTCCATCACGTGTGCCCAGCATTGCTGTCAGTCTTTTCCGAGTGCCCGAGAGAGACAGAAACCACATAACCATAAAGTGGTGGATTCGCTGGCTGAGAAAAGTGAATACAGAGCCCACAAGAGTCAGGGAGCAAGGACCAAGTCATGCGATGAACCAAATAACAGTGATTCTGCAGAAGACATGGGAGGAAGCCAGGACCAGAGTCCTGAGCACGAAGCTAGAGAGGAGATTGAAATGCAGGCAGGTCAAGGTAAAGGGCCAGAGGTGAGAGCTGAGGGCCTTTCATTTCAAATACCCAGTACTGTTCAAAACCTCTGTGTGTGTATGTGTCTGTGTGTGACTGTATGTATGTCTGTGTCTGTGTGTCTGTGTGTGTGGCTGTGTAAATGTTTGTCTCTGTGTGTATGTCTGTGTCTGTGTGTCTTCTCTATGTGTGTGACTGTATGTATATCTGTGTCTCTTTGTATGTCTGTATCTGTGTGTGTGTGACTGTGTATGTGTGCCTCTGTATGTCTGTGTCTGTGTGTGTGTTTCTCTGTGTGTGTCTGTCTCTCCATGTGTATTTATCTCTGTGTGTAACTCTCTGTCTCTGTGTGTGGTACATGTCTGTGTTTGTGTGTCTCTGTATGTGTCTGTTTATCTATCTCTGTGTCTGTGTATGTCTGTGTATGTCTGTGTGTGTGTGTGTGTGTATGCCTGTATCTGTGTGTCTGTGTATCTGTGTGTCTCTGTATGTGTCTGTTTGTTTCTGTCTTTGTTTGTCAATCTTTATGTGTGTGTTTGTGTCTGTGTGTATGACTGTGTGTCTGTCTGTCTATCTCTCTGTGCGTTTTTGTCTGTGTGTCTATGTCTCAGTTTGTGTGTGTGTGTGTGTGTGTGTGTGTGTGTGTGTGTGTGTGTGATTAGGTTGCAAGAAAACTCTAATATGCAGAAGCTTTTATTTAAAATTCTTTATTGTGTGGGCCAGTGAATGTCTCAGCAGATAAAGGCACTGGCTTCTCAAGCCTGGTCACCTGAGTTTGGTCCCTGGAACCCACATAAAGGTGGAAGAACACAATAGACTCCACAGGATTGCCCTTTGAACTCCATACGTGTGCCAGGCCATGTGCACCCAATAATAATAATAATAATAATAATAATAATAATAATAATAGCAACAATAATTTATTTAAAAATTACTATTCTATCATATAATTATAATAATGAATTACATCAACTAAAAAAGTTAACCTTACAAATAAAACAGTAAATCAAACTGAAAACGACTCTCTCCCTGACTTTTGTGGGTGTACTGCTTGAGCAGGATCTGTCTTGGTGCCTCCCGTGACCAGGCCTTATGGTCTCTGCTCTGACCTTCTCCCCACAGCTTGGCACTCTCTGTGCTGCTGTTGTTTCTCAAACCCCAGCCCTGTCTGGCTTTTGTCTGCGATGGCTTTTTTTTTCCTGTTCTCTGTGGTCATGAGAGTTCTCATCCTCGCGTCTTGAGCCATCCTGGCCACTCTTGCCTGATGTGAACTCTCACAGTGATTATTATCTGCCCACGTATTTGGCAGATGGTCAGTGTCTCCTTGAGATTCTACTGGAGACCTACCCTCCACCCAGCTGGCTTATGCAATGAGGAAATGTATTATCTCATGGAGCAGGAAGTCCTGAGTCAGAACAGGCTCCAGCGGTGATCTGGGGACTTAAAAACGTCCTTGGAAAGAAAGCCCTGTTTCCCAAGTTGCTGTCTAGTGTCTGTCTAGTTTCTCGTGGTCCTAAGGTGACTGCCTATGGCTACATTCCCCTGAAAGCAGATGGTTTTTGTCATCTTCCATACTTCATTTTTTTCCCTCTTGGGTAAGTTGTGAAGTCCTTATAGGGTACTTATATTTTGTGATTGGCATATGACTGTCTTATAGTTATAGCTGGAGCTGGTGGCTGTCTGAGTTCAGTGTGTCTAAGATCCAGCTACATTCTTTACCTGTGTGTGTGTGTGCACATGTGTGCACATTGTGTGTGTGTATATATGTACAGATGCACATGTATGAAGCATGCATGTAGAGGTCAAAAGATATTGTTCCTCAAGCACCATCCACATTCTTTGATTTTTTTTTTTAATGTCTCAATGGCTTTGAACTCTGCAAGTAGGCAAGGCTAGCAGACCAGTGAATCCCAGTAGTCCTCCTGCCTCTGCCTCCCCAGTGCCTGCATTACAAATTCACACCACCATGCCCATGTGTTGTTTTACAAGGGTTCTTGGGATTGAACTTGGGTCCTCACGTTCGCCCAGCACCCCAAAGGCACAGCTGGGGCATTGAGGTTCAGGCATTAAGCACATGAAGATACATCCCTAGGAAGGCAAAGATCTGGAACCTGGGATCACGTTGTGCTCCTTGAATTACACAGTGTTCGCATCGCATACTAGGCAGAAGCCTGAGGTCAAGAGACAGGGATTCTGACCTATGATGTCATTTTCCTGGAGACTTCCATTTGAATATGTTTCATTGTCAGACATGTTTGCGTTTTATTATATTCTTCCCAGGAAAGGAAATGATAGCACACAGAAAAGAATGTACTTGGGATACTCACTCACTCCTGAGCTTAGTAGCTCATGCTTGTAATAGAAGCATTGGTAAGGCAGAGGCAGAAGGATGAGGAGTTCAAAACCACCCTCGACTGCATAGCCAGCTCAGAGCCGTTCTGGGCTATGTAAGACCCTGTTTCAAAACAAAACCAAGCAGGACATTCATTTACTCATCAGCAAACTTCTGTTTTGAATGCCAGTTACCAAACTCTGTGCTGGGGAGAGTAATGCACAGTGAATAAGATAGGACTCTTGTACTCAAGCTGCCCGCTCTTTGTCACTTCTCATGTTGAGTGGCCTCTGTTTCCATGAGGCCATGGGAACAGCACCACACTGTCATCTGCCTTGAACTCAGGACCTTTATGTAGACATTGGGCTGATCTGGGCGATCAGAAGGACCAGTCCAAACCTGCCCTGTTCAATGTTTGTTCTAAGGTGATACCGAGCTAAGCTGAAAAAAATCGCTAAGACAGGAATACATGCAAGTGGTGTACTTCAGTGCACACTATAAAGCCATTACCCATGAGTAAGGCATCCTTCCGACGGCCTCGGCTGGGGAATATCATCTGCTAAAGTATAGTAAGACAGGATGAGGTGGTGGCTAAAAGTTTCTGAATGAGTCAGGCCTCTGGTGCTAAATTTATTAATGAATGCTGTTCCTTGCCCAGCAGACACTGTGGGAGAAAGTGAAAGAGGAAGAGGCCATTTGATGTCTGTTTTTAACAATGCATTCTGACCTTCCCTCTGCCATGGGGTATAGCAATTTAAAACAATGCTTGTTACTAAAACGTAGACCTGGGTTCCCTGCTTTGGGGAAGTGAGGGCTTTTCTCTGGGGAGAGACTAGTTTTCATCTTCTCCTAGCGTCTTCAGATTCTAGCTCCCTAGTGACTATCCCATGGCCTCTGGTGTCTTGCTCTCTGTGGAACTTCAAGCTTGCTCTCTGATGGTGTTACCAAACCTTCTTGGAGAGTAGTCACTCTTGCCTGTTCTTGCCCTACCTTTTCTCCCAGTCTTCAACATTACTCTCTGCCAACTTCCTGTCTCCATAACTCCACTCTGAGTCTCTTCATAGGCCATTCCCTGGCAAGCTCTTAAGTGGGCTTTCCTGTTCCTCTTGCTAACAACTTTTCTACTGCTACTGTCTCCACACATGCATAAGAACTGCAGGATATTCCACCCTTATACTGACTCAGATTGTATATCATTCTCTCCGCAGCCTCTCATGGTCAGCTATGACATCACTGCTCCATCTTCCTTGCTTCTCCTTGGTCAGCTATGACATCACTGCCCCATCATCCTTGCTTCTCATTGGTCAGCTATGACATCACTGCTCCATCTTCCTTGCTTCTCCTTGGTCAGCTATGACATCACTGCTCCATCTTCCTTGCTTCTCCTTGGTCATCATCACTGCTTCATCCTTGCTTCTCCTTGGTCAGCTATGACATCACTGCTCCATCATCCTTGCTTCTCTTGGTCAGCTATGACATCACTGTCCATCATCTGGTCCTTGACATCACTTCATCCTTGGTCAGCTATGATGACATCGCATCAGCTATGTTCATCTTCCTTGCTTCTCAGTCAGCAGTGCAGTCCATCATCCTTGCTTCTCCTGTGACATCACTGTTCCATCTTCCTTGCTTCTCCTTTGATCAGTTATGACATCACTGCCCCATCATCCTCGCTTCTGCCCTCCTGTCAGCCCCAAACCCTATTCTATTCCTGCTGTGCTCTCTAGAAATGGCCTTGATGTTAGGTCAAACTCAACGTTTAATGGGATTTGCTTTCTGCAAATTTACCCTGATCTGCAATAGTGGGATGATGTAAAGACTGTCACAAGATGGTAAACTTTTCTCCTGGGTGACATTTCAAAATACTCCATATCCTTTAAAACATCACCCATACAATACATGGGCTTTGAAAATTCCCTTTGCCTTATTGGTTCATACAAAATATTAAGGCTAATGTATAACCAGTCTTCCTTTCACCCTCTTCCTTATTTTCTTTCTCCATATGTGTTTATGCACATTTGTACATATAGTTAGACATAACTTTTACATCTATTGTTTATCCTCTATCATCTATTGAGTTATATACTATCTATTTATCTATCATCTACTATTATCCATTATGTACCTGTCATCAATCTCTTTATTATCCATCTATATATCATGTTTGTCTATTATCTACTGTCAATCATCTATAATTTATGTCTGTCATGCCATCTATTATATGTATGTAGCTGTAATCTGTCTACGTATTATGTATACATCATGTATCTACAAACTGTCATCTATCTATCTACCTATCTACCTACCCACCCATCCGTCCATCCGTCCGTCCGTCCATCCATCCATCTATCTATCTACCTACCTACCTATGACATCACTGCTCCATCATCCTCGCTTCTGCCCTATCCATCCGTCAATCTATTATATATTTATACTCTATCATCTATCTATCCATCTACCTATAATCTGTCATCTATTTAGCTGTCATCATCTATCACATCATCATCTATGTATCTCTCATCTAATTATCAATTTCTATCATCTACCTAGCTACTTAGATCAGATAGATGACTATCTATCTGCCCATGTATTCTCTATCAGTTTATCAACCTATCTATAATTTATCACCTATCTGTAACCTATCACCTGTCTATCATGCTTCCATCTCTCTATCTACCTATCATGTATATATCATATATCTATATACAACCTATCTTGCTATTATATATCTATCAATGATCTATCTACTATCATCTACCCATGCACCAGTCCATCTTCCTATCACTTGTCATCAAACATCTTTCCAATTTCACTTGAAGAAGTGATTTGGTGCCCAGCTGTGGACAGTGTGACCAGCTAACACCCCCTCCAACTTTCATCTTCTTTAGAGTCTTTCTTTGCTGTTGGGTGTCATCTTGTCTGTATCTTACAACAGTAGCCATGTCCATGGCTGAGGAAAGTGCTTCTAAAGTCCTGCGCTTCAGGCAGCTGCAAGGTCATTGGTGATGCCCCTACCTCTTGAGCTCCCTACCACCATCAGCTTTCTTTGTCTAACCGAAGTCTTCTTCCTTCCATAAGAGGGCCTTCATAATGAATATACCACACCCTAAATTTGTCCAAGTATCTCCTTCCAGAGAAGTCAGCCTCGGGATATGTGGCACAAACTGTGGAAACCCATTTCACTGCCAGCAGAGAAAGTAGATGACAGAGAGATGGTCCCTAGCAGAAGGTGCTGGCTTTGTGGTTAACAAGTCACCATCAGAAATGACAAGATGGTGAGTCTGAGGGTGTGCCACACTCAGCCTCCGAGGCACATGGAAGGAATCATAGCCCTCAAGATGACAGTATTCAGATGGTTAGTAACTCCTGCGGAGGGTCAGTCATGCGCTGTGTGGAAGGTGACAGACAGCTGGGTAACAGACATGGGAAAGATGAGTGTGACAGCCAGAGGGCTCCTTGCTTGTACACAGTCTCTCAGAGCAAAGGTCCAGGTCATCTGAGTGACGTCAAAGATGGCTAGCCGCTCGGCCCAGGCAGACCTCTTATGGTCTTGGTTGGGGATACCTTGGACCTGGGCAATTCGGATGCATATTTTGGTCTGTGCATGTGCAATATTATATCCTTATTCTTTATCTATCTGTCTGATTTTCTTGCTGTATTACTAACTCTTGCCTCTCTCTCTTCTGTCCCAGGGAACCCTCCCACAAGGTGAAAAGTCCTCTCCATGTGAGTTCTCAGGAGTCTTTCAGAGCTTACTGGGGATTATTAACTCTTTCACTGTGAACTCACAAGGAAGCATATTCCTGCTTTCCAGCCTAACTGCTCTGCTTCACCTCTTATCCTCTGCCTGTCAGCTGCTACTTTCCTCATCTGCTAACTTCCCTTCCATGCGACTCTGCTGTAAAGTGAGCAGTCTGTGCATAGCTGCTTCATGGGTTGCTGCATAAATCTGAAATGTCCTAAAAGCTGCCCTGGCAACTTTGGGAGGAGGGGCATAAGAGAAAGTCACAGGGGGATATTATCTCTGCTCCCTGGCTCCCTAATTTGTCAGCTGAGCTGGTCCACATCTCTTCCCTTCTGTGGCAGTCTAAGCCTTGAGATACCCAGGAACCCAAAAACAGTCTTTCTTTCTACACATTGTTTCTCAGTGCGTTCCTCGCCGTGATGCAAACATGACTGAAACATGAATGTGTTTCCCCTCTAAATCTTAAAGCTGGCCCATCAAATGAAGTCACAGCTAATCCCCTCCCTACAGCATCACCCATCCTACTATTAACTAACTGGATTCATCTGTCCACGTGCTCAAAGGGGGTAGGCACTGACAAGGGACAGTATGTGCAGGGTATCAACTTCAAGGAAGTGTCCCATAGACCAGATGGTCAGACCATGAGCAGCCTCGGAGGAAGGTTCACTCCGTAAGGAATGAACACATGCTAACTAGGAGATTTCTTCTGGTTCTTGTTTCAGAAATGTCCTCTCCACCATTTGCCTTAGCAGACCCTCCTTCCTCTTCACTTTCTACCCCCTGCCCCCAGTTGCTCTTTGATGCTTAACCTAAACTGTTACGAATTCCCAGACCATTCTGATCCTTACCACAATCCCACCACAACCCCTACATTGGCCCAATGTAGATGGACCTGTGAAAGGCAGCAGCCTTGTGCCCTTGCTACTTGACAGCACTCTTGGGGAGGGAGGGAAGAGGGTGCAGGCTGTGAGTTGGTGCTGTGTACACCTTGAATGCGTTTATGGTCTTGTGGTCAAGTAACAGTGCATGACTACTGGGTTTGGTACGTATGAGACGTACCTGTGACATAAGTCAGCTTTAGAAAGTCAGGATAGGATGCTTTGTCTAAGAGCAAAGAATCAGGGTCACACAACAGGCAACTTTCAGTTCAGCCAAGTCATTATTGCTGAAATTATGTGATATGCGTCCATCCTTTTCCCCCTACTTCCTGGTTTGTGAATCTAGTTTCTTACGCCAAGGCTGTGGGAAAGAAAGCATTAGAAAAATATAATACTAGTTTTAAGAACAGGAACATTCAGGATGTCTGGTGACCTCAGAAACTGGTGTAGGGTTTGATACAACATTTACCATTTTCTGTTGGAAGAACTGACTCATCAGAGCAAGGAGGCCCTTTTATCTCCACAGTAACAGCCTTTGACAAGTGCTAAGTGGAGACTTAAAGACCACCCCCCCCAAGACCTTGAGCTCTTTCTGTCAGGATTTAGTTGTTTCTTTTCACCCTGTCCAACTGCTAAGTAGTGAATGTGGGAACTCATGGACACTGATAGGTCTCATTCTGACAACCAATTCCCCTGTTCTCTACACAGATTTTACTGCCTGCCTGCCTGCCTGCCTGCCTGCCTGCCTGCCTGTCTGTCTGTCTGTCTGTCTATCTATCTATCTATCTATCTATCTATCTATCTATCTATCTATCCATCCATCCATATCACCTACCTACCTACCTACCTACCTATCTATCATCTATCTACCTATCTATCTATCTATCTATCTCCATCCATGTATGTATGTATGTATGTATGTATGTATGTATCTATCTATCTATCTATCTATCCATCTATCCATCCACCTACCTACCTACCTACCTACCTACCTACCTATCATCTATCTACCTATCTATCTACCTACCACCTATCCATCCATGTATGTATGCATGTATGTATGTATGCATGTATGTATTATCTATCTGTCTGTCTGTCTGTCTATCTACCTACCTACCCATCATCTATCTATCTATCCATTTCTTTTCTGATACAGGGTTGTAAGTCCCCATGCTGTCCACAAACTCACTGAGTAGCTGAGGAAGACATTGGACTTCTGATCCTCCTGCCACTGCTTCCTTAGTGCTGGGATTACAGATTTGAGACACCACACTTTAACACTTTTTGAGTCTCCTTCTACCCCAGGCTGGTGAGGAACTCACTTTGTAGCCTAGCCTGGCCTATAACTCACAGTAATCCTTGTATGTGGCTCTCCAGGGTGCTGGGATTATAGGTATGAGCTGACACATCAGGCCACTCATCTCCAGGGCTCTCTCATTGATGAGGGTGGGCACCGGTTTTAGAATTATCTACAGTGTTCAGCAGAATGCCAGAGTGCTGTTGTGACTTGAAAACTCTTGTTGAAAGAAATAAATGATTTTAGACATGGTCCAAAGTGAGGAAGGCATCAACTTTGGGGCTGGCACCAAGCTTCCCGCTCATTAGCATCTCTTGGGTTCACATCCACCCCAGCCATGCAGCCCACACAACCCACCCTGGCTCCCTAGTGTGAAACCCTACTCAAGATGTGAAATATCACCTAGAAGCTACAGAACACTTTGGGACATACCATCTGCCTTTCCTAGTTCCTTCTTTCTTTGGTATAACCTTTCCTTCCTAAAAGTGAAGGCACATTCTTTCTGGTATATTCCTACTGCCAGCCTTGCTAAATACCAAGAAAGACTTTTAAAATGACTTTGAAATAAGTGCCAGCAGCCAGCAGCCAGCAGCCTACTCATTACGATGCTCTGGTTTAAATAGCTACCTTGACAAAAATAAAATAAAATAAAACAGTAAATAGAAACTTTGGGTATCCAAATGCAGATTTGTGATCCATTTGTGATTACATGCCTTGGGAGACAATGCACGGCCCTGCATTAGATGTTTGTGCTGTATTGTGCTTATAATAACCAGAGAGGAGAGCATCTGAGGTTGATAAAGGGAAAAGCAAACACCCCTCCCTGAACCTTAGAAAAGAACCAATCTGCTGAAAGTAAAAGAAAACCCATTCAAGCCCAGGTAGGCTGGAGGGTGGCAGTGGCAGTGGATCTTGTGACATCCTTTCCAAGATCGATCTCCAACCCACCTGTGCATTTGCAAGGCCACGTGAAGGCTGCCTTTCATTTCTAACATAAAAGGATTAGAAGACATGTCTTTTCTATGTTTCTAAAACTGGGACTCTGATTTTGCTTCCAAGTAAAATCAGAAGAATTATTTCCTCTTTCAAAACCGTATCAACCTATAGCCCAGCCATGCAGGTGCAGTACCCTGAAGAAGACCGAGGGCCCAGTTTCAATCTGTCAAGGAGTCAACAGGTGGGAGAAACTAAGTTCTGGACTCCACCTCTAGACTGTATATGCAGAACAACACACATTTATCATGTGAGCTGTATACCACCATCTTCTGCTCTGGGGTGTGGTTACCGAGCACTCCAACACTTCACTGAATCCAGAGCTATGGGGGCTATTTTAGCTGGGTATAGTACCATATGACTATACTCCCAATAAGCATACACTTGGCAGTCTGTGGCAGGAGGATTGCTATGGTTTGAAGTCATCCCAGGCTATAACACGATCAGTTCTAGACCAGCCTGGGCTACATAGACTCTATCTTAAACAGACAAAACAAATCAAACAAGCCAGCTGCCTGGCAGTTAAGACCCATTTTTGTCTTTATTCCCTGTTCTTCACCATTTATGAAGCGACCCAACTACAAACTCAAACTTTTTATAGTTTTAACGACAAATAGATTTCATACAAATACTAATTTTGTTAACTGTAAAAGAAAAACATATAAATTAAATTTTATAAAGTTAAAAGCATTTTCTCTCAAAGACAAAAACCCAAAGGCAAACGACACTCTGGGGACACAACTGAAAGCACCGTGGACCAGCATATGTGAAAAAGACTTTATATCCAGAATGTGAAAAAATAACAAAACAAAGTTCAACAAATAGTCAAAAGCCAAAAATAAAAGCAAAGTGCACACAGCTGCTCACACAAGAGACACTGCATGGCCACCAAGGTGTTAAACCTTGCTGTTCAAGGGGAAAGGGGGAGCTACAGCCACAGCCCTGTCTCCTACACACTAGAACAGTGACAGGTGAAGGGTCCGGATGCCCCCGCTGTTGGCAAGATTGCAGAACAACTGGTCCTCTCTCAGCAGAAGGTCAAAATGGCACAGCGACTTTGGAAGGCAGAGTCTTTTTTTTTTTCTTTTTCTTTTTTCGGAGCTGGGGACCGAACCCAGGGCCTTGCGCTTGCTAGGCAAGTGCTCTACCACTGAGCTAAATCCCCAACCCCAGAGTCTTGATATTAAATCGCTCATTGCTACAACTCAGAGAACCCAAGGGGGAGGGGTGGGTGGCAGTGGTGGAAATCAGTGAAGCCCAGAATTAGCAGAGGAAAGAAATAGCAAACATCAAGACAGAAATAAGCACAGAGAATAGAAAAAAACAGAAAACAGTGCAATCGAGTTGACCTGGGTTCAATTCCTAGCACTGACACTGTCGCTCAGAGCCATCCTTAACTCCAGTTCCAGGGACTTCTTTACCCTCCTCTAACCTTCTTGAAGCCAACGACACACACATTATCCATACATAAATATATGCAAACCACTCAAACATATAAGTAAAAATAAACCTTCGATTCTTTTAAAGGCTACCACTTATTCTATGAATGTGCGTGTCGCTCTCTGAGGCCATGAGAGGGCACGAGATGCTCTGTAGCTGGAGAGATTTGTGAACCTCCTAATGTAGGTGCCAGGAACTGTGCCCAGGTCTTCTGTGACAGTAGCAAGTACTTACTTCTGAGGTATCTCTCTAGCCCAGCAAACGAATTCTTAATAAATGGGAAATCGGTTTATTAACAACCGATAAGCTAAGAAGAAATAAAAGAGAGAGGAAAGAGTCAACAATGGCAGAGAAATAACGCAGATGGTGCGAACAGTAACAGGCAAAGGGGAGACCTCAGAACGCACACGTCCCTAGAGACATGACCTACCAGACGCACCATGAAGAGTCTTGAGCATGGTTCTTACCACTCACCAGGAGCCTCCCAACTGGCAAAAACCAGAACCAAGTGGTTTCATTGCTGGGTTGTGCCACACCCTTGAAAATCTGATGACAATTACTCTCAAAGTCTCCCCACAAAACAGATGAGGAGGGAACACTTCCAAATTCAGTCTATCCGGCCGGCATTACCCTGGTGTCGATGCTGCGTGAAGACAATCTAAGAAAGAAAGCTAGAGGTTAGTGCGCTCAGTGGACATAAACCCTCATCAACAGCATGGAATCATACGCCATGACTGAGGGTTCCCCCGGGACTACAAGGATGGTTCGACAAATGAGCTTATAGCCTGGTGTAAATTCACGTTCTCCCTCCAGGCGCCTGCCAGTTCTCCCAACCCAAGAGTTTATCGTTGTCCCCCCAAGTTCTCTCACGGGAACTCATGAGTCCAGCCGCCCCCTCCCCCCTCCCAGAGTCCTTATTCGTCACATCCTCAGTCCTCACCTTGAGACTGGCCATGAGTCACATGTCTAATAGTGTGCACTGCTCTCAAGTCCCCCAACCAACAGAGTGTCCACAGTATTGGGTCTCTAGACAGACAGCCGTCACCATTGCTCTGAGTTCAGCAAAACGGTCCAGGTCTTTACAGAAGCCAAGTGCCGCCATCCCCCACTCTCCCAGCCCCCCACTCCAACTTCCCTGCTGTCCCAATGCCACCGCCACCCCACAATCAATCCCTCTAGCATCCTTCAGCCAAAGCCAGAGGCCTTCTCTTCAATGGGTACTGAGTGGAATTCTTGGCCCGAAAACCCCGTGAGTTTCACCAGGCTAGTGTGTGTTTTCACATGCCACTAAAAGCTGTTGTCTGCTCGTGAGTCCTCTGTGGTGCTAATGTGTTTCGTCTGTGTATATTTATCTCATCCACGAATGTCTGCCAGAGATGCCACTGATGTACCCTCTTACTGAGATAGTCAGAAGCCACCTCTCCATGACGAGCCATTTCCTCTTAAGTATGTGAAGCCACCTTGGGCCTTAAGGGGACACTGGGCTGGAATTCCCACTGTCTATGGCTGGCTGGGTATGAGAACCAAGCTGTTTGTGATGCTTTTCTCGCCGCTGTGGTGGACAAGAAGCCACTGAAGAGTGGAGAAGTGCAAACACAGCAAAGGGAGGAGCCCATGGCTAGGACGGCACAAATGTGCCGCTGCCTGCCCTTATCTGGGTGGATGAGGAAACCGAGGGAAGCAAGGTCTGGCTGTCAACCTCAAAGGGCCGCGATTGCCACTAAAACCTTATGGAAGTGCTTTAAGATAGGAAAAATTATGGCTTGTGGCCTCAGCAGGTGTCAGTCCGTCGCTGTGGAGAAGGCCTGGAGAAGCTCACCACACAGTGCAGGAGGCGGAGACTTCTCACCTTGTGGTGGACCAGGAATGCTGAGCAGGCCTCAATATAGCCAGGTTTGATGTTCAAAGGCTTGATCCCTGAGCCCCGCTTCCTCCGATGAGACTCCACTTTTCAAAGTTCCCACGAGTTTCCAAAATAGCGCCACCATCTGGGGAGCAAGGGTGCAATCACAGGGCTTTCGTCCCTGAACCCTGATGAAGGCACAATGTCTACAAAGGACTTTGACACAGAGAGCGTCATTCCAGAGGCAAGCAGCTGAGGAAACATAGCCTCTAAAGGTGGCCAATCTATCACCCAGGACTGCTTACACTGGCCAGGGGTTTCTGGACTTAACAGGCTTGGCTCATATGTAAGAGCGGCAGGGGTTGGGGATTTAGCTCAGTGGTAGACCGCTTGCCTAGCAAGCTCAAGGCCCTGGGTTCGGTCCCCAGCTCCGAAAAAAAGAAAAAAAAGAAAAAAGAAAAAAAAAGAGCGTTAATGAGTCTCGTGCACCAACACTCTTGCACGGGTCCAGACAGGAGCTCTCCTGTCTCTGAGTCCGAGACTTTCAGACGGGCACCTGTACACATGCACCCCAAGTTTGTCTGCAAACTCTGCCATTCAGGAAGCTGTCGGAGCACACGGGCTCCTGTTTGAGCGCAAGCCATTCTCTGGTTCTAACAAGAAAGAGAAGGCAGAGAGCGCTGAGCGGCCCAGTTAACAAAGTCACAAGGTTAAACCATGCATGGCAAATCCTTCCTATCCACTCGCTCAAGTATAATCAGCTTCTTTTAATTACGGGGGAATATCAGGCCTCAGGCAAGTGAGTGCTCTCGGCCTTGTGATCCCCGCAAGGTTCAGGAGCTGGAGTGGGTTTGGCTGAGTCACCCCTAACAGCGTGACCCCACACGCATCACCTGACCGCCGCATGCTACAGCTAGCCCAGCTGTGGAATGGAGTAAACAGAGCCCGGAAGGGCCCGAGGTGCTAGTGCATAGGAGGAGCCATCCTGCAATGCTGCCCTTGGAGTTTCTGGGGGCCACAGGTTCGCTCCACCCCACGGGCGTTGGAGGGATCTGGAACTGCCCTAAATCTAAATCACCTTTAAGAGCCACTTTCACGGTCTTTGGGTTGCAGGACGGTCCACCAAAATTTAAAGTCTTAAAATTATCAGTATAGTTTAATCGCATGGCTTCACTTGTATTTTTTTTTTTTTTTTAGGAACGCATCAGTGATGTTTCTATGTAAACTTGATAATAAACTGGAAGTGCTCTAAGTGGTAAGTGGCGGCCATCACTCCACAAACCAAGGCTTGCATATATATTAAAGTGCAGGGGGACCTAAAGAAATGCAAACCGGTAAGGACAGATTAATGACCCAGAATCATCCCCAGCGGGATAGTAGGCAGGAAAGAGCGTTTAACAATGGTTCCAATGATAAGACGCAACCTACTTTCTCCCACACATAAGGACAGGGAGGAGAGAGTCGATGTGTGCAGAGAACTGGATTTCCATTTCTTAAAGTTCCTTCCCAGTTTCTTACAAAGAACCTGAGTTTTTATTTATTTATTTTTCTTTTCCTATAGAAATCCTGAAATGCCCCCGGTCTCTGCACTTGGACTGCCTGCCGCTGTAGACAGCCTATGTAGACGGCTCACCTATGGAGCCCGCGACACAGTGACACATCTGCGAACTGAGACTTGAGCAACTCCGGGCCTGGAGGCTGCCCCGCCTGAAAATGGAGTGGAATTTTTAATTTAAAAAAAAATTTTTTTGATGAGGAGGCTGGGCCAGAAGAATGATGCCTCTGTGGGTGGCTTCTGAGCTCCTCTTTGCACGTGGCCTTCAGCCTGACTCTTTTAGTTCTGGCTGGCTGGCTAGCGAGCTCGCCACAGCAGCTGGCTCCTCAGCCTCGGATGATGTCTACACTGTTGAGTAACACCTGATCTGGAAGGCAGTTCCTTTCTTTCAAAATTATTCAAGCACCCTAGGTGAGGAGCCGGCTCTAGGCCACGTGTTTGAATGTTTGATTCCCCAGCAGGTGGCGCTGTTTTGGGAGGCTCTGGAGCCTTTAAGGGACACAGTGGAGCTGGAAGAAGCTGGCCATTAGGAGGCCCCTTTTGCCAGTCCTGTTTTCTACTTCCTGGTCCGCCATGATGCGCTGAGCCTCAGCCACATAATCCCACACTATGAACTCCTTTGCGCCTTTCCCACGATGATAAATCCCCCCTGACACCATGAGCCCCAGCAAATGTCTCCTCCTCAAGATGTTTCTGCCAGGAGATGCAGGAGTAAGAGACACGGAGCTGAGTCCTGGGTGCGAATACTAATTGTCTATGAACATCCGGAGATACAGAGGCACAGTGTCCGTGCGTGCGTTCATCTACAGTCCTGCGTAGGTATCCTGGTTAGCATTAACTGTCAACTTGACACAGCCTAGAGTCATCTTCAAGAGGAACTGCCTGGATCAGATTGGCCTGTGGGCACGTCTGTGGGACAGTCTTGGTCACTAATTGCCACAGGCTGGCCCAGTGGGCCACAACATTCTCTGGGCAGGTGGTCTAGGCTGGGGCAGAAGGCTGTCTGCAAACAGGTCAGCAAAAGGGCTTTCCTCCACAGTTTCTGCTCTGATTTCTCTCCATGGTGGATCATAATGGCGGCTAAGATAAAACAACCCCCTTTTCTTCACAGAGTCCTCTTTCTATAGCAAATCCCCAGAGGTGAAAGCAGTCCAGTGTCTTGGCCCCTCCCCCACGGTCCGTATCGGAAAGGAAATGGTGTTTTTGTGTTATTGTTGTTTTGGGGTTTTTTGTTTTTGTTTTTGTTTTTTGGTTTTTGGTTTTTTGTGAGACAAAGGGGAATGAGCTCGAGCTAACAGAGGCTAAGACAACACAGCTGTCTGCAGTCCCTTTAACCAAAACGGAGGGACGGGGACAGAAGACCTCAACCTTCCCGGATGCTTAAAGAGGCAGCCTGGCACTGACACCAGCTTCCCCTGAGCAGACATGCTAAAGGCATGACCCAGAGCCCTAGTGAGCAGGGAGGGCAGTACAGATGACATTTGTGCCCTTAGAGAGTGTGATTTCTCTTATTCACCCAAGAGATACCAAATCCCACCATTAGCTTTCTTGAATCTCTACATCTGGTAACCCTTTTCAGGTTCAGAAAAAGCTGCAGAGAACTTAAGAAGGCCTTGCCTTCAAACACTTGACGTTCGGTTGGGAACAGGGAGAAGGTCTAGAATGTGCTGGGTAATATTGATGTGAAGGAAGCCACAGCTGGGTAAAGGTAGAGACAAAGAGAGAGAGGCGAGGAGGTTTGATGTGGAGTAGCAAGGGCTCTTCCTCCTCGTAGGACCGGATGTGGCTGAGCAGGCCAGGGGAGGAGGCAGGGGGAGGAGGCAGCCACAGGAACCCTTTGCACATTGAGTGTCTGAAGGAGAAATATAAGGTCCAGAGGTGCGACTGAGTCAGCGTGGCTGAGGGCCACGGTGAGGATGTGGCCTTTGCTCTATATAACTTGAGACACTACGGAGGCTCCCAGGGGAGCACGTGCTCTGGTTTACTAGTGTGTGTGTGGACTGCCGATGTCACAGAGAGGAGCAGAGTGACCAGTTAGGGTGTGACTGCCGGAACTGAGGTGGCTGTGGCTAGACCACACTTGAGACAGTGAGGGCATAGGGATCGGGGAGATTTCAAAGGAAACCCCGAGAGGACTGGCGTGTGTGTCGATGTGGGCTGAGACAGCAAAGGGCACCTTTGAGGCTATGGTCTAAGCAGCTGGAAGAGTTAAGTTGTTTTCTAAGTTGAATAAGAGTGGGGTGGGAGCGGTCATGGTGCGTTCTCAGATTTGCAGATGTTTTCACTTCTGCTATGATTGTGTTTGACAAAGTCATCTAGAAAACCAACACACTGAAAAGGGGCTGAATGCATGGGGTGAGGTTCCCATGAACTCTGGTCACAACATTGTTTTTTTTTTTTTTTTTTTTGCTCAGATTCCCAACTGCTTATTTTACGTGTGTTTCTGTTTGAAGACACCTTGTTCAGGATGTATTGCTGATTTGTCGACATTGAAATTGTCCAGCTTATGCCTGAAGGGAGTGTGCCTAATATATTTATTTCCTTCGTCAGGCAAAGTCACTGCCTTCTTGAACTTAAAGACACAAAACAGCACTTCAGTGCAATGTCTGGGGGGGGGATTTACGCAGCAGAACCACCAACCACATGCATGAAAGTGAGAAGATGCTGCCATGATGACAGCTGAAGCGTTAGGACAGAGCACCACCTCATGGAACTACAGCTTGGACATGGGGTCAGGTGACACAAATCTCCTGGCCACTCCATGCCATGTCTGACACGGATTATGAGAGCGCCATGGTTTTTGATTTTAGAGAGTAGGTAAGTTTGCAAATGTGGAATGCGTGAATAATGGGGAACTGTTGGATTCAGACCGGGGTGGGGGAGCTGCCAAACCTCATGGAGGTCTGAGAAGTGGAGCAGGATTTAGAGGACTCCTGAGGGCTTTAATTTGGGTGGTTTTATACCTTAATCTCTGTGGGTAGCTGGCGGGAGAGGGCTGAGATCTCAGGAGTTTAAACAAACAAAAGGAGAGAGGAGTTCCAGGGATGGACTCTTGAGAGGCCCAGAAAAGGAGATGGGGAGAGAGGAGGGGGAAGGAGCAGGGGGAGGGAGAAGGGGGAGGGGGAAGGAGAGAGGGAGAGAGGGAACAGTGACAAGGTGCAGGGGGAGAGAGAGAGAGAGAGAGAGAGAGAGAGAGAGAGAGAGAGAGAGAGAGAGAGAGAGAGTTGATTCAAGAACAAATGCTTTGAGTAGTCAAAAGCTTCTGGAAAATCCAATCTAATGAGACTCAGAATCGGCCTTCCATAAGGAAATGTGGGGTTGCTGGTGACTTCGATAGTTTTATTTGGGCTCATAAAGTTCAAGATTGACTGAAGCGGAAGGAAGTACAAATTCACGGTTCTTTCCAGGAGTGTGGATATAAGGGAGAAACAAAGAGTAAGGCACAGTGCAGAGGGAGCTAAGGGGATAGCTCAGTGGTCAAAGTCACTGTCACTCAAGCATGAGGGTTGGGGGTTTGGATCCCCAGAACTTATGAAAGTGCTGGTTGGTGTGGTGGCCTTAGGAGACGGAGACAGGAAATCCCCAGAGCAGGCTGAATACTACCCACGTAGGTGAGCTTTGGGTTTGAACAAGAGACCCTGCTCCACCAATGAATAAGATAGAAGTGAGGGGGACTCCTAACACGAGCATGGGGCCTTTGCACTCACATGATCTCACTGCATGTACACACTCCTCCCCATGCCTGTACCCATACACTCTTGCAAAATGCATATGTGCACACACACACACACACACACACACACACACACACACCAGGAGAAATAAAAGGTGGAGAATGATATAGGCTCTGGGAATTTCTCTTAAAGTCTGTTTGTTAGGGAACAGACCCAAAAGCCCACAGTCAGAAAGGAAGAAGAGTCAGCAAACGGCCTCCTGTGTGGTGGTTGTGTTTTGAGGTCGAGCACACACTATGTTACGCTGTGAGTGTTCTCGGTAGCTTCATCTGCGGATGAGGCCATGAGAGGTCAGACACTTGTTTGTGGTCATAAAGCCGTTCTGTGATGGATGCAGATGTGGCCCTTCTGGTCCTGGAGCCTGTAGCCTCCCAGCTATCACTTGGAAAAGCAATCGACACCCAGGATCGATCACCTGGCACCTACCAGTCGCTTGCCCAGGCTGGATGCTACAGGGGGTGGAATGAAGGCCCAGCCTCCCTGCTGCCTTGGAAACATCACACTCTGAGGAGAAAGAGGCTGAGGAGAACTGCTGAGTTGCGGTTTGAGTAAAAGTGTAAGTCAGAGTAATTGCTAATCCCTCTGCAGAGTGTGCCTCTCCCGCAGAAGACCGCAGGGTCGCCGCTGTATCGTGTGGAAATAGAATTCATCCCTCAGGGTCATTTCCAAATCAAGAATTTAATTAATCTTCCCCTAAGCTTTTGTTCCTATTCTGATCCCAGGTAAGAGATTTCTGAGGAAACAGTTGGGCTTTTCCCATGCACAGGGTGTATGGCCTGGCCTTTCCTTGGACTTTGTCTACAGGGTCTTGATAAGTCACTTGTTGCTAAACAGAGAAGTGCACTCCCCTGACATCTGCATGGCCTCTCTTGCATTATTTTAAAATATACCAGCTACCTCTCCACCATTGCTACTGCTTGTGATGTCTCTGGCACTCCAATTTCAATAGCCCAGTGAAAATGTCACAGTAGAGACGGGTGGGTGGGGACGGCCGGCAGTGACATCGCTAGCTTGAAAAGTGGGCCATGAGGACACCTTTCAGAAGGGACTCAAGAGACAGACGACACCACCAATTTGGGAAATAAATTAGACTGTGGGGCGATATTTTCATATACCTCCTCAGAACCTCCATCCAGCACTTCCTGTTGGGCTGTAGCTTTAGCCTGTGGTGCTGGAATTACACCCAGAGCCCTTCACAGACTAAAATGATGCAGAGCTGAATTGCTAGCCCTGTTTTGTTGTTACGATCTTGCTGTGAATCCCTGGCAGTCCTGATATTCACTGTATGGCTTAGACCATCCTCAAACTTACGGAAATACCCCAGCTCAGTGCAAGGATGACTGGCCCATGCTGTTTCTCATGGGACCTACCCACTCACCCGAGTTCTTTGTAACAACTGCCTGACTAGTGTCGTTGTCATTGTCGCCTTCTCCTCCTCCTCCTCTTCCTCTTCCTCCTCCTCCTCCCCCTCCACTTTCTCCTCCTCCTCTACCTCCCCCTTCTCCCCCTCTACTTTCTCCTCCTCCTCCTCTTCCTCCTCCTCCTCCTCTTCCTCCTCCTCCTTGTTTTTCTTGATTAGGTTGCTATGGAGTCTAGCTAGCCTAGAACTTGCTATGTAGAGCAGGCTAGCCTACTTCTGCCTCCTGGGTGCTGGGATAAAAAATATATACTACCACTAGGGCTTTGACTAGTGTCTTTGATTTTCCATGAAAACCTTTGTTTGAGAAAGCATCCCTGTTATTGAATTAGGAATTCTGGATTTGAGGGTATGTGTGTCCTGTTCATGCCACTCAGTGCAATTCTGTGCGGTTGAACCATCAACCCTGGCTTTGGTCTGCAGACCCAGAGGACGAGCTCTCTGCGAAGGAAAGGTAGCTGCGGATGGTGGTTAGGTTCTCAGCTACGCAGCCGCCGTGCAGGAAGTCAGGCGAGTTGAGATCAAGATTCCTCATCTATCATAATGGGGTGTTCTGTAGTGCCCACTTTTAGGGGTGGTTAATGTGACACTGAATATCCAAATCCTTAAAGCTCAGTGATGCTATAGTCCCCGGGGAATTCAGCGTGTACTGATTGCTGTATGCCAACCTGTAGTGCTCGCAGAACTCAGTGTGTGGCTACTGTGGGCTCCCCTCTGCTGCCATGTTTACAGCGAAACCCTCTGATGCCAACAGTGAGGACTCAGGACATCACAGGGGACAAATTATCTCACCTCTTGGCTACAGACTCTACTTGAATTCTCCTCCAAGGGCCTCGGAGAGCCTCAGACCTAGCAGGTCAGAGATTCCCTTCTAGAATATTCTCTTGCTGGAGATGGATGTTTACCGTCATTCTCAGGTTAGGTGTTGGGATGGCTGTTATTGACTGTCAGTCAGGTAGTATCTAGAGTCACCCCGACACCCGTGAGGGAGTTTCTAGCCTGGGTGGGAATTGAGGAGAAGAGCCACCACCCCAGAGTGGGGACCCTGGACTCAGTGCCTGAGCACCTGCCTTCATTCTTCTCTGCCTCCTGACTGTGGATGCAGCGTGAGCAACAGCCTCGCATCCCTGCCACCAGGCCTAGCTGCCACACCTTCCCAGCCATGATGGAGACCAAGCAGACCCCTCCTTCCTTGTCTCAGCAATGAGGAGACTGACACAGGATCTTAATGTGATATTCAAAACATTCCCGTCTGGATAGACTCCGGAACTCCAGCTCATCAGTGTGCATGTGAATGCATATATGTGCATGTGTGTGCATGTCTTAGTTAGGGTTCTATTGCTGTGAACACACACCATGACCAATGCGAGTTTTATAAAGCACAACATCTAATTGGGGCTGGCTTACAGGTTCAGAAGTTTAGTCCGTTATCATCAAGGTGGGAACATTGCAGCACCCAGGCAGTCATGGTGCAGGAGGAGCTGAGTTCTACATCTTCACCCAATGGAAGCCAGGAACAGACTGAGCATCCTCAGGCAGCTAGGAGGAGGGTCTCCAAGCCCACCCCACAGTGACACACTTCCTCCCACAAGGCCATACCTTCTAATAGTGCCACTCCCTGGGTCAAGCATATGCAAACCATCACAATGCATATATGTGCATGTGTGTGCATGTGTGTGCTCATGTTTCCAGTAGGTCATCCCTGCTCTGGTACAAGGCAAGCTATCCTCCTTGTAGGATAGCTTGTCATCCTCCTTATCATCTTGGTGCCTTAAATCTGGTTGGGAACAACAAGGTGATGAGGGAATGACAGCCAATGAACAGGAAAGCTGGGGTCAGCCAGATTGTGTTCTCTCTGATGGAGCTAACGTTGCAACCCAGAACCTCCTGAGTTTATTATGCTTAGCACAAGGGGCAGGCTAGCTGATAGGCAGCAGGTGTCTTCAAAAAGCAGCCACAGTCCACAAACAATTGGGAGAAGGAAACTGTAGTTACTAGCTTTTGCACACATTGGTCACTTGTTTGTAAACGTATCTGCTTGTACACACTTTCAGCACTTGCACTTGGAGCAGAGGAAGGCTTTGCCAGTTCCAAGGCTGACTCATATGGGTAGGATTTTGTTAACTTCTCATGGCTCCAAGGCCTTGGTCTTTGACATAGCTCCTGTCAGGCACTCAGAACTTCATTCTCTCAGGGTTTCCTTGTCTGTCCCACTCCTTTGTCACAACCCTCAAACAGCTCACTTCTCTACGGATGGCTCCTTCGCTTCTGGTCCACCCCTCACTCTGTCCAGATTCTAACCCCACTTCCCAGCCTACCTCCTAGTGACCCTGTAGGACCTACCAGCCATGTCTGGAGCCCGTGTAAACATCCCCTCTGCTCTTCTGTCTCCATATTCACTTTCATTATTTCTGTGATACCAATGTGTCTCTCCCTGAGCCCTCTCCTTGGCCCAAGGGGTCATTCTACATCCTCCTTTGGTGGCTCAAGTGTCCCCTCCTCTGTCAGTGCCATGAGGTCACGTGCAGCTTCCAGGCTTTGACCATCATTTTCATCACATCATGCTGAACATAGTTTTAGGTTGTCATATCCTTGAAATATGAGCTCCTGGGAACTGAGGTGATGTTTTGTTACGTTCAAGCTTTAGTGCCTCACTTGGTACTGGGTATCTAAAAGCTCCTGAATTTCATGATGTTTGATAACTCTGTTGGCTAATTTTGGGTCAGATTGACACAAGCTAGGGTCATCTGGGTAGAGGGAACCTCAGTTGAGAAAATGCCTCCAGATTGTCCTGTGGTCAAGTCTGTGAGGACGTTTAATGATTTGTGATTGACATGAGAGGGCCCAGCCCACTGTGAATGGCACCACCACTGGGAAAGTGGTCCTGGGTTGTATAAGAAAACAGGTTGAGCAAGCCTCTAAGAACAAGGCAGTAAGCAGCATCCATCCAAGTTTTCTGCTTCAGTCTCTGCCTTCAGGTTTCTGCCCTGACTTCCCTTCATGATGGACTAAAGCTGTAAGAGGCAATAAACCCCTTCCTCCCCAAGTTGCTGTTGGTCATGTTGTCATTAATCACACTGACAGGAAACACACTAAGACATTAACAAAGGAAGGAGAGAGGAGCCTGTCTTTGTCACCTCCCTTCTCCAGGGCATATATGCACAACAGAGCTGCCTGTCTTCCTGCTTCTACCTGCTCCAGTGCTGCTTTGGTATGGTCCATCCAGGCAGCCATAACAAAAGACTGTGGGCTGCAGCAGCATAATGAACAGAAACAGCAACCTCACAACTCCAGTGAGTCTGAGGAGCCAGCATAGGCAGGTGACATGGAGGATGTTCTTCTGCATTGCACATTGCACATTTCTTCAAGCACAAAAATCACATGAAGGAAAGTCTGTAGGCTTAGTTTTTTTTTCAAAGGCTATTTTGTTTAGGGTTCTTAAAACATTTTAACCTCTCTTCCAGCCCACCAACCAAAGGTAGGGGAGAAGATGTTTAATGGGGCAAGGGGGTTGTGGGCCTGTTTAGACATTGTCCTTGAGGTGATTCCAATTTTTGTTGTAAGGATATCAGTAGTCCAGTTCAATAGCAAACACCAGACATGAATCAGTATCAGTGGTTTGATGCAGTAGAAACCACAAAGCTCTGCTAAATGGGGATGAGTCAGCAGAAATGTCGAGAGTCAGTCAGTACCAGTGGTTTGATGCAGCAGAAACCACAAAGCTCTGCTAAATGGGGATGAGTCAGCAGAAATGTCGAGAGTCAGTCAGTACCAGTGGTTTGATCCAGCAGAAACCACAAAGCTCTACCAAATGGGGATGAGTCAGCAGAAATGTCGAGACTCAGCCAGAACACCATGAGAAGTTCTTCAGTGTATTTCTCTCTACAAAGAGAAGACCAGCAGAGACCAGTGAAAACCATCGAAGATCATCAAATAACAGCAAAGCTAGTTGCATGGCTAGCAAAGATCAGTAGAACACTGCACAGCCAGGGGTGCCAAGAGTCTCCTTTCATTGTCCGTGGCATTCTACTTGTACCCTTTCTAAATATCATGCACTATTTCAAGCGTCTGCTTCAGCAAAACATCTACTCACATGTCTGTTTCAGCGAAACATCATCTCACAAGACAGCTTCCAGGAAAACATCACTTGACACAACTGAAATATTAAAGAAACCAGAAATTTCCACTTCAAGACTTTGAAAGCTGTTGAAGATCTCCAGTGGAAACCGGCATCAAAGGCCAGGCCAGGCCAGCTCCCTGGAACATAGAAGGCGTCTATTCCACCAGATGCCAGGCCAGCATTCTGAACCCCAGGTAAGATTGTTCCCACCCCCTTATGCCCACCCAGCATAACCTCAATGGCCCCTCCTCTCCTTGTCACCATATTCCTTCCATGCCACCTTTAAAATCTCCTACCTGATCAGAGGCAAAGCCAGCACTCTGAACCCCAGAGAACAGACCAGATAAGAGGCCACTCACATTTCTAGAACTGGAACCCCCAAGTTGGGTGGCAGCTCCCTGCCAGACCAGAGGTCATTAGCAGTCCAGCTCCCAACTTGGGTGGAGACCCTCTATTCAACCACAGGCCACTCCAGTCAGTAGACCAGAAAGGAAACAGAAACCAAGGGAGAAAACACCCATCCAACAAAGACAAACGCAGAAATTGGCACATAAACCTATAATCACTCCAAATCCAGATGCCCGAATGTCAATGTAAGAATGCAGTCAACATTCAGGGCAATATGTGACCACCAGAGCCCAGCCATCCTACCACAGCCAGCCCTGAATATCCCAACACAGCAACTCCAGCACATGAAAACAAGCTTTAAGCCAACTTTATGAAGATGATTGAGATCCTTAAGAAGGAAAGAATAAATCTCGTAAAGAATGTTAAGAGAGCCACGAAAAAACAAACAGTTGAAGGAAATGAGTACAACTGTGCAAGATCTGAAAATGGAAATAGAAGCAATTAAAAAAAAGTGACTGAGGGAATTCTGGAGATGGAAAACCTAGGAACGGTGACAGGAACTACAGACTCAAGCATCCCCAACAGGATACAAGACATGGTTGATAGAATCTCGGGTATTGAAGTAACAATAGAAGGGACAGATACATCAGTCAAAGAAAAGGTTGATCTAAAAAATTCTTGGTATAAACATCCAGGACATCTGGGACACCAGGAAAAGACCAAACCTAAGGATAATAGGAATAGAAGAAGGAGAAAATTCCCAGTTCAAAGGCCCAGAAAATATTTTCAAAAAAATCATAGAGGAAATTTTCCTAACCTAAAGAGAGACATGCTTATAAAGTATAAGAAGCTTATAGAACACCAAAGAAATTGGAGCAGAAAAGAAAGTTCACTTGCTACATAGTAATCAAAACACTAAACATAGATAGCAAAGAAAGAATATTAAAAGCTGAAAGAGAAAAAGGCCAAGTAACATATAAAGTCAGACCTAGTAGAATTACACCTGATTTCTCAATGGAGACTCTAAAAGCCAGAAGAACCTAGACAGTTGTGCTGCCAACTCTAAAAGATGCTAGCTTAGACTATTATACCCAGCAAAACATTTAATCACCACAGATGTAAGAAACAAGATATACCATGATAAAGTTGAATTTAAACAATATCTACTCATAAATTCAGCCCTACAGAAGGTACTAGAAGGAAAACTCCAACCCAAAGAGCTTAGCTATACCCACAAATTACAGCAATAAATAATCTCACACTGGTGTAGCCCAAAGAAGGAAAATACACACACACACACACACACACACACACCACCACCACCACCACCACCACCACCACTACCACCACCACAAAGTACAACAACTACTACTACTACTACAAAAAAGTAGCAAGAATTAGCAATCATTGGTCATTGATACCTCTCAACATCAAGGGACTCAATTCACCAATAAAAAGGCATAGACTAACAGAATGGATGCAAAACCAAGACTCATCCTTCTGCCGCATACAAGAAACACCTCAGCATCAAAGGTAGACATTACCTCAAAAAGTAAAGGGCTGGAGAAAGGTTTTCCAAGCAAATGGACCCAAGAAGCAGCCAGTGTAGCCATTCTAATATTTAACAAAATAGACTTTCAATCAAAATTAATCGAAAGAGATGGGGAAAGGACACTTCATAGGCATCAAAGGAAAAATTGAACAAGATGACATTTTGATTCTCGGCATCTATGCCCCCAATGCAAGGGCACTCACATTTATAAAAGAAACATTACTGAAGCTTAAATCCCATATCATCCCTCATACACTGACAATGGGAGACTTCAATACCCCCAACTCTCACTAATGGACAGTACACCTAGACAAAAACTAAACAGAGAAATAATGCAACAGATGTTATGAATCAAACGGACCTAACAGATATCTTCAGAACATTTCACCCAAACATAAAATAATATGGTTTCTTTTCAGCAACTCATGGAACAGTCTCTAAAACGGACTGCATACTTAGCCACAAAGCAAGTCTCAACAGGTACAAGAAGTTTAGCACCTTGCATCCTATCAAACCATTGTGGATTAAAGCTGGACATCATCAACAACAGAAAGCCTACGAACTCATAGAAACTGAAGAACTATCTACTCAATGACCTCTGGGTCAAAGAAGAAATAAAGAAATTAAAGACTTTCTAGAATCCAATGGATCTGAAGGCACAATATACCCAAACTTATGGGACACAACAAAAGCATGAGTAAAGTTCATAGCACAAAGGGCCTCCATAAAGAAATTGGAGGGTTCTCATACCAACCACTTAACAGGACACCTGAAAGCTCTAGAACAAAAAGAAGCAATCATACCCAAAAGGAAATGATGGCAGGAAACGAACTGAGGGCTGAAATCAACCAATTAGAAGCAAAAATAACAATACAAAGAATCAATGAAACAAAGAGTTGGTTCTTTGAGAAAATCAACAAGATAGACAAACCCTTAGCCAAAGTAACTAAAAGCCAGAGAGAGAATAACCAAATTAACAAAATTGGAAACTACAAAGGAGACATAACAACAGAGGGGAGAAAATCCAAAAAAAACAAAACAAAACAAAAAAAACCAACCAAACAAAAAAACCATTAGATCTTGCCTCAAAAACCTGTACTTCACAAAATTGGAAAATCTAAAAGAAATGAATACCCCCCAACTACAGTTAAATCAAGATCAGACAAACAACATAAATAGATCTGTAATCCCTAAGGAAATAGAAGCAATCATTAAAACTCTCCAAACCAAGAAAAGCCCAGGGCCAGATGGTTATAGTGAAGAATCTTCTGAAGAATCTTCAAAGAAGAGCTAATACTAATACTACTCAGACTTTTCCACAAAATAGAAACAGAAGAAAAATTGCCAGACTCATTCTGTGAAGGCACAGGTTCACCCTGATACCCAAACCATGAGAGATTCAACAAAGAAAGAGAATTACAGACCAATTTCCCTTATGCACATTGATGCAAAATACTCAATAACATACTTGTAAACTGAATTCAAGAACTCATCACAAACATCATCTACCTCGGTAAAGTAGGCTTCACCCAAGGGATGCAGGGAATGGTTCAACATAGAAAAATCTGTCAATGTAATCTACCATATAAACAAACTGATAGAAAAAAACCCCACATGATCCTCCCATTAGACACTGAAAAAGTCTGAGAAAATCCAACACTAGTTCATGATAAAAGTCTTAGAGAGATCATGGATATAAGGTGCATGCCTAACACAAGAAAGCAATCTACGGTAATCATAGAGCCAACATTAAATCAAATGGAGAGAAACTCAAAGCAATTTCACTAAAATCAGGAACAAGACAAGGGATGTCCACTCTTTCCAAACACATTCACTCTATATTTCAAGTTTTAGCCAGAGCAATAGGATGGCTAAAGAAAATCAAGGGGTAGGAAAGAACTCGAAGTATCATTATTTGCAAATGAGATGAAAGTATACATAAGCCACCCCAAAAATTCTACCAGGGAACTCCTACAGCTGATAAACATGTTCAGCGATGTGGCCGGACAAGAGTAACAAAAAAAAATCAGAAGCCCTCTGTATACAAATGACAATGGGTCTGAGAAAGAAATCAGGGAAACAACATCTGTCACCATAGTCACAAATAATACAAAATATCTTGGAAGCTCTAACCAAGCACACACACCTTTAAACCCAGCACTCAGGAGGCAGAGGCAGGCAGATCTCCGTGAGTTTGAGGCCATCCTGGCCTACAAAGCAAGTCGAGGACACGCAAGGCTCTGTTACAGAAACCTGTTAGAGAAACCTTGTCTCAAAAAACCAAAATCAACCAATACAAATCGATCAATCAACCAACCAAACAAATGGAAAAAACTAGGGATCTAAACAGATCTAAACAGAGAATTCTCAGTGGAGGAATCTCGAATTGACAAGGAACAAAGAAATGTTCGCTCTCCTTAGCCATTAGGGATCTTGGCTAACACAGGTGAGTTGCAGGCACACTGTCATGGTTCCTACGTGATGAAAAGAAACTTGGCAAGGAAAGGGTTTATTTCACTCGCAGTTTAATATAACAGTTCATCATCAAAAGCATGAGGGCAGCACTTTTGCCAAAAAAAAAAAAAAAAAAAAAAAAAGCACTGGTTTCTTCATACTAAATAAGGGATAATTAGGTATCCATTTCTTGGGATAGTTGGGGATTTGGAACTTAAGCCACACACAGCCCTTAAAGGAAGGCCTGGCACTTGGCATGCACACAGGGCCTGCCCTCTGCCCTCTGCTGCCGGCTGTGCTGGGATGCGACACCTCTTTCAACTTCCCTTTGCTCAACTCCATTCTCTGGGCTCCAGAACCTGTCTCTTACCCTCACGCCACCTGGTTTCATAGCTGTCCACAAATCTGTATGGTTTAGAAGTTACTCAGTTCCTTTAAGACAGTCTAATACCTTAATATTGCTTCTCAAGTGTTTATTCCATGATTGCCTCCTTCTATCTAGACTATCATGTAATGCAAAAAAAATTGCTGTCCATGCTGGATAGTTTTGTTTCAAGTTGACAAAGCTAGAATCAGCTTCAGTTGATAAAATGCTTCCATCACATCGGGCTGTAGTCAAGCCTGTAGGACATTTTATTAATTAGTGATTGATGTGTGAGGGCCCAGCTCTTTGTGTGTGGTGCCATCCCTTCTCTGAGTGTCCTGGGTTCTATAATAAAGCAGGCTGAGCAAACCAGTAAGCAGCACTCCTTCATGGCCTTTGCACCAGCTCTGGCCTCCAGGTCGCTGGCCTGTGTGGAGTTCCTCACTGCTTTTGATGTTGAACTGTTTGATGTAGCTGTGAGCGAAATAAACACTTTCATCTCCAACCCGCTTTTGGTCATGGTGTCTCTTCAGAGCAGTAAAACAGTGACTAAGAGAAGTTGGTACTAGGAATGGGGTGTTGTTTGACAGACCTGACCATGTTGTTTTGGGCAAGGACTGTGGAAGGACTTTGGAAACTTGGGCTAGAAAAGCCATTGAGTGTTCAAAGTTCAGCGGGCTGTTCTGTGGAAGCTTGGAAGAGAAAACGTTGAGAGCAGTGCAGAAGATGGAGGCCTGGCTTATGAAGTTCCGGAGGGAAGTTTGAGGACCACTGAAAAGACTCTCAGGGCCATTTTCTATTTTGAATTAAGAGTCTGTGGTTCCGGTCAGCTGCGGGCTGTGAATCAGTTGTAATTGATCAGAGACCAGCACTGGTCACGTAAAACCCTTGCTTTACTGATACTGGTCAGCTGGAGCTGAGAAATTACTGGTGAGTAAGAAGAGACCAGCATCTCTAAGGTGAAATCTTCTGGGAAGTGTTTCCTGAGTCAGCACGCGGAAGCTGTGATCCAGAGGCTTGTACCTCATGCTGCAGCTGAACTTGGTGACGTAAGAGTCACCCAGGTGGTGCTGGGTTTGAAGGCATGAAGGGGTCAGGAAAAACAGCTGAGGCTTAGCACTGTGAGAGCCCAGGAAAGGCCACTGGAGAAGGTGCAGCCTCAGCAGCAGTTGAAAACCCAGGATTGAAGGGATCATGGAGAGACACTGAGGCTCGGCACCATGAAGAGAGACCAAGGGAGGTCATTAGTGAAAGTGAAGCCCAGCTGTAGCAGAGACCCGAGCTTTGGAAATGCCAGTACAATAGGATGATCACCTAGAGTGGCAACAGTAGAGCGGCCCCACCCCAGAACCCAGAAGACAACTTTGTGTGCCACAGAGGTCAGAGCCAGAGAAGGGACCCCATCCCTTTGGAGGAGCCCAGACAACTGTGAGTCAACCCCATATGGGACATCCTGTTATTTACACTACTGGAGTTTGGTTCTGCTGTGATCTGATTGTGACTGTGTTCTGCTCTTAACTCTTGAAGGAAGAAGGTATTTAACTTTAAAAAAAAATTATTCTACAGGAGCCTGCCTACAGTTGAGAAACGTTCTATCTTAAAAGACTTGGGATTTTAAAAGACACTGAAATTTTAGTTGTTGTACATTTTCCCGGAAAAGAGTGTGGGACTTTTAAATTTATAAAATGTTTTGTATTGTGATGTCTTTATTAATGTGTGATCTTAAGGATGAGCAAGAAAGGGAAGGTTATAGCTGAATAGTGATGTGTTTGGATATCAAGTTAACAATGGGGTGGGTTGAGCTGGCTAGTTTTGTCAGGCTGACACGAGCTTGTGTCATTGGAAAGGAGAGAGCCCGAGTTGAGAAAATGCCTCCATAATGTGGGCCTGTGGGCATTTTCTTGATTAGTGATCGATGTGGGAGGGCACAGCCCATTGTGGGTGGTGCCACCCCTAGCTTGGTGGTCTGGGATCTATAAAGAAAGCAGACTGAGCAAGCCAGTAAGCAGTACTCCTCCATGGCTCCTGCCTTCAGGTTCCTGTCTTGCTTGAGTCCTTCCCTCTCTGCTTTTGATGATGAACAGTTATATTAAAGTGAAATGAAACCCTTTTCTCCCCAAGTTACCCCTCATCATGGTGTTCCCAGCACAGCAAGAGTAACCCTAACTAGGACAATGTCCAATAAATTCATGCACTTACTGTCTCCTCCCTGACCATTAGCCAATGTGACCTAATTGAGCAAGGACAGGACATCACGGCCACTGTTCTCCAAGTAGGGTTTTCTTGCTTATTTCACAGGGGTGTTTTGAAGGCTCCCATTCTCCATATATAGCTCACTTTTTTTTTTTAACTTGAGGAGATGCTTGGCGAATAATGGACAGCTCAAACAAGATCCAAGACAGAGGAGTCCGAACGATCAGGGAGATGTCTGACCTTCCCAGAATCAACCACTGCCCCGTGTTTGTGGCCACTTCAAAGCTTCTGTGAGTAGAGTAAAAGGATAATTCAAGATGTAGACATAATCATCTTCAGCTCTTTGTAAATACAGTGTGTTTATGAGTTACATGGTTATGGGTGTGTGTCCACACTGGATAGCTCTGTGTCATCTGGAACTGAGATATGGGACGCAAGGTAATGTCTGCTGAACTAATGGATCAGTGTTAGCACCATTGGATGACACAGGAAGTGTCTGTGCATTGTATCTTGAAACTAAAAAACGGAGGCTCTAGGAGATGAGTTTACTTGGCGATGGTTATATGTTTCACCTGAGACCTGCTGAGCTTACATTACCTGTCATCCTTGCTGTAGCTAAACTCCAGGGGTCTATCGTACAACTCAGGTGTTGACAAGACCCTTCTGCGGTCCTCTCCCTAGCGGCACACCCATCACAGGAACACTGACATTTGGCTGAAATTAGACTCTTAGGTTACCACTGCTAACTGGGTCTGTTCAGTGCCATTCCCCAACTGCCTTGAGATCAGGAAGGAGAACACAGGTTTGTCTTGGTGGAAGACCATTTCCCTCACTTCCTGTGCTGCTTCCTGTTGCTTCCGGTAACTGGATACATGAGCCTGCTGTCCTACATGCAGTGTCCAGAATGCCATCCTGTGAAGCTGTGCACCTTCTCTACATGTTCTAGAGGCTCTGGCTGTCAGATGCTGTCTGCTAGCTTTATTTGATGTGTGGATACATGGTGCCTAACTGTTTATAACCATAGGGCTTTTCTGGCCAAGGGGTAGAACTGTTTCAAACACCAGAGCCTGGCATATCTCTTTTTAACTTCCTGTTTAAACATTTTTATTTTTGTGTATGTTTAGAGATATATTTGTGGACACAAGCATGCTGTGGTGTGTATGTGGAGGTCAGAAAACACCTTCTAGAGGTTCAATTCTTGCCTTTGGCCCTGTTGGTTCCAGGTATTGAACTCAGATCACAAGGCTTGGGGAAAGTACTTTTACCTGATGAGCCGTCTCGCTGGCTGCTAACTTCCTACTAAAAAGTACAAAACCCACAGAGTTATAGCATACCTTAAAATGCACCTCAAGATTTGCTCCAGTCAGATGTAACCACAACTGAAGCTAATCGTGTCAACTATTGACTGATCACTAGTTATTGCCTAATTAGGGTAAGATGGGTCTTACTTCCCCACATCTCTGTTTCCTATAATCTCAGGAAGGAACCGATGTCCAGAGGTTTGAGGGTAATGGGAGGAAGAAAGAAGAGGTCGACACTGGAATGGATAGACTCAGAATAGGGGTTCTTTCCAAGATGGGGCAGCCACCTAGCTTTCTGATGAGTGCAGTATACATCCTAGAAGTAAGGACAAACTGTGGGATGAGTTCTGCCTTTAACCTGTCCCCAGGGTAACCTGTTCTGGGATGAGATTGTCTGAGGTGTTATCCCCAGATATAGTCACAGTTCCTTGTGTTTTTATTTGATTTATTTTATGTGCTCATATGTCCGCACATATGTGTGTGGTATAAGCACAGGACAGGAGGAGGGCATGGGGTCCCCCTGGAAGTGGAGGGACAGGTGCTTGAGAGCCTTGGTGTGGGTGCTGGTCATCCATCGATCCTGGACCCTCTGGAAGAACGGCCAGTGCTCTTAACAGCTGGACCATCTCTCCCGCTCTCCAAAGCTTCCTCATATCAGCATTCTTCACTTTAACAACGGTGTTAGTTATGTGTGAGTGTAGCACCCTGCTCTCGTAATACATGATCACACTTGCTATTACTCTGTAGTTTTCAGCTGTTTCCAAGCAGAAAGTAGATTTCAAGGTTCTGACTAGCCACTGTGTTGGCACCCAAGACTATTCACTTGACGGCTGAGCCATCCCTTCTAATATGACAACACTCCTGATAGGTTTCCTTTGTGTTCTGTCCTCAAACTTCTCTTAACTCCCATTCTCTCTCTCTCTCTCTCTCTCTCTCTCTCTCTCTCTCTCTCTCTCTCTCTCTCTCTGTCCCCCTCTCTCTCCCCCCTCTCTCTCCCCTTCTCCTCCCTCCTCTGTCCTCTCCTCTCCCTCCCCCCTCCCTTCCCCCCAGCCTAGACATCAGATTAACGTTTCCCTCCCTGGATGTCTCTAAAGCACAAAAAACCCTTACATCCCAAACACACCAGTCTTCTGTACCTCAGCCTCCTCTCTGGAGTCTGTCTAGTGACAACTTTAGTATTTTCCCATCTAGCTAGTGACTAAAAGCCCTAGAAGCATTCTGGATTTTCTCCATTCTTAGTTCTCATTCCATTGAGCCCAGAGCGTTCCCATTTGGAATGTCTCACAGAACCTGCTGCCTCTCCCTCCGTTACTGGAGTTCACTAGCAAGCTGTCCGCCCTCCTGCCTTGCTCAGGCTTCTGCAGCATGCCTCACATTTAAGCAGTACTAAATAAGTGTTGACACAAATGAAGACATAGGTGTGGAGGTAGAGGGTAATTTTAAAAACCTCAATGCCTACTGATTTGTACATGAACTCCCCTCTCCTGGTTTTCTCCACCTGAGGTTTTCCAAGCTAAGCACAGCTTTCTCCCACGGCCCATCCGAGTATGTCATTCATATGACATATTCATTTTATGAGGAAAGTGTTGCTCTGTCATCCATCACGATAGCTCTGCGGCCCAGCTCCTGCCATCTGCACTCTGAGCTGCTGCTGCTGTCTGTCTTTATGCCAGTCATCGAAATGAATGTTGTGCAGGAATAGGCCAAGGATGCCTCACTCTGGTCTCATATTCCGTGTGCTCACTTGAATTCAAATTTGCAGAATTAGATTTCACCCTGGAGAATGCTCTCTTTGGCGTGGACAGAAATTCCACACATAATTATCTAAAGCACTGGAACCCATGCGAACCCTGGCGTTGGTTAATAAACATTCCTGTGACCCCATAGAAATACAAATGATTTTGCACCAAGTCGATTTTAGAACATGCTGGCTGGATTTAAGACACTAAAAACACCTTTATTTCATTTAAAAAATTTATTAAACTATTATTAAACTATCGATTTTGGAATCTATAAAAGATTTAGAAAACCAAGAATAAAGGAAACAAGGTGTGGTTACTTCACAGTGAATAACAACACTGCTGTGCGCTCCACTGAGAGGTGTGCTTTTGTGAGATCGAATCCCACAGCTACTGAAGGAAAGAACTTGGCCTGTCTTCTGACGTTCCTGGGCCACTTCCTCTCTGTGCCCTGCAGGCCATCTCTCCCTGTGTCTGAATCTTAAGTTTCTAAATAGGACTCAGCTCCAGGTCCTTGGTCTGCAACCACCTTTTAAACGATGAAGATATAATGGTATTTTGGACAAAGATACTTTGTCTTATTTTATACTTTTCTTGGGTAAATCTTGTAGGGTTGCATGTGTGCATGCGTGTGTGCATGTGTGTGTGTTCATGTGCGTGTGTGTGTATGTGCGTGTGTGTGTGTGTGTGTGTGTGTGTGTGTGTGTGTGTGTGTGTGTGTGTGAGCAAATTGCCACAGCACATGTGTGACTCTCAGGACAAGCCTTCGAGAGTGGTTCTCGCCTCAGTCTTACAGAAGCAGGCTCTCGGTATTTATCCATGCTGCCTTGTTGTGTGCCTCAGCCTGGCTGAGGTGAGCCTCTGGGCAGCTATCCTGTCTGTGCCTCCATCGCTCATCAGGGGCACCAACCTACTTAGTGATGTGCACTGCCTTGTCCATGGGTTCTACTGAGCTGAACTCTGGGTAAATTGGGTTCACATGGTAACCACTTCTACCACTGGCCATCTTGAGGCCTTGGCAAATCTTGTAAGATTCATGCTTAAGTCAGGTTTTTGGCGTCTTATGTATCTGCATCAGTGTAGTGGTTTGAACAGGAATGGCTCCCGTAGGTTCATACATTTGACTGTGTGGTCATTAGGGAGTGGTGCTACTTGCCAGGGATTAGGAGGTGTGGCCTTGTTGGAGGAAGTGTGTCACTGGGGGTGGGTTTGGTGTTTCAAATGCCTAAGCCAGGCCCAGGACCTGTCTCTTCCTATTGCATGCACATCTGGATGCAGAACTCTCAGCTCCTTCCCCAGCACCATGTTTCCCTCCATGCTGATAATGGACTAAAACTCTGAAACTATAAGCCAGCCCCAAGTACATGGTTTCCTTTATAAGAGTTCATGTGGTCGTGTTCACAGCAATAGACTAAGCCTGGTTATCTGGGCTGGGTTTTGAAACAATAACAGGTTATAAGCCCCAATATCACTGTTTTAATCAGCAAAAGAAAAACAAAGCACCTTACGTTTCCACTTTCTGTATGTGAAAGCTCATTTCCATTCATTTTTAGGGTGCTCTGGCCTTTAGACTGTTTTTCCTTGTCCTCCGTGGTTGGTATGGTTGGCTGGAAGTGATGTAGGGCTTTCTGTTGCCACAGCTTGCCCATTGCACTTGTAACCCTTTGATCAGAATTAGCCACGTTGCATGCTGGGATGTGAATAGCATCGCCATATTGCTTTCTTTCCAGGTGCTGTGATAAACACCTTGTCAGAAGCAACTTAGAGGAGAAAGGTCTTGTCACTTGCAGTTCCAGGTTCCGCAGCAGGGAAGTGACAGTGGCTAGTGCGTGAAGGAATGGGTCACACAACATCCTTTATCAGGAACAGAGAGTAGTGACTGGATGTGTGCTTGGACTCAGCCTGCTTTCTCCTTAGGTTAGGATCCCAGCCTAGGGAATGGTACCACCCACAGTAGAACTTCCCATCTCTATCAATGCAATTAGTGCAGCCCCCTCAGACAAGCCTGGCCAGCCTGATCTAGACAACTCATCATTGAGACTCCTATTTCCAAGTGATCCTGTATTATGTCAACGAATATAGATTATTATATGAATTAATATAAAGGTAAGCATCACCGTCATTTTTAGTTGACACAAACTCTAGGAAGTGATGATTTGGGGCTATATGGATTTAGCTAAGCTGGAATAACACTTCCCAGAGTTCCCTTGTTTGTAAGGCTGTCTATGTTAGGTTTGCAGAAGATGTTTTCATGAAGTTTGGATAATGGATGGCATGAAGTAGTGTGGTGACTTAGTTTGGAAGGAGCAGGTGACAGGTTTCATATAGTTCACCCTGGTCTCTTGGCTTATGTGCTGGCTGTGAGGCAGGAAGTGGCCTTCGACGTCTGCAGCCCCCAGTGGATACCCTCCTTTATTACTCTCTAGTCCTGGATGGACGCATGTGCAGTCGGTGGGGAGGGTACCAGCTTCTTTTTCAGCCACCTGCACTGTGGACAACTCCAGTTCGCCTTCCTGGTTTGCAGCTTCTCCTGTATCTCCTCTGCTCAGTCCCTGGCTTTCTGGCCATCCACCAGCCCCCATCGAGTGACTCCTGTCTTGTGGCAGAAGCACCTGCATTCCCTAAGGCTTGTCACCCTCCTGGCGCCAGCTCTGATGTCTAAGCCATCCATAAATCTCTCAGCCATGCTAGCCACAGTAACTTCAACTCTCTGATAAAACAACAATCGATATTCATGCATCACATACCCCGGCCTTACTTTATCGTACAACGGTCAAGGGATTTTATTTGTATGTAATGTCGAGAAGATGAGACCACAAGCACAACTCCTGTTGAAAGAGACAAGGAAAAAGGTATCAATGTAGCAAAAGGAGGCTCTGATTGCCCCAAATGAAGACTGATTGAGAAAAATTAGCGCAAAGCCAAAGGCAGGCATTAGAGAGCAGCTTCAGTAGCTTGGCTCTGTTACAAATTCAACGAGAAACCCCTGATGAAGACGCTGTACCGGAGAGATCCTAAGCTGGACTTGCCTGGAGCCCCCTTTGAAGACAGAACAGGCTAGGTAGAGTGACGCGTGTCTTTCATCCCAACACCCTGGAAGCAGAAGCAGGCGCATCTCTGAGTTTGAAGTGAATTTCGGGCAAACAAGGGCTATGACATGAATCCCTCCCACTCCTAACCCCACCCCTCCACCTCCCCACCCCACCCCCACCCCACCGGACCCTGCAAACTGAGGATTTCAGTCAAACCTGCTCCTGCTCCTCTCTCTGTTGTCTTTGCTGCCACAGAGTCTGTGTGATGCTGTGGCCCCTCCAGTGGGGTAGACAGAGGCTGTGGCCTGGGACTTGCCCATAGCCCCCTCTGCATGCAGAGTGTTTGCTGTGGGTGCCGATCACTCAGGAAGAGGAACTCTCCTCTGTCCTCCCCAGAGCCATCTTTCCTCTGACTGGAGCAAATCAAAGCAGGCCTTGCCACGCTGCTTCAAGGAACGGGAAAGAAATCTATCCACGGGGACTGTCTTTGCTTCACATCACCCTGGTGGACTTCGGCTGCAGGAGGCTGAGTTTTGTTCTAAGACTGAGGTTCTCAGCCTTCCTAATGCTGCCTAATGTGGTTCCTCGTGCTGTTGTGGTGACCCCCGACCACAACATTATTTCCTTGCTGCTTTGTAGCTAGAACTGTGTCACTGTTGTGAACCATAATATGTCTTTTACGATGGTCTTGGGTGGCCCCCTGTGAAAGGGTCATTCAGCTCCCACATGGGTCGTGGCCCACAGGTTGAGAACCACTGTTCTAAGGGGCACCATCCTTGGGGACAGCAGATATGGAGAAGCAGAGATTTGAAGATGACGAAGGATCTGTGTCTGCACAGTGCTTCTGGGAATCTGCAGTGTAGATATGTTAGTGCGTGTGAGCAAACGGGAGATTTGGTCAGTTCCAGACAGACCCTGGGCTCGCTGGCCTTTTTTGTGTGTCTCAGTCTTGCCATGTAAAATAGCAATGACTATGGTATCTTTCACACCACAGGGATATCATCCAGAAACATGGCTGGAGAATAAATAAGGTGCACACAAGATACAAATTCATTTTATTAATATTAACTTGTAAGTTATCCAGTCCTGACAGTGTGTTAAAAATCACCTTTTAAAAAGACCATGTAGACATTTTGTATTGCCAGAGGCCAGGGAATCCACTTGGTGAGGGGAGTCCCAGCATGGCCACCTCATTCATTAGTCAAATCAGTTCCGAGGTGTATACCTGGGGTCCTCTTCAGGGGTCTTGGTTTTCATGAGCACTTAGTTCCATTTGATTTCGGCATTGCCTTATACACAGGAGTTCTATCACGTGTTACTTCAGAGTGAGTACAGGGCCTCGGGTAGCCTCGAGTGTTTTCTGGAATCTGGAATTGGCTGTCAGAGTTTGAAAATGGAGAGCTTAACATGGCTTACACGGCCTTCCCACCCCCTGCTAAGGGCAGGAGCCTTAGAGTTTCATGCAGCTTAGGCCTTCACCTGGCTCCGCGGGCATCTGGTCTGGATTTCAGATGCCCGCTCCCTCCAGGGCTGTGTCTCATTGCACAGTAGTGTGTTTGGCAGAGGTCTCCAGGCCAGAAGATTACAACTCTTGCAATAAAGCTTTAAAACAGCTGTCAGGGATGCGTCATCTTCTACACAGCATGGCTGTCTGCATGTTTAAGGGTTCTGAGCTGTGAGGTCATCGCTACTCTGCAGGAGTACTCTGATCTACTGGGTCCCAGGGACGGGCACTTGGCACTCCCTTCCCGATAGATAGCATCCTGGGAAGGGAAGTCCTGTCTTAGTCTTCATCAACTCCCAGGCCTCCATGCCCACATGTAGTCTCAGGGATGGAGTCACATTACAGTTTATCATTAAACAACTTTTAGAAGGCAGCCAGAAGTCCAAGCTGTGAGCCGGAAATAATAGGGATTGACACAATGTCAGTTCTGATTCAAATGAAGTAGCTTCCTGAAATTATCAACAGTCTCCCAAAATTGTGATCTCTATCCACAGGGAAAAGAAAATGGCAGATTCATGAAAATAAGCCCTCGTGACAATTTTCTAAAGGGTAGAAATATCATCTCTGCCTGCATATGATTGGTCAATATTATATCTCTAGACAGTGCAAGATCTCTAATTACAAACAATTATTTTAATTTAGAAAATGTCTTCGACTAAACTCTTTGTGATTCAGAATGGAGCACACTTGGGAACAAACCCTTCTGTGAATTAAAAATATTATTCAGTGGGAACTGTGACTTTTAACCATATGGATTTTAGTAACCTAAAATTTAAAAAAGCCTTCCCTGGCATAGAAGTCAGAGGTGACTGTATTTTTAATATCACTATAAACGTGAGAATACAACTATATCAAACTTCAGTCAGCTACTCCCGCTGCATTAGTAACCATACATAACAAATATAAACTCTCACCTGACAGTAATTTCCTCATTTCTAACATCTTTATGAAGTCAGTGTCCTAGAAAGTGCCTTTGCTTTGGTTGATGTTTATAAAATTTCACTTTATAATCTTTCATCTTATAGAGGGGAAAGAAAAAGTACAACTGAAAAAAATTAATTTTAACGTAGTGAGAGTCTCGCTAGGTGAAACCTTTTGGATAGTTCCCACAGGCGGAAGCCACTGTGTCAAGCTGTGGGCTGCTGGCACAACGGATGGGGGCTAGGTTACAGCAGACTGAAGCAGCTCCTATCCTCATCGCCCAGCCTATTGTACTTTTACCAAATACCGTCACAGATCCGTGGTCCTGGGCTTTAAAAATGGCTGCCGTGGCCTAATTTTGGTGATACCCTTCAAAAAAAAATGTTTGTGATTATAGTTTGAAGCTTTAGCAAAGAATTAAGGGTAACTGAAGACAGGTCTCTTACAAGAGTCGAGGGTCAGTGGCGCAGTGTTTTAGCCTAGAACACCTGAGGTCAAGGCACCAGCACCTTTCCACTTTAGGCTAAGGGGAGCACGGCCCTGTCCAAGAGCACTTTGTAACTCTGGGTGGTCCTAGTGTGTGCAGCATTTAGTTAGAAAGTGCATCTCGATGGTTCCAAGGCTACACCCAAGAGAAGGTAAGCCATTTGGGTTTCTGCCTGTACAGTGGGTCTATACACACCCAGGATTTGACTTGTTTGTTTGTTTGTTTGCTTTTGGGGGCTAACAGCTAAAACTGTATTGAAATGCCAGAAAGCTTTAAAACTTGCTGTAACAAACCCCATGTGACCCTTGGTGACTGAGAGTTTAAAGAATCTGGAGGCCAGAGAGGGTCTCTGTTTCAGAATGTAGTGTCTTGGCTGGTGGCCCCTCACCACCAGATGGTCTCACACTTCCATGATCTGTCTGCCTCTGACACCTCAGACAGTCTCCAAAAGGAATCTCTCCTTCCAAGTTATTTTTTCCCTTGACAAATTCTGGTTGCATGAGTCAACATGAAAACAGTTTGGGGGAAGGAATTATGATCTTACTACATTTTGAAAAGCTGTTACTCTAACAGCCTTAAATATGCTGTTGAAATGTTCATATTCTTATATAGTCAATGCAATTCTTAGATTCCCCCCAACCCCCCTCAGCTGCGGGGATCGCAAGCACTTGGGTCAAGCACCTCAAATATAAATCAACCTGCTTTTAAAGGCAAGGCCACCCAAGTAAAGCTCTCGGTGTTGGCTGTCACCCTCGAGTATTTCTTACAATGCCCACGTACTTTAGTAGCATATGCACTGGAAACATTGTTTCCTGAGTGTTACTGACAAGCTTCTCTTCCCCAGGTCTTTAACATCTTAGCACGTAGGCACCGGGCTTTGAGCAGTCTTAGCCAACTATGAAAGCTTTCTGTTGCACAGCCCTGTACAGAGCTCTGGACACAGCCACCCTGATCCAGTTATGTTTTGCAGTGGGTGGGGTGTGAACTCCAAAGCACTGAGGGGTAGTGCTCTGAGCCCGTCTCGTGCCAAGAAGAAAATGTCCAGTTAACACGTAAGGTTCGGAAGTTGAACGACACCCTTTTCAATTCTCCTTTTTAATCTTTTAAATTTCTTAGACTTAGCCAGCAGAGTGTGGCTTCCTGTCTCGCTGACCCCTAGTGCCACAGTTCGAAGAAACAAATTTCAACCAGCCACGACTGACGCTGCAGTCAGTGTGTGAGACAAGTCCAAGGCCTATTGATTGAGCAGGGGGAGGTCTGCCGATCCCCGATCAGACTCTCCTACCCACTCCAGCCCCTCAGGCTGGCCGCTTCCTGCCACACGGAGAGGCTGTGCCCTATACTGTTTTGTTTTGTTTTTTTCCAAGCTTGAACCTTCTCAAGCGTGCAAACACAGTTACAGATTGTTCTGGGAGCTGAATGGCTCAGCACCTTGGCACTTGGTTGTTTTCAGCTTTTCAACAATAGCCACTGTTCGCTCCCCTCCATCTCCATCCCTCAGCGATGAGGCAGGCATCTGATGAAAGGCTGGTCACGGCGTGCCCCCATGGTGTCAGTGCGGTGGCATGTGATGGTTCACATGGGGTGTGTTTGATCCAAGGAAGCCCAGCCTTTGCTTGTTTTTCCTTTGTTCTGTCATCTGGGGAAAGAGAGAGAAGAGAGAGTGTGTGTGTTCAGCTGGTTTTCTTAATTCTTCCCCAGTGCCATCAGCCACTGAGGCTTTGTTTTCTATCCCAGGAGCCCACTGTCTGGTTCCACATATATTTACCACAAAAGGAGTTATTTCTGAAAGTAAATCACCATAAATAGAGGTAACAAGGAAGAGAGACTCTTCTCTCCGTGGTTAGGAAACAGATCTGTTGTGTTCTTATTGCCACTGCTGTAAGCATTTAATGGCTACCAGGGGCCTGGTGATACTCTGCTTTATGACTGCTAAAGGTGTCATCTGACAGAGGGTTGGTCAGGATGCCACAGTGGCAGCCATTGGGGAATATACCTCCCTTTGCAACAAGCTTGGCTCTCCAATGCCTGGCAGGAAATAAGATCTATCACCGAGAGCAAAGAGCTCTCCCCTGGTTTCCACAGAGTGAGAAATACTTGCAGGGAGTTTGGAGGAGTCCCTGCTTGCTGAGATACCACCACACAGCACAGTTGGGGAGGTTTCTTTCCTGGAGTTTCTGGGCTCCCCTTCCCTCCCCCCAAGCTTGCTGACCTGCTCCTTCAGCTCTGCCAGCTGTCCCGACAGCTGTTTCACTAGACTCATAGTGGACTCCAGCTTCTCCTGCAGGTTCCGGATCTCATTTTGCTCACTGTCACCTTCATTGCTGACAAGTGACATGGCTCGCATCCGAGGAAACCAGTCCAAATTCTTCTCCTAGGAAGAAATAAACGTGCAGGAATCAGGTAGTGAGTGTGAGAGGGAGCTGGAGGCCCTACAAAGAGTGGTTCCAGGTATTAGTGTTAGAATTTAAACCAGTGTCTCAATTAGGTGTGGTCGTGCACATCTGGAAGCAGGAGGACTACCTGGAGTTCAAGGGTAGTATGGGCTCTATAGGGAATTTCAGGCCAGCCTCAGCTACATAGCAGAACAGTCTCAAAGAAGGGGGAAAACCCCTCAAAACTGAAGTTCTCTTAGTATGTACACCAGAAGGTCCCGCTCTGGCTAGAGGCAGAAAGAGGCAGGATTGGAGTCAAAGGGTTAAGACTCTGGTCCTCATGGTCTCAGAAGGACCTTATCAATGACGACTTCCTCCAGGGTCTCAGGTGGTCCTAGATGAAGCCTCTGGGAGCCACGGTACAGCCTGTGGGCATCCGTGATTCTGATGGACGATGAGGTAGGGTCTGATGGTAGTAAGACTAGACTGTGTGTGTGTGTGTGTGTGTGTGTGTGTGTGTGTGTGTGTGTGTGTGAGTGTGTGTGTGAGAAAGAGAGAGAGAGAGAGAGAGAGAGAGAGAGAGAGAGAGAGAGAGAGGAGTGGGAGCATGAACTGCTCCAAGCAGGAGGTTGGCAGAACAAAGGTTTCTGTCCAGCCATCCATGCTGGGCCCTGCTTACATCCCCTGCTGAGGTTCTTTACTGGCTTTGTGGCCTCTGCTCCATGTGGGGAAGAGGGGAGCGGAAGGGCACAGCCTGCGGTTATCCTGTCTGTTCCCTCTGGAAGCACTGGATCACTGGGGGTGACTTCCCCAGACGGCAATAGCTGACACCGCTTCTGCTATTTTCTGGGCAGACTGGGTGTGTCCTCTGCCTGTGTTTCTCCTCCCTTGTGGTAGACACCCATATGTCTCAAACTCTGCCACTGTGGAACGCCAGAGAGCCAGCCACAGTGTATAACTTACCATGCACTCTTCAATCTCCATTTACTGCAGGGTAAACTGTAATGTGTCCCCTATCTCCAGCAGGCTAATCACTCATGTCAGAGCTGGGGTCCTAAGCCTTTGCTCCACAGACCTGGTGGGTGTGCCCACCTATCTGCCTGCTTCTGAGTACTTTCCTCTGACGCCCCTGCAGGGAACTTCTTGCTTACAGTTCTTTCCCTCCCAGGTAAGTTGGGGGAGTGGCGGAGAAAACCTCTCCCCAGCAGCTTCCAACCACAGGGCCATCGGAGCTGCAGGAGGAAGGGTCTTTGCTTTACCATTTCCGTCCTGACCTTACTTACTGGCCCTTGGCGTGTGTGCATGTGCGTGTGTGTGTGTGTGTGTATGTGTGTGCGTGTGGGTGTATGTGTGTGTGTGTGTATTTCTGTGTGTGTATTTGTGTGTATTTGTGTGTGTGTGTGTGTGTGTGTGTGTGTGTGTGCATGTGTGTGTGCATTCAGTTCTTTCCTTTCACCAATTGGGCCCTGGGGATCAAACTCAGACTCTCAGCTTTGGCAGCAAGCACTCTGGCCCATTCATCTGTCTTTCTGGCCCAGGAAAATAGAGTTTGGGCTGAAATCTTCTGAAGATTTCACGTGCAACTACATGAGTGATGTTACTATCACAGACAGTGAAGGCAGTAACCTTAACATCATCCAGTGTCTGCCACAGTGAAAACATCAGAATTTGCAGATTCTTGGGACATATCCTGTAGAGTCCCTGCCATCCAGAAAGTGACCAGCCAACATCTGAGATGACTGTGTAAGAGTGACACCCTTACCAGGCTTTAGAGGAGAATGGAGAGCAGAAAGGACTGCTAGAAACCTGCCTTCGCTAAGGTTAACTTGTGATAATTCCTTCATGTCTGAGTCCCAGAATTCCCCAGCTCTTCTTGTGTGTGTGTGTGTGTGTGTGTGTGTGTGTGTGTGTGTGTACGCGCGCGCGTGTGGTAAACAGATGGCCACCACTGGGGTCTTCCAGAGGAGAAACTGTGTCTGTGACAGGAGATGGGATAGGAAAAGCTCAGGGGATTAAAATGAAGGCTTGCTGTATAACTCCATTCTTCTTCATGTCTGATTAAGAGTGTACAACAAATCAGGGAAATGGCTAGGATTGAGACCATTAAGAGAAATAATCCAGACTCAAAGGTGAATATGGTGTGTTTTCTATCACAGGAAGAATCTAGAGTTAAGTTTAGATTCTTAGATATCCACACACACATAGATGTGCATATACATACATGAAGGCAGAAAGGGGACCATGAGAAGGTGAAAAGAGAGATTAAGACAGGGTGGGGCTACAAGAGGGTAGTGGGCACATGTGTCTAGGAAGAAAGGCAGTTTTCCAGGGGCAGAAGTGTACATCAGTGGTGGGGTGCGTAGGGTCAGAGGGTCTTAAATGGAGGGAGAGCAAAAGCATCACTTCCGGGGTCAGAGGCAGAATGTCTTCAGCAGAGTATGCAGCTGGATCAGTCATGTTCAAAGCGGCCTGCTTTTCAGGAAACAGCAGCAGCTCTCTCTCTCTCAGTGATGCTGCTGGAGTTTGCTGGAGCTGCTGGGCCACGGGACCCTCGTTCTCTGCTCTGCCTGCATTGGTCTCTTTGTTTACTCATTCCTTTCATAATTCCCGCTTGTGATCCCTGTGCCCGTGCTAGGCACCAGGAAACAATGGCAAGAAACACCAGCCCAGCCTCTTGCTCCTCTAATCCCCAGCCAGTCACAGATGACAAAGGCAAGGACAAGCTATGGCGGGAGGTGCCAGGGAGCAAAGCTTGTCTGTCCTTGCCCTCTGGGCTCCATTCTCTCTCTTTGCCCCCATTGGGTTTTCTGGCTGCTCTATTTGTTAGGTCTCCCTCCACCGGTAAGTCAACTGACCGTATCTGAAGTGAAGGTACATGGGTAACTGCCAAGGTTTAAAAGTAAGAAATGCTGAGACCCTTGCCCCCGTCCCTAGGCAGGGAGTCTAGACTTTCATCCTCAATCCCACCCTCCCCTGCTGTACCCACTTGGTCTTTTCTCTAGACAGGCACTAGATGTACACCGCCAACTCCTCCCATGACCTCAAGACTTACCCTTCCCTCCAAGGAGGCACTGCACCTACGCATGTAAATCTACCCACCCCTGCACTAGGCAGGAACATGGTGACATGCCCTGGCCTGCCTCCCCTCACCCACTCAAGGGATTCAAGACTATAGCCAACCCCACCAGGACCTATTGCCTGAAGAAAAGGTCTGACCCCTCATGCCGGAAGCTTAGCTGTGAGCAACTTCTAACTCTACACAAAGTCTGCTCTGGGTTTAGAAACTTCCCTGAGCTTGAGGTGAGCCACCCCAAACACTGGGCCCTGAGCCCCGTACAGCAGCTGGTCAATTATCTGACAGATTGGAGTAATAGGACCCAGCGCTTCAGCCACCCACTCAACACAAAAGGCCAGGTTTCTATAAACACTACCAACAACTTTACTCCAGATGCCTAGATCCCATTGCAAACATGAATAAACAAACAGCAAATTTCTACCAAAAAATAGTCCTCCCAGTGAGGACTAAAAGAGACCCAGGTTGAAATATTTTCAGCAAAATAATAGAATAAAAATCCCCCAATTTAAGAAGAGACGTCTATCAAGGTCCAAGAGGCATACAGAACACCAAATAGACAGGGCCAGAAAAGAAATTCTCTATGCCACATAATAGTCAAAACAAAGAAAGGATATTGAAAATAACAAGAATAAAATTATGGGGTTGGGGATTTAGCTTAGTGGTAGAGCGCTTGCCTAGCAAGCGCAAGGCCCTGAGTTCGGTCCCCAGCTCTGAAAAAAAGAAAAGAAAAGAAAAAAAAGAATAAAATTAAGTCTTATATGGAAGCAAGACCACCAGAGTAACATTCATTTCCCAGTGGAGACTATGAAAGCCAGACAGGACTGGACCCATGCCCTAGAAGTTATAAAGTATCATGGATGCCAACACAGACTGCCACATCCAGCAAAACTATCAGATTTAATGTCTGACCACCAACCCATCTCTGTAGGGGATACTGGAAAGAATACTCATGTCTGAAGAACAGGGTAAACCTGTGCAGAAAGGAACAAAAACAAGTCCAGAACATTGAATCAAAAGAGTTCTAAAAGATTAGCAAAGACTCAAGAAAATAACAGAAATTAATATACACTGTTCATGATAGCTCTTAATATTAACTGGAAATAATAAAATTTATTTGGTCTCAACTCCCTGATAAACAGAAACAGAATAAAGGACTGGATCAGAAACGGGGGTCCATCCTTTTGCTGTCTTCTGGGCAAGTGAGAGAGAGCACCTTAGGGACAGAGGATCCAAGTCAATGAGACCAAGAGTCATGCAGGTGCAGCCAGTCTTACATTTGGCAGAACAGACTTCAAAACTAATCCAAAGAGATACACGGGATTCTTTATTACAGAAAAGCCCCAACAGAGGATATTTCAGTCCTAAACATATATGCACTAAATATCACAGCACCTAATTTCATAAAAGAAACACCACTGAACTTAAAAACAAATCAACTCCAGCACAGTGATAATGGGTAATTCAATACTCCACTCTAACACATAGTCATTTGCAAAAACTGTGAAGTTCAATCCCATCAAATAGTCCTAGCAGACATCTTCAGAGCACCCCATCTAAAAACTAAAGTACATATTTTCTTCTCTGTAGCACACGGGAGTTTTACAAAATTTACAAAATAAGTCACAATGCAAGTCTCAGCAAATATAGGAAAATTAAAATTGCATCCTGAATTTTATCTGATCGCTATAGATATCAGCAACAATAAAAATGACAGAAATTAATGAACAACATGCTTCTGAATAAAAACTGGGTAAAGAATTCAAGAAGGAAATTTAAAAATTCTTGGAACTGAATAAAAATAAGAATACAGCATAGCAAAACCTATGGAACATGACGAAAGCTACCACAGGAGGAAAGTTTACAACACGATGTGTTTACATCAAAACATTAGAGATCCCAGGTTAACACCATAGTGATGCACCTGAAGGCCTCAGAATAAACAACAAGGAAGACTAGACTGGAAGAGACACTCAAACCACAGCTGAAATTAATGACAGAATGAAAGTAAATACAAAGATTCAATGAAAGTCATTTGAGGAGATCGATAAACCTTTAGGCAAAGTAACCAAAAGAATTAGAGAGGATCCAAGTTAATTAGAGAAGAAACGGGAGGTACCATAACAGACATTGAAGAACTCCAGAGATTTATTCACATTTAAAAATCTATATTCTACCAAAGTGCAAAATGTAAAAGAAATGGATAAACTTCTAGATATACATGAGTTGCTAAATTAAAGACGAATTAAATGATTTAAGTAGATTTGTAACATGCAATGAGATGTCAGTAATTAAAAATCTCCCAACTAAAAAGTCCAAGTCCGATGGAATCATTGCAGAAGTCTACTAGGCTGTCAAAGACATAAAAAGTCTCAATAAGATACTTTCAAAAGTAATTTGAGAACACATCGGGAAGACTGTCCACCATGATGAGGTCAGTTTCACCCCAGAGACACAGGGGTTCAATAACTGAACCCGCCACACAAACAGCCACCACATGGTCATCTCTCTAGCAGCAGAGAAGGTCTGTGACAAAAATCCAACATCCATTCACAATAAGTCCTGGGGAGAGGAGGGACAGAGGGTATAAGCTCAACATAATAGAGGCAACGTACAGGAAGCCCTCATACAACCTCTTCCTAAACAGAAAAACTCCAAGTAGTTCCCCTAGAACCACGGACACAATGACAATCTCTTTGCCTACCCCCATTTAAGTAGGCAAGTCTTGAGTAGTAAGACAAGTGAAGTTAAAGTGGATACAAATAAGAAAGGAGGAAGTCAAAGTATCTTTATTTGTAGATGATACATTCTACTATGTAAAACTTTCCGAATGATGACTACTACACCTGAGAAATACTTCAGCACAGTAACAAATCAGTGAAAAAGAACTCAGCCCTTGTATATACAGACAACAAACGCACTGGAGAGAAATAAAGGCGTACCATTCACAATAGCCTCAGGAGAAATAAAATATCTAGAATAAGTCTAACAAAGAAATGAAAGATTTGTACAACAAAAGTCTTTTAAGAGAATGAAAAAAGTCAATTGAACAAGAGACCAGAAGAGGCAAAACCTCCCATGTGTATATATTGGTGAGATGAGTGTTATGATCGTGACTTCCTTAGCAAAGCAGTTCACAGATTTAATGCGATCTCCACCAAAACTCCAACAAAAGCAAGGTGGTCTTGGCACAAAGACAGACTTGTGAATCAAAGGAATAGAATTGAGGACTCATGTGGAAACTCACACTCCTACCTCCATCCAGCTTTTGACAGAGAAGACAACAAATACCTTTTGGAGAGAAGGCAGCCTCTTGACCAAGTGTTGCTTGTCAAACTGGATGACCACAGAGGAGGACTCAAATATGACCCATATCTTTCATCCTGTATAAAACTCTACTCCAAAGGGATTAAGGATGTCAACACATGACCAGATACCCTAAATCTGACAGGACCAAGGAGGAACTAGGCTGAACTCATTGGTATAAGAACAAACGTTTGAGTAGCATCTTTATAGTAAGAGGCTTTAATACCAATAATTAATAAATTGAACCTTATAAAAACTTCTGTACAGCCAAGGGTTCCATCACCCAACTGAGGAGGCAGTATGTAGACTAGAATTTTTCTTTTACCAGTCATATCTTTGAAGGGGTGTTAATATCTAGAGTATATAAGTAACTCAAAATTAAACATCAAGAAAACCTAAACAGCACAAAACTAAACAGAGTTCAGGGGGAAAAACATACAAACAGCTGAGAAACATTTAAAAATGTTCAATATTCATAGCCATCAAGGAAATGCAAATTAAAACTCATCTAAGCCCAGTCAGAATGGCTAAGGTCAAGAAACAAATGGTGACAAATGCGGCCTGGGGACACTCATTGTCTACTGGACACTCATAAAATTAAATTTTAAAAGGCTTTTAAAAATCAATGCAGAAAGTGTTCTTTTCATGAAAATAACCTTAAATGTAAGTATTGCACATGCTTTTAGGTTCTTGTGTTCCATTTTCTGTTGAAAGCAGTCTCTCTCTCAGTCTGTCTGTCTCTGCCTCTGTCTCTCTCCTTTTCAGTAAGGAAGTTTCCTTTTCTCTGAGGGGGAGGGGTAGGTGGAGCAGCTACCTTACCCTAAGCCAGAAGGGCAGACCTGATGCATCCAGCAGGGTTCACCTGCACAACTTCCTCACCCTGCTGGCCCGGACTTTGCTCCGGGCTAACACAGTGGTCTGATTTCACTTTACACGGCAGATCTTGTGGTCAAGCACATGGCTATTAGATTCCCAGGCTGATGTTGGTTAGTCAACATGATATCATTTCCTCGTTTCAGCAGAACTGCATACATGTGACCACAGGGTAGCCTAAAGCCAGGGAGGGAGATTAGCTGCCAGACTCCTAGGCTGCAGGGCTGATCCTTCCTAATAACTCAGTGAGGTGCAGGTCTTCTAGAGGTTTCTAAAATGTAAGACTCATAGATGAATTTAGCGCTCCTGACACGTTCATTTAGGACCCGTAATCCTCTTGCCTGGGCCAATTTTTATAATAGTATGTTTGTCTGGGAGACTGCAGGAGCAATAGACAGAAGTCAAAAAGATCTTTCAGAGTTCTTTTAATGGTAGGTCACCGTGACCCATTGATGTCTATAGCTGTTCAGTCATGGACTGTTAGGGTCACTTAGAGACCCTATGTGGTGTTGACATTTGGTGTTTTCAAGTGATGCTTCATTCCTGGAGCAGAGGTAGCTCTGTGCAATGGAAAGGCACCAATCAGAGAGATAGAACACCTGGACTTTGACTTTATTAAAACTAAAAGTGTCTACTGTATGGGGTAGATGGGTGCTTCACTCTCCATGTCTCGGTTTGCTTCTCTGTGAAACAAAAATGTCTTCCTAGGTGTATCCATACCTTCCCTGCCTGGCGTGTCGTGAACTGTGAATACGAGGTAAAGCTTTAAAATCCAAGTTGCTGCAAACAGACCTGTCACAGGAGCGAACTCACAGAGTTAGGGCTGGAAGCAGCCTTGAGTCACAGAACCCACGCCAGCACACGCATGTGCAGGTTTTGCTACATCAGAGTGAGGTGAAGGGATAATGAGGCTGGGTTGGGCCAAACAAACATTTAGAATGTCTTTTAAAAAAGCTATTAGCATTTATGAAACATCAACTGTATGTATGTAAGCTGGAGAAACATGAAATTCTGACCCTTCTCTAACAGAGCAACAGATCCCACCTTGCTTTCTGGGTGCCTGGTATTTAGTCCCGTTGTGGCCGATACCCACAATTCCACAGAACAAGGTGGCTATGATCTTATTCTGAGGCCTGCAACATGAGGCAAGCTTGCTTACTTGCCCAAGGCCACAGAACGGTGAGTGGGAGTCCCTCTGCGTTTCCTGAACTGCTCTCCATGTCTGACGGACACGCTGGCACTTGGCTGCTACAGAAGCTGAGGTACAAGGACTGCAGGTTTGAGGCCTGGCCCAGCTACAGAGTGAGCTCAACCCAGAAACTTGGTGAGACTAAAGAGAAGAAAGTCAGGGGGTGGCTTCGTTTCTAGATGCTTACCAATGTGCCTAAGGCCCTAGTCCTCAGCTCCAAAAAGCTCAGCTTCTAAACTTACTGGGAAAGCCAAACAACACAAGGACGATTACAACTGGAATCTCTTGGGTTACTTGCCCAGGGTATGCTAAAGGTTCGTTTGATCAGGAACACACATCCTGTCAGTATTGAGTCACAGATCCACATATAGATGAGGAAGGAAAATGCCAGAGGTTTGGTGGAATTTGGTAAAGGGTTTTCAAATATCACTACTGACAGGCAGCACACAGAATGCACTCTGTTCTACATCTGATAGCCCCTCACCCAGCTTCTGCTCGCCAAGGCTGTGTGCTGCGGGGATCTCAGGATACCATTTTTTTTTTTTTTTTTTGGTTACCATCCTAAACTGATCTCTAGATCTTACTAGAGTTTTCCACCATTAAATTCATTTGCAAAGCCTCCTGGTACCACAGTACCACAGTCACAAGTGAAGTGTCTGATGGATGCATGTCTCCCTCGGGTGACAACTGGCAGCTGTTGTGAGATGAGAAGTGAGGTGACTCCCAGGAGGGGAAGAGGGGAAACTTCAAAGGATGAAGCCACACTTTGGACTTGGCTGAGCACCAGTGAGAGAGAATGGAGATTGTGTGTGCCTTTCCAGAAGCAGGAGGCTGTCTATGAATACTGAATGGTCTCAAGCTGAGTGTAACCTTAATATGCTCATCACAGGAAACATCAGGCTTTGGAGGGCGGGAATCAGAGCCTTCTCCACAGTGCAGTTTCATGCACGTGCAACTGGGAAGCCGCCACTCATTAGCTGATAGGCTTTGCCGTTCTGATTTTGGTGCAGTTTGGTGAAAAAGCTTTACATGTTTAAGCTAAGACCACTTGAGTTTCACATACTCGACATACTTCCATGTTTGTTTGTTTTTAAAGAATTTCACAGATCCGTTGATGTTCTGGAAGGTTACAGGATACTTTGCAAGTCAAAACCCAAGCACTTTCTACATAGAAATCTTGCTTCTGACATAGAACACAGCTAGTCAGATGCAATCTTATGATGCTTTGCTTTTATTGGCTGTTGGACACACAGGTACTCAGTCTCTGTAGGAACATGGAGCCTGCCTGAGAGGTTTAACATGTGGACCAACTGTTTACCTGCTTCCGATTGAAGTCTGACCTATTGCCTCTTCAGTAAACCTGCATCATCTTCAGGGTTGACATGTATATATACACCTTACAGTTGTCACAGGGGCACTGCCACTTTCTAAACACACCACTTCATCATTTTGCTGAAGTTTATCCATGTTTCACTCCCAGGCCAGCCCCCCTCCAGCCCACCCTTTGAAGCTTGGCACTGTCATGCAATAAACAATTTGATGGGACTTTTTTTCCATGTTCCTATAACGATAGCCCCAAATTTACGATTTCCCAGGTGATGGAGGTGAGTTTGCTCTCAGGAGCCCCAGGATTAGGCCTGGGTTTATCCTAATGAGCTGACTCAAGGAAGGTTCATTCCTAGGAAGACAAAACACACATGATCCCAGAGGCAGATTTCGAGACAACCCAATCTCTGGGCTAATCATTGAGTTCAGTCCTGTGGCTAATGATCCAAGCAGGTCTAAATACAAACACTGGTGAAACTGTGTGCTGGTTGATGAAGGGTAAGATGCAGGGTCGGATGCCCTGTGCTTCCTCAGACTGCACCTATGCGTGCTTCTGTGTCGGCTTCCCTTCTCAATTTTATCCTTTATGACACAAAGGTACAGTCACTTGTCAGAATAGTACATTTCAAGTTCTTTGAGTAGTTACAGCAAATTACTGAATTTGACCGAATGGAGGTAGCCCAAAATTTTATAGTCAGCCATTTTGAAGGTAGGGAGCCTGGGAACCCTTAAGGAATGGCTTGAGTTGGATGTCTTGCTGGGGGTCCTCCCCCTGCGACTTGTGGAGTTTGTATTACCTAGAGATGGCTGTAGCCAAAGCAAACCACAATTCACAAGTTGGGGCAGAAACTGGCCTTTCGGGGTTTAAGTAGTCACCAGAACACCAGCTCTGACTGTGCCTCATTGGCATGAGGGAAAGAGCCTCTGTGGGAGAGGTGGTAAAGAAGTGGAAGGCAGGTGGTTCCAGTCCCAGAGTTAGCTGGACACTTGCTTGGCCTGTGGTTGCTGGTCTGAGAGCCATAGATAGGAGCTAATAAATGACAGTATTGCAGAGAGCCACAGAGGATGGGACACATGCAGCTGGAGCTACTATAGCTCAGATGTGATCCCACAAGGCAGAGAGGTTTGCCTTGGGCAGTGCTCCCTGGAGAAGTGCTTTTTATTTTCTTTTCTTCTTGGATCCTGAACCAGAACAAGATGCTGTTGGGTCGTGGGCTCACTGAGGTCTCTTGCATCCTCACCTACTCTGCCTGACAAGTTTAGACCAATTGGATTCCATCTATCAGCCTGCCAGAGCTTTGAGGAGCAAACCAGTTATCCATGTGTGCCCGGCCCATTTCCTTGTCAGGACTGAATTTTCCGTATTATATACATTGACCATGCTGGTACTCTAAAATTAAAGCACCAGTGGGTGCTCGCACAGGCACATGCATCACACACACACACACACACACACACACACACACACACACACACAGAGACACAGAGAGACATACAGAGAGAGACACACAGATAGACACAAGAGAGTCAGACAGAGACAGAGAGAGGGGGAGGCAGACAGACAGACAGACTGGCTGACTGACTCTGGAAGGCAGACAGATAGTATATATCTTTATCTCTCATTCTTTCTGTAGAGAGACAGGGAGGCAGATGACCTGCCGGCTCCGTCCTTGTCTTCCTCCCATTTTAGCCATGACCTGTCCCACATTAACAGTGACCAAGGCAAAAACCATAGCCCCTAGATGGAGGGCTCTCTGGTTGCAGAGCTAAGAAAGCTGGCAGTGGCTGGAGAGGCAGGCACTCCTCTAGAAGTGTTCGATCCTTTCCACAGTAGCTAGACGACACCCAGCTTGCCAGCTTCCTACCATGATTTAAGAACATGCTGGATGGAGACAGTGTGGGGGCCGGGAGGAGGAAGCGTGTGTTCGAACGCTGCTTCTGGTGGGTGGGAGGAGGAGTGGGCAGAGTTGGGGCAGGCAGTCCACGAATGTCATGTGGCACCATATGGTCATGGCAAAGTACCCAGCGAGTGGGAGGTATGCTCTGTCACTGCCTCATGGGGTTATGACGCTCCCTGAGTTAACACATTTTTAGAGACATGAACAAGGAATCACCCTGATATGCACTTTGCGATTTCCCCATGTCACTTGCAACTTGGGACTTTCAGAGGGTTCGCTGTCCACCCGGCTCTACCCTCCGGTAGCTAAATCAGGATGAGACCAGTCATTTCTTCTGTGTCCCCTAAATAGTTTTTGAGGGTTTTTGTTTCATTTTGTTTAAACAACAACAACAACAACAACAACAACAACAACAACAACAAAATACAGTTTTGAAAACAAATTCCTTATTGCCACACTTTCAAAATCTATTCTTGAGAAAGCTACCATGGGGCGTGAGGGTTCTATTTATGTCCCCATTCTTCATGAGGAAAGAGGGCTCTCTTAACAGTCAGCCCGGCCTGACCTATTCACATATTGGGGCCACTGCTTTAGAAGGAATGCAGAGGCTTTGTTCCAGGGCACACATAGTGGGGATCCCCCTGTGCTTCCTCTGGGCTTACGACACCCAGAGTTCTCAAAGAGCTACTTGCAGACACGAGTTAGAGGAGTCTGATCTGGGAGAGGATTCCAGTCCCACAGGGAAGAACTCAGGAAGCTCAGACCTCGGAGCCACGTGTGGCTCTGCCATGGCGTCACATTTGGAAATTGGATGCTAGGAGATGTCTGCACTTTGGCCCAGTTTGTGGCTTCTGTGTGAAGATTGTGAGTGCATAGCTGCTTCTGAGCTGACGGGGCTCTTTAGTGGCCTCACAAATAGAATTTATTAGAATCTAGGATTTATCAGCAGAATGGAAAATGGATTGTGTCGCCAGTGTTAGCAGCCAAGACTTCCCAGGCCACATGGACCTCACTTTCTCTTCTGCTCTCCAGCCAGACTCACTGGGCACTCAGGCACTTCTCTCGCTCCATTTTATTGGAACTGGCCCTGTCTTGTGTGTGTGATCACCATTAATATTTTATAGAAAGACATTGTAATTAGCACTTTAAAAGTTAATACTTTGCAGCCCTGGAGAGACAACACTTCAGCAGTTAAGAACACTTGTTGATCTTCCAGGGGACCTGGTTCAGTTTCCAGGTGCTCATTCGGTGGCTAAAAAACATCTGCAACTCCGGCTCCTATGAATCTGACGCCCTCTCCTGGCTTCCTGGGCACCAGGCACACATGCAACGCACAGACATACATACAGAGAAAACATCCATACACGTAGAATGAACCTTTAATGTTTCAAGTTTTCTTTCTTCCTTTCTTTATAATTAGCACGCTTATTTATCCTAGATGGTGCCATGAACAATGCTACGTTTAGCTGTGTTGGACATTGGGTAGATGAGTTAAGGCCCCTGCTCAGTATCATCTGAGAGAAGGCTATGGCTTGGTCCTTGGTCTGCTCAGCATCCTCTAAGGGAAGGCCATGGCTTGGTCCCTTGTCAGAGCTTAATGGGTCCTATTGCACACAGATCTTCTCGTCTCCACTCTTCAGGATAACCTTTTACTCCCACTTTGCCCCGTGGCCTCCTAATTCCTTTTCAGTTCCCATGAAGATCTGCAGAGGACCTGGTGATGCAGCTGCACACCCAGCCTGTCTTCATGTAACCGACACATGGTGATTAACTCGTTCAGGAACAATGGTAACTTAGTCATGAGGAAGTAAGATATAGGGACATTTAGGGCAGCATGATAAAAAGTCTCTTCCTTTCTCCTTCCATTTCCCCCTTTCTTCTCCTTTCTCTTCCCCTTTCCTTCCTTCTTTCCTGTGTACTCTGGGGCTCAAACCTAGGGCCTCTTACACACTCAGCAAGTGTTCTACTCCTGAACCACTACCATTATGGGATCCTTTGAGTGACAGATTCATTAGACGCACTGAAAGGGTGATTTGCCTTGCAAAACAAACTACACATACATGCAATGTTTTAATAAGACCAGTGTGTAAAGCAGAACAATTTTAATGTGCACCATCAGGTTAAGCAATAAAGTTAGAAAGACCTTACCTACACAGACTACCATTTTCTTGCAAAGCAGGGTTTCACGGGGCACACACAGTTGATGCCACATACAGTATAAACCTGCTATTTACCAAACCCACTTGAAACAGAACCTCCCGTCCCTCCTGTTATCCTCCTGTTTGCCTTGGTTGCAGCCTATTGTATAGGATCCCAGTGTGTTGTGATGGCTGCAGGAAAGAACGTGACCTTATTTACTGTTGTTCCAGAGCAGGCGCCCAACGTAATGCGGGCCACGTGGTTGGTAACAAGTGACTGAAGGGAACAGGTCTCATGACAAGGCCACAGCTGGTTCAGTGATTCCCAGTAATCTCAGAGCTAGTACGCGTATAGCCCAGAAGCACGGCACCCTGGCCTTGTCCATTTGCTAGCAGGAACCTATGCCGAATGACAAGGTCACAGCAACCCATCCCCGTCTGCTCCACTAAACACGCAATTCACACAGCCAGTTAGCTCTGGCTCCCAACCCCTGTTCTTTAAGCAACTGTCTGGATGTATCCCTGGCCCCTCTGAGGGGGACATACAATGGCTGGCTGTGTACTAGCTGGAAATGATCGTTTGCCTTGCTGAATCAAGGACGTATTACACGCTGCCTTCCAAGTCTGGCTAGGGGACGCCTATCCATTTCATTCTGGGTGCCCGATAGCATCTAGGATCAGAGCTGGCAAGGGCTGGTGCAAGGTCTGCACTTTGTCACCTGAGAGAGACTGGCATGGTGCTGTTCCAGAAAGACCATCTGTCCCTTTGCATGGCGGCCTCCCTGGGTGGTACCTGGGTATCACTGTGTTCTATTTTTAGCAGGGCAGTGTTCTGGGTACAGTTATCTGATGCAGTTTGGGAGTGATAGATGGTAGGAGCATGAATTGTGAGCTGAGGCACACAGAGATCAGCTTTAGTGTGAGCACGAGTACACACCACGGCTTTACCTCAGGGCTCTCTGACCAGGTTCACAGGGCTCTTTGAAGCCCGCCAAACCGTCTTCATGCCAGTGACAGAAACCCAGAACAACACCACCGCTACAAAAAGATGAGACACAACTGGGAGCTTAACGAGTGCCAAAGCATGGATCGCTAGGAATCTTTTTACTTCTACAGGACACTGAATACCCCTACTGCATGCCGAGACTTTAAGAACTGGCTCCTGAAGCTTTGATAAGATGAATCTTTTATTTTACGAAACTCAGAAAAATTTTTACTTATGCTTTTCCTCTTTCCTCTTTGTGTGGAGAGAGTGTACCTGTGGGGTATGTACACGTGCAACCTCGTGTGTGAGTGTGTGTGTGCACTGGTGCACACTGGCAAGTGCACCCGGAGCTGAATGTTAAATCTACCTCTGTTGCTCTTCCACCTTTCTTTTCCTGAGGCAAGGCCTCTCAAACAAACCCAGAGCTCACTGATGTGAGCTCTCCTTCCTAGCCTGCATGCTCTAGGGGTCCATGTCTCCATTTTTTGAGGGTGAAATTGCAGGTGGGTCACCTGGGTCAGATGCCCCACATAAGCATTTACATGCATTCTGGGGGTCTGAATTCAGATCTTGTTTGGGTGCTGAGTGTCTCTGAAACATTTTTCCTATGGCATACTGCATCCTCAGACTCATGACAAAAGGAGATGCTTATTAAGTAAAACCTCAAACTAACATGTCACACTGTGTAGGCTTGTTTACTACCATATGTATAAATGTATAATGTTTTAGGTCTTAAAATAAAATTTTGTTTATGTGTCTTATTAGTTAGTTTCTATTACTGTGCCAAAACACTATGACCAAGACAACTTACAAAAGAAGGCATTTAATTGGGCATATGGTTTTAGAGATTTAGAGTCCATGGTGCTTTAGTAAAGGCATGGTGGTGGGAACAGCTAGGAGCTCATTTCTTGATGGAAAGCAGGAGGTAGAGAGCACACTGGGAATAGAACCAGTGTTTTTAAAATATCAAAGCCCACCCTAGTGACGCACCTCCTCCAATAAGGCCAAACCTTCTAATCCTTCCCAAACAGTTCCACCAATCGGGAACCAAGTATTTAAACATATGAACCTATGGGGACCATTCTCATTAAAAACCATCCCAACTATGCTTCTTCTAGAGAGGTAATAAAGAATTGCCTTGTGTGTGTGCATGCTCGTGCATGGGGGTACACAAGTGTGTGTGTGTGTGTGTGTGTGTGTGTGTGTGTGTGTGTGAATGCACAGTGTGGGTGGGAGTTCATATAGGTGTGAGCACACAAGAGGTCAACTTTAGCCATTGTTCCTCAGGCATCATCTGCCTTGGGTTTTGTTTTGAGACAGCGTCTCTCATTGACCTAGAGCTCACTGGGTAATGGCCTCAAGGACCAGCCATTTCTGCTCTCCAGTGCTGGGATCACACATGTGCACCACCATGCCTGGTTTTTAAGATGCAGGTTCTGGGAATCACATTCAGGTCCTCTTGCTTACAAAATGAACCCTTTACTGGCTGAGCTGTCGCCCTGGCTCTCTCATGATTTGCTGCAGAAACTAAACTGGGTAAATCTGTCTACCCCTTAAAGGCATAGGCACCATCAGCAAAGGCAGCACTGCTCTTACAAAGGTTCACACAGGATGCTGCCGCCATCTCTTCTACCTGAGCGAGGCAACGCCGGATGAGGTGGCTGTGACCAGCAAGCCAGGGAGTATACAATGGGTAGACGGCGGTGACACCCTCCCTAATGACACCCTGAGTACCCTAGCCAGGGGTACAAGCCTGGAAACCACATCTACTGTGAATGCTTTTTAATTTCTATGGTGATCTTTCCCAGTCATATCTATCATGAGAACTCTAAGTGATCATAAAAACTATGTATAGGTGTCAGGAGTCACCTAGGATAGGCTAAGGCTAGCAGGTGGCCTCCCTGGAGACAGCTCACTGCTTTTGCACGGTCTGTGATGGGTGAGCTCAATGGCAAGGTCCCAAAGAGACTTCACCTCAGGATTGCTTCTCGTGGCTGATATGCCTTTCCCGCCATTATTAAACCAATATAACAATGCCTGGGCATTAGCCGTTCTATTGATCAGATTTCCTAGAGATTGACATAAAGAGGCACTTTCATGAACTAATGCTGCTTAGATGAATTAATGATTCTACACAATTCCTGCTTTGATTCAAATAAGTTTAGGAAGAAAGTTTTAAGAGATGGTCTTAGCTGTTTGCTAGAAGGATGTAAGGAAGCTAGAATCAAGATTAGAATATGCCTGTTCCTCATGTAGTAATAAAGGCTGCATAGTAAGAAATACAACGATTACACTAAATTCATAATTACACTAAAAAGAGAAATAGACTTAGGACAAATTTGTGTTCAAGGAAAAACACTTAGGTCCAAGGATGAAGCCATAGGTGTGTAACATGATAAAGCAAGGTCATGTAAAAGCCCTTGCTTTGAGCTTATAATAAGCATATTATAATGAAACACTGTTTTAAACTTAGTATCAACATCTTTCTGTAATTCCCATTTTATGTAACACTTTATCTCTGAGGTAATTTTCCAAAGAACTTTTTGTCTAAGAAGGTTATTAAAAAAGGCCAGAGGAAAGAAATAAAGTTGTTGGTTGGTTGGTTTGGCTTGGGGAGCTCTGCTCCACCTTTCTGTCTGTCCATCCATCTGTCCGTCCATCCATCCATCCAATTGTATATGTCTGTTTATCTCTACGTATGCATGTAGGTATATGTGTGTATGTAAGCATGCATGAATATTTATGAGACAGGTGGTTGGGCCCAACAAAAAGTGAATGTGCTAATGTGTAAATGAGAATGAATAAAAATGTAAATGTATGGATGTCTATGTGTCTGTACATGTTTGCCTGTATAAAGCATTAATTCTTTTCCTTTCCTTTCTCTCTGGCTAACAAAGAGTTAACCAGCCTAGCCAGAGAGGCTTCTGGCTGTCTGATCAGAGAAGGGGGTGATAGTAATAATTTTATTTTTACTAAATCCCCCGCTGCTAGGCAATAAGTGTTAGTTGCCCAAGCCAGTGGTTTTTAACCATAGAATAAGCAAGAAAGTCTTTAGGATTGTTACAAGTTATCAGCAGGCATTCAGTATAGTTAGAGAGCTAGAAGGCCAGAGACCATCAGTCTTTAAAGCTCTATCAGATACTGTGTCCCGGCTTCAAACCATTCCAGGCTGGGCTGGTTCCTGGCATATGGGACATCTTTTTAAAAGTCACCAGAAGAGAATCCACTTTATTACCAGACAAATGCCCTCCTGTTGCTGACTGCATGTTTTCAGTGGTAATGTAGCAATATTCTTATTTTCCTACCACCTTGTAAAACAGTGTAGCCCACTACCTGATCCCTTTGAAGACTTAAAAAAACACTGCCCATGTGATAACAGAAAATATGGTTTCTGCTAGATTAATGCCTAATTACATCAACAGATCGGAGACGTAAGTGATAAAATTCACGCTCCTGGGACTGCCTTTAAGGAAGGTTTGCTGCCATTCTTTCATTAACTTTAGTTTAATACATCCATCTGTGTGGTTATCTATATTGCAGAGCATGGCTTGCAGAACATTGTCCCTTCAGTTTATGCTTAGAGTTTTTGATAGGCGAGCATCTTCAGTAAGATTACCCAGCCACAGCCCTCTGTCTGCCTTGAGTTCAGAATGAAGCATCTCTCTTCTTCTTGTCAGATTAACATGAAAACAAGCCCACGTTCCTCTCCACTGCTGCTCTAGGGTTTCCCTGAAGAGAAAACTTGCTGTTTGAGGTTACAGGCGCCAAACTCTGGCCCTCGCCCATGTTAGGCTGCCACTCCGCGCTGACCTACATCCCTATCCCAGGAAAGTCAGTACTGGGGGCATTGCTGTTCCACCCACCCATACTGTCAACCTTCACGTCTGCCTGCCAGAGGATGAAACAGCCCGTGTGACCTGCACGGGGAGGTTCTCTTTTGAGAAGTGACAATGACATCAGTGTACTACGGACTGTTCTAGAAAAGGTGCCCAGGCTAACAACACAAAGAGACAAACCCTCTTTGTCCTTCCAACTAACCTCAGAAGGAGACTTTTCCAGTTCTGTAAGCCCGCAACATCTTTTCTCCAGTGAACAGAAGAAAACATTAGACGGGTACTGGGCGCTACCCAAAGTTGCCTGGTACCATATGCAAAGAAGAGGTTACTGTCAACGCCATAGCACCCTGAACTCAGCATGGCTCCTCTGAATTTGGATTGACCACCCCCATCCCAAAAAAAACCCAAAACCAAAAATCAACCCACTAACCAGCCAGCCAGCCTACCTACCAACCTACCTACCAACCTACCTATCTACCAACCTACCTACCAACCTACCTATCTACCAACCTACCTACCAACCAACCCACCAACCATAAACAAACCAATTAACCAACCAAACAACTAACCAACCAACCAATAAACAAACCTACCAACCAACCAACCAACCAACCAACCAACCAAACAACAAACAAACCAACTAACCAACCAAAGAACCTACCAACCAACCAACCAACAACAACAACAACAACGACAACGAAACAAAAGAAAAAACACCCCAAAACATGCGAATTTGAGCTTTGAGGATAATTCTAAACCTTAACTTCCCCCAAATACTCAACCCGTAAAGCACTTCCTAGCGACTGTTGGTCCATTGACTCCTACAGCACGGTGGCAGTGGGTTCTGTTATAGACATGGAGTTGCCTGGCTTACATCCTTGGATGTAGACGATTCTCTCTAAAGGCCCTCAAGGTAACTGTACAACTCAAAGACTGCTGTTGGAAACACGGTCGGTTTCACAGTGTGGAAATGCACCCGGGGCCACACAAAGCCACTCTTGCTTCATGTACATTTTAACTGTTTTTCCCCACAAACTCGTTCAAGAGGCACTGTGTGAAACCTTCCTGATTTTTTTCCCCCAGTCTGGTCTATTTCTCTCTCCTCAGTTCACCTGTGTTCTCCAAACTGTATTTTCTTTATTAAAGATGATTTGATTTCAGTCTTTATTACATCTCACCCACCATGCTACTGAGAGTGAGACGCACAGATGAAGATCGGAAAGGGTTTAATTTCATGAATCAGGTTTGCTTGGGACATGAAATTGGAGAAAAGAAAAGCTCACGAAATGTAGATAGGAAAATAAAAGGACCCGAGAAGTTGTATGAAGAGATAAAAAATGGGCAGCTGAGACAAACTAAGATGCAACCTTGGAAAAATAACAAGAGGCGTCAGGTTCGTTCCGGGGAGGCTGTTCTGATTGGGGTCTGGTTTGCTCCTCGAAGGCTCCAGCGTTGGAGGCTTAGCGTTCAGTAAGCCCTGGCTGAAGGAAGCAGGTCACGAGAGCATAACCACGAAGGGCATTCGGGGACCATGCCCTGTCTCCTTTCCCTCCCAGCTGCTGTGCTGTGAACTGCTGTGCTATGTAGCAGACACCCCTTCAGGAAATCCACTCTCAGTTCTGGGGCAGTGTGACAGGGACCAAGCTACCAAGGGCCGTATTCTGAAACAGAACCATTTGCAGACTGGGTTTCTTGCTTCCGCACAGGTCCTTGACTGGGAGTGGAGATTCTCCAGACCCTGCAGCATAGGTTGGAGGAGCTGAGGCACACACATCCCCGCTCTCCTCCCCTAGTGGACCTAGGATGTTCTCTCAGGAGGCTTTGCTCTAGGCATTTGAGAGGAACCTCGGGTCTGTCCCTACTCCGTTTGTCCTTCTGGGGGTTGAGACAGAGATGTAACCCTGAGTGCAACATGGCATCGTGCCCACACACCACACCTACCCCAACCACGGTGAAGACACAGGCTTTGACCACTCTGCGTCCCTTGCTGCCCTGTCTTCTTGCTCACCATACAAAATAAAGGCCAACTCTCAAAAGGAGATGCCAAGAGGATTTTAGAAGAAAGCGGTCGGAGTCCCTGGAAATCACCTAGATTCCCATCCAAGCCCTTGGAACTCATCCTTCCCCACAGTCGCAGGGCTAGTGAGGGTCTGCAGGACTCATGACCTTGAGAGCACAGCTTGGCACACCTAAGGCAGCTGGAGGAAAGCCCCAGGGAGAATCCCTTCACAAAGCTGCAGGCCTCTTTGCGATCCATGCCATTGTGGTAACAAGGTGTCCTAGCACCTTGACGGCTCAGGGGGACCAGAGTTCCTGGCAATACCGTCTTTTACGGTGTCCCTGGCTTTCAGGTTAACAGAGGCTCAGTCCTTAATCAGCACAGGAAGGCTGAGCATTGGTGGCTTACTTATTGGGAAGCGGTCCTTGAGTGGTTGGGCATTGAGTGGCTTAAGAATACTTCGCATATGCAAAGTGGTATTTAAATCTGGCCCTGTTGTTTGAATTACACATTTTTCAGCAGGGGTGGAGCAGCGAGGCACTTGTGCAGCAGCAGTGAGCTGCTTACCACAGTAGATGTGGGGATGCGGGCAAATCTACACAGGATCTCAGTAAAGACGACACTGGACACTCACCATTTAGAGGTGAGGAGGCAGACCCAGAGGGCTGAGGTCACTTAACTCCAGTGCTATCGTCTCAAAACGCCTTCATTTCTGAAACCTCGGAGCATCAGGGCCCACAAGCATGGTATCAAACGGCCGATCTCCCGAAACACAAATGCTGGATCACTTTTCTAATAGTCAGCATTAATTTCCCCAAGGTTTTAAAGAGATCTAGTTGGCACAGAAGCTACGTTAAAGAGCCTGCCTGATAACCTTACCTAACTCAAGGACTGTCTGAGGAGTGACTGACAGCCTGGAATGCAGCTGCCCACCCCACCCCCACCCCTGCCCCCCAGCCAGCCAGCTAGGGTCCAGAGGCTTTCCCACAACTCACACTGTGACAGTATCTGTTACTCTCTGGAAGAAAGCCAGCATTTCTGAGTAAAACATATCAGACCTAACAATGTGAATATTCTTATTCCAGAAAGCCGGCTGAGCATTCAATGAGATCTTACAGTAATGAGCAGGCGGGAACTGGGAAATGAGACTTGACTTTGGCACAGCAGGAAGAGAGGGGGGGGGGCTTTTCACTGGGGCCCTGAGAATGCGAGATGGAAACACCCCTCAGTAAGCTGGAGGTGAATGACCGGGGGTCTGCACGCTCAACAAATCTGGGGCGTTTGCTCTGAACATCTGGGGTTGCAGCTTAGTTTCCCAGAAAACCTTATTATCTTGGGTCACAGGGTGTCTGACTGCTCGACCATGTCTAGGTTCACTGGCTGATGACAGTTACACTCTTCTGGAGAAAGCTTGGTTCTACGTGTGGAGCTGGATCTGGGTGGCAGACACACAGACACAGCACAATCAGGTTCAGACTGTCATCACAGCGCCCTTCTGGAGGGCTGGCGTCCCCTCCTCCACACCTGTACACAGTCTCCCTGGCTGCCTTGTAAAACCTGTGACTTCAACCACCAAGACACGTGAGTGACATATGACTTTATCATCACTGGTTCATCAATACTTTGGGGGGGGTTATTTATTGTTCATTTTTATTTTATGTGTATCAGTGTATATATATATGTGTGTGTATATATAATATGCATATGTATATAATATATGTGTGTGTGTGTGTATGTATGTATGTATGTATGTATGTATATGTATATGTATATGTTAACTGAATTCGGTTCTGGTGCCAGAAGAGGGCGCTCTTATGAAAATGGGAGTTGTGACAGCTGTGAGCCACCATGGTGGGTTCTGGGAATAGAACCTGGGTCCTCTCCAAGAGCAGCAAGTGCTCACAACTTCTGAGCCATCTCTCCTAGCTAAGAAATCTTTATATTGTACCTGCTACATAGCAGTCATTGTTGACATTCTGTGGAAACCCTAGTGAAGAAAACTAAAATGTTGTCTTTGTGGATTGTACACACAATGTCTCCTCCCCAAAGCTGTGATCAACCCAATAACCTAGCGAGAAGTACCGTGGCGTTTACTTTAGCTCGGAGTTCCATGGGAGAGGCAGGATCATGCAGCTGGGACTCTGGATGTCTAAGAACAGGAAGCAGAGGGCAGACAAAAAGCAGTGCTGGGCTAAAAACCTCAAGGCCTCAGGGACCCACTTCCTCTGCTGAGGCTCTGTCTCCAGAAGACTGTACAACCTTCCGAAACAGTGTCACCATAGCGGAACAAAGTGTCCAAACCCTTGGGCCTAAGAGGGGCATTCCCATGCAACCCACAATAGTTCATTTCCGAGTTCCCACTTGGACTTCAGACTCTGGTCCTCAGTTTCTCCTCGGACCCTGTGCCCCCAGACCGGAAGCCAGCGTGAGCTGACCGCATCTCCTCACTACCACCCCTGCAGCTCTAGCCTCTCTTCTACAGTTCAGCAACCCCAACTACACAGAGACGACATAGACTACAAAACTAAACAACGCCACCGTCCGAGAGGCCCCACTTCCTCTGTGACGCTTCTTCAACATGTCCTCTTAGCCGCGCAGCTGGGAAGTGACTGTCTAGACTCTTGTTTCCAAGATGCTTTGTTATTTCTTATAGGTCGTGTTTGTATGTGTGTGTGTGTGGGGGGGGTCAGAGGCCAAAATGCAAGAGTCATTCTTCTTCAAGGGAACTGAACTCAAGTCTTCAAATTTGGCAGTAAAGGCCATTACCCACTGAATTTAACCCCATTACCCATTGTCGCCCCAGAAATGCTTTCTCAGATGCCCATCTCAGCCCTGCCTCTTTTTTTAGCTTTTTCGCTATCTCTCTCTCTCTCTCTCTCTCTCTCTCTCTCTCTCTCTCTCTCCTTCCTCCTCCCTCCCTCCCTCCCTGTCTGTCTCCCTATCTCTCTATCTCTCTGTCTCTCTTTCTCTGAAGGGCTTTTCTTTAATATTCTGGGTGGGGTAAACTCCAAGCTCAAAAGTCCTTTGCTTTCTGGCTTCTGGGTTCAGATTAGCTACCTGACCTCTTTATCTTGTTTTCCTAGACATTATGTGCCTCCTCCCCCAGTTCCAATCTCACCTATCAGGGTCTCAGACAGACCTGTGCCTCCTCCCCCAGTTCCAATCTCACCTATCAGGTCCCAGACAGACCTGTGGCCCCTCCCCCCAGTTCCAATCTCACCTATCAGAGTCTCAGACAGACCTGTGGCTCCTCCCCCCATTTTAGCCCCACCTATCAGAATCTCCTCAAGCTCCCAGGTCGGACCTGAAGATAGCCTCCCTGTAGGTCCTGGGCATTGCAGCCAGCCCCTCTGCTCTGCATCACTGCCAGGTGTAGGACAGTCCCACCGCTGCTTTTTATTTACTTCCTGTCTCTTTTTTGAATTCAGTCTCAAGGGAAATGGAAGCATTGGGGTTTGTCCTGCCACCCTACGTCTAGCCTAGTGCCTGGAACGCACAAGGGCTTACTTGGATTTGCTGAGAGGATCCATCTTTCAAACACTGAAAATGAGAAGCTTGCAATCTCAAGACATTTTTGATGGTACGTCTAGGACTGTTAAGTTAGATATTAGGAATCTTTATTTTTGCAAACAGGAGAATCAGAAGACGCTCCCCTCCTCCCCCTCCCCTGGAGGATGTCTTAGCTTAACTTCAATCTCTCTTTCCTTTAATATTCAATTTGTGTGTATTTGGCCTCAGTTAAATCACAGACATTGGCCTTGGAAGGATGGAGGGAAGGTTGGACTTTGCTTCACTTCCTATTCACGGATCACCTCGAATGAGACTCAGTCTTCCTGTGACAGGTGCCTTAAGTGACCTCACATGTGGATGTGCAACCTTGAGAGTTTAGACATGTGCTTTGGGTCCCTCCCTCCCTCCCTTTCCCTCTCCCTCCCTCCTCCCTCCCTCCCAACCGCATATCCTGCCTGAATGTTTCTGTCCTTTCTGTCAAAATCCTCATTTTTAATGCTCAGTTTTCCTCAGGGTCTCGTCTGTGAACTCTCCCTCATGCAGGATCTGCAGAGCTGTCCTCTCTGCTCCAGTGGCCCTCTGCTCTGTTCATTTTGTTCAGTAAACCTATGCAAGTGCCTGCTACATACCAGGTACCAATTCTGGACTAGGGATGTGCCAGAGAGCAATACATCTGTGTAAATATGTAACCGTACTAGTGTGGTTTGTGTTGTAAGTACAATGAGACACAGCTTAACAGAAATGCCCATGTTGGAGGCTTGGACTATAGAGTAAGACCTTGTCTCAAGAGCCGGAGAGGGGAGGGGGAGGGGGGGGGGGGGGGGAGAGGGCAGAGAGGGAGAGAGAGAGCAGAGAGAGAGAATATATATATATATATATATATATATATATATATATATATATATATAATGCAAAAGGCAGTGAGAACCAAAGGAAGGAAGCAATGGGTGGAGGAGGATAACAGAAGCGAGTGAGGCTGAAGAGCTGGGAAATGTGAGGCCAGCAGCCTGTGCACGAGGGCCAAGCCTCTAGCCAGAGCACTAAAAAGAAAAAACTTCAAGATAGCGGTAGTGTAGTAGCAAAGCAGGCTGGGGTTAGCCTGTGTGGGAGGTCCAGGGAGGAGCTCCATCCTTTGCACCACGGGAGGGTCTCCTGTGGGGGAACAATGACATGCGTGACTTGTTTTGAGATCTCTCTGGCTGTTGTTGGCAAGTCTGTCCTACCCCTCTCCAGACTGTGAATCTGTGGAGTAGATCCTGGGGGAGGGGAGGCTTGACTCGTGTTTATCATGATCCGGTGCAGAGTGCTGCCCAGAAAATCCTTGTCAAATTAACAGAGACAGCCTGCACTGTCCTGGCTGCAATTATGATTCTTCTCGTCTTTGCAGGGAGGCTCCCTTGCCAGCTGCTGGAAACCAGTTCTCTCTTCCCATTAGGATTCCTCTCAGGCTTCCCTGTCACTGCAGGGCTGTCATCTGACTTCCTGTCTCCCGGCCAGGTCTACTCCCTGCCCTGTGGACTGAATTCTTAAAATCACTGCTCTGTACCAGAGAGAGTGTGCTGCTGTGTGGGCTGAGGACAGGGTGGGCTGGCAGGGAAAGCAGAGCTTCTCTACTACACAGGGTTCTGACCAGTAGACTTGTACTGACTACTCTCGTGGGTGGCACATCATGGACACAGCACCCCATCTGCTCAAAAGTGTAATGGGGGGTAGCACTCTCAGAACCCCCTTGGCTGCTGTACAGTTCTGATGAAGATTCAAGGCCGTTGGTGTGTGCGATTTTATTGAACTTACGCTACAATTCCTCAGAAGGGCGTGGCTCACCACGTTAGACCGTGTCTAACTTGCACACAGCGATGGGACTGTGTGAATACTGAAAGAGCTCAGAACACCTTGTTGAATTACCCGCTGTCTCGAGCTCTGCAGATGTCACTTCTCCCTGTTTCCCTGAGCTGGACCTGAAGGTGTTCCCCACCAGAAATGCCTGTCCCAGGACAGCCAGGGACAGTGGGATACCCCCAGGGCTTTACATGGTTCAATTGGCATCTGACTGACCCACTGTGCATGTTTTATCAACTGAAAAATTCAAGAGCGAAGGTACAGCAGGCGACACTACCTCACTTCCATGGATTCTTGACAACTTCCTGCAGTTTCTTATCAAATCAATCAGTGCCCTTCTGCTATGAAGTTCAATCCTTTTACCTCCATGTTTAGCATTGTGATACAGAGTATGAGGTGTGTAGGTTGATGTCATTATGCAGGTGAGGGCTGGCACAAGTTAGATCAAGGCCATGATTGGACAGTAAAAGAATAAGGCGGGGGGGGGGAGAGGGCAGCGGCAAAGTTTTTGTGGGGAGGGAGAGAAGGAGAAGCAACAGGGAGGCAGACGTAAACGATCCTTACTGTGCATCTCTACACAGATACAGGTTGTTATGAATATTTCTTAAGGGATGGATTTCTATAGGCAGATTTATCTTATCTAGGTGGGCGGTTTATATCCTTAGCAATTGGCTGTAAGTTAATTGTGTGGATGTACTGTACACTGAGTATTTAACATATAAATCTGGTTGCTGGGTTACAGTTTGTTGAGTCTTGATATTACTGGGTAGCTGGGACCAGAGTTCCAGGCTGGCCAGGGCTGGCCAGGGTGACCAGCAATGGGAACGGAGCAACCGCCTGGGTCCGAGTACCAGGGGCCCAGCGTGGGGCTGTGACAGGTGGGAACCGGTCATACCCATTTTTAATTATACCAAAACAGAGGTGCAGGGTCCCCACAGTGGGGACAGCCTCACTGCTGGATACCGCACTTCCGACACGCAGTAGCCACAGCACAAGGGACCATAAAGAGATGCACGGTAAAAGACGGAGTTCATGGCCCTCCTATAGGAATGCTAAGTAGAAGGTAAGGACGATGGACTGGGCTCCCGCCCTGGCAATGTGCCCCAACCCTCTGGAGCCGAAGCCACAGGTTTCTGCTTACAGTGTGGGCAGCAAAGGTGGTGGCTGTCTGGATGTGTACTGATTTAGCTGTGTGCCTTGAACTGCAAGTGCATGGCTTGCCCTGCCATGGAAACATTTTCAAAAGTGTCTTATTAAGCCCCCCGCCACAAATCTTTAAAATGTGTTTTAGCTAAAAAAAAAAAAAAAAAAAAAAAAAGAAGCAGTTACATAATTGGCTTCATTAGATCCAATTACATAATCAGTGTAGATTAAAAGAATGGAGCCAGAACATGTAATTTCATAGTTATAACACGTAACATTAATGAAGGAAATCCAGTTGGGGAAAGGCACTGTCAAGCCACACATAAATCTCAGGCAACTTGAGGTCTTCCATGAACCTAAGCGTCCCCTGCCCTCGGGGGCTGCTGCTCGCAAATGCGGTTTAACTAAACAGGACAGATTTCAAGTCGTGGACTGAAATCAGCGTGTGGAGAGCCCTTAGTCTTTCTCGCTCCTCCTGTGGCTACAGTGGTGGGCGAGTGGTGAGCTTTTTTTTTTTTTTTTTTTTCCCCACAGAAAAGGTGACGCCACTTCTGAGGGCTCAGCTTGACTGGACTTAGAGTCACCTGGAGGGTGCATGTCTGGGTGAGTCTGTGAGTGCATTCCCAGAGGGGCTTTCCTTGAGGAGGAAAGGGCCACCCTAAGGTGAGTCACCCCCTCGTGGGCCGGAGGCCACAGACTGAATATAAAGGGGAAAGGGTGGACAGAAGCTAAGCACTTGCGTCCTTCTGCGCCTGCCTCCTGACTCACCAAGGGAGTGGCCTCACATATTACCACCACCACCACGCCATGCACGATAAACTAAGCTCCCTGAACCATGAGCCAGCACAAACCCTTCCCCTCTTAAGTTGCTCTTTGGGAATTCTATCACAGTGAGAGACTCTTTCTCGGTGGTATCCCTTCTTGAGGCCAAGTTTAACCGATATCCCCGCCCACTCCTGCTCCCCTGCTGAGGGAGTCAGGCATCCTCCTGTGGATGTACATGGGAGGCTGGCGCTCAACTGCAGCACCATGGGGGGAGAGGTCACATTGAAAGACAATGTGGGTGACATAATCCTGTGTGGCACCTTCACCTTCTGGTTTTAAGGAGAAGAAACAGCGCTTTCATGATGAGAAATTCAAATTTCAACCTCTTTTCATAACTACTCTTGCACATGTTTCTACAAATTATATCCAGCTAGCAGAGGGCTGAAATGAAATTATTCATTCATTCCTTCATTTGCTGGTTTTTTTTTTTTTAATTCACCAGCAAATGCTTCAAGCTTCCCCGAGGAAATGACGACTTCTCCTTCTGTATACTAAAGCTTTAGCACAGTTGGTAGCCTGGTGGGGATAGCCCGTGTCTCCTGAATTGCTTCTTATACCTGTTTCAGGTATCAGCTGCCCCAGTAGTGTGCAGAACAAGGAACCACAGCATGCTAGTGTAAGTTCAGTGAATTTACAGTTTGTGTGTATGTGCATTAAAACAGACGACCACGCTAAGAAAAAAAATCTGAGATTTGGGAAGTGATTGTCATTTAAGAGCTGAAGGAGCAGAGGGGCTTAGAAGTGTGATGATATTCTATTGAGTGGCCCCTAAAAGCCATGGTCACAGGACAGGCAGCCAAAGGGTCCGAGGGACAGACAGTGGCATCAGGGCACCATGAGATCGATAAGATTCCCCGAATACACAGGGACCTCCTTGTACGCCCAGCACTGGTTTGGTCTGGGATGTTTGGTCAGATTGAGTAGCAAATTATCAGAAGCCCCCTAACTCATCTCTGCAGGTGACATTGAGTGTGGGAGAATGCCCCCCCATTGTTACAGAGGGTAGCATGCACACTTTCTTCAACAGTCTCTGTTCTGTTCGCTGCTCCTCAGACACCCCCTTTCCTTGGGTTAGCAGGGAGAGCAAACAGGCTTCATGGTGCTCAAAGGCTGTTACCTGGGAAAGCTGGGAGTCCCTACATGTTCACCCAACTTGCTGAATTCTGCCTCTCAACCCCTGCTTTCCTGGATGCTTTCCTTTCTCATGTCGTGTCCCCAGGGAACACTAGTGACAAGTGGCATTCCTCCCATCACCAAGGAAGGTTTGCTTGCCAGGAAAAAATGTGCACACATGACCTTGAGCTACCAACACCTTCCTTGACCACCTCCCAGAAGTATCTGTTTCGTCCGTGCCCTGGTTATTAAGAAGCACGTTTCTAGGGTTCTCATTGAGACAGGGGAGTTCTCATTAAAATTAGATAGACTCTGTCACTGGTCAGGCACAGAAGCACAAGCAAGCTTTCTAATTCTAACCCCGAGAAGCACTGTGAGCTTGTTGTGATTAGGATTTGGATATGGAATCGCAGGGGCTAGACTCTCTGTTGGAGGGTCAGGATCACAAGCCCTGCCCCTGCTCCCCATAAAGCCTGGAGTAACAAAGTCTCTGAGTGTGCAATGTACAGGCATTCAGTTTTACAAAATCGAGACCCTTCAACGTGAACTGTCTTGTTTGCGATGGACTTAAGCTAATATGCCATCCCCCTCCCATCCATTAAAATTCAGGGAAGAAGCCTGTTCTCTCAGAGTCTTGCAGCCGGGACAAGACTTTCTGTGGCCTAAGCCCGTGGGCCCTATCTCTCCTGGAATGCTCTGGGAAAAGGCTCTGACGTATGAGGGCATGGACAGGACTGTGAATAAGAGCTGAGATAGTCAGACACTCAAGAGGGATCGCCTGACAAAATCTGCTTGGAATGTCCAGGCTGACGATGGCGTCAGGTCTCCACTGTAGATCTCTCTGCAGGGAGAGATTTCCATCTCACAGAACCCAGAGTCCACACCTGCCCTCCCTCCCGGCCTCTTGAGGCTGTGAACTCCAACACTGACGTCCCAGCCCTGCCCCTGGAGCCTCTGCTGTCTTCTTACTCATCTGCTGTGTGTCTGTCTTCAGTCTCCTAAGCAGAAGGTTTCCAGCCATCCTTTGGCCTCCCCGCCCCTCTCTCCACGCTGCCTCCCTTCACTTGCCTTGCCAGGCTGACCTATCGGCTTTGACCTCTGTGGGCTGTCACAGTAAGAACTATTTAAGTCCCTACCCTTGCCAGGGATGGTGGCTGTACAGACCTATATTGCCAGCACTAAGAGAGTGAAGGCAGCAGGATCGTGAGTTCCAGAACAACCTGGATGACACATCTAGGCCTCGTGTCAAAGCAACGCATGGGACGAGATCACTGAGAGCAACAGTCCGTGCACCGTACCAGGCAGGGCCGCGGGGTCCCTGAGTGGACACACTATTGTCTGTGGGGAGAAAGCAGCGGTTTCTCCACTTCACACGATGCTAAGAGGTAGGTAGGTTCAGGACTCACTGACAAGCCCCAGGGCCTCTAAGCAAAGCTGAGGTTCCCCAAATTTCACTGACCTAAAGATTCATGAGTCTCCACTTCCTCGGACAACTTCTTCTCCTAGCAGAGGGGCCTATACCACTGACACATCACCTTCCTCCCATGCCCAGGCTCTGGTGCCAGGCATGTCTGACCCTTCTCCCCACCCTCCCACGGTGTCACCTCACTCGCACTCATTGCTAGATGCTATCTGTGGTGCTATCTTCTCCTTGCCCACAAGCTTGTACCCTGACGCCATGCTAGGCCACACCACTTCCTTGGCAATAAGTGGTGACCATCAGTGGACTTCTGTTACTGGTGAACCTATACACAGATGCCAACATTTGCTACTTAAGTGGCTTTTCTGCCGTCTCTCAGAACTTCCTACAAGTGAGTCACAGTCGTGAACAGTGAGACTGGGGAACGAATGAGGCCCTGAGTATTGATCAACCTTGATTGTCGATTTGATTGGATGGATAAGCACCTGAAAGATAGGTAGGGCCCACGTGGGTGTGACTGTGGATTAATACACTGGTGGATTTCCTATCTGAGTAGACTATTGGAAGGTGAAGTCTCACTGGAAGAGGTGTTACTGGGACATATCCCTAGGGCCTCCATCTTGCCTGGTCCCCTTCCTGTTCCTTTCTGCTTCTTGTTGACCAAGCTGCAGACAGCTCTGCTCTCTGTTGGCCATTAGGTGAGCAGCCTCCTGTGTCATACAGCACTGCTATGATTCCTTGCTTTGCACTGGGTCCCAAAGACAGAGGCAGGTGGTCATGGACTGAACCCTGGGAACCATGAGCAAAACAAATCTTTCAGTTCTAGATGACGGTTCAGTAGGCAAAGCGTTTGCTGTTTGGAAGCACAAGGACTCAAGCTTGGATCCTTAACATCTATGTAAAAGCCAGGCGTGGTGGCATGTGTGCCTGCAATTCCAGCGCTAGGGGCATAGGGTGGACATGAGTGGGTGCTTGGAGCTCACTCAGCCAATCTAGCTGTGATGATAAACTCTAGGGTCATAGTCACTTTTCTGTTGCTGGGATCAAGTCCTCATGACCAAGGCAACTTAGAGAAGAAAAGGTTTATGGGGCTATGGAACCAGAGGGTTAGAGTCCATAATGACTATTATGGTGGGGAGCACGGCAGCAGGCGGGCAGGCACAGGCAGGCAGGCAGACATGGTGTGGAACGGTAGCTAAGCACTCTCATATTGATCCACAAGACAAGGTAGAGACAGCGAACTCGGAACGGTACTGGCTTTTGACACCTCTCAGCCCACCTCAGTGACACACCTCCTCCAACAAGGCCACGCCTTCTGAACCTTCTCAAAACAGTTCCACCAGCTGCAGATCAGTAGTCAAGCATATGAACGTGTGGGGCTGTTCTCATTCAAACCCCCACATCTACATTTGATGAAAGACAAATACAATGTAGAGTAACACAATGAGATGCCTGGTGCCAACTTCTGGCCTCTACATGTGCACACACACCGACACGCATACTAACCCCTACCACAGGTGAGTGCATGGACTCATGCACCCCAACCCCCCACATCTTTCTTCCAAGGTCTCTCAAGCACTTGTCACAGTGATGGTGAAAACTGACCGATATCTCTGAGGGTCTGAGTGACTGACTTCCATTCTAGCTGCTCCTTTCAGGAACTCATGGATTGAGTAGACAAACCCCATCTGCACAGCCCTACCCTGTGTTTCACTCATCAGGACACACAAGATACAACAAGTCTAAGACAGACAGAATAAGGTCTGACCTGTGTATCTATCATTCCCCAGGACACAGACACAATCAGATCTCTGTGTGTATTTACTACTCTCCAGAACACAGAGATACAACAAGTCTAGGACATATAGACAGAATGAATCCTGCCTTGTATATTTATCATTCTCCAGGACACACAGACATATACCTCCCATCAGCTTTCCACACTGAATATCACTCTATGACTTTCAGCCCCTACAGATTCTCATCCCATGACTGGGCAGACCTGGCACATTCACGTTCAGTTGGTGGTTCCTCACGCTTGAACTCTGAGTTCTACGGAAGAGGGGTGCCTCACCCTTTGCACTGAGTTCTATGGAAGAGGGGTGTCTCATCCTTTGCACTGCATTCTCTGAAATCTTTTGATGCAAAAGACTTCATGGGAGCCAAATAAATACAAAATTATTCAATGTACTTAATCTTTGAGATAACAGCCAGAGGGTGTGGGGGGCATCTGTAAGTTCTGCACCTTAGATGCGTTTTCTCCTAACGAGTGGATGGAAACGTTCCCCACAAATGCTATCTAGGATGTGTAACTGCATCCATGGGCAAGTGCCTAAGGGTACTGGTTACATTTCCCCCACATTTAGAAGAGGAAGAGGAAAGAAGGGTAAATGTGGGGAAAGAGACACATCCGTTGATTCTGTCCATGTCAAAGGAAGAATGGAGAGGTGGTAACAACAATTGGACATCCAAAATGAAGAAGTCAGAAAGGCCAATTTGTACATAACCTTCTGGAGACATATGGGTACTGACAGGCAGGCGAGCAAATCAACACTGTGCCAACCTATACTTTAACTAAGTCATCACCCAAATAGATGGACAGATGGATGGATACATTGAGGGATGGAAAGTGTGTGTGTGTGTGTGTGTGTTTGTGTGTGTGTGTGTGTGTGTATACACACATATACATGCACATAGGTGGGTAGAAGATGGATGGATTGTTAAATATATAGATGATAGGTAGATGGATAGATAGATTGGATGGATGAATGGATTGGATTAGATGATCGGTGGATGGATAGACAGATGGGTAGATGATGGACAGAAGGACAGGCTGTGACCAGTATCGTGTCTTTGTTTCTTTAAATAAGTGACCTACTCCCTCAGGGTCAAGTCTAGAAACACTCTCCCTAACATCTTTCCTTACTTTCTTCTCCTTACCCTGCCTGCCTTACCACACTATTTACCTGTCTCTCACACAAAGGTGCTGACAAAACACTACTCCTAGGACTGAGCCAAAGGGCTAGTCAGATGCCCTCTAATGCCAGAAGCCAGCCACCAGCTCCCCTAGAACACCGGCGGTGTTCCCAAACACAGGACTTCTTGAATTATTAGTTCTGGAAACTCAAGAAATCTCTTGATTCTTGTGTTTGCAAGTGACAATGTCAAGGTTCCAGATTTGGGACTTGAGAGATCCAGTGATGGGATCCATTGATGATTAAGAATCTCAGGAAGCTTGGGATTAGGGTTTAGGGGTCAGGGGTCAAAGACATCAACTAGAAGCTCTCCACTACACAGATTACCACTGGAAAGATGCTATGTACGCACCAGGGACAGATTTATTTAGATAAGAAGGATGACGTCAGAAATGTGGAAATTCTCCAGTGATTGACAGGCCTATTTAAAGGCTCACAAAAACCCAGAGCTAGAACACTTCTTGCTTGAGAGGAGGGCAGGGGATAGATGGACACTAAAGGCCTCTGAGCTGTGATACAGTCACAGCTTGGGGATCAGGACCAGCCAGGGCAGCCTTACTCACTGTGATCATCTGAGCCACGTAGCTCTCAGGCCCTGTGTATTCCGTCGGGTCCTTCACCTTCACCAGGACGATGAAGTACAAGTAATGCCACATGTTGTGCTCTGACTTGATGTGCTCCTCAAAGGACACCGTCTTGTTATCAAACTTGTCCCTCTCCAGGCCTGCGAAACACAGCAAACATCAGGAGGCTTGGGATCAGGGTACGTAATTTTTCTTTTAATCAGGACTTCCTTAGCATAAAAATCAGACACAGCCATTACTGAAAATCAACAACGAACCTGTCTTCTGGGGAAGCGTGCCACTTTAAAATGTTGTTATAATTGAAAGCAACAATGTACAAAAGCCCTCGACCAAAGGTCTGTGGTTAATAGGCTTGGGAGACCAGGATTCAAGAGCTGGAAGCATTCACCACCCAAGCCAGGTGATCAGAGTTTGATCCCTGGAATCCGTGAAAGGTCCAGTCCAGTAGCATGACTTTGTAATGCTATCATGCCTCCTGTGAGATGGGAGGCAGAGACAGGAGAGTTGCCCGGAAGCTCACAGGCTTCAGAAACACATAAGAGACCCTGCCTCAAAACAAGGGGGAAGGCAGGAAGTGACTCCAAAGTTGTCCTCTGATGTGCATATGTATGTATTTTGACACGTGTATGTCTGTACTCACACAACTGGTGCAAAAGCACACACACATGAGTGCATGCGCACACACAGGCATGAACACACACACACACACACACACAAAGATTTTAAAAATAAAAAAAAATTAGACTACTGGCTCATCGTGGCAGAACAACAAAATGGATTCCTTTCTATTTAAGCCTTGGGTTAAGGGAAAGTAGCTGAACGGTGTCTTCAGAGTCACTTGCAACCAGCCAGAGCCTTCCATCAGAGACAGCCATTGTGCAGGGACAATGGCACTCCTCTGGGCCCCCAGACCACCATACTTGGGGAAGTTGGGGATGGGTGGCCATTTCAGTTCAGGGAGTTCTCCTTAGAGTTCACTACTGCTGTGAAGAAACACCATGGCCAAAAGCAAGTTAGGGAGGAAAGAAAGGGGTTGTCTGGCTTACACTTCCACACCAAAGTCCACTATTGAGGGAAGCCAAGGAGAGAACTCAACCAGAACAGAGACCTGGAGGCAGCTGCTGATACAGAAGCCATAGGGGAGCTGCTTTTGGCTTGCTCAGCCTACTTTCTGATAGAACTTAGGACCACCAGCCCAGGGATGACCCCACCTACAATGAGCTGGGCCCTTCCCAACAATAACTCATTAAGAAAATGCCCTACAGACTTGCCTACAGCCCAATCTTATGAAGGCATTTTCTTAATTAAGGTTCCTTTCAGCTTGTCCCAAGTTAACATAAAACTAGCCAGCATAATTGATCCCTTGTCACCTTGACACACAAACACCTCACTGTAAAGTCATAACCTTTCATCCCCAAGATCACACATTAACTAATATAAACACCACAATATATAAAACATTTCACAAACTTAAAAGTCCCACAGCCTTACAAATTCAAATACTTTAAAGTCCAGCCTTTTTTTAAAAAAAAAATTTCAAAGTCTCTCAAGTGTAGATGGGCTCATATAAGATTAAAAAAAAAATAAGCTAAATACTTTATTTCAAGAGGGAAGAGTCAGAGCACAGTCACGATCGGATCAAAGCAAAATCAAACTCCAACAGTAAAAATAACTCAGCGTCCAGTATCTGGGACTCATTCATGATCTTCTGGGCTCCTCTAAGGGGCTTGGGTCACTTATCTAGCTCCGCCCTCTGCAGCACATATAACTTGCCTTCTAAGCTTGGGCAGGCTCCACCACACTGCTGCCGCTGCTCTTGGTGGTCATCCCATGCTACTGACGTCTCCAAAATGCTGGAGCTTTCTGCTGCAACTGGGTCTTACTTTCACCAATAGCTTCTCCTGGGCTCTCTTCATGGTGCCCATGGTGCTCTTCTCTGCATAACCCTTTGATACTGGGCCTTCAACTGCTACTGAGGCTGCACCTTCACCACCAGCATGCTCACCCAGTGTCAAGCCTCAGCTGCTTTACATGACCCCTTCCCGCCTTCAAAAGTAGTAGCACCTGGGTGACTCTTAGGCCATCAATTTTGGCTGCCAAGACAAGGTACAACCTCAGCCACCTCTCGAACACAGCTTCTGTGTGCTGACACTCATGACATACTTGCCAGAAGAGATCACCTGAGTGATGCAGATCATTCCTAATCACCGCTTATTTCTCAGCTCCAACTAGCCAGCATCCCTTGTCAGCAAAGCAAGGGTTCCACTTCAGCTGTGCCGGTCTCCTGCAAATCACGGCTGATGCTCCCGCCCCAGCTAACCAGAACCACAGCGCCTCAATTCAAGTAACAAGTGGCCTCCATAGTCTTTGAACTTCCCTTTGAAATGTCACGAGCCAGGCTCCATCTTCTGCGTTGAGTTCAACATTTTTGTCTTCCAAGCTCCCACAGAACCTCCCACTGTGCTCTCAACACGCAGTGGCTTTTGTAGGCCAAAGTTCCAAAGCCCTTCTACAGTCCTCCCCCAAACACATTCATGTCCTACTTAGTAACCCTACTGCTGTGGTAGACCACCATGACGGAAAGCAAGCTACGGAGGAGTTTACTTGGTTTCCACCTCACTGTCCGTCGTTGAAGGAAGTCAGGGCAAGAACCTGGAGGCAGAAGCTGAGGCAGAGGTCATGACCGGTGCTGCTCACTGGTTGGCTCACGCTGCTCTCTTATAGAACCCAGGGCCACCAGCCCAGGGGTGGCACCACCCACAGTGGGCTTGGCCTTTCACACCCATCACTAATTAAGAAAACGCCCTGCAGGCTTGCCTACAGCCCAGTCTTATGGAGACTTTTTTTTTTTTAAGGTGAGGTTCCCCCCTCCCAGACTCTAGCTTACTTCAAGTTGAGACAGAACCAGCCAGCACACAGGGCCACATTTCCAGCTTCTGGCAGAATCGTGGGAAGAATCTGAGTAGTCAGATTTTCCTTTAGAAGCTAAGAAGCTTATTAGAGAAAGCGAATGGGGCCGAAGAGAAACGTCTGTGGAAAACTGAGTCTTACCAGCGTGGGGACGAGATGTCAGGGTTGGGTTCACCTTAGCTGTTCAGATATCGGGGAAGGGGTGAGCAAACTGAATTTCCAATCCTGGCTACTACTCCTCTGGAGCATGTTTCAAACGCCACTCAGGCGTGAAGTCACAAAAGAAAAACATTTTAAGATATCCGTCCCCATGGATGAGTTGACTTTTTAAATTGCATTACTGGATGTTTTTAATGAAGACGGTATAACTTCCAACTGTGCCTCCTTTCACCTGACCAATACCGCAGTGAGCTCCTGTCCCCTTGCTCCCCACAACCTCCCTCTCTCTATTTAGCGGCCACTTCACTGCTGTCTACAACACAGGCCTGGGAATCATCCTGGCATCTCTCTGCTTCCCAAACACGCCATACCCAATGCACACTGAAATACCTGTTTCTTCCTTCAACACAAATCCACGTCTATGTTGAACATCTGCTGATGCCCTTATATGTGGGTCATCTCACTGGCTGCCTGGACCTGCCTGCGTCCCCCGAGCCCTCCTCTCTCAGCACAGACACTAGAACGACTTGGAAAGCCTGACCAATGATGACTCTCCTTGGCTACGGCCCTTGCAGCAGCCCTGCCCAATAGCCTGCAAGAAGGGCTTACATAAACTTTAGGTAAAATATATGTCAGATAAAATATAGATGTCTAGCTAGTTACAGCTGAATCCCATATGGACCGTGTGATGACCGTGTGATGACCGTGTGATGACCGTGCACCCACGTGTTTGCACCCGTGGGCGTGTGTGCTAGTGCACGAGTGTGAGCTTCTCTTGTCACTCTCTGACCCGTTCGCTTGAGTCAGGCTCTCATAACGAAGCTGGAAATAAACAGGCAGCTAGCAACCGCCAGATGCTCATGCCTCTGAACCCTGTGGCGGCTGCACTAGGCTCTCATACTTGAAACCTTGTCCACTGAACTGGAGGACTGCCATACAGGTGAAGGGAGGTACAAGATAGAGTGAGGCCCGTCACTGGATGAAAAGGAAGGATGAGCGGGAGAAAAGTCTGAGGGGAGAGGAGGAGACTGGAATAGAAGGAGACGGGAGACTGGAGGAGCCTGGCAGAGTAAGCCGCGGAGAGAACATGGAGGCGGATGGTAAGCTTCCTCTCTGCACATTTACAGGTTATGAATGTTCTTAAGGGACGGATGTGTACAGGGCTTTGTATGTCTAGGTGGGCAATCATATCTTATCAATTGGATCAGAGGTTATCGTGTTGTGTGTTCTTTCTTGTGGCAGATTAAGTTTAAGAGAGTACGTGGCAGCTGGGACACTGAGCCACCACGGAATTGGGATGTGTATTTCTCGCATGGTGGCAGCCTGCCTTGGGAACTGGATGGGCAGAGAGATGGCTGCCAGGCTCAGAGAGAGGCCATCGGCAGTGTGAGATGGGATGGAGCAGGGGTGAGAGGCTTTGCTGACTGAGATTAAGATATCGACCAGATATCTTGGGGCACTATTGCCGGAACTAGTGGGGGTAAAAGACAGAACCATTATTTTATTATAATTTTACAACACTGAACTATCTCTAAAATTTCTGATTAAAATTTGGATTAAATGACACCTTTGGGCCTGTCCATGAGGCTATTCCCAGAGAGGGCTGACTGACAAGGGAAGACGTGCTCTGTGCGTGGGAGACACCAGCCCACAGGCCAGGCACAGAGGAGTCGAGAGGGAAGAAGAGAATGTCAGCCGAGCACCGCATTATCTGCTTTCTGCTTCCTTATCTGCCCAGATGCAAGCAGGCGGCTTCCCTCAGACACAGGCAGGACATGGGCCGTGAAGGTGCATCTTCTGTGTTTTCTGAACTATGAGCCCAAAGAAACTCCTTCACACAGGTTACGGCAGTGCTCACTCACAGAGATGAGGACATTGAACACAACAGAGAATGTAGTGTGCCTGTGTCTCGTGCAACACTTATGTGCTAACTCCCGTGTGATCTGGCCTTGCACATCTGATCTTGCCTCCTCGTCTCCCCCTTGCTGGTTCCTAGGCAGCCATGCTGGCTTCTTGCTATTCTGCAGTCAGACTCCTTCATCAAGGGCTGTGGCTGGGCAGCCATCTGGCCACAGAACTCGTTTGCTGCTGTGTCCTTGGCTATCTCATCCGTGAACATTCCTGCTCATGCCCTTAAGTACAGGCAGCTTAAGGTGACTCGAAGAAACTATTCCACGCACAGCCAATCCCTTCCTGTCTTGCTGGCTCTCGGACGCCTTGCCGTTCTTCCCTCCTTTCCTGGGTTGCTTATCACATCCTATCTGACTGACAACAGCTGTATGGAAGTTGTTAAGTTGGGCCGGATCTCACCTACAAGGTAACAGAGGCAGCCATGACTGCCAGGGAGAGCGTGCTGTAGGCCAGCACTGAAGGAGGGAATGCGCTCGCCAGAGAGCTGTGTGCACATTTATCAGTTTCTCCTCTCGTTTTATTTTGTGAGACGGTGTTTCGCTACTTAGCCCTGGCTGGCTTGGAACTTGATGTGTAAGAAAGGCTGGCTTTGATTCTCTGACCTCAGTGCCTCTGTTCCCTCATTGTGAGGACTGCGGCCATGTGCTTCCAGGCCTGAGAATTATTGCTTGTTCTGTGTTTTTGCCAGTACAGATATCGGTCTCTGTTCTTCACCGTGGCCCGAATAGTTTATAGCAGTGTCTGACTCACGGTCAACACCCAATAAAACAGACTGGACGAGTTAAGGGCATTCAGTAGTAAAACCATCTTCTACTGAGATTGAAAGCAGATAATGACAATCTGGGCAAGGGTGTGGACAGACTTGTCCCTCGTGCTGCTAAAAAATGTAAAATAGGGTCAGCAACTTTTATAAAACAGGCCATTTCTCCAAGATTCCACACAGCCACAGCATGACTCAGGAGACCACACCCAGGTGTACATGAGGGAGGAGTAGAAGTCTATGGACACGAAAAACTGTCACAAGGATGCTCGCCACGGCACATTCCCACTCTCCCAAATGCCACTGGTGATGAGCAGAAAGATACAGTTTAGGCATCTCATAGGATAGATATCCTGTTCCACAGGAAGGCTTGAATTGTTGATGTGTGGTATTTGCACAGAGTGATAGTTAATTTTGATTTTCAATCTGATTGCATTAATGAGAGGCTGGGGGCGGGGTAGAGAGATGGCTCAGCGGTTAAGGGTGTTCAGGGCTCTCACCGGGGACCCAGGTTCAGTTCCCGGCACCCACATGATGGCTCACAACTGCCCATAACCCCAGTCTCAGTGGTTCTGAAGCCCTCTTCTGGCCTCTGAGGACGTTTGCTCTTATATAATAAGAGTATATAAACTCATGCACATGCGTACACATAAGTAAATTTTTAAAAGGCTCAGGCATTAGTGAGACACACACACACAGGTGTGAGTTGTGGGGTTGTCTCCAGGGAGGATTAGCTAAGTGGGGAGGAATACCTAAGTGTGAGTGGCACCAGAGAGGGGAGAAGGAGAGGGCCAGAAGACCCCATCTGCCTTCTCTTCTCCATCTACTGAGATACAAGCATGAAGCCCTCTACACTCACCAGGGACTCCTAGGAGCTGCAGCTGTCACACCATCCTGCCATGATGGCCTATATATCTCTAGGACTGTGAGCCGAAGGGAGCCTCTCCTCTTGCAGGCTGCTTGTGTCAGATACGCTGACTCAGTCATAAGGAAAGTATCTACCACAGGCAGGAGCCTTCAGAGCATCAGGTTGGTTATAAGGACCGGATATCTTTATAATCTTCAAAACAGGCAGAGGCTCAAAGGCAGAGAGCAGGTCAGTGTTGCCCAGTGCACGGCAGGCTAGGAGGCTGCTGGGAACACGATGGGCAAAGGCTATGGAGTGCTATGGGAAGGGGTGGGAAATGTGTCCTAAAACGGATCAGATCGTGGTGCTCTATACACAACTCTGAAGATATCAAAGGCATTGAACTGTAGACACCAAGTGGGCGAGTCTTACGGTGTGAGGAGTGTATCTCGATAAGGCTATTAACAAAAGAAAGTGTTAAAGTAAAAATCCTCCAGCCTTACATTCAAGCCCCTCCTGTTTGCAAAGTCATAAAGTGTTAATGTACCGGTTCTGTCATAGCTTAACCTGCAACATGGTGGCAGAAACAAGGTAACTTGAAGCAGTAGGCATGGCCAAGGGTGGGTAAAGGGGGACAAGATGATAAACGGCCCCAAGGACTTTACAGACTCTTAGAAGGTGACTTCAGCAAGTAAGAAAGAGGTAAAGGCTTGTAAAAGCCTCCGGAGTTTTATTGAGCACCTATTTCTGCTGACAACTGCAAAGCCGCCCAAATGCTGTACCATCCAGTATGACGTTTATACTCATAGAGAGACAGAGCCAGCGTGATTCAAGTTAACGCTTCCAGTGGGGGGAGGGAGGGGAGAATCGGCACTGAATAAAGGCACTCCTGACTTTAAAGGGCCCCAAGGGCAGAAGAGTCTCTGCGGCAAAGCTGCGATGAAGGCAGGTGGCCTAGTGTGGGGAGCCCCCTTCCTCTGCTGTGGTGCTCAAAACAACAAACAGGATGCACATAAATAAACCAGAGCACTTTAAATTCAAAACTATGTCATTTTCTCTTCTCGCTTCAGACTTCTGGGTGGAGACAGCGGGTTCAGAATTGTGCATGAAGTACGTCTCGGGCAGGAATTAGGGGACAGAGGAAGGGATGGATGGAAAGGGCAAGGAGCCGGGACAATGGGAGGAGAATCGTGACAGGGTATCCTGTTGTCTCCATCCTCCCACGTTCCTGCTCTCTGTGGGGTGGCATTCAGTCCAAGGGTAATCGTAACAATGCTGATGGTTCCTGCACCATTACCACCCAGCATGACTGTGTTCCCAGGTTCAATTTCCATCTCTACCTACCTGGTAGAGATACTCACAGGGATAGCTGTAGGCTTATCCAACTGAGCTCAATGAAAAGTTGTTTCTTTGGCCCCCTTCCCCATGGACAGGCACTGGAAGCCATCCCGGTCTCCCACACTAACCACTGTGGACCTCTCTCCAGCCTCCACATCCTCTGAGTTGTGGGAAACCTGCCTCTGGCTGTGCTCCCCCTTGCATTTCAGGGGCTTCATCTCCAAGACCCAGCCTCAGCCTCCCTTTGGCACCACCCACGTTGACCAGACAGCCAATCCCCTGTGCTTGCAACCCTTTGCTGTGAACCTATGTCCGCCTGGGCTTATCCTTCACCTCTCTGGTCAGGTTGGACTTTGAATGTCACCCGCACAGAACCCAGACAGGAATCTGACTGAACTTGATGGGAGAGCTGAATAAGTGAAGGAGAGAGTGAAGGAGGGTTTTAGAGGGAAAACTTGAGAGGCCGTGATATCCAATTGGATTTGGAGAGACAGAGCAATCAAGAATGACTCTTATTCTCCACCATAACTTTCCAGGAACATCCACCACGGCATGGGTGTCTGTGTTTACCACAGGAACTGACCTGTAATCCAGGCCTCCATTCCAGAATATGTGTGTGTGTGTGTGTGTGTGTGTGTGTGTGTGTGTGTGTGTGTGTGTGTGTGTGTGTGTACACATATGTACAGATGCCCACAAGGGCCAGAAGAAGGCATGAAAATCCCTGGAGTTGATGTCACAGGTGTTTTTGGTATGTAATTATCAGGACAATTGTATGACAGCCTGGATGCTGGAAGTCAATGTCTAGTGTGCAAGCGCTTAGTGTGTTCCGTTCACTGCTGAGACATCCCTCTCATTCCTAATTTACGTTATTTTCCTTTGGTGAAGGGGACCGAAGTGGAGCTTTCGCACATGGCAGGCACGTGCTCAACCGAAGTTCCAGTCTCATTTTGAACAGGGACACTAACTTGCTCTGCTTGAAGATATTCTATTTGCCGTAGTGTGAAAACCTGGTAAGCTTAGGTTGCCAAGTGACCCCTCTGTCTTTTGAATAAGCAAGAAGCTTCCAGAAAATCAATACAGAATTGGTTGACCTAATATCACCCTGAGCTTATGGGCACGTCACATGTATCCTCAAGGGAATGCCATGCCACCGAGGTAATGCCCAGTGGCAAAGTTTGAGGCCACCTGTAATCATCAGAGCTGGGTTTTGTGTGTATACTCATGTGCTGCGTACATGCACATGTGTGCACACGTAAGTAAGGCCAGAGGTCGATGTCACGTGTTTTCTCAATCACTTTTCTGCTTTGCTCATGTGCTGACTGGATGGCCAGCTAGCCCCAGTATTCTGCCTCTCCTCCTAAGTAGGACTGCAGGCTCACACTGCTGGGCCCAGCTTTCCATGTGTGTCCGGGGCATTGGAATTCATGTCTTCATGCTTTCGTGGCCGGCACTTTGCTGAGCTAGCTCCCTGGGCTGCATCTAGGCTTTTGATATGAAATACAGACAACTCAGTATTGCTTTGCCTTAATTTCCTTGTGTAACTGACAAGCCATGTGACTGTAAAGACAGTGTAGATTTGGGGCTGATTTACTGTCTAGTCATTCACTCACAAACACATAATATGAAAGCATAAAGCATGATTATGACATGGGTCCATGTCTGTCAGGGAAGAGCATCTGGCTTCCGTGAGGACTGAGTCTCACCTTTGCACGGTGCTAGGGAATTTTATAAGCAAGATCTTGATTACAGCCAACACGGCTTCACAGCATGGTCATAGAGTCTCCTCATACCAGAGGAGCAAAGGACAGCTCAGAGTAAGATGCTTTGTCAAGGTTACATAGGGTGCAGGACCGAGGGAGACAACAGTCTACCTGCCTAGAGAGTTCACATGGTCTCTACAGCACGAGGGCGCACACACAGAGCAGAGCAAACAGATACAGCTCATCACGGTGTGGTGATGGCCATTCAGGGGCATCCATGTTTACCTTATGGGTTGGGATTCCAACCAGAACATTCTCCCACTACTGGGAATACAACAGAGCCAGGACGTGAACAGCAAGGAATGACGTGGACTGAGATTTGAAGCATAAATGAGAGGGAAAAAATGGATAAAAGAAAATTCAATAAAGAAAGGGAGGAAGAGGAAGAGGGGGAACTGGGGGAGGGGGAGGGGGAGGAGAGGAAAGGGGATGGGGAGGGGCAGGGAAGGAGGAGGGTAAGGCTGAGGAATGATCCAGATTGTCAGGTGTCTTAGTGCCATGAAAACGGGAACTTCACAGTTATGGATGGCTGTGTTATTGTGAATTTTATTCTAACCCCCTTTGGAAAAGTTTTTCTAGTAGCACTGGGTGGGTTCAAGGTGTGGCTGGGAGCACTTATGGCAGGGTGTGACGTGAGCCTGTGGAAGCCGATCTGTTAGTCCAGGTTGGTGGAGTCTTTGTTGGAAGGAAAGGGACAGAGATGCTGACATGGGAGGAAACTTCCAGCCCTGCTTACTGAAGGCAGATCTACTTGTAATGTCAGTCAGGATCCAGAGCTGAGGGAGAAGACACTGGGACCGTGCTGGGTCCATGTGTCTGCCAGAGGCTGCACAAGCTTCAGTCGGTAAACACAGAAGTAGAGGACGAAGCCTGGGAAGCGTGGCGCTGGTGATGTGACCTTGGAAAAGGTAGTGAGAAATGCATGCGTGTGGAGGAGTAGTGTGGGGAGAGGCTGCAGGAGTGGATGGGGCGGAGCCTGTGGTGTGGGGAGAGGCTGCAGGGGTGGATGGGGCGGAGCCTGTGGTGTGGGGAGAGGCTGCAGGGGTGGATGGGGCGGAGCCTGTGGTTCGGGGAGAGGCTGCAGGGGTGCATGGGGCGGAGCCTGTGGTCAGGGGGAGAGGCTGCAGGGAGTGGATGGGGCAGAGCCTGTGGTGTGGGGGAGCCTGCAGGGAGTGGATGCCTGTGGTGTGGGGAGAGGCTGCAGGGGGGGGGTGGATGGGCGGAGCCTGTGGTGTGGGGGAGAGGCTGCAGGGGTGGATGGGGCGGAGCCTGTGGTGTGGGGAGAGGCTGCAGGGGTGGATGGGGCGGAGCCTGTGGCTCAGGGAGAGGCTGCAGGGGTGGATGGGGCGGAGCCTGTGGCTCAGGGAGAGGCTGCAGGCGTGCATGGGGCGGAGCCTGTGGTTTGGGGAGAGGCTGCAGGGGTGGATGGGGCGGAGCCTGTGGCTCAGGGAGAGGCTGCAGGGGGGGATGGGGGGCGGAGCCTGTGGCTCAGGGAGAGGCTGCAGGGAGTGGATGGGGCGGAGCCTGTGGTGTGGGGAGAGGCTGCAGGGAGTGGATGGGGCGGAGCCTGTGGTGTGGGGAGAGGCTGCAGGCAGTGGGGTGGGGTGGAGCCTGTGGTGGGAGAGGCTGCAGGCAGTGGGGTGGGAGTCTGTGGTGTGGGGGAGGCTGCAGGGTGCATGGGGGAGCCTGTGGGTGGGGAGAGGCTGCAGGGGTGCATGGGACGGAGCCTGTGGCTCAGGGAGAGGCTGCAGGAGTGGATGGGGCGGAGCCTGTGGTGTGGGGAGAGGCTGCAGAAGTGCATGGGGCGGAGCCTGTGGCTCAGGGAGAGGCTTCGGGGAGTGGGTGGGGTGGGGATGGTGGCAAAACCCCTTCTAGGGAGCTGGCATGAAGACTAGAACACCACACAGAGCCAAAGATACAGATGAAGAGGGCTGTCCTTTGGGAGGCTGAAGGCTGCTGAGAAATGACAAAGCAAAGCAATACATAAATAATTTCCTTGAAGAAATGAAAACAGTCATATATTTCACAGAGAAGAGAGAAATGAGAAAATGGGCTTCTTCCCCCCAAAAGGCTCAGGGACGGTTTCTCTCCCAGGACTAAAGAACTGTCCCTTCAGGTCCCCAACTCCTTCCTTTTCCCAACTCCTGAGTGGTTGTAGGACACTCAGGGTTTACCACCTGGACCCCCTTCCCTCACCCAGTGCAGACATGGACATGAGATTCTCCTTCAGGCTCAATTTCCTTCTAGCAAATCTGTGCTCAGTGTTGGGCAGCCTGCTCTGTCTAAACCACAAACGCATCCCAAGTGACAAAACCAAAGGCCAGGGTCTTCCATCCACACTTCTGGCCTGCCTTGCTCTGGCAGAGCTGATCACAAATTACATGTAATATGTGTACACACACAGAGGCGCACACACACAGACACACAGACACACACACAGACACAGACAGACACACAGACACACACACACACACACACACACACTGTGATGGTTTGTATATGCTTAGGCCAGGGAGTGGCACTATTAGGAGGTGTGGCCCTGTTGGAGTGGGTGTGTCACTGTGGGCGTGAGCTTTAAGACCCTCACCCTAGCTCCCTGGAAGCCAGTCCTCCACTAGCAGCCTTCAGATGAAGATGTAGGACTCTCAGCTCCTCCTGCACCATGCCTGCCTGGATGCTGCCATGCTCCCGCCTTGATGATAACGGACTGACCCTCTGAACCTGTAAGCCAGCCCCAGTGAAATGTTGTCCTTACAAGAGTTGTCTTGGTCATGGTGTCTGTTCACAGCAGTAGGGCCCTAAGACAGACAGACAGACAGACAGATATACATGTACATATGAATATGAGAGTGGGTGGGGGAGGGAGGAAGAGGAAGAGGAGGAGGAAGAGGAAGAGGAAGGGGGACAGGAGATATCATCCCTGAAGGCACAGAAACTGCCAACCCCAGACACTTGCTTTCCCTCATGCTGAGCAGCACAGGCTGGCTCTCTTTACAACACTCTGTCGACATTTGTGCCAACGACCCGGAGAGTCTGTCGAAATGCACGGACTCAGGAACCCCTCCACACTTTCATCTCAGCTCACAGGCACGGGTGTCTTGGTCATAAAACCAGGCTCGGGAGGAGATCTCCACTGTGCCTAGAGCTACCCAGAGGCTCTGGAGTCCACCATGCACGTCTCTGCAAGGCCTGGCTTGCCGCTGCTGTTTCTGGGACTGTGCTCAATCTGGGCCAAGGCCCGAGCCCACCAGCCAAACCTCCAGGCAGAACCCCAAAGGGCTGCTCGGGAAATCACCAGCGACTGATGGGAATCCGGGAGCCAGAAGTGAGACGGGACCAGCATCTGTCTGTCCTGCTCGGCCAACCATGCTGGGGCCAGCGGTGCAGAGTGCACACCACGGTGCCCTCTCCTCCAGCCTCCTCGCCCCACATTCTCCCTCCTGACTCTGTGGAGGTTGCTCCTGCTCGTACTCCACTTGTCCCACAGCTGAGCTGGCACCTTCCTCCATGCTCTAGCTCTTCCTGTGGGATGGGGCTGCCTGCTGCTGTCAGCAGAGAAGCTACACTGGCTCACGCTGGGGTACCCCACCATGCTCAGTACACAACTCGAGTCCAGTACGCTCCAGGTAAAACCCGGGGTACTCCTACCTCACTTCCCCCACATGCTCAGCCACTTGGCTACGCCCAGGTTCCATTTCCACATTGGGATATAAAACTCTGGAGCTGGAGAGATGGCCTAGTGAGTAAGAGCACTCACTGCTCCTCGCACCTACACAGTGGCTCACAGCTGACTCACACACACACACACACACACACACACACACACACACACTCACACACACACACTCACACACTCACACACACTACACACTCACACACACACACACACATAACACACACACACATTCACACACTCACACACACATGTTCTATAGTATTTATGTGTTCTGTGACATGCATACTGTGTTAAGTACATGTGTGTAGTGTAGGTATCTGGAACATTATGGTAAATGTATGTGTATGCGTGTGTGTTCTACAGTGTTTGTGTGTTCTGTGATATGCGTGTTGTGTTATATACATGTGTATGGCTGTAACATTGGAAGAATGCCTAGTTTTGCTTCTAAGATGGTGAAACCAATGAGTAGAATCTTTGTATTCATAATCTAGCAAAATAAAAGTCACTGCATAATATACATGACATGCTATTGTGATTAAAAACCCATTTGCCAGTTGGTGGAGCCTCCCGGCATCTGGCAGCACATTCAGCAGTCAGAGGCCTGTATAAACTGCAGAAATAATGACAGGACCGTTTGGGATGGTTCGTCCATCTATTTATAGAAGCACAGAATGCCAGTCTCATGCCACTATGTTACGTAACCTGAATTGTATCCAGCCCTCACGATACAACTTTTCCTAACACATGAGAAATGAAAATCACTGTTATTCCTCTTCCGGCTGGACAGTTTGCCCACCTGGGGATGAGTCACCCACCTCTTGTCATAGCACAGCTTGTGTGTGTGGGTGTAGGGGGGGGTGGAACCTACCACAGATGAAGCAGGTTGTCTTGAGAATTTCTTCTTTCTTCTGCTTCTCACTCCTGAGGTCAGCGAAAGTGTCAATGATCACACCAAAAATCAGGTTAAGGACGATGATGATGACGATGAAGAAAAAAAGGAGGTCGTAGACCACCCGGGCAGCAAACAAAGGCTCCTGCAACAGAAGTGTGGAACATGCATAGAACACACACACACACACACACACACACACACACACGCTGTGTGGCATAAAGTAGATGTTCAGCAGTTGTCCTCCTGGTAAACACACATAGTGGTCACAGCGAGGAAAATGGAACGGCGTTCTGTCTGTATTTTCCCACCACTGAGGGACAATGTCCTAGGCCTGCTCTCAGGATTCTTCCATTTCTCTTTCTGCTTTTACTAGTTGCATTTTCACAGTGAGCCCCCCACTGTGGTTTAGATGTAAAATGTCCAACACAGGCTCACATCTTTGGACCTTTGGCCCTCACCTGATGGTGCTGTTTAGGGGTGGGGGTGGGGAAACTGTCAGGAGGTGGAAGCTCATTGGAGGAGGTGGGTCACAGGGTGGTCAGGAGGTGGAAGCTCATTGGAGGAGGTGGGTCACGGGGCGGTCAGGAGGTGGAAGCTCATTGGAGGAAGTGGGTCACGGGGGTGGTCAGGAGGTGGAAGCTCATTGGAGGAGGTGGGTCACAGGGCGGTCAGGAGGTGGAAAGCTCATTGGAGGAGGTGGGTCATGGGACGGTCAGGAGGTGGAAGCTCATTGGAGGAGGTGGGTCACAGGTGGTCAGGAAGTGAAAGCTCATTGGAAGAAGTGGGTCACGGGGTGGTCAGGAGGTAGAAGCTCATTGGAGGAGGTGGGTCACGGGGCGGTCAGGAGGTGGAAGCTCATTGGAGGAAATGGGTCACAGGGTGGTCAGGAGGTGGAAAGCTCATTGGAGGAGGTGGGTCGCGGGGGGGTCAGGAGGTGGAAGCTCATTGGAGGAGGTGGGTCACAGGTGGTCAGGAAGTGAAAGCTCATTGGAGGAAGTGGGTCACGGGGTGGCCAGGAGGTGGAAGCTCATTGGAGGAAGTGGGTCACGGGGTGGCCCTTGAGGACTTACAGACCTCACTCTCTGTTTAAGTGGTTGCCTGGCTTCCCAGCATCCACAACACTATCTGTACCCAGCACAATGTCTCCCCCAGGATGCTGGTATGACCCCGCAGGACTGTAAGCTAAGAGGAGCCCTTCTTTCCTTAATTTGCCTGCATTGGGCATTTTGTCACAGCAGTGAGAAAAATAATCATGCAGGTCTATCCTAGACACCAAGCGAGAGGGAGTCAGACGCATGGCCAGCTGAGGAAAACCTGGCGATTTCTCAACTTCTGTAGCAGATTCCTCCTTGTTCTCGAAAGGCCAAGTACATACAGCTCACACGTATCCTATCTGGACACAATATTAAAGCATATTGGAGCCCATGGGGTCCAGTTGTTTAATACAAGAGAGCCGAGGCTATTGGCAAGATGGATGGACGTTATATAACAGGCCAGCTGCAGATGAGAACTGTGTGGGCTTCTCGTCTGCGCCTCTATGTTTACAGTTCCTGAGAGATGTTTCCGCCTTGCAGCTTCAGTGTACGAAATCCTGTTAGAACTCATCTGTCCTTTGTATTCATCATGGTAAATAATGGGTGCTCTCCCCTTGCAGAAGCAGAGCAAATCCTTGCACCTGGGAATTCTGTCCACACCGACAGCTGTGATTTATGTAACCGTCGGTGCCTACAGAGTTGATGGCCATGATGTTGCTGTGACAGAATGCACAGTTCCCACTTGAGCTGAACTGACATCACCTCTGGTTCTCTACGATTTCACTGCAACTGACTGGTCTTACGGCCACTGTTAGACTTTTAAGGCAAATGGCACTGTAGTCCTGAAAATCATCCTGGTAAGGAAGAAATAAACCAGGCCTGTGTGCTATGGGCCTGTCACCCCAGATACTCGGGGAGGCTGAGGCAGAAAGTCAGTAACTTGAAGGCCAGCCTGGGCTACAAAGTGAGTAAAAGGCCAGCCTGGGCAATTAGTGAGACTCCGAATCTCGAAGTTTAAAGAGTAAAAAGTGGGCTGGGGGTACGTCTCAGTGATAGGTTCAATCCCCAATACAGGAAGGGAGGAGATAGGGGAGGGAGGGAGAGGGGGAAGGAATGGAGGAAGGTAAGAAGGGGAAAACAGAGGGAAGGGAAGAAGGAAAGAAGCACCTGACTCCTAAAGCAAACCCCTTCTGTTTTACTCACGTCCTTCGAGGGTCGTCTCAGCACGTCACCAACTCCGCCGCCATTCCTGAGGCCCTGGTTCAGCACGGTGACAATGCACATGAGCAGGGTGTCACAGGTCCTCTCGATGCCGTCCTCACCTCCCTCACCGGCTGCAGAAACACAGCAGTGAAAGGGTTTTGAAAACGCACCACTGCCGGCATCCAAGAATCTGCTTCTGTTGGGCCACGGCATGATTTCTGAGGTCACGTGACATCCGAAGCACGTGCGGCCACACGTGACTGACATGGGTACCACCAAACACATGATATCTTGAGATGTTGTTCTTCTCGGCTTGGTGGAAAATGACAGGATTGAAAGGTAAAGCAGCAAGACAAGGTTAAAACTTGTGTGCCCAACTGTAGTGGAGGAGACTGTGATCACCATAGCTCTCCGCCCAGCATGTAAAGGCATGCAGATGAATGAACACAGCCATGGATGTGGGACAGGCCTGTTCTAGGCTTGGGACTGGGGCAAGTCACTGTCCTCAGGAGCCTCATGTATAAAATGAGGAAAATGTTGTGGATTTGAGGGTTGGCCAAGAACCGGGTAAGGAATGTTAAAGGCCTGTAGTAGGAGCTTATGATGGGGCAGCCACAATTCTGTCATTATTTAATGTTAGCTTCAAGATATTTTTGTGGTATCACCTGGGAACTAGAGATGAAGTCCTGCTTATGGGTTAGAAGAGAGAAAAGATAGAATATATGGGAAAAGTCCCGAGACTCGACCCAATGCTGAAAGATCTTGCCAGAAAACAAATAGGGATTGTTGCTGGACGTGAGACTGGGATTCTCTCCTTTTAGGCGTGAGCAGAAAGGCAGAGGCTTATTTCATTACGAAGTTAAAGAACCTCCCCTTAGGGTACTGCATCTGGGGACCCTGGGCTGTGAACCCCGGGGGCTACAGTCTGCATGTCAAGGCACGAATGTTACAGAACCCACTGGCACTGGGGAAGGAACACACTGCCTATGTAGCTCCTTGTTAGGAGAAGGCTGACATCGCTCCTCTGAACAGATTTTATATCCTATGGAAGAGGGACCCTGATATTTTGACATGAGACCAAGTTGCTCCTTTAAAAATATGCTGGAGGGTTGGGGATTTAGCTCAGTGGTAGAGCACTTGCCTAGCAAGTGTAAGGCCCTGGGAAAAAAAAGAAAAAAAATATGCTGGAAACCCCCTGACCAGAGGGCTGCATATAAGCACAGGCAGGCACACACAAAACACAGCATAGAATACAGGCAAGACGGTGTGTAGTCACTCACCTCCAAGCTGAACCCATGGGCAATTCTGATTTAGAAATCTGAAGGAATTTGGGGAGGAAGGAGCAATGGGTACTGGAGTAGCCTTGTGGTGGTGACAGATGAGCAGGAGAGAAACAGGAGAGAAACAAGAATGAAAGCCATTGTTACATTGTTACTGGGTTCCAGGAAGAAGGTCGTGGAATATAGCTGCTGCTACTTTGTGAAGTTGCAGTGTCAGTCAAAGCGAATGAGGAACAAGCGTCTGGGGATACATTCGCTTCCTAATCAATGACTGTCTGGTTGTAGTGTAGAAAATGCCAGTGAAAGACCCACTATGTGCTGGTTTGGTGGGCACATGGAGATGACAGGAAAGGAAGCTGTTTATTTTCTAAGAAGGGAGCTAGGGAACTCGCACGTCCTGCATGTGATTAGCCACAGTGAAATAAAGTGGACTGGCCACCAAGAAGCACAAACAAAATGTTCCCCGTCACCAGCCACAGGAGGAATATAAACAACTACACCAATGTCTCATGTCACCCTTACCACAGGGCTGCCCTTAAGGATCAGAAAGATTGGGCAATGGTGGCACGTGTCTTTAATCCTAGCATTTGGAAGGCCCAGGCAGGCAGATCTCTGTGAGTTCAAGACCAGCTTAGTCTACAGACCAGGACAGCCAGAGTTATAGGGAAACCCTGACTCAAAAAACAAACCAAAAGACACACAGGGTTACTTACATTTTTTGAAATATGAAAACTGGATGAGAAGAACTTTATAAAATAGGTTGGCTACAAATACCCAGCAGGAGGTCTGGCTTTCCCTGTGGCAGGCCTGCCATGGGAGGATGCCCGAGCCAGGTCAATGCTAGCATTGTCTGCATCATCTTGCTCAATGATAGGCAAACGGAGATGCTGGGCTCATACAGCACCCTCTATGAGCTTTATTAGGTTCTACTGTTTGACCTGAGCTGGCCAGGGCTCCCGGAGTAGGTAAGTGCCACCTTGTGGCCACCTGTGTGACAAGCTGGTCTTCTTCATGCCACCCCTGCCAAGGGTTTGGTGTGAAAAGAAAGGTTTAAGTGTTTCAACCTACAAGTGTCTTATGGTTCCCAGGAAGGGTGGGTCAGCAGCTGAGCTGGGTATCCTAAAACACGGCCTCTGCATTTAGTATCAGAAGAGGGGCATGTCTGGCCAGGCTATCGGGGTGAAGATGCCCCCTGCAGGACACTGGAATGTGAGGGGCCTGGCCATTACACTCAGGGCCAAGACATTCCCTCAGATACAGTGGAATATCACACCTGTATCCACACATAGGAACACACACAGACACACACACACACACACACACACACACACACACACACACACACACACACACACACACCGAACAGAGTTCATTGTATCCTTAGGGCCCAATGAATAGAAGTTATCAATTACCCAGGTACAGTGGCTGTTAAATCTTATGAAAAATCGTGGTTTTAATACAAGTAAGAAATTTGACACTTGAGTGATGTGAGGTTATCCATTTTCAGTATACTACCAGAAAAGCATTTTTTCTTAATTCATTATTTTTTTTCAAAAGGTTTCATTTGAGGAAAGGAATAAAAATCTATCCTACTGGATCAGAAACAGTTCTTTCACCTGGGGTGTTAGTCAGTATATTTTAAAAAATACTGGACACTGGCTGGAGATAGCCAGTGGCTGAGAATACTTGCTGCTCTTCTGGAGGGCCAGGTTCAGTTCTTAGCACCCATGTTGGGCGGCTCACAGGAGCCTGTAACTCTATACCAGGGAAGCTAATGCCCTCTCTGGCTTGCCCCACATTCACCCCAATACAAAATACACATCTTAAAAAACATTACACATGCTTGAACACACACACACACACACACACACACACACACACACACACACACACTTCTCGATGCCCCCTTTGACACTTTAATAATTAAATTATTTGTAGTTTGTGGCCCTTGTGGACACAGTGTCCTGGAGGTGAGACTTAATGGAAACTCTGAGTGTTATTAAAACCCTCTCATATTAAACTTTAATGACAATTGATTCATTTTGGAAATGCTGGTCTTAAATGTTTTCGTAACTAAAACAACATTTTAAAATACTGACTGATGGGGTTGGGGATTTAGCTCAGTGGTAGAGCGCTTGCCTAGCAAGCTCAAGGCCTTGGGTTCAGTCCCCAGCTCCGAAAAAAATATAAATAAAAAAATAAATAAAAAAAAAATAAATAAATAAAATACTGACTGATGCCCAAATGGGAATCCCAAATGTAGCATGTGTTAGCTTGACAAAGTTATACTATCACCAATCTTTTCCATTAAAGTCGGGTACCAAGAGACTGAAATTGGTACTCGTAAATGTTAAACACATGTGAACTTTTTATTCCCCTGAACATTCAGGTGGCACTGACTCACAAAACACCCGTGATTAGACTCGGAGTATAGTCTAAAGAAGGCTTGTGTTCTCTGGAAAAGGTCAATTTTGGGTGGTTTTACGTAAACCTTTTCATCTGAGGTTCTAGCAGGCCTGAAGCAAATGGACGATAAGACTTTGGGGTGTTTCTCGAGTCGAATTAGCCACCAGTCATCACTGAATTCTCTGCTGCATTGTCAGGAGCTCTGTGGGGCCAGCGCTCTGGCTGCCAGCCACCCCCAGCCTCTCAGACAGGCACTGGGCGCCCGGGCCTTTAGTGCTGTCCTCCTGCCGGCCACAGGACAGCAAACCAAGGCCCTCTTGAGTGCGCACCACGGCTCACAAGTTAGAACTGTGTCCCAGCCCGAGACAGAGAAACATTATTTTTAAATCTAAGCAGCACTCGTTGCGCAACAAACGCCAGACTTCGGCTTCTCTCCATGCAAGGGACTAGAACCCAACATTTCGGGAGAGCCGGAAGGTCACACCCATAGGCTTGTCCATCAAACAGCTGCAGCTGAACATTGCCAAAATTTAGAGGAAATAAAGCCCCGAAGATCAAATCTACACATTTAATCAAGTTACTGAAACTATTCACATTGGCAAAATGTAAAGGAAGTAAGATTCGGAAGATCAAATCCACTGGGGGCGTTGGTGGCTTCCACCTTTAATCCCAGCACTCAGAGGCAGGTGGATTCCTATGAGTTCAAGGCTAGTCTGATCCACACAGTGAGTTTCAGCATAGCCCGGGCTAAATAGTGATTCCCTGCTTATATTATGTAAACAAAGTCAGATTCATAGACTTCCAAAGGAAATTTCATTAAATCAGTTTTAACGTGAATGCCAATGCATAAGGGCATTGGTGTGGCCTTTCTGTGACGCTAGTCACACTGGGGGATCTCCCCCATTGGGAAAGCTCTCCCCACCCCTCTAACTTCAGTACCATCTCCAACACCACCCGGGATGGATCTCAGCCACCATCTTTCCTCCCTACTCTGGCATCGTTCTCCACAACATTCACACCGTGCCACCACCTCTGTACCCCAAATGACCCCAAATGACAGAGATTTGGGGGAAGGGAGTGCTGTACTTGGGTGAAGAACTGTCCCCATTTGTCCTTAGAAAAGGAAGGTACGAGGACTTGAGATGGAGACTCTGAAAACTGCTGACAAATGACTCTGATGCTAACAGAAGTTACTCAAGTGGGCTCTTGACTGGATGCTGTGTGGGGGAAGGGCAGCAGCATAGTCAGACCTGAAACTGGGGATGAGCTGGCACTGTGCTCCCTGACTGGTGAGCTTTCACAGAGAGTTTTCTAATTTTTTAAAGAACATAGATTGAATGGCAGTTTATTAAGAGACCTCCCTCTCCCTCTACACCTCTCTCTCTCTCTCTCTCTCTCTCTCTCTCTCTCTCTCTCTCTCTCTCTGTGTGTGTGTGTGTGTGTGTGTGTGTGAGTGTGTGTGTGTGTGCATGTTGGACCTGCCTGTATATCATGAGTGTGGAAGTTAGAGGCCAATCTTGCAATCTTGTTTGTCTGTCTCATTACTCCTAGCTAGACTGGCTGGCCATTGAACCCTAGGATCCTCTTGTCCCCTCCTCTCAGTTTTGGCGTCACAAGTGTGCACTGCAGTGACCAGCTGTGTGTCTGTGTGTGCGTGTGTGCATGGGTATGCATGTGCACATGTCTGTTCATGTGTGTGTGTGTGTGCACACATTTGTGTGTGTGCATGTGTTTTTGTGTGTATGTGTGTGTGCATTCATGTGTATGTGTGTGCATTCATGTGTATGTGTGTGCATTCGTGTGTGTATGTGTGTGTGTGTGTATGTTCTGAGAATTGAACTCATAACTTCATGCTTACACATCGAGTGCTTTACTGACTGAGCCATTTGTCCATTCCCATTTATGACACATTTCTAGGTAGCTGAAAAGTTTCATAAAACACGACTGTGAACACCTGCGTGTTTCCAGGCCCTGGTTTCCTGTTGCTGTCCTCTGCAACATTCCCTGCATCCCTTGTGGAAATAGCCAGCGCAGAGGCCGGGTTGTGTGTAATCTGTAAGGATCCAGATGAAACTTGTCAGGGTCTTTGGGAAGTCCTGCCTTCTACTGTATCTCTCCCTTCCCTCAAAATGTTAGGGAAGGTAGAACAGTCTCAGGTCAAGAACTGTGTCAGGACAATGGTGAGTTGGATTTTCTAAACTCTGATCTGGCATTTGCGAAAGCCAAGATGACCTGACAGGGAAGAACAGAATTGGGGTTGGCATGGCACAATGGAGCGAACGAAGGACGCTGAAACCTGGAGACCAGCAGGTCCTACCACACACAGAGGAGAATCTGTCACACCGCAGTGTTATGCTTGGCAGAGATACATAGAAATCAATGTGTGGCTTCATCTGTGAGATCCCAAACTTCCAACTGTGTGAGCCAGGGTGAATATTTATTGGATAACAGCCGGCCCATTAAAGAACGGCATTTTTGCCAAGAGTCAGCCAAATGCAGGTCAAGAGTGTGAGGTGGGCTGGGAGAGATTGTGGTTAGGGGCACTGTCATTGCAGAAGATCTGGGTTCAATCCCACCACGTTCAGCAGGCAGTTGTAACTGCCGGCAACTCCAGGTCAAGGGGACGTGATATGCTCTCCTGGACCCTGCCTGTGCTCACACACATGGCATACGTAAATAGAAAACAGACATAAATCTTAAACAGAGAGAGAGGTGACTCTGGGGGGGTCCCACCGCCCACAGTGAAAGTCTGGCTTAGCAGGTCGCTCAGGAGTACAAGGTCAAGAGGCTCTGCTGCGATCTGTAGGGAAAGATGGGGGGATCAGAGGTGTTTAAACCAAGGGACACATTATACGGCTTTAGAGAGCGTGTGCTCGGTAACACCATGTAAGCCAAGAGGAGCTGGCTCTTATGTGAGCATTGACAGGGAGCACGGCAAAGGGAGCTTGCTGGAAGCCTCTCAAGTGCCCACACCTGTTAGGCACCAAATGGAGCAAATGCAAGCATTCTCTAGGTCAGAAATCACGAGGTATTTAGTCAGTGGAAGGGACAACTCAACCCGACATCTCTAGGGAAATGTGACCACAGGAGAGGGTGCTACATCACTGTGAGCCCACAAGCATCCATGCGCTAGCACGCTGCATCCTCCCACAGTCTGTGACGCCCTTGCCTCATCTGCTCTGAGTCCATTTTGCCATTATCTGACTCCACCCTTCTTCAGCTATGACAACTTTTAAGCTACATAAAGATCTACAGTCCACAAGCGCTGACTGCAGCACATGGGTAGAACACTTGTTAACCATGCATGTAGCCCGGCCCTCACCTCCAAATACATGCACAGTCCCCGTTACATCGCCTCACTCTCAGAGATGCATTAATTTTTTTCTATAATTTAGAAAACATCATACATGCCAGGTTCCCAGATTCCTGCTCTACCTTAAGATAATGGGTTAGAGCTAAAGTTATTTTTATATGTCTATTTGCTCCTGAGGAGGGAGGGAGACTTCGTTCATTTTTCTGTCAATAAGCTGTCTAAACATTGTTCTGAAAACCTGCATACCATAGGCCGAGAGAGTGGCAGGCCAGGGGTTACAGTCACGTGTCTAGAGTGCAGAACTCATGTTTTCTCATTCCTTGTTAGAAGGCAAGTCGTCAGAAAAGGAGCTTCGTGGGGCTGCTGTTTGGGAACAGCACATTCGTTACAATGAATCTATCAGATTCGGGTAGGCGGAAACACTGTAACACCGTGCAGAGCAGGACATCTCACAGTAACAGATGCAGAAATCCTTTCCCTAGCCTGAATTGTGTCAGCCATTTGCCTTCTGTTCTAGCTCCACATATTATGAAATTCCAAGATCAACTCTCACAGATACAACATACCTCGTGGCACACCAAAGGAACTGGCTGCTGGTACATACCTGCATTCGAAGAGGGGATCGTGGGTGAGCAGTTTTCCTTCGGGCAGGTTCCCAGCATGGAAGTTAAGGTCATAGTGGGAACCCCGTGGGTACCTGGAGGAACACAGAGCAGAGAGTTGAATGGAAGAAGTGTGGCCATGCATGGCCAAAGAACACAGCCACAGGGGCGTCTGAGTGCTTCAGCAGAACTTCATCTTGGCGACGTTAGCCCGGAGCTCTGAGAACAGTTTTACCTGTTAAAGCAATTTCATAAATAAGGAATAGATGCATCACCAATGTGCAGAAAGCACCATTGTGTGTGTGTGTGTGTGTGTGTGTGTGTGTGTGTGTGCGCGTGCGCGCGCGCGCGTGTATTTCCTTTAAGTGGCCGTGATAAGGTATTAATAATACTATTGAACTAAACCACCACAAATACCAATATTTCTATGACCAGGTGCGTTCAGGGTTCTGGGTTCAGGGTTCTGACCCAGGATGCCACCAGGACTGTTTCCTCTCAGGGCAGTGAGCATTCTGCAGCTCAAGCCCCAGTCCTGTGCCTGAGGAAAGGAACTTGGACGGGCAGTTCTCATTATGAAATATGGGACCCCGAGAAGAAAGGCTTCAAACAGCCCAAGGTCCGCGCCTTTCCTGAGCCCCAAGGAACCCCTCTTCCTGGGGGTTCTTCAGTGGTTTCCCTGGCTCAGAAGATAATGAACTTTCTGTTTGTATCAAAGTTTGACCTGACAGTGCAACTCCTCACACACTGAGAGGACTGAAGGCAAGGCTACAACATGAGCTGGTGTCACCAGGAGATGTGAGATGTGGGAGGGCTAGGGAGGCAGCAGCCCATACATTGTGCTGGGACATCATGGAGAAGGAGTGTCACCATTGGCAGTGATATGGGCAGGACTGCAAGCCAGGTGGTCAGAGAGGGACAGAGATGGTTTCTGAGTGAGCCCTGGTGGCATTCCCTTAGTACTTGATGCATCCCGAGCTCAGAGTCCAAGGCTTTGGAGAACTGACAGCGCAGGGAGCAGCAGAGATGTAAGGGGAGCTGATGGGTGGAGAAAAGTTAACAGGAAATAGTAACACAGTTGAAGAGGGGTGTGAGGCCTAGAAGAGAAAGAGAATGGCTATTTGGAGAAGGACTCAGAAATGAAATTTAAAATATGGAAACAAAGATTTTTTTTTTAATCTAGGCATTTAAGCTATAAAACGAAAAATTTTAACCCATAGAGAACCAGAGATTTAAGTCTGCTAGCTGTCCTTATGGGCTGCACTTTCGTAGTACTTACAAAAGTTTTCTTTGACTGATTTTTATAAAATTGTGCATATGTATTTTCAGTAAAGAGCTCAAAATTTTAGCTTTAGTGTTTTCATGTTGTATTTTTCCTATTTCTAAAGAATGTGCATTCATAATATAGCACCAACTTCCTCATCAAAGAACAAAAAGTATTTACCATGGAATTTGAAAAACAGTCCCTACCGTACATGTTGTTCAGTTAAGTTTAAACCCTTCGGTTTCTCTACTGAACAAACTGTGGCCAGGCCTCTAATCTAGCAAGTAATTAAAAACCAAGACCCGTGGGATGCTGGGGATAGACGGTTTCTAAAGAGTTTAGAAAGCACACAGATCCGGGCCTTACAGAGAAGAAGATCCTCCACACAGGAAGTGTAAAGTAAAGGTTTGCAACTTTAACTCAAACTCCATAAACTGAGGGCTTGGTCACCAGCCCAGGGAGCGTTCAGATCTTTTGGGAGGTGGGGCCTGGTGTGTAGGGAGAGGTCACTCGGACTGTAACCTTGAAGGGGTGTCAGGAACCTTCCTCTCTCTGCCTCTGCCTCAAAGCCACCACAGGGTGACTGTCTTCTCCCAACCACAATGTGCTTCTGTCTCGCCACAGCCCTCAGGTGTTGGCTAGACGATCACTAACTGGAAAACACGAGCTGCCAGAGTAAGTCTTTTCCTTGAATTAAAGTTATTCACTTGGGCTCTTTATTACAACAAAAGCTGACAGCATGCGTGTAAAACTCTAAAAAAGCATGTGAAGCAACAGCATACTTCACGTTCCCGAGAGCGACGTCTGGTATTTGGTGTGGAGTGCAAGGGTATCTCCCAGTGTTGTAATTTAAAATTTGTAACGTTGACATTTCTGCTGCTTGGGCAGGTCATTCAGATTCACTTATAGTCATTCCGTAATCCTATTGAAGACACTACCATACACTGTCAATTTTGTAATTAAGGATTGTGTGTTAAAGGAAAGAAAGGACACCGCATTTGTTTCCACTCGTTAAATGTTAGCTGAAACTCAATGGTTTGAAGAGAGAAAGTGATGTCTTTCTGTGATTCCCCATCTCTATAAATAGTAGTTAATGCAATCAAGAAAACAGCACAATACAGAACCACGGTCTCAATCAAGCAAAGCAGGGGAAAGGTTAAGAAAGGAATTTAACCTGGCAACAAAGGTGAGGGCAAACGTCTCCGTGAGAACACTGGGTGCTGTCTAAGCCTGCTGGTGGCAAACATCACGCAGGGACTCTAGCAGTCACACAGTGAGGAAAGGGGTCCTTTAACCACGGCTCTGATGTTCATCTTCCCAAACACACTTCGTACTACCTGATGATCACCAAATCAAAGCATTTATCATTTTAAGTTGTTTGAATACAACGCAATGCGGATGGAATAAGAGCCAAGTGTCGGCTCAGCTCTGAGGTGCTGGATACTGTCCTTTGGGGAAATGGAAAGAAGAGGAAGAAGAGAATCCTCCAGTCTCCCGCAGCCGAGCTGCCGCTGCCTCTTGCAGTACGCTCGGCATTACGAAACCCCGTAAGATGGAGCACAGATGATGTCTCGTGTGTATTTCCCAACCGCTCTGACAGGATACAGGCCAAAGTATTTCAAATCCTCAGCTTTTACATGTTGTATTAGTTACTCTCATCATTGCTAGGATCAAACACTTAACAATGAGCAACTTGAGGAAGAAACGGACAGTTTATTTTGGCCAACAGTTCAAAGGGATACAGAGCCTCGTGGCAGCGGGTCACATGGCGCTCGCCGCCAGCGAGTGGAGAGCAGACCGGAAGTGAGGCCAGACTACCCAACCGCAAGGCCCACCCCTGTCAATCACTTCCTCCAGCGAGGCTCCACTGGCTAAGTCAGGGCCAGCAAGTGGGGACCAGATGTTCAAGCCCACGAGTCGAGGAGGACATCTGGCCCCCAAACCACAGCAGTGGTAAACAAGACCACAACTCAAAAGGGTGAAAGTGAAAACGTTATCGATGATGGTCCGAAATCCCACCAATAAGGGGTGTACAAGTTACCACAGCAGGGGGAGAGCTCTGAGAGTGGGACTGCTACCTGTGACTGGAGTTCTGTTTTTCAGTCTGTCCACCTCCATGGTGAAGTCATCCTTTAAGAAAAGGAAGCCGATGATGGAGAACAGGTAGACCAGGATAAGAGCCAAGACCGCAGTCAGGATGATGGAGCGGCCATTCCGTGTGACGCTTTTGATGACATTCAGCAGGGTCTCTTCTCTGTACACCAAGTCAAAAAGCTATAGAAATAATAATAAAAAATAACCTTCAAACAAATAACATTTTAAAATAAACCCAAATAGTTGAGTTAGCAAAGTAGTTCTCAAGCTTCCTAATGCTGTGACCCTTTAATATAGTTAGTTCCTTATGGTATGGTGACCCCCAACCATAAAGCTATTTGGCTGCTGCATCATAACTATAATTTTGCTACTGTTATGAATGGTAATGTAAATATCTGTTATGCAGAATATCTGATATACAGGGTCGAGACCCACCATTTGAGAAGCACCAAGCTAGAATACAAGAAGGCACAGTTTTGGTGAAGACAGCTCTTGTAGCATGTAATGTGCAAATGTTGGCTTCATAATCTGTGTGACAGCACTTTGCTGTGACGCTATATAACTGTACACTCGCTTACATTTGGATTTAGAAAATTTATAATATTGGGCCCATGTAGTTTATGGACAGTTGGCAAATTCATCAAATTTACTGTTCAATCAAGGGACTCAAAATAAAACTAAGAGAAAATTTTTATGAGCCTGTGTTATAGAAAATGTCTGAATCTAAGACATTTGGGAAATGCAGATGTTCTTCCTTACAGAAAGGATAAACAAGTAAGGATAAAAATCTGTGTGTGTTTGTACCTTTGGAAGCAGAACCACAAAACTCCCTTCCTCTAAAGGGTTATTATCTGTCTTTAATATGAGGAAATCTCACTAATAAAAACTCAAGCACATGGCTGCTGTCTGCAGCCAGTGTGGAGATCCATTTTATATATTGCTACATTGTGAATTAGCAAGTGCATGTTTTATTATTTGGAGCTGGTTAAAAGAAATACAATTATATTCATTTTCAAAATGTTTGAAATTAATCCTATCTTCAAAACCAAGGCTGGGGATTCGTGTTCTTCTTTCTGGAGATAAAAGCTAGAACCTGTGGTTGGGCTGCCCTAGTCAGTGAGGCACTGCGTCTCCTCCCAAAAGCTCTTAGTTTGTTGTGTTACACAATCACTTTCCACTGTAACCACGGCCTTGCCAATCACTGCTTTACACAGCCTGTTTCGGACATTAGGATTTGATGAGTAAAATTTTTTTAAAATGTCACTACTTTGCTATCTGTTTAATCTCTTGGGAAGTACAGCTATTGTCAGAAATGAAGTCAATATTCTTCAATAAATAATTATTATAAATGCAACCTCGAAACTGACAACGTTCTGGCTTCTCCAACGTTTTAACCACTTTGGTTGACATGAAGGGGTTTTATTTTAACTCAACAGTGACCAGAGTAGATGCTTACTGCTCTCGTGCTGAGTGGCCAGAGTGGATGGTGTTCATAGTGATGAAACAAGAAACTCTGCCTCAGACAAGGGGGCGGGTGAGGAGGTCTGACACCCAACATCACTCATAGATTCAAACCGTACTGTATTTTCATACTAACTCCTTTCCTCATTCACAACTACAAGGCAGTAAATGCAGATAGGGAAGTGGCATCTTAGGACAATGAGAAGGATGTGCAGTTGGGTGGGGTGATGCACAGGCAGTAGCCCAGCACTGAGGAGGCTGAGGCAGGAGGATTGTGAGCTAGAAGCCAGACTGGGCTACATAATGAGGCAAGTCATCTCAGAACAAAAATAAAACAATCTGAAAAAAACTGTCTAAAGATTTAAATATACACTGCTAAGCTTAAGTCAACAATGATGACATGAGCTGATGATGATGTCATAAGCTAACAATAACATAAGCTAATGATGACATAAGCTAGTGATAATGATGATATAAGCTAACAGTAATGACACAAGCTAATGGTGACATAAGCCAACAATGATGATGACATAAGTTAACAATGATGACATAAGCTAGCAATGATGACATAAACTAATGATGACATAAGCTAACAATGATGATGACATAAGCTAACAATGACATAAGCTAGCAATGATGACATAAACTAAGAGACTGAACTTAAATAGCTTGATATTTTTGCCAGGGTAGCTTTTATTCCTTTTCATTTTGCTTACATGTCACCATAATAATTAATGTAACATTTGATACTATACATAAGATATAATGCATCCTTATTTGTCTCCCATGCAGCCAGGATAATCAGTGAATTAAAGGATTTAATTATTACTTGGCTGAAAACCCAAAGCACTTCGTCTTAGGAAGCCTGGGTCAAGAGAAGAGGTAGGGAGGTTGCTTGCTTCTCATGGAGGAATTGAAACTCCACCACCTATGTACTTCCCAGAAAAAAAGACTAAAAATGATGACCTATACTTCTAAGAAATTCCAAAAATAGCATAATTTATGCTTGCTTAAAACACTAACAAAATCCCAAAGGCTAAGGTGTAAGATCCTGTGCTTGGCAGCGATCATCTATAAGGCTGTGCTTACCAGGAAACTGTAGAAGAACTCGTGGACGAAGAGGCCAAGCATGCAAACCAGGACATAGGCCACGTGGTAAAGAAAGGCCATGTCCAGAATGACGGCTCGGTACCCTCGGGTGAATGTGCCTCGGTTTCCCACAAAACTCACCAGGAACACGATTTTATTGCATAGCTAAAGGGGGGAGAAAGTAGGATTTTAGTGCTTGAAGCTCAACTATAGAACAAGACACTGTGAAAGGCGAGTGTTCCCAAGTCTTCGGTTTCCTTTCTCCGTGACCTCTTGTGTTGGTTTTCAGGTAGTTCACAAGTGCACATATAAACAACCACACACAGAACTGGTTCCCTTGAGGCTCTCAGGGCAGAGAATGCCACCAACACAGACTGAGTATGAATCCAGATCTTCCTTATTCTTGGATTACCTAGTTCTCCCCATGGGAAACCCAACAGTTTCTGAAAAACTGCCATCAAAGGTCTCAGCTCACAGAGCCCCTCTGAGGCCTAGGTAACACCAGACATTCACAGTGATTATTGTCATGACTCCTTTTCAAACACTCCTTGGATATTTATGACCACATCTCTATAGTTATGCCTTTTGAAAACAGGTTGGTTTTGCAACACTGATTTTATATACACTATATACATGCACACATTTACATCTTCTCAAACTTGAGAGAGTATGAAATCTTTTCCATCAATGTCCTGAAGTCTGAATCAATGCAGATAAGATGAAAAACTGGTAATTATTGCATGTCCTGATGGTCCAATCAGAGCAACAACATAGCCACTGTAAGCAGAATCTTTCCTACATTCCCCAGATAACTGTCTACCCTCTCAATAATCAGTACTAATGTCAATAACCAATCATCTCGAACCCCTTTCACCTTCTTGACAACAGCTTCAGAAGAAGTCAAGCGGAAGCCTTGTTTTACTGGTCAGCCATTTATGTTCTCACTCAGTAGAGCTGAGGCACGATGGAGACTTCACAATGACTGCTCAAGAGCGAGTCGGATACTAGAGAAAACTGCTGAAAAAGCAATGGATCCAGGACAAAGGTCCAGAGTCTGACAAGCCAAATGTGGTCAGAAAAAGCAACATTCAGCCCTTCCTCTGAACAGCTTTTGGGTGACCCGGTGAAATTTACACAACTGTATCAACTCACACACCCTGGTCCATCAGAGTGATACAGAAAGGGGTTCTACGAAAATAGAACTAAAAATCATCTCTTCACAAGGATAAATTATAGGACACAGACAGTTCGTGTGTCATTTCCCAACTCTCTAAGTTGAGTTACAAAAATATTCAGGAAACCTATTTGTAGAGTGGACACATTAGGGAGAAACAGGATGAACTAAATCCTCAAAATGGTCAATACACTTTAGTTAGGTAAAGTAAAGGGCAGGGTGCATTTATGCCTGAATGACCCTTGACCCATAGCTGGGTGCATATGGTTTTGTTCTCTAGAGATATCTGGAAGTGAGGTAGGGTTGACAGGAGCAGTGGCCTCCAAGTGTTCACATAGAGTTTGGAGATGGGCGCCATCCTTCTGTTTAAGACATTCATCAAGGACAAACGAAAGGAAGGATAATAATATATGTGTGTGTGTGTGTGTGTCTGTGTGTGTCTATATGTGTCTGTGTCTGTGTGTGTGAGTGTCTGTGTGTGTGTGTGTGTGTGTGTGTGTGTGTGTGTGTGTATGAAAGGACTGGAATCTTGCTTTGTATGGTATGAAGAAATTTGTAATTTTTTTTATGTAGCACTTTCCATGAGAGCTGGGGCTGTTTATGGAGGAACAACAGGCTGCAAACACACACTCCCTGTTCGTGTCATCACTTCACTGACAACAGTTAACCAGGCCTTCTGTGTGGCTCCCTGATACCATGATGCAGCCAGTCAATTCTGTGCCATGCATGCCCATGGGTCATGATAAGTGATGGTGTGGAGACATGGGTCAGGCCTTGAAACAGCAACACGATGGCATGCCACCAATGCCCCACTCTTCCTTTTCCCATTTATCCCTCAGAGCTGCAAAGTGTCACCTTTGGGGGTGACCTGAATGATAATGAAGAGGAAGAAGGATGGAGAAACAGTGCCACGGATGCTCTCAGGGTCTTTCAAAAATAGCACATTATCCAAACAGTTTACCTAGAGTCCTTGTCATGGCAAAGATAAAGTCAACGTTTGCTTGTGAGTTACTATCTGGTAAATGGTGAGCATTGGGGGCATCCAGATAAATAAACCACACAGTCATGTAGTCTCCTCATATGTCCTCACAACCGGTGGACACATCTTTACAGGATTTTCCAGGGGTGTGGCAAAGTGCAAAGATGGGAGTCATGTCATCCAGGGCACTAACTTCATTCATGACACAACCCTCTGTTTCTAGGGGACTCTGTTCATGTCTGTACAGATGTGCCTAGAAGCTAGTCATTATTTAAGATTTATTTTATTATTTATCCATATGGATGTGTGCAGTGTCTTTGCAAGGCCGGAAGGGGGCGATGGGTGCCTGGAGCTGGAGTTACAGACAGTTGTGAGCTGCATAACTTTGGTGCTGGGAACTGACCTGGGTCTTCTGAAGAGACAGCAAGTATTCGTAATGCTCAGTCATGCCTCCAGCCCCAGAGCAAATCCATCTAAAGATGCCTCCTGGCTCCATAATTTTCCTCCTTTTCTACTGTTTTATGAACATAGAAACTGAAAGTGGTCACCACCACTTGTGTTGGTATCTGTGTTATCCCTTTGGTCTCATCTGGGACTCTGTCCCTGATCAGAATATCTAAGTTGTTGCAATGGGAAAACATGACCTATTTTCCAAGAATAAATTGTAAAGTGCTGATGTTTTGAAAGGTAAAACTAAACTCACTGTCTCTAACAATATCGCCAAGTTCTCATCAACCATGGAAATCAACCCTTTTGCTGGAAAATAAGATGACTCAGTTCCATTATCTCCATGCCACTAGTGTTAGGACTTAGGCAGGATAAAATCTTAAGGTCACTGTAGAAAGCGAAATTTACATGCAGTCAAATATCACCCTGAACTGTCAGCAGGACAGTACAGTAAACACAGGCAGCGTGAACAGCACCGCTCACGATATTCAACTCAGCCTGGGATAAGATTTGCATTTTGACAACTGTATGCCAGAAATAATGACATCCAGTGACCACATTGAACAAAACATTGTGTGTGCATCTCAAAGGCAGAATGTGAAAGGAAAGTTTCAGTTCAGAATATGTAGTGAGGCTTTGTGTTTACTGAATACAAATTTGTCGTCCTACAATTAACAGCGTCATGGTAGTCACCCATAAAACTGCAGATACACAACTAAGAACACTGTTACAACTGTGGTAACTGTTAATGACCTGGCTCTCTTTAAAAAAAAAAAAAAAAAAAAAAAAAAAAAAAAGCTCACTTGGTTTTCCTCTGTGCAAAGTAGGTAGAACAAATTCTAGCATTTTCTCATTAAAATAACTATGAGAAAGGCTACTGCCATTGAGTGAACCAGAGTTTCCCAATATTATCAGAAAGGGGAAAAATACCAGAGGCAGTAACCCTTTAGATGATGTTAAAAGATATTTCACGAAGACTTGGGGCATGGCTCACTGGTAGAGTACTTGCCTTGTATACTGCCCAGGATTCAGTTCCTAGCATCGGAAGAAAAATCTTTACTTATATTTACCGTTTTCCTCTTTCTTACAAAGAATCTAAGGTGCAGATAAATGGAGTAGTTAAGGCTGATATAGCATCCATATAATGAATCAGAAACCTCTTTAATCAACAGGAAATGCTAAATCTGTATAAACGAGGTTTGCAAAACATTCAAATGATGTGAGCAAATATGAAGCACCCCAGGTTTATGCAACGACCCCTGTAGTTCTCAGAATGTTAATTTATATCAACATTAGCCAAGATTACCACACTATGCAGGGGAAGAAAACTGTGTAAGATATATACTGCAACATTCAGAATCGCTGAGACACACGTGATGGGAAAATCTAACTGAAATATGGACATATTTCAGGCTCTGCAAATGAATTAAATTTTATAACAATAAACTGAAATCTGATAAATACTAAGGTCTTTCCTCTATTACGATCCTTTCCTCAAAGAATTTTCATATTTGCTTAACACCAAGGGACAGTGTCTAGAAACAAGGTACCACAAGAGCTAAGATGCAGACATATCATGGTGGCAATACTTTGATATCTGATTAGTGATTTGCATATCAGATACTCAGATACAGTACTTGACAGACATTATCATCAGTATATAATAGTAACTGATCTTTTCTGGATCTTCCACACAAAGATGTTCAACTGACCTCAGCAACCAGAGGAGGGTAGACCAGTTGTCCACACTACACTTGCACTTACAAGAAGATGCAATCAGAGATTGGCTGCTGTTTGTCATGGCCAAACTGTCAAGCTAATGTTTTCTTTTGTGCTTTCTAGTCTAATATCTATTATTTTAGAAGTCACAGCCTCACCTGTTATACAATGAAAAGGTCTGTGTAAAAATTAAATTATTAATATATTATTACCTAAGATATAAATATAAGATTCATGTTCTTACTTGAATTTTCCTCTGTCATAGTAAAGATAAACCAAGATACTTGTGTAAAGTATTTATGTGAAGAGGAAAACTAGATAGCAATTCTCTAAATTAATTATATTAATCTTAATCTATGTAATACCATACAATTATAAATATGTTTTTATGTTGACATCTGCAGTAGTATTAAATTTTAGTGACCTCATTAAATTTGCCTCAAGTCGACATAGGTTATTTTCTTTGGTCAAATGACCCCAGGGTAGTGGTAGTGTGTGCCTGAATAACATGCTTCATGCTATTGGGATCTGGGAAGATTCATGGAGTTAGTAAGACAGACATGTCTACATGCTTAACACTTTTTCATAAAGCTGTTATTTAAGCACCTGGCTTTGGTAAAGAATATGTTTATGGTGGAATGATTCTTACCAAAGCACATGAAAGTTATCACTTTATACTGTCCTACAAGAGTTAGGGAAAGAACACCAGATGTTTTTAGTTCTCCAACAGCCCAAACATTCAAACGTTATTCCTCACCTTGGTCTACATGTATTCCAGATGGCAAGCAGCACCCTTTTACCCCTTGGTGTTCTAAACATCTACCGTATCATGTAACAGGCGCAGCGAACATTTGTTATCTTCGGCACAACTCTGCCTGGCTCTTCCTTCACTTTTTTAAACTTAGATATTACTCACTTAGATTAATGCCTTACTGAAAGTCAATGATCACTTTACAGATAACATTCACTTCTTCAAAGAATATAACTTCATGCTCAACATGCTTTCTAGAGAAGCAAAATAAGCCTCAGACAGAGGTGTAGACGAATTTATACATATTCATGATGGTTCTCCGATGATGATAACATCAGCCTACATTCAAAGCAAAGACAGTAAGCAGAAGTTCAGGTCATGAGATCGCTTCTGAATATTCCAATGCCAAGGATGGGAGTAAGCTGGAAGGAGTGACTTTCACAGCACCATTGAGCTGGGGAAGCACAGTAAACAGATTCCACAGAAACATGGTCAGGGATAACAAAGACTGCACTCATGCGTTGGTGTGACAGGTCCAGTCTCCATGAAACCCAGAGAAGGGTGTATTTGGTACTCTTCTAATCCTCTTCACTGTGGTAATGGAGAATTTGGGGAAGGGGGGTTGAATATTCTAATAACTGGGAACTGTGGAATGCTGTCCAGCATTTGAAGAATTGTGATAAAAGTCAAAGTCAGAAATGCTGAAAAAAACAGAATTGGCTATGTTGCCTCATCTTGATAGTCCAAGTTGGTTAACTAATTTATTTTCAATAAATATTGGCCACTCATTAATTGATTCATTCAAAAATATTTATAGACACTGTGATAACCAAGGTATATAATGATCAACTATCATCCTCAATAAATATACGAGGTAGTATAATCCTAGCTAAAATATCAGGGCATAGGATTCTCAGGGATGCAATGAAAGTTAAACGGAGTGCTTCGGGTATTAATCAGGTAGATATAACAATATTTATGTGATTTTTGACCATTTGTCATATTATCAATTTGATGATTTATCTTCTCTCCATTTACAGATGCACTTTGCATAAATTTGGCACAGAGCCCCTTCAAAGTTTTATATTTTTTTTTGTTTAAATTATTTCAAACAAATCTCTCGTTTGCTTCTTGGCTTGATACTTCCAGTCTGTTCATTCTACCCTTACTGACCTAACAGCCCAAAGGCCTTCTCTTGTTCTAATATACCAGATCTTGGTGGAAAAGAGAAGCAATTTCACCCATGCCTTTTGTAAGCTTATAAGATTTTCTCATATAAAAGAGCCCAATCTTATATCTTACTTTTGTCTAGCAGTCTTTTCTCCCTCCTAAGTCACTTGATAGAAGGTACTTCTTAAATTCTATTGAATATAATTTAATCTTTGGGGATTATTTAGAACCTTCTTGCGGGTATTAACAGTGGCTGGGTCGTTTTGGGATTTTTTTCAGTGATAGGGGATGACGCAGAAAGAACATTAAAACTGATAAAATGAACAGCAGAACTGAGTCAGGCTACAAGGCTGTGCAAATGTGTTAATGTATCCATCATCTTCTTGTTCTTTCTCTGAAAATTAAAGCATCCACAAATGATATTCATGTTGGTAGAGATTCACTGCGTACACAAGCATACAGCTGGACTATGTTTATATTCAGTGCATCCGAATCCCATCAGCTACAGAGCTAAGCAATGTACTTACATTGGCAGCACCAAGAAGTATTAGTGTTGGCCCCAGACCGATGGTGTATATTGATCTGAGCATGATAGACACAAGGAATGGCCGGATGCCCACGGGCTTGGAAAAGAAGAACAGCATAGACGTGCAGATCGCCACTGCTACCCAAAGGAGGGCTGAGAACAGCGGGGAGAGCGTACCTGGAAAATGTGGATGGGTTATTTGTCACAAAGAACAAAGAGAAAACATGGAAATCTTGGCTTCTGTGCAGACAAAGCCACAGGACACTGGATCTCAGAATAACCTATTCCATGTTCTACCCCAAGGAAGCACTTTAGAGCACATGGTTCCTCATTCCACTTCCAGAAGATCTGTGAGGTGACTCCAGGCTACATAAATATTTATTAGTTAACATTCTTTGCACCAGGTCTGAGAATGTTCTCTCCTGGGGAGCGATGTGTGAGATGCTTTTTGATAGATGTGCTTCAGTTGCGAACCTCAAGTCAAAGGTCACGATTAATGGTCGTGAAAAAATCGAGGACCATGCTTCATTAACTCATTGTTTCCCTTGTTCTGTTAGTGTCAAATTATTATCCTATCAATTCCTTGAAAGAATCTAGTTTGGGCCAGGAAGATGGCTCAGCAGGGGAAGGTACTTGCCACCCAGCTCAATGACTTGAGTTTGTTCCCCAGAAGTCACACAGCAGAGGAAGGGACCCAACTCCTACAGGTGTTCTGACCTCCACTCGCAGATGTACACATACACAGAAAATAGATAAATAAATACTTAAATGTTAAAAAGTCCTAATTTGCAGAACACTTAGATTTTTAAAATATGGACGCTTTAAGTGTTAAAACACATGTATATACACCTACGTGAGTATTTTAAGTGTTAAAACATGTGTACACCTATCTACATATGAGTAAGCTTCATGTGTTAAAGCACACATACATGTGTCTAATTATGAGTGTAGTAATATGCGTGTATATACTTGAACACTGACTCAAGTTCCAAATATATGTTAGTCTATTTAACCATCAGGAAATAAAAGTTTTATGGAGCTGGGCAGAGAGCCAAGCCATGAAAGTTCTTGCCTCATGCGCTTGAGAATCTGAATCTCATCCCCTACACCCCAGTAATAAAGGTGAGCATGTTGGGTCCAGCTGCTATGTAGGCAGAGACAGGCAGATCTGTAGGGCTTTGTGGCTAGTCAGTCTATCTGATTGGGTGAACCCAAGTCACTGAGGGGCCTTGATTCAAAATGCAAGGAGAATGATGTCATGAAAGAGAACACTGAGGCTGACCTCTTGCTTCCATATGTGTGCACACTCATATATACATTCATGTACCTATATACAAAACATGTATACACACATACACACATGCACATGCGTACACAGAGGCAAAAGAAGAGTTTCCAATGATTTTTAAATAAACTATTTGATAAACCATGTTCCTTAGAAATTTCTCACAAATGAGGTTTAAAAAAATCTTCCCTTTAAAAAGAAGTATAGTTCTATGACATAGGCGTTGACCCCTTTTCAAGAGTGGCTGGCGTGTGCTGCATCTGCAGAAGTAACTTCAGGCACCATGTTATTGGCTTGACTGATGGTACCAAGACCTCAAATTTGTGTCTACAGGATGACACGGGAAGGAGGAAAATACCAAGTTGGAGATTTCTCCACAATTTCCTGTGCCAAAAACTCCACAATGATGCTCACTCTGTTATCCACAGCTATTTTTACCATAACACTGACTTCTGACACAAACACACTGAGAGCTTTCATAAGCAAAGCTTTAGGGTTGGCATCAAAACCCTGGAAGACCCACACATGTCCTTTGATGAAGTTTGTATTCATTGAAGACCAACACATCTCAAAATTACAAAGATTCTGTCAGACACTCGTAGCTACTCCGAACAATCCATGAACAACATTAAATCATCTCTGCTTTGAAATCCTGGCTCCATGGCAATGCTAATTATTGTGGTTTAGGTATGATTTGACTGTTTTCCCAAAGGCTATGGGATGTCAAGCTTGGACCTTGAGCAATACTGCAGAGGCAATGGAATCTTTAAGAGGTGGTACCTCCAGCAGGAAACCCAGCTTACAGGCTACTGTCTGTGGGAGGGATTGATGTTGACAGAGCAGGCACCAGATATTCCCTTGAGAACATATTGCAGAGTGTGGCTCCCCTGCCCACCCAAGCCCTCCTCCGCACAGCCACACCCCTTTCTGCTTCTCCACCACGTTGTGACATAACCAAGGAGGGTCCCCACCTGCAGTGAAGAGACAGGGGTGCCTGATCATAGACTTCCCATCTCCAAAGCAGGGAACTAATTAAACATTTGCCTCATGAAGTACACAGTGTCAGGTATTTTGTTATAGTGACAGCTTCAAATAAACAGGGGTTAAAAGAAAGTTGTGTGGCTATAGAAATGGCTCACTAGTTAAGAACACTTGCTGCTAGCTCTTCCAGAGGATCCTGGTTCAATTCCCAGCAATCCCATGGTGGCTCACAATTGTTTGTAACTCTAGCCCTAAGGGATCCAATACCCTTTTCTAGCTTTCTCAGGCAACAGGTATGCACATGGTGTATAGACATGCACACAGGCAAAACATGCACACATATAAATAGAAATAAATAAAATGTAAATAATGTTTAAATGATTGGAAAGAGAGAGGTCATCTTCCTCCTCATCAAAATAAACCTAATTTATGTTTCACCTTACTTATGTTATATGACACTGGTTTATAGGTACTCTACCTAGCAAAAGCAAGTCATCTGCCTTGACTCGACAGCTCTCCAAGGGTCAAAGAGAGAGTGTGTGTGTGTCTTTAACATTCCATGGTTTGTGGTGACTCTTAGGTCTCCATTAAAGCACAAAGACTACAAATGTGTGGGGTAGCCCTACCCTGTCACAGTGAGTTTGCAACAATCAATCAATACTTGTTTATCAAGTAGACAAAATATGCTCCGGACTTTGCAGTGAGCAAGCAGTAAATATTTATTAACCCCCAGGCTGTGCACCTATACCTGGCTTTCTACATGAGTTCTAGACATCCAAACTCAGGTCCTCATGCATTTACAGCAGCCACTCTGCTGACTGAGCCGTTTCCTCAACCCCCAGCTTCATGGTTTTTTTTATAATGTTGATTTTATTTATGTGCATTCTGTGTGTGCATGCGTGTATGTGTGTGTGCGCGTGCGCACACGCGCACGGATGGCCACAGAGGCTAGAAGAGAATGTTATTGGATCTCTTGGGTGGAGTTACAGATACTTGTGTACCACCCAATGTGGTGGGTGCTAAGCCTAAACTCTGCTCAGATAAGACACAGCTACAGCATCCCCCAGCCTTGCTTTTAAGTATGCATTAAAAATTGACAACACCTTCAGGGAACATTTGACCATGGTCTGCCCATCACGTGACTTGTTGTGCCAATTCATAAAGTCTGGAATGGTATCCTAGAAGGTCAGGGTTTGGCACAATTGCTCATTTGTGTATTGTCACTGGTTCTGGAGGATTTAGCCACACCTTTATTCTGCCCCAGAGAGTGTGCGGCTCACTGGGGTTTCCCTGTGACATATAAGAAGGTGTAGCTATGTAACTCCAGTGTAGACTGTCCAGTGTAGAACCTTGTACACAGCTTACTGTTAAGTACATCTGTGCGGAATGAGAAAATAAGATGAACGGTTATTTCTTTAATATACTTAACTGATGATGAAGTCTGTGGCCCTCTGTGAGTCATCAGGTTAGTTCCAACCTGGAGAATCGAGCCATGCTTTGGGGAAACAAACAAGCAACAAAAACACAACCTCTCTAACAACAACAACCACACAACCTAGCAACAACAACACAACCTAACAGCAACACGACCTCTCTGACACTCTAAAGACAGGTGCTAACATTTTTCAAACCCAGTCTCAGTGGAGTGTAGTCACACATACCAGTATCCGAACACATGGCAAGCTACAGCAGGAGGATTGGTGTGAGTTCAAGGCCAGCCTGAGCTACATAGTGAATGCTAGGCCAACCTAGGTTACTTGGTGAGACGCTGTTTCTCAGACAAACAAATAACTATAATAAAAAGGCAATACAAAGCACTAAAGCCAATCCTTCCCCATCAGGTGGGAATCTTTTTTCTTAATGTTTTGCATGTTTCTATCAATTTCCCAAAGTAAGCATATTTTATATTTAATGGGAAGATACCTTTAGAAATTCCTCTATACCTTCTAAGGTCTTAGAAGTAAGAAGTTGGTCCTTTATAAAAAAAATTTAGTCAGTCAGACTGGACTCCAATTCTACTCTCATTTTGGAACTCAGCTCAGACTCATGATAATTTATCTATGGCTTCCTGTCCAGCATGGCTGCTTCTTATTCTCAACTGTCCCTAACCCTCTGCTTCCTGTGTGGGTTCATTAGACTCCTGCTTGCTACACCTGGGTCCAGATAAAGTCAGCACTCATCCACAAATCCACTGGTGGTCCTTGGTCTTGTGCCTTTCTCATTTCTTGGTCCTTTAACTGGACCGTGAGATCCCTGAGGTAAAACAGATTTACTAATCTTAGTGTCTCTCAGCCTAGCATGGTGTGGACTGCACAGTGGTACCCATCAACACTTGTGAAACTGAGTGAGTTGAAATCACCCTGAAGAATCTTATTTTCCTCAGCAAAAATGCCTGTGAGGAAGAATTACATTCAAAATGTGAGAGAATAAGACCTCCCTCTAGATTTCAATATCATATTTATCTCGGGATAAAAAGTTCTTCACTGACTACTCTGCCAGGACAGATCAGTTGGCGTGGCTGGAGACAGCATCAACATATCCACCTAAGCCTGGCAGTTAGTGATGCAGTAGAGGTGGATGCTGGCTCTCAGGGAGGTCATCTGAGAGACATCTCCCCTTGAACATCCCCCTTGAGTCACTGCCCACCATCATCCTGATTGAAGGATGCTATTCTCTAACATCGTATCCCTCATTTAAGCAAGACAGTTGAGCACGAGATGCTTCCAAGAACACGGTTGACACCTCACCCACCATTCACTGCATCTGGAGGACGACAACAGCCCGTGCCTCTGCTGGCCAGCCCATGCCTCTGCTGGCCCCTTGCTGTGAGGGCTCTGTGACTTTGTGGCTGTAGTAGGGTCCAGGGTTGGACAGTATGGCCCATATGAACAGAGGTCTGTGGGCCCAAGTTTGCTGGGGGCTTTCATGATTGCCTCCCCTGCTTATCACTGACGATTGTTTTGTGGGTTTTCTGTTTTACAGTTACTCCTTTCTCCACTGTAATTGCTTAAGAAGATCATGGGCAGATTCTTAAAGTGTTATGTTCTTGTATTTTTCTTCATAGTTAATCCTTGTTTTCAGCATCCACTGAGTATTATGACCAGCCAAACGGTGACATGTAAATTCTACCACTCTTAAATTTTCTTAACTGGGACACTAGCAAAAAGAACGCTCTCTTTTCTCTATTCATATGGGTCCTGGATTAGTTTTATTCTATGCTTTATAGAATATTACTGCAGATCCTTATTTTTTCAAAACTTTCTCAGCTCTGTCTGCTGGGAGACCTTTCCAGTTGGAACCTGTCATGTTGTATGCCCCCATCATTCTAAGCCACTTACTTACGAGGAGAACTTCGCTCTACATTCAATCTGTCTCTACACAGTTTCTAATTAAGCCTGACAAACAGTGGCTCAGCCTGTTTGGAAAACTCCAGCATCAAGAACTGTCACTGGCACACAGCAGTTTCCTGGACAATGTGGCCATGCATATCAGCCCAGAGGTGTGGACTCCCCAGCCTTCCTGGCTAAGCACAGCGTGTGGTCAAGGCTTAGAGACAGTGTTGACTTTGATCAAGACTTTAACCTCAGTTATAAAGTTGTCATGAGCTAACGCACACAAACTGTAGTCATGTGACTCAGACTCATCATGGGGGTCTATGGTGCCCTATGTGTTCTGCCTTCCCTCTGGGAAGCACCCGCACTCTGGTGTCCTAGGACTGAGCGTCCATCTTGCTACTACTATTGACTCAGAAATCTTATTCAGAAGTGGCCTTTACTCTTGCTCCCAGTAACCAGGCTCCCCATAGCACAGGGCTCTGTGCCTTCCAGCCCCAGGCTTGTCAAGTCTGCTTCTTTTAGGGGCTGAAGGTCTGCACTGGGTTTTCATTGCTCTGTCTGTCAAGTGAAAGCTTGATATTAGATGACTCCCAGGCCTGTATCCATCTCAAAGACTCGGTATCTCTTTTACTGGGGCTCTGTCATGTAGCCTCAGTGGTCTCGGCACAGGACATATGACCTTATTGTTTGGTGATGGACTCTTTTCCTCAAGAGCTGTGTTCCTCTGTACCAAGATCTCATCACCAAAGAAGACCAGACCAAGGAGAGAGAAAGGCGTTCCCACTTCTGCCACAAGATGGATGAACGAGTTCGTTGCCTTTCTCCTGCTACGACGTGACATACCTGCTCTGCTGTCCACAATCCCCCGTCTCTGCTGTGTGCTCAGAAACACAGCAAGCTCAACTTATGTCAGATCAAACTGTGGCTGAGATGAAGGCTTTGATGCCCATGGGAACACTGTAAGTTGTTCTTGGGCTCCCATCTCCTCTCGCTGCCTCCGGTTCAGCTGAGATTTGCTTGTTCACCTGTTGTGTTACGGTACCAAGTCTCCTGTCTTCCTTAGGATCACAGTGACCGTATTTACCTTCTAACCTCCAACCCATTCTTCTACCCATTCCAAAGCTACTCTCCAGACTGTACCTCATACCTGTAGCAGATTTTTCCCCACGCAATTTGCTAAGCATAAACGAGACATTTCGAAAACTCCCACCCGATACCTATGGAATTTCGTACTTCACTTCTAAGTCCTGTCTTTGCCTCTGAAAGAGCTCATGCACTACCAGATTAATGACACCAGTTTCACAGTCAATATCCTTCACTGTCCATCATTACAGTCTTAGGCTGTGTATTTCTAAGACTGAGATGATGCGTATTATAAATACACAGTATCATAGAATCAAAACATGTATTTTGCAGGCATGCTTATTATAAAACCCCCAGACAAGACAGAAAGTGCAATGTAATTGTTACCATTTCAGCAAAATGCTAGAGCTTAAGGCTCTCACTTACATAATTGAGATAATGCAGTACAAAGTATGCTTGATCATACTAATTATGTGGAACCAACATAATCACTCCAGCAGTTACGCCATTCATGAGATTTCTGGAAAACAACATCTCTACTGCCCACGGTTTTCCGTCTACTCTACTTACTACCTCTACACTCTCAATGAATACAGAAATACTCGATGAGAACTAAGCTTCTTTGTTTCGAAGCTCTAGAGACTTAAGGAATGCAGTTCGAGAATTTTTGTGATTTTTCAGGCCTCTTTCTTTTGCAGTAAGAGGAGCACTTGCCTTCATCGCCGTCATCCCCGAATGGGTAGAAGAGAGCCACGGCCAGGTTGATGAACACAGCCAGGTTGAAGGAGATGCTCCCCCACAGGGAGATGTGCCTGGAGAACCAGAACAGGGCGGGGTTGTCTAGGAAGCAACAAGAACAGGAGTAAGAATGACCAGTATATGCCGCCATCAACACGGGAGCCCTGCCGAGCTAACAGTGTGGGCAACGTGACTGTGACTGCCACAGAGGTGCATCTGAAGAGACTGACTTACTTTAGAAAGCGTACTATAAGACCAGACGGGGGCTGGAGAGATGGCTCAGGGGTTAAGGGCACTGACTGCTCTTCCAGAGGTCCTAAGTTCAATCCCCTGTGACCACACGGTGGCTCACAACCATCTGTAATGGGATCAGATGCCCTCTTCTGGTGTGTCTGCAGACAGCGGCAGTGTACTCTCATACAGTAAATAAATAAATCTTTTTAAAAAAGAAGACCACATGGTAAAAGAGTTTTTCTTGGCTCCTTTTGCATCCTTCAAAGGTGTCAGCAAAGGTGATTCTACAGTAAATCCCTTGAATCTGGACCATGCAGATTAGGGGAACTCCGCTAACAGTTCCCCGGACCCATTCACTGGAAGACCAAAAATATCCTCATGATGTAATGTCACAAAAGCCAGGATGGCAGACTCAGCTGTGCAGCTGCTGGAAAGCCCCTCACGGGCACCGTTACCTGGAAACCCGAGTCTCAGCACCACAGCCCAGCACGTACAGGAGCCAGAGAGACATAACTGTTTCCCAGGCCCGACGTCTCAGCATCATTTGGGAGGCTGAGACAGAAGGATGCCTATGAGTGTTGATAGCAACCTGGGAATCTGGGGCCAGCCTGGCTTATGCAGCGAGACCCCACTTTAAAAAAATGTTATAAAATCATTTTTATTTTAAATTAGAATGTTTTTGATAATGTTGTGGGTTTGAAGCCACGGGGGTGAAAGTCCACACTAAGAGGCCAGTAAGTGGGGAGGCTTTGCTGAGTATTTCCAGAAAGGGAACTCAGGCCTGTCATCAGAAAGGAGTTAATAAATTCATCTACCAGTGTGTATCGGGAGCTCAGGCCTTTCCATATCTAAATCACTGAGCAAAATTGTAATGCAGAGAGGTTTGGAGCGGGGCTACATTATCAGCCGACTCTGGGCGCCTCGCAGCTCCTCTGGGTCTTGACTATTATTCATCTTGTAACATCTTGACATGGGATTGAAATACTGGAGGGAGGGGACGGACACAGTGGTATTGTTCTTAACCCCAGCATTTGGGAGGTGGAAGCAGGGAGATCAGTAGTTGAAGGTCAGTCTTAGCAACATAGTGAGTTTGAAGCCAGCCTGGGCTACGTGAAAACCCTGTCTCATACAAAACAACCTACAGGATGCAAATATTAGTGTTTGGGGCTGGAGGGGTGGCTCAGCAGGAGAGGGCAGGTGCTGCTCTTGCAGAGGACCCAGCTCAGGTCCTAGCACCCACATCACATAGGTGACGACTGCTGTCACTGCAGATCCAGGCACATGACACCGTCTTTTGGCCTCTGCGGGCACTGTACACATGTGTGCAAGCCCACAGTAAGCGAATACGCATACACATAATTAAAAATGTAAAGACAAAATACCAGAGTCAGTGGGGTGAGGTATGTGAGAGGGGAAATCGTGTACATTTTGGATCTACCCTAAACCTCTGGGCCCTCTGATGACATGGGGTTGTACCCCTCCCGAGTCCCTCTCATGCTCCTCCTCTTGGGGGGAGTACTCCACAGTGGAAGAGGCTGTAATGGGAATGGCCATTTCGCTGGGCAATCCCATGGTTGATCATGAACTGTAGACGCCTGTGCTGCTCCCTCTCCTTTCTATCTCCAAGCCCACAAAATCATCGAGATGGTAACCTTGAGAACAAGTGCTTCTAAGATTTAAAATACAATGTCCACTGGGAATTAAATTTTATTTTTGGTAAAAAAAAAAAATAAGTAAAATGTTTGTCACAAAACCCAGATCCTAGAGCTTCAGCTTGTTATTCAGTTAATTTTTAATTAGTTTGAGTTTATTATTCAATTAATATGAATAAAATCAATATTTTTCAAATATCTCAAATTAAACTTTTTGAATATTCCATTTAGAGTAGATGCCCAGTTTTTCTGCTGAGTTCTGTGTGGTAAAATTCTAAAGAGCAGCGGTGTCTTAGGAATCTAAACCTGCCTGACATTAATTATCCTTATTCCCAAAGCAGACTTTGACCAGCTCCACTCTCCTTGGGTCTCTTGGTAAAAAGTATAGAAAACCGAATTGTGAAGTCCAAGTCACACATGCCCACCTGCCTGGGAAAGTCTCCAAAAGACAAGAAGGAGCTAATGCCAAGAGCTTCTCAATCCTGCCTCAAGGTTTGTTATCTGAGAAAACGACTTCAAATGATGTTTAAAATTTAGGCTTGTTTTATTTTATGTGCATGAGTGTTTTGTTCACATAAATGTCTTGCAGACCCTCTGTGTGCTTGGTGCCCTGGAGGGCAGAAAGGGTGAACTTGGGGTTATGGATGGTTACGAGGCGCCCTATGGATTTATTTCTAGGCCATCTCCCCCGTTTCATTAAAATGATTTAGAACTTTAAAATTCAAAAAAATATCCCAAACTCAGTGTTTGCAAACACATCGGAGAGCTATGTTACAATTGCCGAGGGCTACACGGCTTGACTACTACATACCTATACCTGTACCTACCTATCCCTATCTATCTATCTATCTATCTATCTATCTATCTATCTATCTATCTATCTATATCAATCACAGGGATCTGTCTGATTACAGGTGTTTGGAAATGTTTTGCTTGCTAGATTTTTAGGGAGAAAGAGAGTGAAGAAGAAAGAATGACCCCCAGGAAATCACTAAGCACTTGAGATGCGGAGTCATCTGTGGGAAGAATCTGAGGACAGATCGAGCCGTGAGATCCTGTCTAAACACACACAGAGGACACTGGGTGAGAGGCTCTGAGGCGGATGTTGCCCCACCCCATGTGTTGACTACTGAAGTCTAGGGGCCAACGCAGGACTTCACACCTGCGGTTACCCAGCAGAGCAACAGCGCAGCTGCAGCCTTGCAGCTCATAACACATTAAAATGCTGGCTCAGCAGCAGCTGCGGGCCATCTGGTTGACTGGGAATGTCTAGGTCCACCAAGCTGCAGATGCTTTGGCTCCTGCCACAATAGGGGCTTACTCTTCAGCCTACAGGTGATTTCAGGGGCGTTAAACTGACAAGAAACGCAATTAAGTATTTAGATAAATCAGGCCATGAGACCCTGGCACCACTCATCTGTTTCCGGTCACGTGACCCCGCCCCCTACCCCCACCCCCGACTCCCACTTTGCCACTCACTCCTGATCTTCTTTTGCCATTTCATCTCGTTGTAGAGATCTTCCGTTTGCTGGAAGAAGTCGTTCACCTTGCTTCCTTGCTCATCCCTCTCCGTTGTGTTGAACACCCGGTATTTGGATTCCCGAGTGAGGAATTCACAGATATTGGGGACGGGGAAAACAATCTGCTCCATCGTCCGGTCATGCCGCACAATCTGGAAACGATCGGCATTCGGGTTCAGCCATTTGAACACCTCAGTCTCAGATTGGTTTTAGCTTCCTTTTTCTTAATTAATAAATTTTGTCCTTGACAGTTTCATGCATTCATACAATACGTTTTGGTTACTCCACAACCCCACCTCCCACCTCCCCCCACCCCCACCCTCATCCCCGGTTATTCACCTCCTGTTCCAGACGCCTGCTTCCTCCTTACAAATCTCTTTCCCATTTTCATAAATGTCTGGTTCTGGCGTGTTCCCCCATCCACTCACATGGAGATTTTAACTGGAGCCCTCTGTGTGACTTCGGGTTTGGAACTATCTGGAAGCACTCGGTGGGCTCACTAGCAGATACAGACCTGGGTCCTACGGGGTCTCTGGTTTTAGTTTTAGGATTAAGTTTCCTAGTTAGCTCTAGTTGTCAGCTTGGCAAAGCCTCTGATGAGGAATCTCTAGATCTGACTGGCCTGTGGGCATTTTGATTAATTGATGTAGGAAGGTCAAGCCCACCATGCAGAATCTTCCTTAGGCATGGAAGCTGGTTAAGAATACACACAGAGCCAGCACACAGCGTCTCCCATGGCTCCTAGCACGGATTCCTGTCTTAATGTCTCCTAATGACATAGTATGACATACAGAGATGCAAGGCAAATAAATCCTTTCCTTCCCAGGATGCTTTTGGCAAGAAGAGTGTTTTATCACAGCAACAGACATGACGCTAGGACAATGAGCTCATGAGTGATAGCTTATGTATCCAATTATGAAAAATGAGCCAACCAGGTGACCTTGAACCCAGTACTTAAGAGTCTGTGTTCTTCCCGACAGGGGCTTCTGGGTACCAAGTGAAATTCTTAGTTAGCATTCGGTGTCTTCAGATCTCTGTACATAGAAATATCTTTTTTAATCATTGAAGTGTTCTCCTTCCTACAGTTTTGTGTTTTGAATGAGAAGTGTTTTAAATATTCAGTCCCCAGTTAGTGGCACAGTTTGGGGGAGGTTGTGGAGCCTTGAGGAGGCACAGCCATGTTGGAGGAGGCGTTGAGGGTTTACAGTGTTGCTTTCTCTCCCACCCTCCTGCCTATGAATAAAACAGGGGCAGCTTCATGCCCCTGCCCCCGTGCCTCGCCTTCCCTGCCTTTGGACTCTCTTTCCCGAATCTTAGCCAACTCTCTCTTCTCTAAGTCGGTTTTAATCCTGGAACTGGAGTAACGGATGGGTGCTAGGAACTGAATGCAGGCATCTGTAACCACAGCCAGTGCTCTCAACTGCTGTCCATCTCTGCAGCCCCTTTCTATGCTTGCTTTAAAAAAATAATTAAAATATCAGCTACAGAGACATATTTGGTAGGGTAGGCAACCACGTGAAAAGGATTTTAAAAGGTTTACTCGATCCAAGAGTGTCAAGTATTTAAAAAAAAAAAAAGTCTTAGGGCTTACCAAAGAAAAAAAAGCTGTGATTAGATAAGCCAAAACATTCAGTCCTTGCATAAAGTGACACATTGAATTCTGGCTGTCACATTTCACAAAGGGTAATGACAAACCAGAGAAACTGAAGGAAGGAACGCTTTACCCAAAAGGAAGCCAAATATGGTTAATGTTCCCCTAGGTTATTCAACAGATGCTTATTCAGTCATTAGCTGAGGAGCCCTGGGAACTGAAAGTAAAAAAACCAACAGGATCCCCAGAGTGGAAGGGAGCAGATTGAGAGGAATGATGGTTCTTTAAACATTAGAGCCAAAGGCTGGGGAGACGGCTTGGTGCTTAAGGTGCTGGCCATGCAAAATAAATGTGAGGGTCAGAGTTCAGATCCCCACAAACCCGCTAAGCGCTGGGTGGCTGTGCCAGCCTTCCAGTGATCCCAGCGTTGGAAGGCAAAGCCCGGGGCTGCTCGATGTGAGCTGCTTAGCAAGCCTGGCCACGGTACCAGGCTGTAGGTTCAAATGAGAGGTCCTGCCTCAGTGAGAAAGGCAGAAGAGCAATGGCAGGTGATTCTTGGTACCAACCTTGGGCCTCCTTGTGCACATGCACAACACACACCTACACACCCACACGCGTGCACACTCACACACACTAACACTAAGTTACCACCCCGAGGGGAGCAAACTGGGAATGGTGGACAATTATAACAGTCTAGTGTGCTTCACAGACACAGAAAGTCTTTCCAATGACCAACTGCTTAAAACTGAACGTGATTTCTTTAGAAGCAGCGAGACGCACGAGAGAAGCTGAAAGTAAGAGTCGGACCATGGGGGCCTCCTCCTCGGATGCTGAGTTGGCCTAAGCACCTTCCCACTTCCCAGGGCTACTGAAGTGATGCACAAGCTACTGTTCGTACACACGAGCAGGGGTCCACTTCTGACGTGAAGTAATAGGGCTTAGTAATGCTCAAAGATTTGGCAAAAATAAACAACACACAGAAATCACCCATTACAGAGCAAAGGTGCCTGTGACACACCCTGCTGACAACTAAAATCCACCTCCCAGAATGAATGAATGAATGAATGAATGAATGAATGAATGTGTGGCCGTAAGTCAGGACTGACAAGCACCCACCACTCTGCTCCCTTCTGCCTGCCTGACTAGTTCTGCCAAGAAGCATCACAACGATACCCCAGCTAGAAGTGACAGCCAGATGGGTCCCCTGGCACCACTTCTGATCTGCTGAGGGACATTAGATAATGTCTCATTTATGGGGCAGGGAGAGGGCCGCTGTCAGACAATAAAGGTTTAAACAGCTAACTGTTTTGAGTGTGTGATACCAATATGAAGCTTTTATTAGTGCTTCCCACCTTTTCTGTAATCTCACACACTTTTGCTTTGCTTTTTCCAAAGCAAGTTCTCACTCTGTAGCTGGCCTGTGACTTGCTAAACCAGACTGACTGGAGCTTACAGAGCTCTGCCTGCCTCTGTCTCCTAAGTGCTGTGGGTAAAGACATGTGCCGCTTTGCCTGGCTTCAAACACTCTGTTAAGTCACAGATCCCTCTCTTAAGAAGCCTCTGTAGAGGAATTTTAACCCAGCAACATAGCTGCCCTTGCAAGGGATCAGATCTGAAGACTTAGGTCTGTGATCTGGCTGGAACACAGACACACCCTTAAGGTAAAATTAGTTTGTAGAAGCAAGCAGCCGTGTTTGAAAGTGACATCTAATTGAGGAACAGACAAAGTGGTGGATCAGAGACAGATTTAAGTCAGAGAGAGATGGGATATATAAAGCTCTCATGGGAACAGTACAGGAAAGAAGCTATTTGAGAGCAGCGCAGGGAGAGAGTTGGTCAGTGCAGTGAGTGCATGGTGGCAGAGGAGGGGTTTGTTCCTGAGTTCATGCAGTTCAGTGCAGGTCAGCAGAGGCAGTTGAAACCAGGGAAGAAGGATCCAGAAGATTAGAACAAATTGTCAGAGTTAGTTTGAGGCCAAGCAGAGAAAATCAGTGAGAAGCTGAGAGAAGTCAGAATGAATCAGTCAGCTTGGAGAGAAATTTGAGCTAGAATAGCTGAATTGAACCAGCCAGCGAGAGTTCAGAAAGAGCTAGAACGGGTGAGCTTATTCAGCAGTAAGACTCCAAGACAGTAATTGCCATCTGGCAAATAAAAGTTACCTTTACAAGGCTCCACAATTTTTAAGAGGCAGATTCTCTCATATCTTGTCTCTAAATTACAACTCAATACTCTACCCTATTTGCTCCTGTGACCCAAAAGCCTTATTCTCTCCATTTCAAAAACTTCAGAGTAGTTCTGGGGAGAGAAAGGACTCCAGATGGACAGACTCAGTTTCTACACATGGCTCTTAGACCTCAGCTTGTGGGACAGACTTTTCCATTTAAATCACCCGGTATTAGTTCACGGTTCTGAGAAAAGTCATGAAAATGGCCTTGGATAGAAAACCAATGCACTCTTTCACCATTGGGCCGTTTCTAGCAGTGACAGACAGGTACCTCGATCTGCGCGGTGTGGTTGGCATAGTACTTCAAGGCTTCATCCCCTTCCTCCGGATCGGATCCAGGCTTGAGCATCTGCTGCAGGAGTTTATTGTGGCGGGCCAACTGCCAGGAAGAAAATAAAGGGTTAATGTCTCTTCGCTCTTCTCTTGGGATGACCTTTGAAGTTACTCTGACTGCCTGTGCATGTGTCTTTCATAGTTCTAGGGTGACAGTAGTTAGTACTCAGGGAAGGTAAGTCTATGTTTGCAAAGCATAAATAATGCCTAAGAACCAGTCTTCTCATTGTGGGCAATCCCTATCTGCGAAGAATGTGCCAAGGAGAAGAAATGCTGGCGGTGGCATCGAGGAGGATGAAATTCCTTGAAATATCTTTAAACTACACATACATGTAAGTCAGGGACCAACTACACATATCTGTAAATCAATGACCAACTATGCATACATGTAAATCAATGATCAATTACACATACATGTAAATCAATGACCAACTACAATACATGTAAATCAATGACCAAGTACAATACATGTAAATCAATGACCAACTACACATACATGTAAATCAATGACCAACTACAATACATGTAAATCAATGACCAAGTACAATACATGTAAATCAATGACCAACTACACATACATGTAAATCAATGACCAACTACACATACATGTAAATCAATGACTAACTACACATAATGTAAATCATGACCAACTACACATACATGTAAATCAATGACCAGCGTGGCAGCAGAAGAGTGGGCAGTAGAAATAACACGGATGACACATAGACTCTGCATCCCAGAAGGCTTTCTCTTACCGTGTATGATCCCAGCCCTACAATAGCACTTTTTAAGTTACCTACACTTCTGCACGTTACCAGGTTAAAACAGGCATTTTATGGGCATAGATTTCAATTTTATTTGTATGTGAAATTGAGCATTTAAATTTTTTTAAATAATCTCATCATAAGTATTTTCTTTTTTATGTGTATGTGTACACAGGTTCATGTTATATGTACATATGCATGTGCACATGCACATGTGTGTTTGTGTGTGTGTGTGTAAGTCAAAAGTCAATGTCAGGTGTATCTCTATCACCCTCCATCTCAGTTTTGAAGATTGGGACTCTCAGTAAGCGCAGAGCTCACCAATGCAGCCAGGATGGCTGTGTCACATTGTCACATAAACTCCTGAAAGTGCCTGGCTCATTCTGCCCTGCACAAGATCTCATCAGCTCCTACTCTGAAATCCTGGGGTGGACACTCTCACCGCTTCCGTTTTACAAATGAGGAAACTGCGACACGGGGAGTGTGAACTGGTCTCTAATCACATAGCTGGAAACGGGCAAAGGCAGTCCGTACTGAACTCAAGACAGTAGCATCAGAGCAAGTATCTTGGTGGTGTTACAAGGCTGTAAATGTATTATTCTGTTACCCATAAAGTCTTAATATAAATGGAGCCATAAAGAATCCACACAAATTTGAGCAATAATCCAGACCTGCAAGACCAAGTCAACATCCTGCAAAGCGATAATCTGAACAATTAGATATTCATCCCACCGACTCCAGAACAAATCATTTGAGATGATTGCTTTAGAGTTGCTTTCCAGGGTCATTTATGGACCATGCAGAAAAAATGATGTCTTATTTTACTTACGTTTTATATTCAACTAAATGTGAGTTATATCCTTTTTATTACCACCCAGAGTCATGAAACTTGCTGTGACTTGTAGGTGTTCCTCAAAGTCTAAATGAATTTAGAGAGGAAACTGCTGTAATTGCTTGGGCATATTACCAACTGGCAAGAAGTGACTGGTTCTGGGGGTGAAACTGGCATGGGTCACATGACTAACATTCCCGGGTTCAGGAATGGGTGGCTCACCAGGCAAGGACACTTGCTGTGGTTCAACCCTGAGTTATCACACAGCTTGGCATTGGACGCTGAAGACTCTATTGGAAGCTGGAGGTTGGGCCTATGGGAGGAAGGTGGGCCATGGCGCATGTACCATTGAAGAGTATATTAAACTCCAGGCCTCTCGTTTCTTCCTCTTTTCTGCTCCCCAGATGACATGATGGACAGCTCTACTCCACCACAGTCTCCTCCATCTCCCCATAAGACCACGATGTTGTAAATGCAACATAGCCATGGCCAAAAAGTTCTGAAACCGTGACTCAGAATGAACCTTTCCTCCTTGTAAGACATTTACCTCAGCTATTTCATCGAAGAGTTGAAAGTCTGCTTAGTGTAAGTCCAGACCGAGTGGGACAGGGGAAAGGCTAGGAATGACCACTACTACAATCGAATACAGAAATACGTTAGGGAAGAAAACCAAACTTTGCTTCTAGAAACCCAGAGCTTTCGGTGTCACCACAGAGGAAACCAAGGAACGGGTCGTAGCATCAGTTTGTCAAAGCTCCGGCAGAGGTCAGGCCTAAAGCCACGACCAAGGAGCACGATGCAAAATTAAAAGTCATCAGAGGCCAGCGCCTTGGAAGAGGTCAGTGCCCTGGCACCAGCAGGGCAGTCTGAACTACACCACACAGAAGTTCCAGGTCACCAAGCGGAGCTGAGCGGTCTGAACTCCCAACAGAGCTAACAGGTCAAGCTCCCACCAAGGCCAGTGCCAGTCATTAACAATGAAGCTCTCTTAGTTTCGATCCTTACCACAAAACGAGCCTGAAGTAACTGCTTGCCAACCAGTCAGTTGTTTTCCTGTTTCCTTCACCCTATTCTTTGAGCCAGACCACTTTCTTCCTTATCTCAGCTCCCCGGAACCCTCAATCCATTATTCTAGAGCCCCGGGCTCAGTTCCCAGTGCTCACAGGGCAGCTCTCACAGAGACCATCTGTGACTCCAGTCCCACGGCATAACCCTGCTGGACAATGCGGGCCCTTCATGGGCTGGGCAAGTAGACAGAAGTGCGCCCATACACATGAAAATTTTAAAGTAAAAAATACAAATGTAACACTAAAAACATATGTATGTCTACTCATACATGCCTGTGTATAACATAAACCTTAATATACATATGCATCCACAGGGTCTTGGAGACCATTGCATATTTTTTAAATCAAAAGTTAGGGAATAAAGACAAGTTCTGAACTCCATGAAAATGATACAAAAATGTTTGTTTCACACATATCTTATCACTGGGATTTTTATGTTCATTTAATTTGACCCGAGAAAGAATTGAACAAAAGGCCAGAATTTGTACCAGAATACTGTTCTATAATTACACCTTAGTACTTCTAATCTCTAGAGATTCATTGTGTGTCCAACTATTATTAATCAGCAAAACTGTGACACAGAAGTTGGATTTCCCCAGATCAAAGAGTGAGCTGGAGCCTGAAGTCACGAGATTGCCTGAAGTCACATGATTGCCTGAAGTCATATGATTCCCTTTGTGACAATGCATCTACATCAGACATCATTCCCACCTGAAGCAACAGCAGCAGAAGACATAGTAAGTTTGAGGGCAGTCCCTCTCTGTAAAACATAAAGGCTCTTTGTCTTCAGAACATGTGTTCTTCCTCTCATCCCATGATGCCATTATACACAAAACTGAGGTCTAACCGCTGTGGCTGCGGAGAGAAACAGGTCACCCACCATCTTCCTAAGCAAACTGCCAGCTGGGCGCTGAAGGAACTAAAATGGCAGCCAACTTATGGATCCTGTGAGGTGAGCAGAAGTGCAGGGATTCACACTGTGCTTGGCAGTGGGCAAAGAATCACACAGGAAGTGTTGGGATGAGTTTCAAAGAGTGGCCATGTCCCCAGGAGGGAAGAAAAGAGGAGAAAGAGCTCAAGGCTGTGACTCTGTCCTCCAAGGACAAGAGCTGGGTGAGCCAAGTCCCAGTGAGTGAGCACAGAAAAATGCCATATTCAACAATCATGTGTGGAGCTCAGAGTCTTACTTTACATGAATTATTTATATACAATTATACAAACATATACAACTAAGTAGTAATGGGTCTTTCAAGAATATCACGCTTTCGTTGAACTGATAATTTCAGACTAAACGTGGCATATCAAAAAGTCCCATTCATATATTAACCCTGGTATATATGAGTATGAGCTCTAATCCATTAGCATCCTTAAATAAGAGGAAAACACGGGCTTAGACGGGTTCGTACAAGCACTATCACATGACGGTAGGATAACGAGATATGGCATAGGTCTCAGCTGCCAAAAATGGCCAGAAAACACCAGAAATTGGGGAAAACTGGTCCCCCAGCCTTCATCTGGAGCTTAGCTCTAAGACCCCCTTTAGGACGTCTGGGCATGAGAACCTTAAGACTGTTGAGTTTACTTTAGGGTAAGGGAGCCTGAGCAGTACAAGCACAGGCTGCAAAGAAATGTCTCTGCGCAAGACGAATGGGCTCTCTACCATCCTTCCATTTTGAGAAGGAGTCATGAATTAAAGGAGCTGACTGGAAATGTCGCCCAGAGCTCACCCACCACTGCAGCCCGTCATGATGCTGCCAACAGAAGTAGCTCTCCTTCCAAAATGTTGATGGCCAACTGCCACTTTGTTAGGGGCAGGGCAGAGGCAGCTGAGAAGAAACACATTTCCACATAAGCTCTGTGCTCTTCGAAAGAAAACACTCAGGTGCTGACAGAAGGGTGCATTCAGCCATGACAGAGAGCACTTCCAGAAGGGGTGTGCCCTCTCCACCTGCCTTCAGAACCCTGGTGGCAGGCTTCCAGAATATGCGTGAGGTTGAACAAGCCACGGGGAGTATGTGAGGAAGGAGTCTTCCCTCAAGAAGGAAACTGCAGTTTCCTGAAGGGAGGGTTGAGAATATCGGGGTGAGGGGACAGGAGAGAAGGGACCATCAGAAGAACAACAGACTCGGTGAAGCCCCACATCTCACCAACAGACCTGGGTGTCAGGAAAAAGAAGTCATCTTGCTTTCTTACAAAGTTCTTTTTTCTCCCCAATCATACTCGTTCTCCAATCCAAAACTGTCATCTATGATGTCCAGAATACATTTGACATAGAAACTGGACAGAAAGAGAAACACTATTTTCTTTTATATCCAAAATAGGCTCTTGAGAGCCCAAAGAAAGCAGGGTTGGTATAAAGGTTGGCAGTGGCAGAGAAGAAGATGCAGGCGACATTTCTAAGAAATAGAGCCTGACAAACCAGAATGGAGCACCCAGAGACAGCTGTGAATGATACATAGACCAACAGGCTGAAAGACCAGAGCCCCAAAGTAAAGAAACACACATGCACACACATGCACACACACACACACACACACACACACACATTCACTAAGACACACACACTAGCACACTCAGACACACAAATGCGCTCAGACACATACATACAAAGGCACACACACAAACACACTTAGACACACACATATGCACACACACTCACACATGCACTCAGACACACACATAAACACATTCAGAGATACAAATGTACTCAGACACATACACACACAAGTGCACACACATATACACATGGAGATGCACTCAGACACACACACAAATGTACTTGGACACACACACACACACACAAATGCACTCAGACCCACATACACAAATGCACTCGAACATACACACACAAATACACTCAGACACACATATGTACACACATACACACATACACGCACAAATGCACATTCACACACACATTACTCATCTACAGTGAAAACAGGAACTGTTCCTCTGAGATCTGGTAGGCAAGAAGCTCGTGCTGAGGTAACCAAGGAGACTGCCCTGCATCTTGATGGCCCTCTCCAGAAGGTGAGAAGTCCCTTGTGGTCAAGTGCCTTTGAAGCTGCAGGCAGGCTGTTCTAGCTGTATCAGAAACTGAGACAGCAGGGCACTTTCCCAAATGCCACACATATACACTAACAAAGGGTGTGCATCCTCAAAGGACCACACTTCACCACACTGTCACCTACAGTGTGGTTTTACAGCCTCAGGCCTTCTCAGGAGGTTTCTGGAAAGAAATACCTTAAAAGGGAGATCCGGGTCATCATGATTTGGAAGGGGTGAACGGCCCCCTTATCTCCATGAATGTGCTGCCCCTCATAAATATGCATAAAGCTTTATAAGATGTGCAGCACCGAGCGCAGGGAGCCACCGTGCACCCTCCTCCGCTGTTCTTCACAAGTCCCTCCCCACCACCACCACCTCTTTCTGGAGTGCAAAGGCCTTTGTTTAGCTAAATAAACTGCTTAGATCATCTATGTCTCTCGATCCATTTATTCTCTCGTGACACAAGAATCAAGGAAAGATTACTTGGTAACTGGTTCCCTAACCACAGCAAGATTATCCCCCAAATGCTGACATCTACCCCATAGCTTCTTCCCACAATTAGTTTACCTACATTAGTCGGTTTCTCTCCTCCACTCAGACAGGCCCTGGTTCAGGTTGGCCTGGAACCCACCATACAACACACCCTGGCCTGGAACTTGAGGCACTCTCCCTGTCTCTTGCTGCCAGAGTGTTGGGACTACAGGCATGGGCTGTCTGGACTGGTCGCTTTACAGTCTCTTTACCAAGAGTTTGAAAAACATTATTTGTCTTATGTATCTAATATATATATTTAATATAACTATATATAATATAATTATGTATCATATATATATACATGTATATATATATATATATGAACCGTGGTTCTTAGGCTTTGTTCATTATTTCCATAGCGATGGAGGTTAAGACAAAGGGAATGTGCAAAAGTAACAAGGAGTTGAACAGAGTTAATTATTAAAAGTGAAAGCTCTTGATTTTCAGATGATCTACACTCATACCGTAAGAGTCTGTCTTAAATTACGGCAAAGTCAGTCTTAGGAAAAACCCTTTAATGGTAAGAGGAAATGGCTTTTGAAGCAAGACACACACACACACACACACACACACACACACACACACCACTCACATATACTACATACACATGCAACATATACATACTATCCACCTACCACAACATACACATACATGCATCACACATTCACAAGTCCCAGATACATGTATTACAACATACACACACACCTGCACATATACTACCCACACATGCAACTCACATATTTACATATATTACCTACACACCCACACATACACTATCCACAACATACACATATGTGCATCACACATTCACAAGCACTAGATACATGCATGTACTACAACACACACACACACACACACACACACACAGAGAGAGAGAGAGAGAGAGAGAGAGAGAGAGAGAGAGAGAGAGAGAATAGCCCAGTAGATCAAAGTACTTAAAAATGTTGTTAGTAAGTTCTCCTACATCAGAGCTGTCCCGTTGGGGAAAGGCTCTCCTCCAAGTTGTTCATCCCTCCTGACAGACAGTACCTGCTGGAAGACAGGAGCATCCTATAGAAGCTGGAAACACAGATCCCAGCCCCCTCTATGTGACTAAGAAACTCAGTGAGACTCCACCATGTAGCTTCAACCTAAATTACACTTGCCAGATTCTGTCCTGGCGGCAGATATTATTGACAGAAACAATTTGGACTCTTCACCAAAAACCCACATTTTTAAAAACTAAAATTAACAAACGTTCCCTTTTTTAAAGTTTTTCTTTTAAAACACAGTAGGAAAATATAAACGCATCAAGATTCTTACTAACAGACGAACTGAACACATTTTCAAAAGGGAATGGAAATTGGGATGAGATACACCAGACGAATTTCATGAAACACTGGACACTGAGCCCTCGTCCAAAGCTCTCATTCCTAAGCTCACGGTTCTCTTTGTATTAAAATGGATAAAATTATGTCACTGTCCTTGACATAATAATTATCTTATATAAAAGTTTCTAAACCACATGCAATACACAGTGAATATGGATTCAGTAATAAAGTTGGTTTCTATAATTTGAAAAGATGTTGACACTGGTGTGTGACGTCACCCTTATTTTACGTTGGTGTCTCCCTCATCCAGAATACGAGTTCTTGAACAGTGATGGTTTTATTTTACTTACAGTTACAACCCTCATAACCAAACATGTTCAGCAGACAACGGATGCTTAATGTTTGCTGGGTGGACAGTTGGACGGTGTGGGACAGATGACTAGATAGCATAATTACTTTTTGTATCATTGACAATTCAACTTTAAAATGACCCACGTGTTTAACTTCCCGAGAGGCTACCTCTTAGAAAATGATGAACTGGCATATTTAAGTAAATTTCAGAAAGTATTTTAATTGCTGTTTGCAGAATCAAACTATAATTCCTCATAATGATAAACAAACCAGGAAGGATATTGTATGCTTCTCTGGCCAAAAGCATTCTGATTTTGTCTCTGTTTCCAATAATCTCAGGGCGGGGATCAATAATCCCCGTGTTTTCCTCAGGGCGGGGAATCAAGTGATGGAAGGAGTGGGAGAGTCTGACCTACCGCACGCAGCACCTCCTCTGCTTGGCTGGGAAACTAAGAACTGTTGCATGCAGAGTAACTACCAGGTGGGCGGGCTCGTCCACACTAACTATTTCTGGTCCTTCGGACCTTTCATGACAGCTCGTTCAAGTCCTTTGACCTTTCTAAGACCAACTGCCATGCGGTGACACAGACAAACAGCAGAGAATTCTGGAGGTCACAGCTCCTGTGCTCCTTAGGTGCCTGGGTAAACTCCCTTGCTCAGCGAAGAGGCAGACTACTCTCCAGCACTTACTTATCTACAGCAGACCTCCTCTTGGAAGAGTGAGTCAATTGCTCATAGTCTTGACAAGGCCACTGCAAACTGTGTTAATTGAAGGCTTGAAATTACAGTGGTGAGTCCTACTGCAGTCTACAAAACCACTGCGGGCTCAGAAAGCAACGTGAAGCCCACAAATTAGATGTAAAATCAGGGGTGGGGTCTGAGAGACGCTCTCTCTCTCTCTCCATGGATATCTCTCTAGCTTTCTATTTCTGAGCTACCGCAGATGAGATCTATCAGGACGCCGCTGTCTCTCTGTTTAACTGGGTAACAGACTAGAAAGGTCAGCTTGTGTTCCATGGAGGGATTTGTAAAGGAAGGGATTACTGCTCAGATGAACCCTGCATTTCAACCTCCATCCACCCGTCCACCCAGCGAAGGAGCAAGCAGGCAAGGTGAATCTCAGCTCTAAGACTCAAGTGACACCGCATGCTGGTGAGGATGTGGAGAAAGGAACACTCCTCCATTGCTGGTGGGGTTGCCAACCGGTACAGCCATTCTGGAAATCAGTCTGACGGTTCCTCAGAAAATTAGAAATAGCTCTACCTGAAGACCCAGCTATACCACTCCTGGGCATATACCCAAAAGATGCTCTACCATACCACAAGGACACGTGCTCCATTATGTTCACAGAAGCCTTATTTGTAATAGCCAGAGGCTGGAAACAACCCAGATGTCCTTCAACAGAGGAATAAAGAAAATGAGGTTCACTTACACAATGGAATACTACTCAGCTATTAAAAATGAGGACATCATGAATTTTGTAGGCAAATGGATAGAACTAAAAATATCATCCTGAGTGAGGTAACCCAGACCCAAAAGGATGTGCATAGTATAAACTCACTGATAAGTGGATATTAGCCAAGAAGTAGAGAGTACCCAGTATAAAATCCACAGACTAAGTTTAACAAGAAAGGAGGCCCAAGTGAGGATGCTTCAATCTCACTTAGAAGGGGAGAGGCAGAGGGAAGGAGAAATCTGCGTGGGAAAGGGGAGGGGGAGAGGAGTAGGGAACAGGTTCAGGTATGGGGGAGTGGGAACAGGAGAGAAGCCCAGAGGACCAGGAGATTGAATGGAGAAAAGCAGCCTGGGGGACTGGGAGGTGGGGGGTGCTCTAGAAATTTCAAGCGACCTGGGAGGTGAGAGACTCTCAGGACTCAAAGGGAGGGACCTTAGATGAAATACATGCCTTATAGTGGGGAGAGGGAACTTGTAGAGTCCACCATCAGCAGAAAGGTAGGACATCAAGTGGAGCGATGGGGTTGCCATTCCACAGTCAAAAACTCTGACCTAGAATTGTTCCTGTCTCAAAGAACTGCAGTGACAAAAATGGAGAAGAGACTGAGGGAAAGGTGGTCCAGTGACCGGCCCAACTTGGGAGCCATCTCACTGGGGGACACCAAGGCCTGACACTATCACCGATGCTATGATGTGCTTACAGACAGGAGCCTGGCATGGCTGTCCTATGAGAGGCCCTACCAGCAGCTGACTGAGACAGATGCAGATACTTAAACGCAACCATTGGACTGAAGTCAGGGACCCCTGTGGTTGAATTAGGGGGAGAGGTTGAAGAAGCTGAAGAGGAGAGTGACCAGCAGTCTCAACTAACCTGGACCCTGGGAGCCCCCGACACTGAGCCACCGACCAGGCAGCAAGTGCAGGCTGGTCTAAGACCCCCAGCACACAGACAGCAAAGGACAGCCTGGTCTGGCCTCAGTGAGAGAAGAATGCCTAATCCTCAGGTCTTGAGGCCCCAGGGAAGGGGGTACCCAAGGTGGGGAAAGAGAGGGGGAGCACCTCTTGGAGGCCAGGAGGAGAGGGAAAGGGGAGAGGAACTCTGGGGGTATCAGGACGGGGGACAATGGCTGGAATGTAACTAAGTAAAATAATTAATAATAATAATTATTATTATAATTATAATTATAAAGGAGATGGCGATGAAGATGAAGAAGAAGAGGAGGAGGGAGGAGGGGGGAGGAAGAGGAGGAGGAGACAGTCGAGCAGAACTGAAAGAGACCAAGAGGCTTAACAGAGGCACTTGCTCAGTTACTGGAAGGTCTGTGACCATTTGGAAGGTGAATGTCCCAACTTGAGAACAAGAGCAGATAAGATTGGGGGAAGGGAGGGAACAAAGAAAAAGTTTAGACAAACTCATTTGGAAAAAGGAACCCAACCTTCTTGTAAAAATTAGCCGGTAAGACTGATATTTAACCACATAGATATTGAGCACGTAGGTACTTTGGACGATGGGATTACCTGCAGCATCAATTTCACTGTTATGACATAATGAGGTCATGAATTATTCGTACATAAAGCATGATTATTAACACGATCAGTTCCATAAAGTAGTCACGTACAAAATGTAACAATGTGAAAATCTTACTCCAGTCCCAATCCAACTTAAAAAGCTCTCGTTTTTTCAAGCAATGGAGGACTAAACACATGCTCTTGTGGCCTTACTTCCCCATTCTGAAGTCCTGGATTGGCCCCTGGTGTGAACTAAGTTACCTCAGACATTAGGGTTTGAGGGGTGAAAAGACAAGGAAAGCTCCCGCCCTCAAGGAATTTCCTATTGGATAGGAGTCACAATCAGACAGGGCAGCGGACCTATCAGAGGGCCAAGAACAGAGGAAAGCAGAGAAGGTGGAGTAGAGGCTGCCATTTAACATCAGACCACCAGTAACCATTTTTCCACGACCTTAAAATGAAAGAAAGAATAGCAGTAGGTAGTACGTTCAAAGACACAAAGCAGGGTCTGCAGTTTCAGAGCGCAGCCCTGTATCGTGAGCAGAGAAAGTGAGGCACACAGAACCAAAGGCAGGGATGGGGCTCCAGGTAGTGTACGGCTTTCAAAGCCACATTAGGTTTGATTTGCAGGCCACGGGTGGCAACATGCACCTGAAGTCCCAGGCCTTGGGAGGCTGACAACACAGGTGTGAGTCTGAGGCCAGCTGGGCTACCTACCTGTCTCTGCCTCAAACACTTAGAAAAAGTGACTTTTGCTAAGAGATGGAGTACTAGACGGTGCTGAGTCCAGGATAAGTCCATGAGCGACATAATCTCTTTGTTAGGGCTGCCTATGCCTCTGTGTCAGGGATACTTGGGGATGCCCATGTGAATGGAAGAGAAGGAACAAAGCCCAAGGCCAAAATCCATGGAGAGACCAAGGTGACGAGGACCAAGCAGTTGTGAAGAGTGTGTGGGGCATGGGGTGACTCAAGAATCCAGTTACCATCACAGGCTCCGAGGAGACCCAGGGACAAATGCTCTAGCTCCTTTATACGTCAGCTCTCTTCTCTGCAAGTGAAGTGACTGAGAGCATCCTGTTACGACAGGTCGCGGAGAATCCCTAGAGGGCCAGAGAGACACAGGGCAGACACCAAGGACTCGTCAGACAGGAACCCAGACAAGCAAGCAAACCAGTCACAGGGGTACTGTGAGCCCAAACATCCAAAGCTGGAGGGTGAAGACCTCGTCAGCCAGGAGCTTCGGGCGGATCGAGGAGACCAGCATCCCCAGCAAACCGTCACTCCCACTTCTTTAAGGAGAGCAACTGGAAAGGGTTAAAGTGGAGCAGGAGCCCCAGAGGCTGTTCGGCCCTCTAGTCAGGGCAGTGGGTGGATCCAAGAGAATGAGGATTTCTCCCAGATGACTGCTTACAAGGCAGACCATCGGTGAAGGAGGGGAGTCAGAGGAACCTAGGGGCAGGCAGAGGAGGATTTCAAGACTGAGTTTCCTTCCTCCTCAGTACTTCTGGTCTACCACCTACTGGACTGGGAAATGTCAGGTCCCCAAGGAGAAGCCAGGAAGGGCCTGGCTGCCTGGCCCCACCCACATCCTGAAGTCTGGAGATGCTCTGGACATGGGTGTCTAAAATTAGGTGTTAAAGATTTGGGAGTGACCAACGCTGGCTGAAAACAAGCCAAGACCTGGAATCCACAACAGACTCAATAAAATGGGTTGACAGAGAGGAACTGACAATGAGAGCTTGCCCACGGAAACCATGTTCTGTGAAAGCCAAGCAGACAGATTTTTTATTCCTTCTGGAGCTCATTTGTGGGTTCTCTTGCTGCACCCACTTAGCATATGAACCCCCGGGTGAGTCTGAGCCCTTCGATCCTCTAACGAGTCCCCGGACAGCCGTGTTTCTCTCCCTCCAGCTTCGTCTCAAACATTTGAGTAAAAGGCCTCACTGTGACTCCCAAGCCCACAGACATTTAACTAACAGTCACCGGAGTCCAAAGCATGCCTCACAGATGAGAGCCACAGAGGGTCACACAGAGTGGGGACTCACTGAGACAAGCCACTGGCAAGGCAGGGATCTGCTCTTGCACACGGGACCCTGGGACGTAACGCCATTGGCCTAAGAGAACACCAGTAAGAAGAGTTCAAGGAACTGGCATGTGGATATTTTAAATAAAATAACACACACACATGCACACATACATGCACACATGCACACATGCATGCACACACTCTGTTGGAAGATAGAATGATGAGCCTAGTCCACCAGTCACCTTGACCACCTATGGTGGGAGTGAGGGGTGGAGATGGAGGGGCTGGGGGTGGAGGTAGGGGACACAGACTGCATGGGATGGTAATGATGACTTAGGTCTGAGATTCTTCTTTCCCTCTGCCTAAGGTGGAGCTCTCCAGGGTTGAATTGCTTCAGATCAAAGCTTCCCGAGTCTCTGGTGACCTCTCAGGTCCTCTGCTCACCATGGTCCAGTTTGGACACTAGCCAGAAAAACGGATGTCTCATCGTGAGACTGCTGCCTGCCAGAGCCAGGGGAGCTGCTCTTCTCTGGGTACTTGAGGCCGAGTGTCTGACTATGCTGAGTCTCAGTACCCTCTGTCTTTCTCCCATTCTCTCATTTCTAGCCATTCCCAAGGGTCCTTTTCCTCTCACCTCATAACCCCTGTTTAACATTTGAAATCTCTCTAGGTTTTCGCTCTTGATTTACTCCCTTAGTTCCAGTTGTTTCCTCAGAAATCTCATCTATAACACAATCTCAAACACCATCTCTACACATCTGTGTTAAAGCCTAGTGTCTCTTCCCAGGAATGGCGTTCAGAGCTGGATCCTTAAATTCCTTTATCTTAATGTCCCGTTGGTTCACAAGCACCCTCAGACTAGGGCCAAGCTCACTGTTCTGTTCCACTACCCAGCTTTCCTACCTCCAGCTCAGGAAATGTCATTGGCCCACAGCCAACTCTTTCCTAGAAGCTGGCCAAGCCTTGTCCTCACTTCTACTAGCACGTTCCCAGTGGGTAAAGCAGCTAGCGATGGAAATAGGCTGGGGTGGGGAGGGAGGGACTTCAGAAGAAGTCACAGTTTCCCTTCCTCCTCAGCACACAGGGTTTACTGCCCACTGGAAATGAAAATGTCATGTCCCAGAGGAGAAGCCAGGAAGGGCCAAGGAGAAGACTAAAAGCCGTGGTAAGATTGGCGAGCGCTCTGGGCCTGATGCTGCCAACCCTTCTGTCAGGTGTCCAATCATCTCCCAAGGCTGCAGAGTTGTGATGTTTGTCTGTGCCTGGCCCGGGGAGTGGAACTGTTAGGAGGTGTAGCCTTGTTGGTGTAGGTGTGTCACTGTGGGTGTGGGCTTAACACCCTCACCCTATCTACCTGGAAATCAGTATTGTACTAGCGGCCTTCAGATGAAGATGTAGAACTCTCAGCTCCTCCTGCACCATGCCTGCCTGGACGCTGCCATGTTCCTGCTTTGATAATAATGGACTGAACCTCTGAACCTGTAAGCCAGCCCCGATTAAATGTTGTCCTTTATAAGACTTGCATTGGTCATGGTGTCTGCTCACAGCAGTAAAACCCTAAGACCAGAGTCTTATAGCGCTTTATCAGACTAAGAAGTTCATAAAGAGAAGGAGAGAGACATGGGTTTCTTTCTTTCATTTCTTTCACTTTGAGACTTTTGCTTATTTTTTTTTGTTTTGGGGGAGATAAATATCTGCTTGATAATTGGAGGTCAATTTCTATCTGAGAGAAAGTGAGCAGCTGTCAGGTTGTGGAGAAAGCAGGGAGGAGGAGCCACGCAGAGGGGAGGAAGGTTAAGAGAGGGAAGCTGTGTATGGTCAGGTGATCAGCTTAAAGACACCAAGAGAAAGAAGTTGAGATGTTAGAAGTCCAGAGACGTGAGTTGCAGTAAAAATAAAAAAGTGGGGGGTTGGGGATTTAGCTCAGTGGTAGAGCGCTTGCCTAGTAAGTGCAAAACCCTGGGTTCAGTCCCCAGCTCCGAAAAAAAGAAAAGGAAAAAAAAAGTGGGTGGAACTGGTTCCCAGGAGTACCCTGGCGGTCAGGTCACTAGTTCTGGCTCCAACGGACCATTGGAACTGTGCTAATTCATCTCAGATCAGTATACCTCCTGGCGGCTCTCTGCTAACCTTGAACTCTCTGCTTCCATCCACCTGATAAATCAAGACTCAACAAACTGTAACCCAACAGTCAGATTTACATGTTAAATTCCCAATCCTCAATACAGCCACACAATAAACTTACAACCAATTGATAAGGATATAAACTGCCCACCTAGATAAGATATACTTTGCCCATCTAGACACACAAAATCCTGTACACACCCATCCCTTAAGAAGAGTGCTAACAACCTGTATATGTGCAGAGAGGAATCTTAACATCCGCCGCCATGTGCTCTCGGCTGCCTCCTCCTCGCTCCGGTCTCCTCTCCTCTCTAAAACCTTTCTCCTGCCCTTCCCTCCTTCTCGTCCAATGACAGGCCTCATTCTCTCCTGTACCTGCCTTCACGTGCATAACGACGTCACCTACAGACATGTTTTAAAAACATGCGTTTTGGGACAGCTTTAATAAAGATACCCTGGATGGATGGTGAAAATGCTATGGGGCTACACCCGACCCGAGCCTCAGCAGACAGAATCCAGGAACTTGAGCCGACTCCATCTGAGTCGTTCTCACATCCATATCAGGCATAAGCAAGGAACATCTGTGGCCCATGCTAGACACCCCGAGTTTGTCCTGTTCCTTCACCCCTAGTTCTGCCCTCCTGCTTCGATTCTGCTTGACTCAGTCACGTCTTGGTTCACGGAGGACTCGACCATCTTCCTGACCCACAGTGTAACCTGGACCTGCCCGCCCTCCTCATTTATCATCAGAGCCCCACTGTCCATGGTAGAGGAAGTCTTACAAGCACGGATTCCTAAGGTCTTGGTCCTGTCTGGTTTTATGTCAAGTTGATACCAGATCAAGGAAGTCATTTTGGAAGCCAGAACCCTCGATTAAGGAAATGTTCCAACCGGATTGGCCTGTGGTGTTTTTCCTCAATCACTAATTGGCAGGAAGGAGGACAGTCTACTGTGGGTGGTGCCACCCCTAAGCAGGTAGTTCTGGGATGCATAGCACAGCAGTGTTTCTCTATGTCCTGTTTCAGCTCCTGCCTCCAAGTTCCCGCTTTGAGTTCCCGCCCTGACTTTCCTCAGTGAAAAGACTGGGGTGTTGAAGTGTAAGCGAGAGAAACCTTTTCATCCATGAGTTGCTTATGGTCATGTTTTATAACAGCATAGAAACCTGACCTCCACCGTCTTCCTTCCACATCTATTTGGAAGCGTAAGGTGTATCATGCTATTCGTGTGTGTTGGGATCATATACAGAGAGAACGGCTGGAGAGTCGCCCAGTGGTAGAGCACTTGCCTAAAATGCCTGACTCCTCAGGTTCAATCCCCAGCACCACCAAAACAAAGAAAGCCAGGTGAAATGTAAAGGTATGGACGTGAGTGGGAGAGATGGCTCAGCATCATGAGCACACAGAGACCTGACAGAGGACCTGGGCTCCATTTCCAGCACCCATGTGGCGCGGCTCACAACTGCCTGTCGCTTCAGCTCCAGGGAGCTCATAACCTCTGGCCTCCACGAGCCTCTGCACTTACATGGGCTCACAATCACCGTCACACACACATACACACTTTAATTTTTAAAATTACAAAGGTATGCAATTGGGCATGATGACCGCCAGAATCCCAATATGCCAGAGATGAAGGCAGGAAGGTCAGAGGTTCAAATCCGTCCTCGGCTACATAGCAAGCTCAGGCTACACGAGATCCTGAGTCAAAAATAAAGACTGAGAACAACTGCAAAAATAAATGGGCATGCGACACGAGCCACAGAGCGTGGTGGTCAAAGGACAACCATGGGAGTTGTTTCTCTCCCTACATCGTGTGGGTCTGGGCACTGAACTCAGGTTGTCAGGCTTGGGGACAAGAGCTATGGCTGCTGAGTCAGCTTGCAGGCCCAGCCTGTCATCAGGACGCTATTTCAAACATGGGGCACGGGAAGCTGTGATGATTATGAAAGCCATTTACAGCAGGGTTTGGCAAACAGCCCTCGTGGGGAATATCTGTTCTGCCACCTGTTTCATCAAATGCAGTTTTATTTGGAAATAGCCAGACTGGCTTGTCGACACGTGGACCATGGCTGCTGCAGCACTAGAATTGCAGAGGACAGTGTGTGCAGCAGACAGGATGGCCTCACAACCCTAAAATACTTACTGGCGGGCGCTGGGGAAATCCCCGGACAGAGGCACCAACTAGAACTTGGCTTTCAGGCCTCATGAAGCTGTCAAAGACTTAAACATACAGGCACACGTACATATATGTTACAGACGGATGGCCAGACGGCACCCCTTAAAATAATCGATTTTATATCTTTAAAATAGAGACTCTTTCACTGATAACAAAAATCTTATCCAGGGTCTTTCCAAATGTTTCTCCTACTGTATAATTTCAGACAGTATCTTGGTTGCGACATTAACAGGGGCTTGTTTGTTTGTTGGGTATTTTTGGGTTTTTTGTTTTGTCTGTTGTCATTTGATTTTTTTTTGGTTTTTTGTTTGTTTGTTTGTTTTGTTTTGTTTTGTTCGCTTTTGTTTGTTTGGTGTGAAGACTTGCTCCCTTTAACAGTTTACCAACCAGATCCAGTATTGTTTTATTGCAGTTGCCTGGTACTTTTCTGTGCCTCATTAAGTAATTCTGAAACCCACACTGACCAACAGACACAAGAGACGGGGCTGAGCAGTCCCTTCACTAATCTACACGGCACACACACACACACACACACACACACACACACACACACACACACACACACACACACACTTCTCTTGGCCATTACATCAGAAAAGAGCTATTTTCAGACAGTTTTATCACAGGCACAGTACTAGGCACCTAGTGACATTCAAGAATAAGGCCCAGATAAAAAGAGGGGAGGTAAGATGGCTCAGTGGTTAAGAATACTGGCCGCTCTTCCAGAGGTCCTAAGTTCAATTCCCAGCAACCACATGGTGGACGGTCATCTAGAAAGGGATCTAATGTCCTCTTCTAGCAGGTAGGTGTACACGCAGACAGAGTACTCCTAAATTTAAAAAATACCTAAGACCCTCAAACCTGAGCCAGACACAGGAACCCACACCTGCAACCTTGGCTGTAAGAGGCTAAGGAGGAAGAACACAGGCAGAGCACAAAGCAATGTGACATCAAGCAGGGGAGCCATCCCTTACCAGAGTGTAAGCTCACTACAGAGTGTGTGTACGCCGAGGGAGTGTGTGTACGCCGAGGGAGTGTGTGTACGCCGAGGGAGTGTTGTCATGTTGTGTGTGTGCGTGTATGGTGTGCATTTGTGATACTTGTGTATGTGTCTGTTTGTGTGTTTGTGTGTGTGTGTGTGTAGTGTGTGCATGTGTGTGTGTGTGTCTATGTGTGTGTGTGTCTGTGTGTGTATGCTGTGTGTGTGTGTAGTGTGTGCATGTGTGTGTGTTTATGTGCGTGTGTGTGGTTTGTGTCTATGTGTGTGTGTGTGTAGTGTGTGCTTGTGTGTCTGTGTGTGTGTGTGTCTGTGTGCATGTGTGTGGTATATTTATGGTGTGTGTGTAGTGTGTGCATGTGTGTGTGTGTGTCTGTGTGCATGTGTGTGCGTGTGTGTGGAATGTTTATGGTATGTGTGTGTGTGCGTGTGTGTGGTATGTTTATGGGGTGTGTGTGTACGTGTGTGTGATGTTTATGGGGTGTGTGTGTGTGTGTGGTGTGTGTATGGGGTGAGTGTGTGTGTGTGCGTGGGTGTGTCTGTGTGTGTGTGTGTGTGTGTGTGTGTGTATGCCTGTGTGTGGTATATTTATGGTGTGTGTGTGTGTCTGTGTGTGTGTCTGTGTGCGTGTGTGCATGTGTGTGTGCGTGTGTGTATGTGTGTGGTATGTTTATGGTGTGTGTGTGTGCGTGTGTGCATGTGTGTGTGTGTTTATGTGTGTGTGTGTCTGTGTGCATGTGTGTGGTATGTTTATGGTGTGTGTGTGTGTGTGTGTGTGTGTGTGCGCACGCGCACGTGTGTGGTTGGTGGGGTGAGGTGGGGAAATGCTATGACTTTACCCTCACCACTGTGAGGACCCTGGGACTACGTATACTCAGACAATCAAGGCCAGCTTAGGTTTCGTGACTTGATGATAATCATGGATTTTATACCTGACGGGTCTCATGAAGCTGAAGCTGGCCTTGAACCTCTGTTCTCTGACCTCTACATCCCTCAAGTTGGAATCAATTTGTTGTCACTACACCCAACTCTTATAAGCTTAGGATAACTTCTAAACTGTTTTATTAAGTTCACGCAGTGGAAATTTCCTCCATTAGAAAAGTTCACCTGTGGGACGATCTTATCTTACACATGTATGCTCACAGCGGCCACAGTCCTAAACAATTCTGGAGATTAATTATATTCACTTTTGGTGTACTTAGGGGAGGTACAGATATATGTATGTGTGCACGTGTATAGAGGTCAGAGGTCTACATCAGGTCTCACTGCTTCTGTAAAATAAGCCTGCCAGTGGCTCTGGGGACCCTCCTGCTCCAGCCTCCCAGCCAGCGGCTCTGGGGACACCACCGTTTCTGCCTCCCTGCATACTAATTAGTTTTCTATTGCTGTGATAAAATACAGTGGCCAAGGTTAACTTACAGAGGGAAGGGTTTATTTGGGGCTCACAGTTCCAGAGGGTCAGGGTTCACGGTGGCAGGGTGCAGGGAGTAGCCACCAGCAGCTGGAGCAGAAGCTGAGAGTTCACATCTTGGACACTGAGGAAGCTAACTTGAAATGCTCTTTCGAACCCTGAGAGTCGGCCTGGAGTAGCAGACTCTCTCCAGCAAGGCCACATCTCCCCATGTATCCTACTCCCCACAGACGCCAACTGGGGACTAAGTATTCAAACGCCCAAGACTTATGGGAGACATCTCATTCAAACCGCCACACTAGGATTACAGTTTTTTAAGCATGTGCTAGGATCTGAACTCTGTTTTTACTTTATTAAGTAAGTACTTTATCGATAAGGCCATCTCCCCAGCCCCATTTATTTACTCTCCATTCCAACGGGAAAGTAATAACTGATTATGTCAGGGGACTGAAAACAGGAACAGGCAGAATCCCATCAAGTACAGCCTGCAGGACTTTATCAGAAGCCTCTGTCTGCTGGGGGGTGTGCTATGATCTCATTTCCAATCCCTTTGAATATCGGTAAAGGGTGCTCACTAATAGCACAGCACGTTATTTTTAACTCTTTATTACCTATAAACTCCACACTCGCAGTACTGACAAGTGGAAAGTGCGCCAGCCACAACTGTCAGAACACAGATCATTTTCCTCCTAAGGCTTCTGAGTTTATATTCTAAGAGTACAGCCACACACATACAGGCATTTCTCATGTAACCTCGAATCCCTGTTGTCAGCAGATAAGGTGTATACAAACACAGGAAGACCTAGTAGCCACTTAGTTAGACCAACGTATTATTTAAAACGTAATGCAATCCACCAGAAGAGCCATCCGGTCTGCAGACGCTTTGGCGTTCATGTGGGCCCCGCAGACAAAGCTCACAAGTGCCGGCAGCGCTTTTAAGGATGAGAAAGTTGAAGTCAGAGAAACCGGAAAGCACCAGCGGAGGACAGAGGAAGTGAAGGAGCACCAGCAAAGCCGTTTGCACATCTCTGCTGACATGTTACCGGGCTCCGTATGCTTCTGCGAGTCAAAGAATCCAGCTGTGTTTCCTGCTTTCCACGAGCAATGATAATAGAAATGAAGTAATTGTAAGTTAGTTAACACCCCTCAAAGATATTAGCGAGGGAAGTTATGGGTCCAATTACAAGCCCATCTTTCTGCTGCTACAAATAAAGTAAACGAAGCCACCCGGATTACTGCACATTAGCATGAGAAGGCGGAAGCCAGAAGAGGTGAGCTGCTCAGGTCTCCAGGGAAACACTTTAGCAGTTTGAGTGATATACACACAGCCTCTGATTTCAGGATAGTTAGAGTAATTTATATGCATAGCCCTTCAGCTCTAGCAATTGCAGCGATGAAATAGAATTTTTAGGGGGAAAGTGGCTTAATGAAGACTATCAGATATCTAGAAAACGTTAGCATGACAAAGCATCCCAGTACAGGAAGAACCGAGGCCACGCCTACCACCCCTGGCCCCACCCCATCCTGGAATTAAGAAAAGGTCAATGCCTAGTCACAACGCATGTGGCTGAAATATGCTACCAAACACTGGCATTTTCCTTCTGGAGGGAAACAACATAGTACTCTGGTATCTCCAGTTCTTCTGATAGACTCTGCTCATGGAAGGGTACATGTCCTTGTAGGTGTGTGCACATATGTGTGTGCACATGCGGAAGCCAGAGATCATCATCTGGGGCTTCCTCCACTGCTGCCCAGGCTATCGTCTGAGACAGATTCTCAGGCTGAATTTGGAGCTCATCGATGGATTCAGCCGAACTATGTACTCCAGGGAGCTGTTTCCTCCACTCCAGCACTCCCTACCTGGCCTTGTCCCGTCCCAGAAGGCTTTGAATCCTATGGATGTGAGGGGGAGGGGGGCCAGACACTTAGCAGCAGCCCGCCACATTGCCGGTTTCAGACATGTGCTCTGATAATCATGACTCAGAGACAGAAATATGCAACTAACAAAAGGTGACCACTAAGCAAAACGTAACTGCTCCTCCGGAGCCTGGCATCCCAGTCCTTTCACCCGGCTCAAAATTAGAGCCAATTTGATCCCGCTTCCTCTTTTGTGTCTTTTTATTGCTTCTGCTGATGGTGATTTTAAAGGTGACACAAATGGCTGTAACCTAGACTCTTAGGTGCTCAGTGAATGGTATTTGGGTGTTTATTAAAAGGATTTAAATCTAACATGCCCATGTTTTATCATCTATTATTATTATTACCATACTTTTTTTAAAGTCTCTTAGGGAAAAAAAGCATCTCATAATTACCTATTTTTGTGAGTTCCCTATTAACTAACTATCCAAGGCAATGTGCGTAAACAGTTAAATGTGCATACACGATTGAACGTACACGATTGAATATGCATAAACAATTAAGCGTGCATGAACAACTGAGTGCACACAGACAATTAAATAAGCAAACGCTGAATATGCATAAACGACTGAATATAAATGACAATTAAATATGCACAAACAATAGCATATGAATAAACAAACCAGACATGCATAAACAATTCAATATGCAGAAAATAACCAGGATCACTCCAGTGTTATGCATAGCATTTACTGGACGCTCTGCTTTAACGCTGTGGCCAACCGAATGCCCAACAGGTAGCAAGCAACTGAAGGAAGGAAGGATTTATTTTCATCTCATGGTCGAATGTGTACAGCCCACGTGGGGAAAGGCATGGTGGTTGGAGCGGGTTACAGCTGTGGCAGCAGGAGCAGGAGGCTGCTTGTTCACAGCTGGGTGCATCGAGAAACAGAGACAGGGCAGGAAGTAGGGAAGGCTATAACATCTCAAAGTCACCCCAAAGAGATCCACTTGCTGGAGCTGGGCCTCACTTCCCAGGGTGCCTCCCCAAACAGTACTTGATCTGGAGATCAAGTGTGGAGACACAGGAACCTGTGGGAAACACTTTACATCAAAGCACGGTCTAGTGGGAACTTAAATGCGTGGTTCGGAGGGACATAACAACCGCAGTAATGTGAACGCAGAGAGAACAATTGTTTCCAATTTATCCGGGATGTCCAGGCAGTGAAATCAACTGCAGGAGGTGACAGCCCACTGGCTCAAGAGAAACTTGATGTTGTTGGCACACATAAGAAAAGTGCTCAGCAAGAGAGAAGAGAATAAATGCAGAGCTCTGCCTACGCAGAGATGAGTGAAGAGACTGGCAAAGAATGACCTACAAGGTGGGAATAAACCATCAGTACCAGATGGGTAAGATCCCTGACTGCCAAATGTGAGACACTACTGATCGCTCTTAGTGCCTAGATCACAGAGAGACACCGTCAGCATGCATGCCTGCTGCGATGGGTTACCACCCCGGCATCCCCTGTGAGAACCACTGTGTGTTAGGCGCCACGCCCGAGTGGGAATAGCAGAGAGAACCAAAAAAGCACTGTGTCAGCATGAAAGGATGCTGTTCCCTGGTGACAGGAATTATCATTAATTTTGACCACAGTGACAATGATAATAAGAAGTGTGTGTATTTGGATTTTAACTACTACGCATAAAGGACCAGATCCCAAGCCTGGGAGCAGATCGCTCTCTAGTCTCTTCGACTGCTCACCCACGTGCATGGCACGTGCCTGTGACTGCTTATCACTTGACAAAGATGGCCGCTTGGTTCCAAGTCGTCACATCATCTGCACAGGATGGAGATCCTGTGCAGAGTCCTGAGGGCACTGCCACTCTCGAGTGTCCATGCTGCCTTCTCAGGGAAGCCGTCTCACTGCCTCAGCCTCTGTCCTCCCTCGCTCTGACTGCCAGGAGCTGACGTCTCGTACTTAGCCATTTCAACCCAGCATCTTTAATTATGGAGGTTTCTCGGTCTCCCTCCCCTCCCAGAATTCACTTCCTCGGGGTTTCCTGATTTATCCTTTCTTCTCAGCAACTAGCTTGATGCCCGACACAGAGGAGATCAATAACTGCTACCTTGCGATAAACAAACCCAGAATGACCTGAATGGACCTAATATTCAGTAGCTGCTCGAGGTAGACCTGCTATGGGTCTTATAGTCTCCCTGTAGACACACTGGGCTCGTGCCGTTCAGAAGCCACTGAACCACACCTTTGGAGGGTCCCTCTCGACCATATGTAGTTTTGGTTTTCCCTTTGGTGCAGCTTTGATTTTGAATCCTCAGGAAAAGCCCTGCAGATGGCCCAGTCCCCAGAAGTCCCACCTTGACCAAACCCTGTTCCCCATCACGGCATGGCTGATACACAGTCTGCTAACTGTATGCTTGTCTCTCCCCCACTGTTCCTAGTCAGTGTGGACCACTCCAAAGCCATTCTGTCACTGCTACTGCACGGTGAGCGTGTGCCCAGGTGCCTGGCACCTCTATCTACCCAGCCCAGTGAATGAGGAATGGGAGGCCTGGGTTCTAACCGTGGTAAGCTAATGGCTCCTGGCTGCCTTCAGCTCCATTAGCCTGCTTTGTGTCTACATTTTTTTTTCTTTTAATGAGTCGCCAACTTTTAAAAATTTAAATTTCACAATTTAAAAAATTTTTAAAAATCAGACTTCTCTTGAAATGCCGGAAGAAGGACTAGAACCCCGAATCCCATGGGCAGGCTGGCGGCTGGCAGAGGCACTCACCAGCTTCCAGCTTCCGGCTCTAGGGGATCTCCAACCACCCAGGGAGGGTTTAACAGATCTAAGGAGATGGACAGAAAGGACTGGCCAGTGAGTAGGAAAATAGAAATAATTAGTACGATGGATGAATGGTTATGCGCCTTCATTGAAATCGCAGAAGACAAAGGAGGCCTGATAACGGATAAATAAATACTCCTTCACGTGATTCACAGGAGAAATGCAAATGACCAATTAATCAAACTGCACACAGACAGACAGGCCATTTTAGAAGCCCCCTAAAGCAGTGGTTCTCAACCTGTGCTTCTTCACCTGGGGGGAGGGCAAACAAGCTTTCCACTGGAGTAAGCTACGGCCACTGGAAGACATAGATCTTTACATTATGACTCATAACAGTAGTAAAATTACAGCTATGAAGTAAGTAGTAAAATAATTCATGGGGGTGTGGTCACCACTACATGAGGAACTGACTAAAGGGTCGTAGCCTTTGGAAGCTTAGAAACCACCTCAAAGGAAGTGACCACAGACAAGATCTGCATTCCCATGTCACACATGGATCTGGGCTCTCCATTCACGTCTCATAGAGAGATCTACTCAACAGAGGTGTAGGCTAAGTGCTACAGTCCAGACTCTATCCATTCAGAAGCAGATTTTCTTCTGAACAACGTGAAGTTCAGGGTTCAATAGTGTAAGCACCTTCACACAGTGTGAAAAGTAACTTTACACCATGGATCAAGAGCCACAGTGAAGGTTCAGTAGTGAAACCCCTTGAAATGCACCCTAGGGCAGTCGTCGGAACAGCAGACAAAGGTTCAGGTCTGGGGTGTTAATCACAGTATAATTTATAATATCAAATATATTAGAAAACTAAATGCCTAACAATACCGAGTGGTTATATAAATCACAGTACATTCAAATGATGCCTAATTGTGCAGACGCTAAGATTACATTCTCAGAGGCCGTTTATTGATTCAGGAAAATGCTCACGGAGAAAAAGTAGAGCTCCTGTGTTGGGAAGATTTTCAGGTCACCAGTTAAAGTGAGCATTATTCCTGTTTTCTACTGAACACGCCTGCCTGCCTACAAAGCGTCTAACATTTCTTCATCTACGTCTTTTATTGTGTTTTGAGGCAGGGTCTCATGCCAGAGCTTAGGCTGGCCTCAAACTCACAGCAGTCCCCCTGCCTCAGCTTCCTGAGTTCTGGGATTACAGAGGCATGAGTCTTGATGCCCAGCCTTCCCCATATACATCTTACTTCAGTCAAGGGTCAAGTGAAGACACTCAGCGAACAAGTTGCCTGATGGAGTCAGAGAGGTGAAGTGGCTTAGGACATGCTGGCATAGAGGAAGGAATGGGAAAGGCACTAGGCGGTCAGTCACTCTGTGGCAACCGTTTCAAAAGAAATCCCATGCGGAGAAGGGATGGGAGGAAACAATTATGGAAAATGGAGACCAGTGCACAGAAGCGCCCAAGAGCCGGGGAGGGCAGAGTCAGGAAGGGCTGCTGAGAGAAGGGAAATTCACAGCAGGACATGGCAGAATCGAAGCTGAAGAGTTTCCCTTTGCGGTGTATTAATAGTTGTATGCAGATCAGACAAGACGCTTACAAGAAGCATTATTTGTTTCTTGTAAACTCTGACCGGAAGAAGGGCCCAGGGGGACGTCTCGGTGGAAAAGCAGAACCGCGTCCCTGCCGTGAAAAGCATTAGCAACAAAACCCGAAAGTCTGAGAGCACCAAAATAAACTGTCTGTGCGAAAGGTGATTACGGTAAAACGAGGAGGGAGCTGCGTGCGGTTCAGTTCTCGAATGACTGGGCTGTGTGGAGCAGATCTGCAAGGTCATCAGCTGCCTTGAGTGTCTGTCACGCTCGCTCCCACATGCTGAGGTGAACAGCCCAGCCCGGGTCCATCCACAGCCCCCTTCTGGGGAACAGCTGGTCACCTCGCACTCGCTGCGTGCCCAGGAGAAGTCTACATATTAAGTTCGTGAGGAACACGACTGACTAGAAAATCAAATACAATGTCTCAGCCCAAAGCAACAGAGCCCAGTGTGGGTGAAAGTTGCTAATTTTCCAAGGAGAACCAGTGGCGGAATTAACTGTGTAAGGAAGGTGGCACTCGCTGAAGAGGGAGGGATTTCTTAGGTCTCTGAATGAAAGAAGCAGACTGATGGACCACCGGTTACATGAAGCCTGCAGGGTGTCCATGTCGGAGTTCACCCCTAGGACGACGATGTCTTTGATTTCTAAAGGGACCACTGTGGACTCAGATAAAGCACAGTGCTGATGTGTTCAGCAGCTCAGAACCCACTTCCTCCCTTACTCAGCCTGGTCCTCTTTCTGTCCGGAAGCCTGGCTTCCTTCATGCAGCTGAGCGGCATACCCTCATTGTCCTGCAAACTACTGCTTTTCCAAAGTTTTGTTTGGAGGAAGTTTTTACAAAGCCCTCTGCAGGACCCGGGCCATTTCCGCATCTGTCGTCTCCTTGCTTCCTGTCTGCGTGTTGCGTTTGACCCTGACCACTCTGACTGCCCCAATCCATCAGAATCAGTGAGCACTGTCCTTGCTTCTGTTTTAAGTGTGCGTTCCCCTTCGCGCTAAGACCTGCTCTTTTCTTCAGCTGCGTTTTCTGCTCTTGCCTACTACGGTGGAACAGATCTAATATGAGTCTTTTCTTGGGTTGATGTCCTGAGACTTCAAGTTTGCCTGAGTCTAGGTTTATGCCCCATAGTGTATTTACAGGACCAGGCCTGATTCATGGCGCTACTCACACATGCCCAGAGGACAGCTGCCACAGACGGGGCAGGACCAGCCCCAGGAAGAATATGCAGGAGCTCTAGTCCCTCTTACAAAGGGGCTCTGCTGCCTGCTGTGCCCTCATCTCTGTCTGCTCCCATGAGGGCCTCGGCCTCTGAGGCAACTCTCCTCCCCCGGCAGGCACACTATGTCCTGTGTTTCTGCGTTACTTCAGGCATGCTACATGATTTTAATTCTCAGCGGGGGATTTATTTATTTCTGATCACATTCAAGGTTATTCTCTCCCTCTTTTTTCCCCTAGTCTGACTCAACCTCTATCACCTGACTTTTCTTTCTCTCTGAAACAGGACGTTCCCTGAATCTCCCTCTGTCTTTCTACTTCCTCCAACTTGTCTGTCAACTTCTATTTTGGTTCCTCAATACCTAAAATGCCTCTCCGTGTCTGCAGCTGTAACTCAGTGCCTCACCCAGGGGCCTGTGTCTGTGTGCGTCCTGGCAGCCTAGGAGAATCCTGTGTGTCTCAAGGTGCCGACTGCTTCACCAAAGCGCGGCAACCCTCTCTGGTAGCTTTTAGAATCTGATTTCCTCCCTGAAGACTTTTAAAAACTTTATTCAAATTTATATCCATTAGACGGTCACACAGGGGTAGAAGGGCACAGGAAATGTTCAAAGAGCAACCTTTAAAACGAAATCTGTTCAGAATCCGCCCTTCCATCTATCAGTGCTTATTAATCAACAGATAAGGTGGATGGGCACGCAGACAGGAGGATGGCTGGCAGAAAGAATCGGTTGGGAAATATGAGACGTTTTCGAAACCTGAACTCTATCCTCTAAGAAGGATGGGGCCGCTTGGAGACAGAATCAAGTCAGTGTGCGTGTGTTTAAAGTTTTAAACCTTAAACCTGTGTTAGATGATATAAGCTTAGATTTGAAGATGTGTGTGGAATTGAGTTTATCAAATAGCACCTAACAAATATTGGTACTTTTACAAGCAATAGAACGGAAACAAAGATACTACTCCAAAGATACTACTCCAAAGATGTTACTCCAAAGATGTTACTCCAAAGATATACTTGGTTTCACAGTCCAGGGAAATGCACTTGGAGGTGCAAACTTCACGACTTCCATTAAAAGCTTGTCAAGTTGTGATTTAGGACAGAGCTCCCTGCTGGGTTAGCCCTAGGTAAGTTGTACCTATACCCAATTCTTTATACTCTGCCTTGGCAGAGGCCTCTCCTTCCTCTCCTCAGCTCTGGTTTGAGATGCTTACTCCTCCCAGACTCAGAAGTCCTCTGTCCCAGCCTCCTTCTCCTGTCAATTGCTCCCTAGCTACCTGAAGCTACATAACTAGGCCTGCTGAGGACTTGGCATTTTCTTTAACTGAAACCCAGGAGGGCAGGCGCTGAGTAAATCAGAACTCCAGGACGTAAACATGAAACAGTGAGTCACGGGCATAAGGCACAGTAACAAGATGAACAGGGGAGATGTAGGCAAAAATGTGGCACCTGATGGGCCAGGATGTAGATGTTGTGTCCAACGTCTTTTGGAGAAACACCATCATCTCCTCCCTCCTCGTCCCCATGGTCACATTCCAGGCCTTGGTTATAGGCATTCTTCATGACATCCACCTAGAGACAAATAAATAAGTAAATAAATAAATAAATAAATAAATAAATAAATAAAGTCTGAAAGATGCCAGCCTCGCTTCAGATCGTCTAAGCTATAACTTAAAATTGGGAAGCTTCATGACATTCAAAATTATAAAGGCTTTAAATAAACAAACACTGCATTTTCTCTCATATGCAGACTCTAGATTTAAATGTGTGTTCCTGTGTGCATGTATATCTATATGTGTTTGTGTGTATGTGTATGTGTATGTATGTGTATGTATGTGTATGTGCTTATGTGCATGTCTGCACTGTGTACTTTTATGTGTGTATGTGTGTGCTTGTGTCTATATATGTGAGTGTATGTTTGTGTAAGTGTATGTGCATGTGTATGTGCTCGTGTGTATGCATGTGTGCATGCATGTGCTTGTGTGTATATGCATGTGTGTACACAGGTGCTTGTGTGTGTTTGTGTGTGAATGTGTGTGCACATGTGTGTACATGTGTGTGTTTATGGATGTGTGTGCACATGTGTGTGTATGTGTGTGTGTGTGTGTGTGTGTGTGTGTGTGTGTGTGTGTGTGTGTGTGTGTGTGTGTGTGTGTGTGTGTGTATGAGGGGGGGCAGCCGCTGTGAGCAGCACTATACCTAGTAGGCAGGTCTGGCCTGGGCTACACAAGAAAGGTAAATGAGTGTGAGCCTGGGCTCAAGCCTGGGCAGCTTCCTCTGTGGTTCCTGCCTTTACTTCCCTCAGTGATGAGCTGACCTGAAGTGTAAACCAGGTAAACTGTTTCCTCACAAGGTGCTTGTGGTTATGTTTATCACAGAAGGAGAATTGCAACTACTTATGTGTGCAAAAACACCATAATAAAACTATAATACTAACTTAAATAAGTAATCTAAATAATGATATTTATTTATAAACTTAAAAAATTACAAAATTGTAAATAGTAATTTAAAATAAATTACTAACTTAAGTCAGTAATAATACTAACTTAAAAAAAATTAGAACATACTCTTGCAAACCACAGTCATTTAAGTAAACATGGAATTGCATTGTTATCTGAAGTTTTTTGTTTATATCTTGGAACACCAATACTTTGAAGTCTCCGTGGTTTAAGAGAATCTGGAATCCCGAGAAGCATCCACTATTTATTGAGCACAGTACTGAAGAACGTACAGTGGACGAGGAGAGTGTTCCTGCTCAAGGGGTGACGGTTCAGCAAGCAAGAGGCAGGGACAGCAGCACACTGTTCCTAGGATGGGTCTGGGGCGATCATGTGACTCGGTTTGAGGATGGGTCATGAAGGAGGGCGCAGATGATAGGAAAAGGTGTTTGTGACAGAGGAGACTCTTCAAACAGTGCACAGCATCACTGTCAAGTAAAAAGTGGTAGCGGCCTCTTGAGACTTCCCCATAACACCAGGAACATTGCTGAGTGAGGGGACTTAGTCATGGGAGCACTAAGCTACAGGGGTCAGGCGTGGTCTCCAGGCATCCAGAACCCATTGCTCTTAAAGCAAGCCTGAATGACGTCATGGTGTCAATGGGGGAGGCAGAGGGGAGGAGGGAGTAGAGCTCCTGTGACAGGAGGACACGAGGACACACACCTCGGAGCTGTCACCATGCCTCTCTCTTTCTTTGAAGCCAGGCATCATGTGACAGTTCATTCATAAGAATGAGTTAGAAAACATAACTAATCAAACTTATCTGTGTTTTTGGAAAGGTACAAGCAAAACTTGGGGGTGTGGCAAACATGTTCTTCACACCTTCCTCACACATGGCTATTCCTTGGCGTCCCGTCCCCGGGGAACTGGCTGAAGCACTACCTCCTGGGGATTCCAAATCCATGATTACACAATACCCACTACAGAATGGAGACGTCTGCATGAACGCCGTGCACCTATGTACACCCTCCTGTATGCTCCAAACCATCTCCAGGTTGCTTACAATATATAACACAAACATTATGTGCTGCGTTGATGGGGAAAAAACAAGATAAAATTCTATAGGTGTTGGTTCAGTGTTCTCTTTAAAAAAATGCTTTAGGCCCACAGATTGTGCATCTATAGGGCTGAGCCCACCAATCTAACAGCCAAGAAATCATTATACTAAAGCCAAGAAAAATGTCTAAAATAAATACATTTGTTTATTGATGTTGATATATATACATATATATGTATAATGTGTGTGTATATATATATGCAAAAGGCATCTATCTGTATATAGCTAAGTAGACTGTGGCAATTTAGTTAAGAGAAGTGCTTAAAGTGTATAAAACTAGCAAATTAGGCTGCTGTGATGGCTCAGGATTAAGTGTGCTTCCTGTTCTTGCAGAGGACCCCAGGTCAGTTCCCAGCACCCACATCCAGGTTCTGTAACTCTGGCTCCAGAAGATCCAACATCCGACACCCTTTTCTGGCCTCCTGGTGCACCAGACCACACATGACATGCATACACATAGATACACACACCAGACCACACATGACATGCATACACATAGATACACACACCAGACCACACATGACATGCATACACATAGATACACACACCAGACCATACATGACATGCATACACATAAGATACACACACCAGACCACACATGACATGCATACACATAGATACACACACCAGACCACACATCACATGCATACACATATACACACACACATAAATAAACAAAAAAAACCCTCGAAAACAAAACCTAGTGCATCCACAGTCCTGAGTCACCAGGGCCTTCACTGCACATTTGCGTTTCCCACTCCCCAGTGTGAGCCAACAGGAGCAGGGGACATGCCACCCACCTGCCACGGACTGGGGAAGTGTTCTTACCAGTTCCTTGGGTCTCATGTTGAAGAGAATTCTCTCTGCATTCTCACTGTCATGTCTGCTCTCCATAATGGCCAGCAGAAGCTTGGAGGCGTTGTTCTGAGGACAAAGATGGCGTCAGTATACATGCAAAGGCTACAGCACAGGTCAGCAATCCCCTGCATCGGGGCTAACTCAGATCGCCCGGCCCTTTTTGTTTTCTCAATCGGGTGAAGGCTGAACTCTTATTTACTTTGTCTTGCTAACATGTGAAAACAGAACTGTTTTACTTCATTGTTGATACAAAATAAAAGCAGTAAGTCATGAAGTCATGGGAGGATATTTTAAACTACACATGACTTAAATGTGTACACACTGCATGGAATGGAATAGTTTCTTTTAGTGCTTCCTCAATTAGATTTCTGTGATGACACTTTAATAAGACAATCAGATGAACAGAAATCAATAGCTATAGACATTTTATAGACATAGACTTCATAGAATTTAGTACAACCATCTTAAAAACGAAGCAATTATATTAGTAGCATACTGAAATCGCACATAAACGTGTGAGTCACTGTTGAGAATAAATATATAAAACTAAATCCATGAGTTAGAGAGATAATGGCAATTTGCTGACAGCTTGCTTATTTTATTGTGTTTATTATTAATTGTGTCAGAGAATAACATTTTGTACTATTCTCTTAATAAAGAATGAAAGCAGTTTATGCAGCTGATGTGTTGAACTATAAATAAATTTATTTAATATATAAATTATAATTAATTTATAAATTTGTGACAATTGTAAACATTATCTCAAATATTGTCACTCAAGATATCAAGGTGTGAAGCAATGTTCCATCCTAAATGGGTACCAGAGAGCTGCACCGGAAGCACTCTGTCCTCTGTCAGGTAAAACCGTACTCTCTACAGACTCCTGCTAAGACTGCGAACCAGGAAGAGAGGGAAACCGTTTAGAGAGGCTTCTAAGAGACTCGGAGTCCACACGTCTCCAGAATGGCATCGGAGTCCCTGTTTGGTGTAGGTGGACAAGGCACTAAATTGATAAGATTGTGTAAATTATCTCTGGTTAGATTTGGTTCCACATTCTGCCCAAGGCTCCCAGGCCTGCCTGATACCACCTTTAAAAGGATGGCTAATGATGCAGAAGGCAATGAGGGTGACAGGTCACACCAATGCCACCAGGAAGGATTTCAGCAAAGGGCGTCAGATTCCTTTTCTCTTCTTTTTTTCTGTTCTATTTTCATATTTTATGGATATTTCAAATCCCACCGTCTACTTTCATGATCTAGGGTCCAAACAATGTGCCTTGAAAACTGAGGCACAGGGATTAGAGGAGACGGTAAATCCTTAGAGCTGTGCGAGCAGACCCCCACAGAATTCAGAGGTAACCCCGGCAACAGGCTGAGTCCTCTAATGAGCCACAACCTGCAGCGCCAATAGAAAAGGGCTTAAACCATCCAGTCTCCGAAGGCCAGTGGCAGTGCAGTGCTCTTCGCCAATTTTCTTTCTCATATTCTCTGGGAATAGAAAGAAATCTTGCAAATGACCCCCTGAAATCTGAACCAATTTGGAAGTACATGAGCCTAGCCGTACTGAAAAACCCAGTGCAAGTCCTCCTGTTAGCGGGGGATTTTCCTCCCATGGAAGCCGGATTCTTCTTAAACAAAACACCAACACCCTACCTCTTAGCAAACGTGGCACTTTGCACCCACAGACCAGTTACAAAAATGAAGATAACAAGCTGAAGACCAACACAGACATCTTAGAAACTTGTGTCAAAGGTGTTTAAAACTGTAGTTTGTATAATATTACACTTAAAGTAGATTTGTCACACAGGACTATATTTATAGTGCTATATTATATTGAAGGGATATTACCAAAAGTGTGGCTAATTAAGCCATCCAATCCAGGAATCGATGTTTGGAACGATTTATTTAAAGTGCCTTGTCTCATGAATGCCCCCAAACTTGCCAGCATATATAATTCTGCCTTACAGATGCTCTCTTCAGATGCTCTCTTTTCAAGCAGTAATATATACAAAACCTTCTGATTTAAAAGATATACTCACTTTAGTCTTTAAGTATAAACCATATTTAAAGTATTTCAAGAGAAGCAGACACATTTGATGCTTTAGATGCAGCCTGATGTATCCAACTGCCTGATGTATCCGCAGCCTGATGGATCCGACTGCCTGCCATATGTTAGAATAAATTGCCCTACTGAGGTAAGTAAATACGCAGTGATCCTCTTTGAGGTAATTTTGTATCCAGCCACTTTGTTTATCAGCTGAGGGAGTTTCCTGGTAGAGTTTCTGGATACTATTGCATCATCTGTGAGTAGCAATCACTTGACTTCTTTCTTTCCAATTTGTATCCCCTTGATCTCCTTTAGTTGTCTTAATTGCTCTAGTTAAATAAAACTTAAAGTACTACATTGAATAGCTATGGAGAAAGTGGGCAGCCTTGTCTTGTCCCTGAATAAGTTTCTCTCCATTTAATTTGATGTTGGATATTGGTTGGCTATACCTGTTGCCCTTACTGTGTTTAGTTTTGTGCCTTGTATCCCTGATCTCCCCAAGACTTTTGTCATAAAATATATCCAGAACCTTTCGCATCTGCCTATAATGTAAAAGTAGGAAATTAAAACAGTTGGTGGGGTTAGGCCTGCTTCCACATCTCCTGCACAGAACTGCACATGTGACTTCAGCCTGCAGGTGTCGTGTGCTTTCCCTGGTACACAGCATGTGCCTTGTGAGTTCACTACCCTTTCCTGTCAGCCACCTGAGACAGTGGTGGCATCCTGTTTTGTACAGTCTTTTGACGACTTAGAATTCACTGTGACCAGAAGGTGTGCGTGGTAAGGGCTGGTCACACTACCTTCAGCTGTAGCACCAGGTCCATTCTGTACTTGCCCAGAGGGTTGATGTCACTCAGAATCAAGGCGATGATGATGTCAATCCCATTGGATTCGTGCGTGGCGATACAGGTCTAGAAAAGGAGATGTTTGTAAGATGACATGCTATTTTTGACACAACACTAGAAATAGTAACAAGACTTGAAACTTCAATGCTGCGTGCAGACAATGTTGGAGATTTGAATTAGCTTTTTGGATAGGGTCTGTTAATTGACTGGCATTGGTAAGTGTCTCCAACTGCAGAATATTAATACACCATGAAAAACACCTGTCTTTGACATGAAGAACTGCAGAATTTCAAAGATGAGAGGGTAAATTAAAACTCTTCCAGGCATTAAATCTCAGCGGACCCACTAATGCAAAAGGAGATCCTTAATCTGAGTTTTAAGATCTGATCAACCTAAGAACACAAGGAGAGGGGAGATTTGCACGTGAATTTCATAGAACAGTCAGAGTAGAGGCTCCTGTGTGCTAGGCGGTGGGAAGGCACACAGGGTTGTTGGGCTCAAGTGTTCGTGGTGGGATGTGATTCACCAAAGCACAAACACCCAGAGAGAGCAACAGGCCTGCTCCGAGGGTGAGGGTCCAGTGTGCCAGGAATTTGGGCTTTGTTTGATGGGAGCAGCATGAAGGCCACATTCACGGGGACCAGGCTACCAAGCCACCCAAGCAGAAACTAAAACCCTGGTGAGTCACACAAGAAAGCACAGCCCCAGCCAACAGGATGGCTTGGCCTAGGCCTCATGTCTCTTCTTCATACAAGACCATTCGTGCAGAGGCAAGGTGCTCCTGTCCAACACTGTGTCCTGGGGCTTTTCCGCTCAGGAGAACATCTGCCAAATCCAAGGGGAATCTATTTCCAATCATTTCCAGAATTTTCTTAAAGACCACTCTGTGCATTTTCAGAGTATAGGGGATTACCTAGGTAAGGTATGCTATCTTAGTACAAGTTTTTCCTCACAGAACTTACTTGGATTGAGGACTTTCAAAACTCAGTTCCACCATAAAGTAAGGGATGTTCTGACTGACTTTTCACAAAACAGCAAAATATGAAAGAAATACGAAATGCATGTATACTTTCTCTTTTAGAGAGAGAATTTTATCATCAAACCTCACCTCTGAGTTTGTGCACTTTACCTTGGTTTTAAGTCAACAGTCAAGGACACCTTTATCATTGTTGTAAGAAACTAAAATATAATCTTGAAAGTAAAGAGAAAAACATGTACAAACTCCTTTACTGTCATAAACACAGAGATGAACACAAGACCATTATGATAAGGATCAACATGTTTGCATCATATAGACCCACAGATGTATGTATGTCGTGTATATGTGTTTACACAGGCACAGTGTGTGTGTGTGTGTGTGTGTGTGTGTGTGTGTGTGTGTGTACAGTTATAGAATCTGCAATAGAAACGCTGACTTTTTCACACCTTTCTACAATAACCATTGGTGTTTGGTATCAATCACATCTTTAAAATTTATGTCCAGAAATGTTTGACATGCAGGCTCTCCTGCCCCTGAACCTTGCCCACTCTAGGATGTTTTGTGGATTCTAAATGATTGTAAGAAAGTCAGATGACATTACTCCCTTTCCTCCCCTTCATCTTCTGTCCTGTCTTCTCCCATAATGTGTCCTTAGAGCAGAGCAAGGCATTCTGGGAGGCAGGGTGAATGTTGGGTCTCTCGCACATGCATGTGCTCCAAAATCAAACTGGCACATTGTTTGGGCTCAGAAAGTCTGTAGCTTTTCTCCAACTGTCTTTGCAGTGTCTCGGAGTGCTGCCATCTCTGAGCTGATCTCTGAGTCTGAAGCCATACATCAGCAGGATGACAGCCATGAGACCCATTTCATAAGCTAACCAAGTAGGCACAACATGGCTATTATACCCCACAACATGTACACACTGCGCTGGAGCCAAAGCCACAGCGAGTCAATGCCATACATCTGGAAAGACTCTGTATAAAGAAAAACTCAACATTGGGAAAAAATACAATCTTACCCTTCCTTCAGTAACTCTTTCTCTTAAATATTTCATGGGGGTTTTCATTTACGATGCAATTAAAAATGTAGCTCACTGTGCTGGAGAGATGGCTCAGTGGTTAAGCGCACTGACTGCTCTTCCAGAGGTCCTGAGTTCAATTCCCAGTACCCACATGGTGGCTCACAATCATCTGTAATGAGATGTGATGCCCTCTTCTGGTGTGTCTGAGTACAGCTACAGGGTACTCACATAAAATAAATAAATAAATCTTTTTTTTAAAAAACGTAACCTATGATGTACTAGTCTACACTTCAGCCTTTGTATGTTCTGTGAGAAAAGCAGCTGCGCCGGGCAGAGCAAGTGAGAAGGCTCCACCAGCACGTGAGGTGGGCTCTGTGCCTGCTGCTCCTGAGTCACAGCTCCTGTCATAGGAAGCTCTGCTGTCTTGGTTACCTGGTTCTCATGACACGGGCCCTGGCAGTACTCGGTCAAGCTCTCCAGGGTCTGGTTGACCAGAGCTACGTTCTTCTCATTGATGTAGAGCCCCAGCAGGCCTAGGCCCCCTGTGGTGCTTCCACAGATGCAGTCCAGAAACTGAAGTGTTTCACAGACAAGGTTGTAGTTTGTTTTGTTGTTCTGGTTCCTCAAGAAGTTCTGCAAGGTGAAATAAAACACAACTGAAGGACTGAAAGCAAAACACAGGGGAAAGGGGGTGCTGGTCATGTGCAGTTTCTGTGTGTGTGCCTGTCTGTCTGTCCGTCTTGTGTGTGTGTTAGTCAATAAGGCTCTCTGCCAGTATGGATTGGTCTTCATGAGAAAGTGGGACAACCTGGGGGAAGGAAGGTGACCAACGGAAGAGAGGAATGATGGAGGAGGCATCATGGAATGTGACTATGACCGAGCATAAGGATGTGCATGAAAATGTCATAATGAGACTCGCTATTTTTCAAGGTAACTTTAAAATCATTTAAAATTAAATAATGTTTAAGTGTTGGCTTAAGGTCCTCTGCCCCTCCCCTCGGATCCTAGCAAAAGTACTCGCCCAGAGAAGTCACACTAGACATTGCCCCGCTGTCTGCATTGGAAGTCTACAGAGGACAGAAAAGAAGCTGAAAAGAGAAGGGGAAATTAAATGTTCATGGAGGTTGAGTCCAACTTCCACGTGAAGCATCCCTGACAACCCTGCCTAGCACGGTGCATTGTGGGTAGGGTCATGGGAGGGGCAACTTGAAAGCCCTCTCAAGCATTTCAGTAAACAGTCCTAAACCTGTGAACACGCACACGGAAGAGATTCGCTGCTCGCTGCCTGTTAGCACAGAGAGTGGCCAGCAAAAGCTGGAGCCTTACCCTGGCAGTGAGATGGGTCTGGCTCTTAGGAAATGCTTCCATGTGTATAGCAAGAATTGCGAAGCAATAAGCACAGTAGTGATGCAAAAGGCAACTAAACGAGAAGTAGATACTATGGAATGTATATTCTCTCAAGCAGAAATAAGGTTTACATGTACAAACCAGTGTTTATTTTATGCACAGAATTTTCTAGACAAAAAAAATGCACTTCCTTTGGGGGAATAAGGCTAGGGAAAGAACATGAAAAGAAATAGAAGGAGAAGGAGTTCTTGTATTAATGCATTTGCAGATATCTATTTATTTATTTTGATGCGTTTTTGCTATTTGTTCTTCTTATCGACACCATGAAAGAAAAGGTTCTATAAGAAAGTGCTTGGACCGTATTTTCCTGGCTAACAAAGTCAGACATTACTGTCTCTTCTGCTCATCTGAGTCCCACCCTGTCAGGGTGTGTGGATGAGAACTAGCCGGCGGGCACGCCCTGCAGAAGCTAGATCTAAGCTGAGGCTGGCCTGTCCATAGGAGCCACGCTACCATTCGTTCGGGAACATCTCAGTCACATGGGCAGCATTCTAATCCTAGGCAGGACCCACTATGGAAACCTCAGCCAGTACACCGTAATCCATTAATAAAGGTGTTTCCCCGTGCTAGCTAGCAGCACGGTGAAGCTGAGTGTCTCTCAGGAGCACTCTGCCAATGCAAACTCTTCCCGTGAGCATCACACTTTCCCTCAGCCAGGCCAACCACAATGGCTCTTTCCCTGTGCTATGGTGTCAGCCAGAGGCAGGGCATACAAATTATGCCAGAGAGGTAGTGAGAGTTTCGAGGCAACCATAGTTCACCTGAGAGGAGAGGGTAGTGCTGGAGATATTATGATGTGGACTACGCAAATTTGCTAAGCAACTTCCACTATAATGAAAGACTTGAGGTGCCAGGGTGAGGGGATACCCAGGGAGGTCTGCACCCATCCAGAGGAGAAGAGGAGAGGGAAGGGGGAAGGATTGTGAAAGGGGGTGACAGGGAGGAGGGCAGTGAGCGAGATGTAAAGTGAATAATTAAAAAAATATATATAAATATAAAATAAAAAATTTATTTTTAAAATTCCTTATATCGCTTTGTTTCTAATTAAACATAAAATATACTCAATATCATGTTCAACAACTATGGGCTGGGAAAGACATAAATACTTGGGTCTAAAACTGCGTAAGATAGAGGAGACAAAGACGATCTCTCTGAGCAAACACCACAGAGGAGTAGATGGTGCTCAGTGGGGTAGGAAGACGTGAGATTTGGACCAGAGAGACAGTGTATAGATCTGGGTGTTTGGGGTTTTAATATGTAAACAATTTCCTCTTGTCTTTTTTCCTTCCATCTCAACCAGGCTTTGGTGTCTTTGTTGAGTATTTCTCTAGAATTCCCTTCAAATCTACATATTAGCTTCCCTTGAATTGGGCTACACGGGCCACAGCATTCACGCATGCACACATGCGCATATACACACACGCGCGCACACACACACCACACACACACACACAGGCACGCATACACACGCACACACACACGCACACACACATGCACACACACACACGCACACACATGCACACACACTCGCACACACGCACACACATACACTCACGCACACGCACACCACACACATGCACACACACATGCACACACACACACACCACACACATGCACACACACATGCACACACACATGCACACACACACACCACACACATGCACACACACATGCACGCACACACACGTACACTCACGCACATGCACGCACGAGATAGAGGAAGTACCTGAAGCTCCCGGTTGTGATTCTCACACAGTAACTGCAGGAACCTGAGGATGGGCCGCATGATAGTGATGGCTGGGCTCATGGTAACTTCCTCTGCAGACTTTTCCTCTGCACTTCCTGCTTCCTGTCCCGGGCACATGGCGTCAATGTCTGGGTCCATTTCCCTTCTGTACACACAGTATGCTTTGGACGTGGCTGAAGACGCCTCAGTCAACTGCCCTTTCATTCCCTCTTTCAAATGCAGCGATGAGTCTCTCACTGAAAGGCAAGGAGTGGTTGTGTTTCGGAACTAATTTTCTTTTCTTCGCTTTCGTTCTTTTTTTTATTTTCTGACTAAAGGAAAATAAACACCTAACAACCATAGGGATCCAAAATTATCCACAACTGAATTTTAAATTTACCCAACAGGAGGTTCAATAACGCCCTGAAAGGAAGTTAGTAACAACTGAAAAGTTAACACCGTGACCAGAAGAAAAGGTCTCAATACTTAACCAATTTCGGAATTTCCTGGCGCATAAAAGTCTATCACAAAGACATGTGAGCATCTGTATAAATGTGTACAAAGACACACGAGGACATGTATGAACGTGTACAAATGACTCAGGTAACCGAAGGGCTGGGGAGGTGGTGTGTTAGTTGCTTTTCTGTTGCTGTGATAAAGCACCATGACCAAAAGTAACTTGGGGAGAAAAGGGTTTACTTCATCTTACAACTCTCAGATCTAACTGTGAGTGGAGCCAGGGCAGGAACTCAAGACAGGAACCTGCAGGCAGGAACTGAAGCGAAGGCCATGGAGCAGTGCTTCTTACTGGCTTGCTCAGCTCACTTTCTTATCGAACCCAGGACCACCTACCCAGCAGAGGCACCGTTCACAAGAGGCTTGGCCCTCCCACTTCAGTCTGAAGAGGAAAATGTCCCCACGGGCTTGTCTGCAGGCCAATCCTATGGGGACGTCTCCCCAATTAACATTCCCAGTTAGATCTAGCTACGTATCAAATTAACAAAAGCCAACCAGTTCAGAGAGCTTAGTGGTTAAGAGCCCTTGCTGCTCTTCCAGAGGCCTGAGTTCAGTTCCCAGCAACCATGTCAGGCTGCTCATAACTTCCTATAATTCCAGCTTCAGGGGGGTCCAACACTGTCTTCTGGCCTCTGCAGAGCCCACACATGTGTGGCACACACAGAGGGAACAGAATTCCTACAGATCTTATGGGGAAAAGGATAAATTGTAGAATGGTAACATCTCTACAGTTTGTATTTAACTGACAATAATTTGGTTATTTTTAATACAAACACTATAAATTCTGTCCTCAGAGATTAATTTCTGTGTTCAGAAAGTTCTGGATGGTTTTCTTTACTGCACAGAACAAAGAATTCGAATGTCTTTCCCACTGCCCGTTGCTTCCACACTGATTAAACTCCAATTTAGTTTGGTCCTGCAGTGTTATTTTTAGAGTCAATCCCTTGACCAAAATCCTTTATAGATGGAGGTCCACACTGAAAACTCAAGGGGGTAATTAAACCCCGAGAAGCAAGATGATGATGACAAAGTTATATGAGATTCCAATGCTTTAGTACTTCTTTCTCTCACGCCATTCCTGCAGGTACCCAGGAAGGCCCTCACCTCTCATCCGAGGGCCCAAGGCCATGAGGTCACTGTCCTCCTCTCTCTTCTTGCTCCCTAAGTCTATGGTGTTGACAGTCACCGTGGATCTGATCTCTTTCTGAGCAGCCTTCATCCGATCGTAAAGGACTTTGAAGAATTTCTCTGACTTTTTTTGCTCATGCAACTGCTGGTAGAAAGAATTCTGCAGAGAAAGCAGAGTTTAAAGTATCAGTCCCTGAGGCAAGAAAACGGTGCTTTATTCTGAAAGCAACAGAGGCCTTATAGATAAAAACACGTGGTGTGCTGCCTTTTCTCCCCAGATTATCCAGGCTTTCTGTCTCCCGGTCCATTCACGATGTATTAATAATACATTCCACAGTATTAGTGACAACGGCTGGAGTTTACTTGGCACCTTCCACTAAAATCTAACATTTTATATTCTATTTGATATATCCTTCCTACGTGTATCTTTAAATTGTAAGAGTATAGTAAGTTATTATATCAAATAATCCTTTTAGTCTGATAGTATTATAAAGCCATGTATTGGTCCAATACACATTTATTGAAAGCCTATCAGGTGTTGGGTACTCTATTGTTGCTAGAGACAAAACAAAAAGAGCAAGTGGACATATTCCTACCCACATGAGTTTGTAACCCAACGTGAGACCTGACACTCACTTATGAGTAACCTGTATAAGTAATGACTCCCTGTTAGGTGAGGAAGATCCTTTCCTTGTGTCTAGCTAATAGGAAATTTAATTGTTTGTGTTGCCATGACAACTTCACTCATGGGACCCCACTGGTAAATGGGTATTAAGTTGTTTGGCTACTTTCGTAAATTTTGATCCTTTACATGGAGTTTAGCGGGGAAACGGCTGCAAATAAACTCTAGTTTATCATTAATACTGACGCAGACCTTTCTGCATTTTAGATCAAATGTGTAGTAAGATGTGCCTCGGTGAGATGGGGAAATACTGAGCTGCGGTTACGAGTCACTGTCTCTTAATAACATCATGGAAGAATCCAGAAGAGCGGATAGGAGACGGCGGAGGGATATACACCAGAAGAGAGGTAATTTAAGTGGGTGGAGAAACCTGAAGATATCAGTAGTAAGATATTGATATAAAAATAGAACCTATTCCTGAGTTCAATTCCCAGCAACCACATGGTGGCTTACACCATCTGTAATAGGATCTGATGCCCTCTTCTCGTGTGTCTGAAGACAGCAACAGTGTACTTGTATACATGAAAAATAAATAAATAAATCTTTAAAAAACAAAAATAGAACCTATAGGAGAAAGACAGTAAAGATCAAGAAAGATGGCCACCCTTTGGTTTCTGTAAACTTATTGAGAGTTAGCATGAAGAAGCACTCCCAGGACCACATGATTTCCTACTTAAGTGGAACCAGCCACAGACAAGCAGGTTGGGAAATCTGACTGTTACCGATATGTTTTCCTACAGGAACGCCTGAAGCCAGGCCCACTAACTCAGGTGAGGCTCATACACAGTGCACACACTCGGTGAGATTTACACAGCCTTCAGTGTCAGCTTCATGTCTGTTAGGGGACACCCTAGCAGGGGGCTAGCAACCTTGTATAGGAACAGGACAGAAAAAAAAAAATCCCACAGTAACCATGGCAACTGCACCGAAACAGTCAAGTGGGTGCCGTTGGCTTACAGGATACAGGCGGCGTCCACAGACCTCTGTGGTCTCACAAATTAAGCTGATATTTGAGATCTAATCTTTGTAATATAGCGTGGCTGGGAGGTGAAGTGAGGCGGTGACATGTTCACTAGTGAGGGAGTCAGGGGAGTGTCGGAGCTCTGTTAAGACATGTTTGTAGTCAGGGGGTCCATTCACACCTACCCTATCGTGGATACTTTCAGCCCAATGGTGTGATGGGCGGAGCGTTCTCACTCCATGCACATTGTATTGATGGGGGTGGGGGAGATGAGATGCTGTGAAGCAGGATTGGCCACGTATTACATAGGGCAGGTGCTGCAGCACTGGATGTAGGCCGTTTTATATAAATGATACTTTCTGCCAACCAGGCCCCACAGTGAAGAACTGTGTTGGGGAAGGGTGAACACGTATGTTTCATGGGTTAATCAGATGACACAGCACTGCCGACAACAAGTAGTGTCAGGGGAAAACTCTGAGGCTTTCCTGGGAGCCAAAGGCAAAGGTCGTAGAGGGAGTGTGTGTTACAGAGGAAGAATCTGCCCCATGGAGGAGGAAGAAATGGGAGCAGTGCAGGACAGAGGTAAAGTAATGAAATAAGGACTAGTGTGTTAGCTTCCTTTCCAGTGGCTGTGATGAATCACCCTGCAGAGAGAGAAGCTTGGGAGAGACGGGGCTCATTCGCTCATGGTTCTAGATAAAGGTATCCGTAGCAAGAAAGTCGCAGAAGCAGGAGCTCAAGGAACTTGGGCATAGCCTATCTATAATCGGTAAGGAATCAAATACTCTCATATGGTTCAGACCCCCCTGCCTAGGGAATGGTGCCACTCACAGTGGGCAGATCCTCCCACCTCGATCTGCACAATCAAGATCATCTCCCAGAAGCATATCCACCAGCTAATCTTATCTAGACCAATCCTCACTGAGACTCTTTCCAGGTGGTTCTAGATTATGTCAAGTTTACAACTGTAAGTAGCCATCGCACTGAGAAAGATAAAAGGCTCATTCATATATACATATATATGTATGTGTATATATATATATATATATAGAGAGAGAGAGAGAGAGAGACAGACAGACAGAGACAGAGACAGAGACAGAGATAGAGATAGAAACAGACAGACACACAGACAGATCAGCCACTGTCCCTCCTAGGGCTAAAATCTGGAGGCAGACAGCAGAGAATAAATCCCATTTTTGTCTTTAAGTAGCCTTAAAGGAGCTTAGGTTTGCCTGTTTCTCCTTTGATGATCTAGGATTATACACATCACATCACGGGCTGTTTGAGGATTAGACAGACTAATGCATGGAATAATAGTTTCTAATGCTCAAGAACCTTTATGAATTATTTCATTTCATTTTCCTTCTGAGACAGTGTCTTACTCTATGGCCCAGGTTAGCCTCAAAGTGATTCTCCTCGCTCAGCCTCCAGAGTCCTGGGATTATAAGTGTGACCCATAATGCCTTGCTTTTATTCTTCTCATCATTACTGTTTGAAGCTATGACTTCTTCTGCCCACCTCCACCAGCCCACATCTAGTCAAGTATACTGGGCACAAGAAGTAATTCACACAGTAAGGAAGGGATCCACTCTGGTTCAGAGTAACAGTGGCTAGGCAGATCATCAACTGAAGAGTGAAATACTGCTTACTAAAGACTGTGAAACTCAGGGCTCGAGAGACGGCTCAGTGGTTAGGAGCATGCACTGTTCTTACAGAGGACCCCAGTTCAGGTCTCAGCACCCACATGGAGGCTCGTAGTTCTCTGTAACTCTGGGGATCCAAGTTCTTCTTCTGGACTCCACAGGCACTGCATACACGTGCTACACTTACATATATGCAGTCATCCAACGTACACATAAATAAAAGTAAACCTTTTTAAAGGTGTAAAAATCCCATGGGTTTGGCAGGAGTCTGGGAGAGTGAGTGGCGTGACTGAGAAATGTCCCCTGTCAGCTCATACATTTGAACACTCGGTCCCCAGTCAGCGCTGATGCTTGCATGGTTACGGAACTGGAGAATTTGAAGTTGAACTGGCGAAAGTATGTCAAGAGGTCAGGGGACTCTGAGGAGCTATAACCCCCCCTCACTTCCAGTTTTCTCTGTCTTCCTGTGTGGGCATGGAGAGGTGACCGCTCAGCTTCCGATTCCAGCAGCCTGCTGCCATGCCTTCTCGCCCCGACTAGTACGGCCTCTCCCCCAGGAGCCATGAGCTCTTATGGCCTCTCCCTCAGGAGCCATGAGCTCTTATGGCCTCTTCCTCAGGAGCCGTGAGCTCTTCCTTCTGGGAGTTGCTTTAGTCATGGCGTCTATGACACAGGGAAGGAGGAACACATCTGAGACACTAAAGGGGGAGGCAGTTTCAGCTGGTCTGATCTAGACTTCCTAAGGCACACAGCACATCTTCTTAACGCAGTAGGACCACAGCACTGGAGCTCACAGCAGTTGTGGCAGGTGATCAAGCTGGCGCCAATGTCCCAGCATGGAATGGGAGGGGCTTGCAGACCTCAGCCCCGCCGGGGGTCTACAGCTGTGTTCTGGGGTCTGGGGCAGGGAGAATCAGTTTTCTCTGAGGGGATTAACCTACTCCTTGTAGGTTAAACATGGTCCAGCAGATGGCTCTGCATGCAGGGGTACCTGGGCAGCACGAATCTGAGCTGAGTTTATTAGAATGGGGGAGGGGAAGCAGGAAGTTGGGGGAGAGTAGGGCCGTGGGGTGGGAATGTGAAGAATGGAGGGGGAGGAGAGTAAATGTTAACAAAATACACTGTATGAGATTTTCAAAAAACAAAAACCTTTTAAAAAGTAGAGATGACAACCAGGGGTGACAGGAAAGTACCTGGGTTTGTGTGTTTCCTCCTTCCAGCAGGGCAATGCCAAGCAAGATGCCCTCGGAAAAGATCCTGTCGTTTTTGGTGTTCACAATGACATCGATGACAAGTTCGGAGGCCCCTTCCTTGTCCAGCAAACACTGGATATCGGACATGGAAATCCCCGTCTTATCGGCATCCTGTCCAGTGAAGCCCCCTGTGGTCCGGGAACAACAAAAGAAAAACCGTCAACCTTTAAACCTTGATCACAGACACTGTTTAAACAGTAAATAGTGTTTTCAAGTTCTTGAAGCGTAACAGGATGCACCACTGGAAACTTTAGTTACATATGCATACGATAAAAATAAATAAACCTTCATAAAAGTACCCTATGAAAGGGAATTAGCCTTCCACCTGTAATGTTTGAACTGAGAAACTGCAATAAATCGTCTGGAGTCACAAGGCAAATCCACTACAATGCTCAAATCTGTAGATTCGTGAACCCCAAACCACACAAAGGTTTTCACTGGTGTTTTAAGTCAATGTTTTCCCCATGTCACTTAATGAAGACAGACGTGTAGCACTGACATGAAGACATGCCTTAGAACCCTAAAATAGGGAAAACGAGAGACCTCACCTCCCACTTGTGCTGTCTTGGCGTAGGCTCCTGACAGAGGTCCGTTCACACCAACGCTGTGGTCACCCTTGAAGTACCGATTCAGGAGGATTTTCCGTAATGTGCTACCCTAGAAGAAAAGGAGAGAATGTCAACATGCCAAATGCATCTAGATCTGACGGAAAGCATAACATTTTTATACCAAATTAGTATTTTCTGAGGAAAATTATAACTGTACCCAATAATAACAATATATTTCTTTTTATAAAACGTGATGTAGTGTGAGGGAGAATGGGGCTCCTGGCATCCACTGAGGAAGTGTTCCCTTATCCCCAAACCCTTCAAGCTATACACATTAAATACAGGCTGACTGGAGAGCCATGGAGCTGGCTCCGTGGGTAAAGGACCTTGCCACCAAGCCTGTAAATTCCACACGCGTGCTGTGACATGCACACACAATGTAAGTAGTATAAACTAGTTGAATATGCATATCCATTTTTTTAGAGGCCACTGAGATATGTCAGGAGTAAAAGCACTTGAAGCCAGGCCTGACCACTGAATTCGATCTGTGGGACGCACGTGGTAGAAGGAATGAACCAGCTCCTAGACACAGGTGCTGTGTCAGGCATGTGACTGACACACACACACACACACACACACACACACACACACAGACACACAGAGACAGACAGATACATACAGAGAGACAGACAGACAGAGAGACAGACAGACAGACAGACAGAGAAACAGACACACAGAGAGACAGACACACAGAGACACACAGAAAGAGACAGACAGATACACAGACAAACAGAGACACAGAGAGAGACAGACACACAGAAACAGATACACAGAAACAAAGATAGAGACAGAGACAGACAAATACAGAGAGACAGACAGACTGAAAGATACATAGACAGACAGGTACACAGAGACAGATACACAGAGACAGACAAAGACAGACAGACAGACAGACAGACAGACAGACAGACAGACAGACACACACACACACTATCAATGTGATAAGCCTTAGTTTGCTCAGTGGGAAAACCTTGGGTGTTAGTCGTAGGCAGAATCCAGCAGTGCCTACAGCAGACACAAACACCCTAGGAAATGAATGAGGCCATAGAGGGACTCAGCCCAGAGAAGCGGGAGAGACCTGGGCACACAGGTGGGGCTCAAACAAACCTGGTGACATAAAGTGAACGACATTCAGACTGAGACTCTGGGCTTTGTCCAGACAAGAGTGGACAAAGGACACTATATTTCTTTATAAATATAGATCTTTAAAAGATCTTGTCTTCCACACTTCACTACTAGGAGGAGAAAGAGACAGGTGGGGCTGTAAAGGAGGGAGAAAATAAGACACCACTTTTCTCTCATATGGAGTCTAGAATCAAATATATGCATACAACATACATATACACGCATGCATGTATGTGTAACATGGCTATGAGGCTATGCTGGGAAGGAGAGGACTTGTGAGAGGAAACAGTAGGAAGGGGGCAGACTGTGCTGGAGTAGGAACAAAACATAATAAATGCATATAAGATGCCACGTGAGACCCATTACTGCTAACTAGAAGTTACTTTAAAAGGTAAATATAATTCTTGCTTGCATTAGCCCTGCTCCCATAATCCAGAAAGGGAATCCAAGCTTGAATGACTAGCTGCAGATACACAGCTCACAGGTGACAAGCAAGGGCTTCAGGCCTCTGACCTCAAACCCAGGCCTGTCCGGGTGCCCCTGTGCTTTCCGAGTGCCCGGCTCCTCATTTCACACCCCCTCCCCGGTGCTGTCACATGGTGCCCCAGCCATTCTGTCTCTCGCTCTGTGTATTCTGTCTGATGAGTCCGTCTCCAGTGCCTGAGCATCTGCCCTGGGTCATGTGCTGGGCTCTACTCCTCCCAAGCTGTCTCCCCTCAATCCCCCATCTGCTTCTCTCCCTCTGTTGCACGCTCTGGACGGGCAGCCTATCACACCTCCTCCAGCCCCATCTTGCTTGCCTAAGCTTCCCCTTAGACTCCACTTCTCTCTCTCTTAGATTGCACTGGCACAGGGAACTCTGAAAGAGATATTCCTCCTTTCCTGAACCTGCTTTCCTCTCAGCATCAACCCATGGCACTAACACTCCCATCACCCTGGCTGCTCGCTGAGGACTCAGCTTCAAACAACTTGACAATGGCTTCCGAATCCTACCTTTTCTGTGGAAGCCTCTGGGTTCCTCTGATGCTATTTTTAAACCACAGGAAGATGTGTTTCCTACGTCTTCCTTTTTGCTTGAGGACAGGGCCTGCCTTCCCTCTGCGGATGACACACTCCTGGGAAGCCTGCTCCTTCAGGCACTACCCTCCCTGAAGAAGGCAGAAACTTCCTGGCTTGATGAGATTTAGAGTCACCATGGCAACACACCTCAGGGAGTACCCTTGAGAGTTTGACTCCAGAAAGTTTAACTGGGTGAGGAAGACATGGACCCCTCCCTGTGGGAGCGCCACTGTCTTTTTATGGACTTGAGTCTCAGAATTAATAAAAAGGAAAGTGTGTCCATCTCTCTTCACTTCTTGCCTGTAGGTGTGACGTAATCAGATGCTTCACACTTGTGAACCATGTCTGCCCCGCCATGACAGGCTGCACCCTCAGAGTGAGTGAAACAAACCCTCCCATCCGTAAGCACCCTTTGCCCAGTATTTAGTCAAAGTGATGAGAAAAGTAACAACACAGCATCCACTAGGTTACAGTGGGGTGCTACAGAACACACACACACATACACACACACACACACACACACACACACACACACACACTACTAGGAGGTGTGGCCTTGGAGTAAGTGTGGCCTTGCTGGAGGAAGTGTGTCACTGTGGGCGTAGAGTTTGATGTCTCCTATGCTTAAGGTTCACCAAGTGTGACAGTGTCCCTCCTTCCTGCACATCAAAATGCCTCTCAGCTCCTTTCCCAGCACCATATCTGCCTGCATGCCACAGTGCTTCCCACCATGATGATGATGGACCAAACCTCTGAACCTGTAAGCCAGCCCCAATTAAATGTTGTCCTTATAAGAGTGGCCTTGGTCATGGTGTCTGTTCACAGCAGTAATACCCTAAGACAGAAACAAAACCCTAAAACAGAAGTTGTACCTAGAGTGGGCTATTGCTGTAATAGGCGTGACCATGCTTTTGTTTGGAGGAATGTGAACTCTGGAACTTCAAACTAGAAAAGAAGTCGAATGCTTCAAGTGGGATGTAATGGGCCATCCTAGTGGGGACATGTGGTCCTTAGGGTGATTTGAACTGTGGAGGCCTGGCTCCGAAAGTTTCAGGCAAGAAGAATATTACTATGTGGCTTAGGGGTTGTTCTTGTGATATTTTGACAAAAACTGTGGCTGATTTTTGCCCACGTCCAAACAGCCTGCCTGAGGCTGTTGAAGAGTTTGGGATTGGTTGCACTGGCAGAGGAAAACTTTAAAAGCGTAGGACTGACTCTGTCGTGTGGTTTTAGTGCCCACTCTTATAAAGATCTACAATGACAAGGAGCACGTTGAGCAAGGAGAACTACAGAGTGTACAATCTGAGGAGAAAGGAGGCATCAGGAAGTGGAATGGAGCGAAGTCTTGGTTCAAGGAGTAGAACAGATTAAAGAAAAGATAGATAAAGGGAGTGGTGACCTCAAGACAAGATGGCATGCACAGCCTTACACGTGGCAACCATCCTCCTCTGCCTGCAGTGCGCTGGGGTTAAAGGCATTCACTTCCACGCCCAGAAAACACTGCTTTAAGAGTCAGTCTACTTATTATGCGCTCTAACCGTGTCTCTCACCTCCACAGACTGACTGTGCTAACCCTGCAAGACAAGCGGGGGGCAGGGTCGTCTGTAAGGACTGAGGAAGACAAATGCTGATGCCAGCACCCTTCTCATGCAGCCGGTGCTGGGGTCTGCAAAGAACCCGTGTGAGTCAAGATCTGGATCCTGTGAGGTGGTTTTTGGAAGATCCTGTCATCTGCGTACTTTAATATAATTCTCCAAAATCCCAACCAGGAAAGAAACATCACTCTTGGAAAGAAGATGGGATGAAAAAAATAAGAAAAAAAACTGTACATAGAGACTCCTACCCATAAGCCTAGCACCTGAAAGCCCGAAGTAGGAGGATTCATGAATGAGAGGCAGGCCAGGGCTACATAGTAAGTTCCAGGCCACGTAAGTGAGAAACCTTGTCAAAAATAAATACAGAAAAGGCTCAAACACTGTATTTTTGTTTTAAAAACATTCCTTATAGGTTTAGGAGAGTTGAGCGGTTTTTAAGACTGCAGAGTATAAATGAGTATGAGTGCCGCATTACACTCAGATAATGACCGTATCTGACAGTAATGCGAAACCCTCTTGGACAGATAACACAGGCTGCTGGACATCAGTCACCAAGCAAAGCTGGTCCTCACAGGTTCACCGTCCAGAGAAGGCCCATGATGCATTTCAAGTAGTCAGCATGTCAGAGAACAGGAAGAGAAGGAGGAGTTTCCTAGACTAGGGAACCACAGTACCAGGGTCAAATATCCTGCCCCCCAATATTGACCAAGGAACCTCACGAAAGCTCCCCTACCACCCTGGGCCTCAGCCCTAACCAGCAAATGGAACGGTAACTGAACCTCCTGCCTGGGGCTTCTGCGGTAAGCACAGCTCCAGCGTGGACTGAGGGCCATACGAAGTGAGCATATTCAATGATGTTCCCTGCTGTTGTTAGCGCCAAGCACAGAACAGCTTACGACTCTGCACTGTTTCCTTAGTTTACACCAAACTTCCCCACAGAAGTAAAAATTCTAAGATACCAAGAGGAAGGGGGAAAAAAAGATCCATTGCTTCGAAATCCTAACATTTGCACTGCTAATCAGTGTGGCTAAACATGGAAAAGTCAGCCCGAAGGATGTACTTACACTACTATGGAAAATAGAGTCCATAATTTCCAAGGTAGTGAAAAAAATTCATCTTGTTGATGGCTAAGACAACCTGTGTCTCACTGGAGAGTGGCAGACTCCCCTGTACTGGCCTCCACCACAAGTACTAGCAGATGGTTGGTGTCTTTATGAAGTTCTGGCCCCAGAGATCAGAGGCAAATGCTGTGCCAGTCTGCAGACGGTCACCTGTGGCCTGTCCTCTCTGAGATGGGGCAGCATTGGTAATGTGAGGTATGTCACTAAATCACTTTAAGTCGAACAGAATTGTCAGAAATTCCAGCGTCGGGCTTGTTAAATCATTTCCGAGCTCTAACTACCACAGCAGAAATTGAGAACAGAACAAAATGCACAAAATGCCATTGAGACGTATGAATTCTGGGCTTGGCCTTCTGAGCCACAGTGACCCCCATCCACCAGCCTACCACAGAAGGTGCTGGGTAGACCCACTAGTGAGGGTTGTGCTCTGTGGTCCCTCTTTGCCTCAGAGGCAATTCCAGGCCACAAGACGCCGCTTCCAGCCAACATCTTCATAGGGACACATTCCAGATGTGCGAACTGTGATGGAGCCAAGAAAACTAGCAACCGCCTTCTGAAATTACAACAAAATATCTCCATAAAAAGACATCTCCATGGCCAGAGAAGTCATGCTGACAGTATGCAAACACACCGGAAGACAGCCCAGGCACACCGGAAGACAGCCCAGGACTTTGATTTCCTGACCACGCCCCGTTACGTTAGGCTGAGTCCGAGGTATCAGAAATCAAGCAATCCAGAAACAGCTGGCTTTCATGGACAGGATGGAATTAAGTAAGCATTCATCCTTGAAAAGACTAAAGGTTTCCTTCTGCCCTGGGAAGCATTGCATTGTTTGTGTTTATCGACCTGAACAGCTGTAATGTAGACAAGAATGTTTCCAAGCCCTTAAACGGGAGAACTAATACGAGTGCTCCCATCGGAAGGAACCTAATCAAGACTTTATGAAACAAACAGCACCATAGACTGGCATCATTAAACACTGATCCTTCAACTGCTTAAGCAAAGATGCTTAACTTGGGGTTTCTCCTTCAAGATTAGTGATTAGCCACTCATCAGCCTGGAGAGAGCTGGAAGCAGCAACTGTGTGAGAGACAGCACCATCTCATTTAATGCTAATCTTGGAAGTCAGTAATTAGCGTTTCCAAAACCTTTTGACTTAACATCCACACGTCTGATTAAGAATGTTCTCCTTGGAATGCCTGGGGGGTTAAGAAGAGACTCTTCCTCCTCATCTCCTGGGTGGTGCTGCATTAACCATATCCTAGTAGAATTATACTGGGTCCATTGTTATAACCAACCACACTGTAGGGAGCTCCATGGGGGAAGCAGGGCTCATGTCCTTGTCAGTCGGGTCCATCCAAACTGCAGCCCGAGATGGTCGTGGATGTCAACTGTCATCGAACCCGGCACACGACGCGTGGCAACTTTTGCGGCCTTTGCTGTTGCCACCATTCTCAACTTTGTAAACGACAAGGTCACAGCACAGCACATCGGCAGGCTTGCCAGAGATCCTGGTCGCTGAGCCACTGGCCATGTTCCTGCCTTTGCTCAGCTTCATAAGATGGGAAACTCAAATCGCACTGACAATCACCAGTCACTGCCTGTGTGCACTGGTGGGCCAAGCCCACCAACACCCCCCCCCGACAATCACCAATCACTGCCTGTGTGCACTGGTGGGCCACGCACACCAACAACCCCCGTGACACACGTGGTCACCTTGAAAAACACTAGGGAGCCAAAGCACTCCTTCTGAAAACAAAGGCATGTGACTGCAATCCTTTCACTCAAAAGGCAGAGGCAGGAAAATTGATGCAGCTTGGGGGCCAGCCTGAGCTACAGGAAGCTACTGGCCAGCCTGGGCTACACAGTGAGACTGTCTGAAAATAAACTAAAAGATCAGGAAAGTACATAATTAAGTGAGGACTAGAACAGAAACATTTATTCACACAACGCAAGGCAATCCTCTTCCAATCCCTTTCCCTCCCTCCCCGCTCCTATTTTATCACTTATAAGGACATTTACTACATACCTACCACGTGACAAGGACTAGCAAAGAGGCTCCCAACAGCAACACATGCTGGGATGAAAACAAATACAGAAAGCCGAGGTATGAAACTTTGCTCTTTCTCAGTAAAAATAATCTTCACCGTCCATCTGGTTCCATTTTCAAGATTTCGATGTTTAAATAAACTCCGTGACAACGCTGGCTATCTGGTAACTCAAGCAACCCATCCAAGTTCAGCAAATGCCCTAACCTCAGGCAATAGGGTGGCTGAGAAGGCTTTGCTAAGGGTGTGTGTGTGTGTGTGTGTGTGTGTGTGTGTGTGTGTGTGTGTGTGTGTGTGTGTGAAGGAAGCTGTAGTTATAGTATTTGGGGTGTGATAAAAGCTCTAAGCATTTGGCCCTCAGGAACATCAAACCCAAACACTGTCCCCATCAAAGGTTCAAATTCGGGCTCTGCTTCATATCTGAGCTCAGGATGAGAGCACGAGCCCTCGCCAGCCGAGCTGGAGAAACTGTTCAAAGCAGCTGCTGCTGCTATTTTATTGTTGTTTATTCAGTGGGTGATAATTTTCATCTGAACAAAAAAGTAAAAAGCTGAGAGGACCCTATATAAGTGATGCAGGCCCACTTTTTGTTTGGTTTGGGGTTTCTCTGTTTATTTGTTTGATTTCTTTTTTTTTTTTTTTTCTTTTTTTTTTTTTTTTTTTTTTTTTTTTTTTTTTTTTTTTTTTTCGGAGCTGGGGACCCCAACCCAGGGCCCTTGTGCTTATAGGTAAGCGCCACCACTGAGCTAAATCCCCAACCCTTGATTTCTTTTTTTTAATCAGAATCTTATGTAGCACAGGCTGGCTTTGAAATTGCTATGTAGGCAAGTATGACCTTGAACTCCTGGTCTAGCTGCCTCTGCCTCCCGAGTACTGAGATTATAGGGAGGTGCCACTGGGTCTATACACGCAGGCAAGCTTTAAAGATCACTTCCTTATTGAAGACAAATTGCTAGATTCACAGATCACCGACCACTAGCTCATAAAGCGATCCTGCAAAGACACACAGTCCCTGACGCCAGTGATCTCAGAGGACATCTGCACACACATACTTAACTACTATTTGTTGCTGGGGGAGGGAGGAGTGGAATCTAAGTTGTAAGTAAACCATGTTTTCAGTCCTTTTAACAGTTATTTCCAGTTTCTCTAGAACATATGACAGCAATCCCATGACCCATCACAGCCAATCAAGTAAAAACTCTCTTCCTGCTAAATGACCTTCCTCTTCAATGAACCCTGAACTACCTCTCCCAACCCCATCTCAGGATTACCTACCATTGAGATCATGCCTACAGAGTTCCCCACCCTTAATCTTCCCCAACATTCAGCAGGAAAAACCTCTGACCCTATTCCCACAACCCCTCTACTTTTCGACTCACTCTTTAGCTCTTAAAAGTTGGGATATGTCAGGATAAACCTTGAAAAAACTCTGCTAAACACTGACTGAGGAACTTTCAGTTATCCTAAGGCAATGGTTTTCAATCTGTGGGTCATGACCCCTTTGGGGTTAAATGACCCTTTCATGGGGGTCACTTAAGATCATCAGAAAACAAAGATGCTTACATTACAATATTTAATGGTAACAAAATTACAGTTATAAAGTGTGATGGTTTATATATGCTTGGGTCAGGGAGTGGCACTATTAGGAGGTGTGGCCTTGTTGGAGGAGGTGTGTCACTGTAGGCATGAGCTTTAAGACCCTCATCCTAGCTGCCTGGAAGCCAGTATTCTGCTAGCAGCCTTCAGATGAAGGTGTAGAACTCAGCTCCTCCTGCACTATGCCTGCTTGGATGCTGCCATGCTCCTGCCTTGATGATAATGGACTGAACCTCTGAACCTGTAAGCCAGCCCCAATTAAATGGTGTCCTTTTATAAGACTTGCATTGGTCATGGTGTCTGTTCACAGCAGCAAAACCCTAACCAAAACATAAAGTAACCAAAAAATATTTTTTATGATTGGGGGGTCACCACAACATGAAGAACTGTATTAAAGGATCACAGTATTATGAACATTGATAACCCCTGCCCTGAGACTTGCTGAACTCTCTTGTCTTCCCCCACCATGTCCAAACTCCAGCCCCTCCCTCTCACTGCCATTCCAAATTCAACAACCCATATCCTGATAGCCAGGGGGGCAAGACAATTTCTAAAGGTAAAATGGGGTGATCTGAACAAGTCCAGGAGGAAGAAAGTACAGGTTTGACATAATCCTAGCAGTTGCTTTAACTCCCCAGTCCCCAAACCCATAAACTCCAAATGTCCCCTTCCCTCTCCTGAGAGAGGCTCTGCCCCTCCCTGCTTTGAAATAAGCTGTCCCATCTGTTGAGGTCGACTGTTGTCTTGCTGCCTTCTTTCTCTTTAAGCTGCCTCTGAAATCCCACACAATGGCCAATGCCAGCAATGGATGTACCCATGGGGAATTCCCAAGGGGCGGGGGGACAACTAAGCTTCCAGTGAGGTCCAAAATGACCTTGGTACCAGGCAGGTCCTAAGGACAAAGCAGGTCCAGGGAGATAAGGGGAATGAAGAAGGACCAGGCAAAGCCATAGTTGGCTGCCTTAAAGGTCTGTTCCTGAATCTAAGCCATGGCCAGGGAAGAGCAGTTGGGAAGCACAGATTTGCTAAGGAGCCATCACTGCATGATCCCCTCCATGGCTGTATTTAATATGTGCCTCACGTTTCCTACTCAAAGGGGAAGGATGGAGGTGGGGCACAGCTCCGCCTCACAGGGCAGGAGATAGAGGCTTGCTTTGTTATGCTACTGCACGGAAGGTGAGAACTGTCACCTGGAGAATTCCTCCCTGCACACATCAGCCTTCCCTAGTGCCGGTGTTCTTTCTAGGACACCATTGGCCCATCAAACTGGCTTTAGAGAAATCTAAATTCATGCTGTTTTCCATTTCCCTCCGTTAAAATTCCCAAGTCATTAGAGTAGTTCCAAGCTTACTGAGTGCAGACTGACACACTGGTCCTACTCCGAGAGCTGGCGGGACTGGGCGTGAAGAGTTGTAGATATAGGGGCCAGAGGCCCCATCCTCCACTCTCCTTCGTCTTCCTTGGGGTCTCCTGAATGCTTCCTGCAGTGCCCGCCCTGAGATCCAGGCCTCAGTCTATATGTGCAGTGAGAATGTCTTGTGAGGCTAGGAGAGGATCTCACGGTTCATGAGAGCTATGCAAGAAAATAGAGTGGAGAAAGCTCCGCCACACTCCCCACACACACTACATGTACATGCCCTAACATACCCCCACACACTCACATCCACACACTAACAAACGGACATACACTCACATAGGTACATACCACCATCACACATTCAGACACATGGGAGGATCGGGCTGGGTAAGTCTGCAAGGGGCATTGGGCTGAGTGAGTGTGCAGGGGGTTGGGCTGGGTGAGTGTGCAGGGGGTTGGGCTGGGTGAGTGTGCAGGGGGTTTGGGCTGGGTGAGTGTGCAGGTGGTTGGGATGGGTGAGTGTGCAGGGGGTTGGGATGGGGGTTGGGAGGGGGTTGGGCTGGGTGAGTGTGCAGGTGCAGAGATGAAAACCCAACACAACACTGCACTTGTTTACCTCCCATAACAATATGCACAGGTGAGGAGCCCACACTTTATGCTGTCTCTGGCCGAGGGCACCACACTCTTCCCATCACTTCCCTGAGGCAACGCTTGCTTTTCTTCAACCATTTAAGAAAATGTTCAGGAGCCGTCTGCTTAGAACGTGGTATAGCTAAGAGCATAGTGCCCCTCACGTATGATCTCTAATCTTAAAATAGCACTGAGGCTTGGACATTGCTAGCCACAGATATCCATAACTGGGCCTTAGGACAAGTAAGTGGAATTCTTGAGACCATGAGCCAGCATGCGGCTGTCCCAGATCTGAGCCAATCAATAGGTCTCCACAGAATCAGTTTCTACTGTGTGTATGACTTTGCCACTTAACTGGCGCTCACAGGATGGAGGGACTGGGTTGAACATTGTGTGTTCATTTTTAATTCTCAAGACCTTCTTTTGAAGTTGAGCTATGTAGAGCTATTTTTCATTTTATAGACTCTATGACTATTTCTCTTCTACCTGAAAAACTTCTAAATTTAATCTGAATTTGTTATAATTTAGTTTCTGTTTCCTCTGTCAAATATCTACACTGATTAACAAGTATTCAAGTGTTGCCGTGCTCCTGGTGTGAAGTACAGTTTGTCCCCCAGTGGTAGGGTGTGATGGCATAGTTCTCATTCGTGTGCGTATCATTGTTCTGTGGAATATGTGTAATACATATGAGTAATGTGTATATGTGATACGGTCTAGATAGTGGTGGTGGTTGTGGTGTGTGTGTGTGTGTATGTGTGTGATATCTGTTCTTTGTGTAGTATGTGTATGTGATGGAGTATATGTGGTGTGTGATGTGTGTCTGTGGTATGTGTGTAGTATGCATGTGTAATGAGTGTATGTAATGGTATGTGTGGAGTCTGATATGTGTTGATATGTGTATACGGTGGTACTGGAGTTGTGTGTGCACATGTTTCTCAGTGTGTGAGTGGTGGTATGTGTTTCAATGAGTGACTACTTTTTAAAAGAAAATTAATCACAATCTGTCATCTTGTAGTCTCAAAATAAAAACTGTTCATTTCTTTCATGTCCCTTATTATACAATTACAGTGCTTTTATTATTGTATAAATCATATTGGTTTAATTTTGATAATTTTTGTTTGCTTTCATCTCTAAGTTAGATTCTTGCTATGTCACCTAGAATGGCTTCCAACTTAAAAGTCCTCCGACTGCCATCGGAGTATTATGGGTATGAATTTTGGTGATTTCTTACTCTAATTCACTCCTAAGAGCATACATTTCTCTGTTAATATGAACAGCCCTGTGCTGTCACGGGCTTCTGACTAACTGCGGTCCGTGCAGAAAGCATAATTCATGAAAGATTCCACAGCAAACACACTGACAAGGGTTAGAGGGAATGAAAGGTGGGGTCCTACACACACCCATACCCACTTTAAAGCACAGACACAGTTATTACCTGAAGAAAATGAGGTCTTGGGTCAAACAAGCAGAATGATGCCCAAGCTAACTACGTCTTGCTGGCCCGCTGCCTCATGGAGGAGCTTGCTCAGAAAGACCCAAGCTAGGTACCTCAGCGGCATGCAAACAGGACTGGAAATCATCTCTGTCTGTGTCTTTTGCCGTGACAGGTACCTTCCTCCCGTATCTAGAACAGAAACTAATATCCATGGTGCTGAAGGGAAGTGAGACCTTCCTTTGTTTTGCTATGTGTGTGTGGTATGCATTCATGCTCACACGTATGTGGGTGTGTGTGTGTGTGTGTGTATGTGTGTGTGTAGGAGCTTGTATGTGAGCATGCATGTGGAGGCCTGGGGTTCACACGGGGTGTATCCCCCCATAACTCTCACTTTCTATCTCACATGTGAGGCAGGGCCAGCTTGATCTGAGGAAGCCATGACTGCACCGCTCAGAGCTGGCTTTGCAGGTGCTCATCCGGGCCCTCTCTGCTTTGCTCTGTGTCTGGGGCCCAACACCTGCAAGAACTTTATCCACCAAGCCATGTCCCCAACCCTCAAGGTTTCCTTTTAATGACAAGCAACAAGAGCCCCCTTGTTAGTGACAGCAGCTGTTAGTGCTGTAACCCCTGCCTTCGAGTCAGACACGTGATCGCCACAGGCCTGTGTGATCAGCTTCTGCATGAAACATGGAAGCCTTCCTCAGGCTAAGAAGAAAACTCAAAGTAAGTGAGATTGGAGGTGAACGTCAGTCCGTTAATACGGAGATAAAACTTCCAGAATGGGAAAGAAAAGGTCAACGCGTACCTCTCCCCTCATCTTCGACCTGTAGCGTGTATGGCTATATGTAACACAGACATACACAGACGCTCTACTCCTGGCTGAGAATGCATGTGTGTGTGAAGGGTGGTTATGAAATCGGCCATGTATTGAGATTGCGTTGGTGCGCATGGACGGCTGCACAGCTGTATTTTCTGACTTTCAGACTTTTTCCTCAGTGTTTTTTTTTTCTTTTTTTCGGAGCTGGGGACCGAACCCAGGGCCTTGCACTTGCTAGGCAAGCGTTTTAACGTTTATGAATTATAGGGCTTCTTTAGAGTCAATGCTGTGTCAGATTCTGGCAAGCCTGCTTTGCCTTTCAGTGATACTGGAATCTGAAGTACATTCACGTGAGTGAAGGCGTCAGTGTCATTTGTTAGGGATGAACCCAGCTCCTCACACATGTGAGGTTAAGGACTCTGCCGCTGAGCTACATCCCAGCCTGAAGGCTGGTGGCCAAGCACCAGAGCGCTTCACACTGTGGCGTCCTCCGTGGCCCTTCTGGCTGATGTGAGGTCAGATGAAATTATCCCTGAACCTGAAGACTGAACGTTCACTCGAGCAGTTTTTACATACTTTCCTCTTTCTAATCCCATGTGTCTACCTGATGGTAACGTTGTAGGTAGATGCGAGAGGTGCCTTTACCTCAACCCCGGAGAGGAACAGAAAAGTAAATAAGAAATGTCTGACTAGTTTGTGAAGTGCACACTGATGTCTGTTCTTCAAAACGCTGCCCTCTATGGTGCTTCATATCGACTAGGATGGTTAAGATTTAAAGGCAGCAGTGCCACATTCACTCATGTCACGGAGAAATTGTGACACACATAGCTTACAGTCCAGACACGCAATGGAGCTGCTCTGCTAAAAAACACATCACAGCTCCCAAACGTTAAATGCAGGGTTATGTTTGGACCCAGGGATCTTGCTCCTGAGCATGTAACCATGAGAAACCAAAGCACCCTCACAGAGCCAGGCATGGGTCTCATCTATTGGTCCCATGTTCCAGAGGGCTGAGGCAGAGCGGCCATGAGTTTCAGGCCGGTCTGAGGCCAGAGCTACATAATGAGACTTTATCTCAAAAAAGAATCCCACACAAAAACCTCATACGGCAGTGTTCGGGGCAGCACTGTTCCTAACAGTCAGAGAGCAGAAAGAGTCCCAAGTGGCCTTCAATGACGAGGGGCGAGTGGTGTGGACTATAAACCGTTTTATGGAATGCTATTTCTCAATAAAGAGGCACAGAGTATGTAGTCCAAGCCTCCACATGGAGATGCTTTGAGAACAGTACAACCACATTGGGAAGACAGACGGGAATAGGAGAACTCACAAAGATTCCCACAAAGCAGAGAACCGGCTTCAGGGTGCTGGGGCGTAGAGACAGGGGAGTAGCTGCGATGGGTGTACCAGATTTCTCAGGAGGGAGTAAGAGAGAGCTAACCACTGAACAGTACATTCTAGTGGAATACATTTATGATACGAGTATCTCAATAAAGCAGTTATAAAAATAGAAGATAAGTCCATTAGCTTAGTTAAAGAAAACTACTCTTTTTTTTTTTTTTGACTTAAGGAAAATAATGCTGCTTCTGCCCATATTTTTTGCTAAGCAGTTAAGCTGTGATTCGAGACGAATTCCCACTCTGAGGCACATCTGGGCAACATCTGCATTAGAATGGCACACATCCTGAATATCACATCTGCTACTAAAATGTAGTCAGACTTACACTGCTAATTAAATATGAAATTGCATGTGCCAATTAGGAACCAGTCCCTGGTTAAAGCTGCCTGATGTTTTAAAAAAAAAAAAAAAAAACGAGCTAGGATCTGGCACCGCTTGCATCCTGACCTGTGTGGGAAGACAGTCCGTGGCTCTGAATATAGGCTAGACGGTTTCCATGGAAACCTCACACAACTGGAGGAGAAACTCAAAATTATACACAACTTTGTGGAAATTAGGCTGTGCAAAATATTTCCTTTTAAGCGTAAAAACAAAAAGAAGAGGAAAGAAAAGAATCCTCGTCTCCTTGAGGATGCCTAAGTTCACTTGTTGATAACTAGATAAGGTTTGTGGGAGGGAAGAGAAGGCTGACCCTGGGTCGGGTACATCCCTCGAGGATTCGTGTTAGAGGGAGAGACATTTGAAACACGTCTTTCAGCGTAAGTTGAATGCAAACCTCAAGGGCTTAAAGATATTACGCTTTTATTGAAACCAACCACAGTGAATTATTCAGCTGAGATTAATTAATCCTTCCACTGCATGCTAATATGCTAGTCTTTCCAAATAAACGAACACTGTAATTACACCCAGGCTCCCCCACCCACTATCCGCTCGGCCCTTCCCATGAAATAGGCCTGCATGTCTTCCAGATGCGGTGCACAAGCCGCCTTGGCGCCCTCTGCCAAGGGTTTCGGAATCAAAGCGTGAGAGGAACATGTGCGGCTTCCCTAAGGATGGAGACGCCTGCTGCACCTCCTTGCTGGGGAGACCTGACCACACGACTGCCCGTTCACATCGGAAAGAGTTGGGAAGACTGTGCAATGATACAATACCTTTCATCCCACCACTCGCACAGCTGAGGCAAGGGGATCACGAGCTAAAGGCAGCTTAGGCTACATAATGTGTTCAAGACCAGCCTGAGCTCTGCAGCAAGACCCTGTAACAACAACTCTAACAACAGCAAAAAGGCTTAGGGGAGAACAGAAGAGCCGTCCCATCAGCCTTTGCCATGTCCCATCAGCCTTTGCCATGTCCCATCAGTCTTTGCCATGTCTCATCAGCCTTTGCTATGTCTCATCAGCCTTTGCCATGTCCCATCAGCCTTTGCCACATCCCCACTCCACTGACAGATGAGTCTTAGAGCAGCTAAGGCAGTGGGCACACTTGGGAAGCCAGTGGGATTCTTGTACCGCATAGGCCAGGCATTGTGGAGAGACCAGCAAGGGAAGCCAAATGAACCGATGCTTTATTCAAATTAAATGAACACTGGACTGCATTGTGTTCAGTGTGTGTGTGTGTGTGTGTGTGTGTGTGTGTGTGTGCATTTATGTGTGCTGTACATGTGTACATACATGCACATGCATGTGGAGGACAGAAGTTATAGCACGTTCCTCCTTAATTACCTCTCCACTGTACGGTTTGAGGCAAGGTCTCCTGTGGATCTGGGGCTAAGTGGTCCAGATAGACTTGGCTGGCTAGCAAGCCCAGGGATTGTCCTGTCTTTGCTCTTCAATGCACACTACCACCTCTGGCATTCTGTGTGGGTGCTGGGGACCTGAACTCAGGTCATTGTGCTTGCAAGGGGAGCACATCACTGACTGAGCCATCTTTTGAGTGCTGGATTGTATTCTTCCCAAATGATTTTCAAGAATACGGCTATTTAAATTCATATGAAATAAAGACAGCTTGAAGGAGTATAACTGGAAAATGTTCACATGAAGTGCTGTGAGCAGACACAGACACACATACTGAGACACACACAAACACACACACAGACACACACACACAGACACACACATACTCATACACAGATACACACAAGTCACACACATATACACACAGACACACACTCACTCAGAGACACACACATACTTATACACACAGACACACACTAACACACAGAGACACACACATTCACACTCACACGCAGTCACGCAGACACTCAAAGAGATATACAGAGTCACACACACTATCTTACACACACTCACACACAGAGAGACACACACATTCACACACACACAGACACACAGAGATGCACACAGAGAAATATACACTCACACACAGAGACACACATTCACACACAGAGACACACACACAGACACACATAGAGATGCACACAGAGAAACATACACTAACACAGAGACACACACATTCACACACAGACACACAGAGATGCACAAACATACACATGCGCGCGCGCACACACACACACACACACACACGCACATGCACATGCACACACACGCACGGGCACAGGCACACGCACACTCTCACTCAGCCTAGAGAAACACCTAACAGAACAAACATCACACTGAAGCCTGTTCTGCCGCCTTCCAGCTGTGGCCTGAAATCCTCCCCAGTGCTTTGTTTCTGTCTGTCCCTTTCTTTCTCTTGCAGACCTTCTGCTCCTAGGTGTCCAGCTTCTCAGAGGAAGAGAGGTTTCAACCAACACCACCCATCATGGGGCTGCCACAACCAGAGCAGCAACTATTCCTTATCAGCCCTTAAGCCTTAGCTTACACAGCACTGTCCTGAAAGGAAATCGTGTCTTCTGGATCCCTCTCCTAGCCTTCCCCCACCCTGTGTTGCAGCCATATAGCACTCTGAACTTCTCCCCAGGAGTGATTAGTCAGTTTCTCTCCAAACACTTGGTCTGTGACTATTTTCTCAGCAAACTGTGAGGGTGTAATTCAATGCCTGCCGGTGCATCTCTGGGACTGAGTACACGTTCAGTGATTTTTGTGTAAGTGCATATGTGTCTAGTTTGACTTTTCTATATCCAAGCGCTTCTAAGTGGCTGGTTCAGCTTTCACAGTTCACAACTGCCTCGTTGTTGGATCTCGGCTTCCTGTTCCTCAGTCCTCTGGAAAGCTGTGCTGGAGGCCAGTCCTCTGATGGAAAGGGTCTGTGGTACCCACACTGGGCACAGCCCTGCTTACCTCTGCTTCACCTAGTCCCTTGCTCCAAGCAGACGCTTGTACACAGACCTTACAGGTTATAAGCGTCTCTCCCAGCTTGCATCTCCAAGGCTCTGCTGGTCTAATCTCGGGGGAGAACATGAGGGGGTTTTTCCCCAGGGCATGTGGGCATTGCAAAGACTCACAGAACCTCCAGGCCTTCTTGCTCTTACACTGCACTTCTCAACAGAACGGAAAATGACTTTCAGCCTTGCTGCTAGGAGAGGCCCCAAGGCAGGAGCTAGCCAGCCACTTGCCAAATCCTGTCCCTTACAAAGGAGACAGAAAGAACCAGACTACATTTCTGGTCTTCTGCCCGGCCAGGTGGGGCCTCCACCATCCTGGCTGCTGTAGCTCCCTGCAGAATCACAGAGCAACCTCAGGTTAGCCCAGGGCAAGAGGAACTGCGGGCCACTCCTGAGTACAGAAGCAGCTGGTGGAGAGATGTCTCCTCTGAGCACTTGCCTCTCCTTTTATTGTCATTTTACCAGCTATCCACTAAGCTTCAGTCAGGTTCTTAGTGTTGTCAGTTTCCATGGAAAAGCTAGAGTTTTTCAAAAGGACAGAATGGCCTGGTGGGTGGTTGGGGTGTGGGTTTGTATCAACTGAGTCTACCATACACAAAGAACAAAGCACTCACTCACAGTTGCTTTCTCCAAGGAAGTCCCGATAATGATTTACAGAAATATTTACTGTGGTCATATTTTCTAATCTCGAAAGAGATCCATACAAGAAGATATTTTTCTGTACTGGTTCAATCAAGTCCCAGCCTGGCTCTGAGCAATGATAATTATTGGAAAGTAAATTGTTATGTTTTTGTCTGACTGTCTGTTGCCTGGCCCGTGCTTCTTCCTGGGCTGTTTGGACACAACAGTACACTGGGTCATCTCGGGTGACTTGTTTAACCATTAGCTGAACGGTCAGCTTCAGGAGTGGCCATTGTGTGCAGCCCACCTACTGTGCGCGGCCCACCTACTGCGCAACCTACCACCTGGAGCTTGGGCTCTGTTTCATGTTTCTCTCTGCACCTGAGAACTATGATTTCACAAGAAAACTACATTTTAAAGCAATCTTAAGTCACAAATCCTTTAAATTTGGTTATTGACAATAAATAGAAAAGGATATGGTTTAATGAATAATCAGAATTAAATTCTCTCTATTTTTACAGTTAAAACTATGATTAATGGAGGTGGAGAGATGCCCAGTAGTTGAGCACTGGTTTGTCTTCTAGAAGACTAGAGTTTGGGCCCCAGCACCCACGTGGCAGCTCACGGTATCTGTAACTCCAGTCCCAGGGAATCTGATGCCCCCTTCTGGCCTCCATGGGTTTTGCATGCACATGACACACAGACCTCCATGCAGGCAAAGCACCCATGAACATAAAATAAAAATAAATAAATCATCACTTCTAAAGGACTATTACTATACAGAACAAAAGTGAAGGAAAAAGCACAAAAAACAAAATTCAGGAAGAGATGATAAAAATAGTATGAAACTCAAATAATAATGTCTTCAGAAATTAATCAATAATGAGTACCATAAATAAGTTAGAAGTCACAGAAGGCTGAGGGATACAGTAAAGCAGAGTAAAGTAAGCAATTCTGTCAGGGTTAAATGAGAACAGAAAAGGACAACAATGAATGTGGGATCTCAGGAAGGTGTAGCCAAAGGCAAGAACAGACAGACAGACAGACAGATGGATGGACGGACGGACAGACCAGCTTGACAGACACAAGCCTTCCAAAGGAGTGGAGGGCGTGGTGCCATGCCCCATAGCACTGACAACCGACAGACAACTGCGAAATGGGTTTTTAAGTTGAAGACAAGGAATCTCTTCTTACCTAAAGAGTAAAAGCAAATGAATCTCAGGATCTAGGAACGAACGAAAACATAAAAGTGGGGGAGAAGGAAAGGGAGGAGGGAGTAAAAGGGTCGGACTGTGGCTTCAGAAGCTTCGGGCTGCAAGAAAACCGGAAGACCGGAAGTCCCAAACCAAGGGAGTGGGAGCAAAAGGACCAGACTGGGGCTTCAGAAGCCCCAAACTTCACAGCAGCAAACATAAGCACCTCACTCGGAGTGAAAAGCAGCTAAAACTCCAGTTAATCACATGATTCCGTGGAGAAGCTGGTAGGTACAGTGTTGGAAGGCAGGAAACACGGTGATGACAAAGTTCCAGGAACACGTTCTTTGAAAGCAGAAAGGGCATGGCCACCAGACACATCTGATTTTAGAAAAGGCTAGGGCTCTAGAAAAAACATTATGAAAAGGGAAAAGAGAAGAATTCATAAAATGTGTGAGTTCTGAAGAAGAACATAATTTGCCAAAATCAAATCCAAATGAGATAGAAACTGGCTGAGCGGGATTTCCACAGAAGGAACAACTGTCTGGGAAGGACCTCAGAACGCCAAGCCAGAGAGTTCCACAGGAAAGACGCCCCCAAACTTACAAAGAGCTCACCCCAGCTATTTCAATGTTTCGGATCAGAAGAAAATGAGAAAAAAATCATCCACATTCATCTTAGGAAATACGTAAAACTGAAACAAAATTCTGACAGTGACCGAGAATAAAAATATCTAGATATTTACAGACATTATATGTGTACAGACGCACATATGTGACACTGAATTCCACAACCCTGTGTAGTTTGTCCCAGAAATGCAAAGATGGCTCAACATCAGATGCACACGTAAACATATTAACCAAACACGGAGTTCAAGGCCACATGCTGCACAAGAAAACTGTAAAAGAAAACCCACATGGTCTCAGTGACCCTCTATAGCCATCCGACAAGATTCAATCTCATTTCTGATCACAACATACGCATGCAATATATGCAAGACAGGTGAGAGGCAGAGAGAGATGATTCCTTATCGAGATAAAATGTGCTTATCGTGCCTTATGCTTAGTGACGAACATTAGACACTTTTCAAAGAAGCTGGATGAAGCAAGGATGTTTGCTCTCACCATAAATAGTTCACATGTGCTAGGTGTGCAGTCCACAGCAATTATCGGGGAGAAATGATTTAAAGCAATTTTTTAAGGAAACTGTGTTTGTAGATGAATCCCTTTTATCTTGCAAATACCAAAGACAATAAAGACAGTGGGAAACCCATAAGGTGATGAGATTTAAACCACAGGAGATACCGGGAGATCAAGGAGAGTCGGCTGTCAAGTAAACAGTGTAAAGCGCCTTTGTGTTCAGTGTGATGCAACAGTGTATCAGAAACATGGGTGTATATTAGTGTTCGCTTCTGTGTATCTGTGCACACCTTAAAGAGTGCCTAAGATACTAAAACACTAAGTGAGGGGGAGAGAGGGGGAAGGAGGGTGGGGACAGGGGGAACTGGGACATCCGGCAGCAAGGCAGGAGAGGATCTAGCCTCATTATATTTTTTACTTTGTGGTGTATTACCAAATCGAGTTATATATTTAAAACAATTAAAACGATCTTTAATTGAGACAGTTCTCTGAAAGGCTCACAGAACCCCACAGGGACCCTAGGATCACTGGCGACTGTTTTTACACACCAGAACAAGCCCAGGGAGAGTAGATGCAGGACTTGGCTCTGCTGTGGGCTCTCTGCTTCTGAACCTGCTCTGTGTCGTCCCAGCCAAGTGTCCTTCTAGGCCAGGGGTAGCTCTGGACCAAAGTGATGCCTTTGGTAGGTTGTGGTCTGTCTATTCCTTTCCCTCAGAAAGACCTGGCCCTGCACTTGCCAGTGGGCTCTGAGAGCCATAGGCTGTCACGGGGCTTCTCGGTCTGCTTTGGTTTTGAGAGACTCTTCTATATCCAGAGCCCGTGTCAAACTCCTTATGTGGCCAAAGAGGACCTTGAACTTCTGGCCCTCTGGCCTCTTCCTCCTGAGTGCTGAGGTCACAAGTGTGCATCACTGCACTTGGCTTCCTTGGTGGTAAACACGGAAGCAGGCTTCCTGCACACCAGGCAGGGGTGCTCCATACCAGAGCCACATCCAGGCCTTCTCACTGCTATTTCCAATCCAGTCCTTTGCTCCACTCCTGGGTACAGCTGATGTCCAAAGCTGCTTGCTGTAGGCAATCCCAAGTCTTCTCTCAGCTTTCCAGTGTCGAGTCTTGATGTTAACATTTCTCTGAAATGGATTGCTTCAGTTCCTAATTAAGTGTTTCCATTATTTTTTTGTTAAAATGACATCTTTTTTTAAAACTATTTCCTAACTCAAACCTGACTGACAGACCAAGGAACTCTTTCAGTTTTTGTCTTAAGTGCATACTGTTTTATGAGCTTGATTGATTAGCAATCTGCAGTCTCGATCTTCTATGAGCTGATGTAACTTTGAAAAATATTGAACAGCCTGAGAATTGGAGAGAATCAGTTCACATAAGGAATATCAAATATTCCTTTCTGGAGTGGCTGGGTGCATCCTTTTTTGGGTGGGACATTCTATTAACACATAGATGGGGGTCTCTAGATGGCCAATGCCAGAAAGATTTGGATTTTGCCCCCAGCAGCTTTTCTGTGGCAGGAACACGTGGAGAAACTCCACCCAAGCAAGCTTCCAAACGCCGATTTCATTTGGTTCACTGCCTACAGTCACTCAGGGGATAGGATGCGCTTCTCCAACATTTATGCAAAGCTAACGATATCTAGTCCATTTACAAAGGAAAGTTGAGTCACCTAGGATCAAGGTTCAATGGTCTGTGAAGCCCTCTACCACTGTTTGTGTATAAGTCATGAGGTTGATGGGTGGACCCAGGATACCTCCTTCAGTCATGTACCCCAGGCCCAGGGAGCACTGGAACTGGAGGAATGTTAGAGCCAGAGGACATGAGGCGTTCTGGACATGAGGCGTTCTGGACATGACACGGCCTTGTAATCATAATCGCTGCAGCCATGATCACCTGCGCAGGATCAAGACAGCAATCCTACTAAGGGTGAGAGAGAGGCTACAGAGGCCCAGGACGCTGGCCAGTGGGCAAGGGAGAGCCACTTTTCCTCTGGGACTGGCAGCCAATGGGTTTCCGTGGGTCACATCACATCCCTCAGCATATGAGCAGCGCTATCCAAATCCAGTGGAATAATTAATAAAATACTAACAATACTTAAGGTTTGCTTTTTGTTTATTATGCGGTACCAAATACTAAAATTGAAATTAAAAAAAAATCAAAACTTTAGTGGCTGCCGCTCAAATCCTTCATTGTCGTGTGAGGGGCACCACTGTGGGCGCACTCTTAGGAGGAGTGCATGTGTGCAAAGCTTCACAAGCCCTGGCACTGACTGCGAGCATTTTAAAGCTCATTCCCTGTATGCAGAGCCCTGTGCAATACGCACAAAGCCTCACTCATGATGCTCAGGAGTCATGAAAGAGTTCATCTTTCCTTTGCAACATCCCCTCCCTCTAAAATAAATATTGGAAACACAAAAGGAGAAGATCACTTGCAAACAAAGTGTGGGGGTGAATATAAGGAAAGGCCATCCAGAGACTGCCCCACCTTGGGATCCACTCCATCTGCAGAAAGCAAACCCTGACACCACTGCTGATGCCAAGAAGCGCTTGCTGACCGCAGCCTGGTATAGTGGGCCCGGGAGGGGCTCTGCCAGCACCTGAGCAATACAGATGCAGATACAGCAAACCGTTATCAGACTGAGCCCAGGGGCCTCAGTGGAAGAGCTAGGGAAGGACTGAAGGAGCTGAAGGGGATGCAACCTCATATGGAGAACAATATCAGCTAACTGGACCACCCAGAGCCCCCAGGGACTAAACCACCAACCAAAGAGTACACATGGAGGGACCCATGGCTCCAGATGCATATGTAGCAGAGGATGGCCTTGTCTGGCATCAATGGAGGAGAGGTCCTTGGTCCTATGGAAGCTGGATGCCCCAGCATAGGGGGATGGTAGAGGAGTGAGGCAGGAGTGGGTGGGTGGGTGGTTGCCTCTTAGAGGCAAAGAGGAAGGAGGATGGGATAGGAGAGTGCTGATGGGAAGCCAGGAAAGGGGGAACAACATTTGAATGTAAATAAATAAAATAACCAATAAAAAATTTTTAAAAAAGAAATTAGAGGCTGGGGGAGTCCTTGCTGAAACCCTCTGATGGGTCTACACTGTCATTTAAACAAAGTCAGGAGAAGAAATAAACAAAAAGCCAGGGTGGCTGTAGGAGGCAGCCCGGCCAGCTCCTTCATTGCTGGGTAAAGTCATGAGGGAACCACAGTAGCTCCTGATAATGAGCTGCCCTTCCGTCACCAGCTCATTAAGCTGACTCTGAATTCGCTCATTAACCAAGTTATACCGAGAGGCTCGATTTCAGACCTGGAGGCTAGCTAGTCTTTTTATAGCGCGTGCCATTGTGACTGTGTCCGTTCAGCTGTTAAAGGACACCAGCACTTCAGGATTGTCCTTACAAGAGATGTTTTCTACTATGCGTTTGCCAAGAAATGACAAGGATAAGTTATGTGCCGTTTGGTTAAATACGCAGGCTGAGTGGCGTAAGCACACAATGCCCACGCGTGTGCACTCATGCTTCGTGTGTGTGTGTGTGTGTGTGTGTGCACGCACTCGTGCGCGCTTACACCAGCACTGTAAGTCAAAACAGCATGTATAACGTGGTCTTTGGACATAACCTACTACACAGACTCTGGTGAACTTGACGCTGTCTCTGGGTTAACTGTCAGTGGCTAATACTATAAAAGCACAATGTAAATTGTCAGACAAAGATAGACCAAGATTCTTTTTTAATATCTATTTTAATGTGTGTGTGTGTCGCGTGGGGGGGTGTGGGTGTGCCTGAGTACATGTATGTGTACACATGCATACGAGAAGAAATCAGAAGTGTTGGATCCCCTGAAACCAGAGTTATGGGCAGTTGTGAGCCTCCATGTGGGTGCTGGGAACCAAACCACGGTCCTCTGCAACTAAAAAGTACTCTTAACCACTGACCCATCTCTCCAGTCCCTATTCTACATTCTTTATGGAATAAAAAAAAAGAGAGAAGTACTATTTGGCACAATCTTCCTATAAATGTTTTCACTCTGTAGAGCCCACAGGAGGGTCAAGCTTAGTCATCCACATCGGAAGCACAGCATAAATAGAGGTGTGGAGATGCTGTCTCTGAAGGTGCGAACATCAGACAGGAAGTAGATGTGAGCCTCACATTGCAAGCACCCAGGGGCTGGGGAAGTGTCTCGGCAGCTACTGTGCTTTCTGTGGGAGCCTATGGGCTGGAGTTTGGATTCCTGGGATCCTTGGGGAAGATGAGTGTAGCCGTGAACTGTAACTGCAGCCTCAGAAGGCAGAGGAGAGCCCCAGAGCATGCTGGGAGACTAGCCTCAGAGGGAGAGCTCCGGGTCTGTGTCAGGAATGAGGTGAAAGACCAGCTGGGGATGATTTGATATCAGTCCCCAGCCTCCATGTGCACCATGCAAGCATGAGTCCGCCACACTCGTGCAAACATGCACATACATGCACATACACGTGAAAATTGGATAAATCAAAAGCAGACCTTCTGGAACCTGCATTCTAAGTGCAATAATCAGCATTGCCCTAAAACACAGCCGTGGGTGTGGACTACTTGCACAGCTGTGTGAAACACATAGCGATCTGTTTGGAACCCATATCCTGTCACCTCTAGCAGTGTAAGCCTGCCCTGCTTCCCTTTGGTCCAATGGAATAACCTCTTACAAACATACATTCTGCTGGCAGGACGAGTAAATTACACATATGTATGTCAAACGTCCCGTATAAGTCAGAAAAGGGCCGATTGCTATAATCTGGTTTAGAGTATGTCAGAAAACAACACACAGAATCCGCATGCGATAAGGTTGGACTAGAAAGGGGCATTCAACAAACTCTCATCCCGAGAAGGTTTGAACGAATAAGAGAAAAGTTAAAAGACCTTTTGCAAGAGAAAAACAAACAAACAAACAAAAAACCCAAAAAAACAAAAATCCAACAATATTGGTTTTGTTATTGTTTAAGAGGAACCCACCCAAAATCACAGAACTGAACAGCTAATCCCTGTTGACGCAGCAGAGTGGACAGAGTCTGTGCACTGCACTTCAGTGCCTTTGATTTCTACTCACAAACATTAGCCTCGGTCTGACTGCCGAAATCCCGCAGGCAGGAAGCCAGCGGCGGTCAGGAGAGCCGAGCTCTGGTTGGCTGTCTTCAGGGTTCTCCCTGAGGCCAGGGAAGATACGTGAGCCCTCAGTCTCTTTCCCAGGCTTCTGTCTCCCAACACTGACCCCTGCCTTCCTGTGCTACCCCAGATCTCCTTCCGAGAGATGCCGTCTAGAGTCTCGGCCATATAAGAAGGGTTAATTTCTGACTGGTTCCAATTCCATAACTCTCACAAAGAAAGTGAAATCTGCCCAATGTTAAAAGGCTATTTGAGGAGCCAGAAAGATGGCCCCACAAAGACAAAGGCCCCAAGGGGTCTGGCAGCCTCTCTGGCCCGTGTGGATACCTGCATATGCAGGTGCACATACACAAATAAAAATAAAAATCTTAAAGAAAAGTCCACTTGAACTCATAATTTAATTTTTTCCTCACTAATGTTCCTTAAAATTCATAATTTTCCTTCATAGACCATGCACTTGGGGAAAAATACGGGTAGCTGTCTACACAAATTCCCAAAAACTAATGTCCAATGTGTTGCTTTTTTAGTAGGAGGAGGAGGAGTAATTGTTGCTGCTGTTGTTGTAATATTAATTGCTGAATCATCATAAAATATTTTTGAGTGATGTGGGACAAGTTTCTCTAGTGAGGAGGACTGAGTTGCTTCCCTCCACTACATTACATAACCCTTATTTTTGCTCTTCAGGAGCATAATAAGATACAGACAGACAGACAGACAGACAGACAGACAGCACTCATCAGTTGTCTGCAGCTGATCAACATCTGCTTTCTAGTACAGAGCAGTGAAAGCTTCTCTCCCGCAGACTCCTGGATCGTTCAGAGCAACCCGACTGAATTTCAGGCAACGGCATTGCACAGCATGTGACTTGTCTCCAGTGAAGCACAGCGCCAGACGCTGCAGGCCTTACATAACCACAGGCTGTTGCTGGCAGAGCTGCCTCAGTGGCTCGACCATCCGTGTCTCCTCCCGCCACACCCTGCAGCTCTGATCCGCAGCGTCCACATGTGCAGTCACGTGTCTGGGGACTTTCTTGGCAGCAGACACAAGACTCGATTTCCTGCCTAGGAAGAGGTCATTTTAAAGGTGGTCACACCCTGTGTATGGATCAGATCGGGACAGAAGTCATCACAAGCCACAGCAAAAGCAGGTGTCAAAGGTACGCTATTCAACTCTCCCCCTGCCCTTTCAAGTAAACCTTTACACTGCGGCTGCACAGGGATAATTTATTTAAGATGGTACAGCATGTATAATCAATTGTCAACCAAAAGAGCTTCGCCCAACATGAGCCCCAAGGAACAACAAACTCCAACCACCAGACGCACATGTTTCTGTTCCCAGAGCTCAGACAGAACACGCACTGTCACGAAGTATCATGAGTCTCTGTCACGAAGTATCATGAGTCTACCTAGTTTCCCAGTGATGTTACTCTGTTACCACAGCGCTCGCATGGATGTGGTGTATGTGTCTAAACATCTACTACCCCTCCTCCCCCGGGCAATGTTACTCTGTTACTACAGAGTGATCAGGAACTCGATGTATCTAAACATCTACCCACCCCTGAGCAATGTTACTCTGTTACTACAGAGCGATCATGAACGTGATGTGTCTAAATATCTACCCACCCCCAGGCCTTCTCTGGTGTTTTATTGCTAACGCTGGACCTTAGTGTAAAAGCATTGAATGCCAAATGAACACCTATCCTTTCCTGCGTTCAAAATCTTAAAAAACAAATCTATCTACATACAAAGTTCCTGAACCCAGGTATGAGGCAATCTGTACCAGTTATTTTCAAAAACAAGAGCTTGGCAGACAACTTGTGACAACTTGACACAAGGAGAGGAAACAGAATACCCACAAAATACACAGAGGAAGTGACAAACACATGCTTTTAAGATTCTGAGATGCACCTATGTTTATTAAATACCAAAGTAATACCAAAGGGCACCATGTAACACTACAGCAGCTAAAATTAGGCAGGCAATGAGCTGTCTAAAATAACACCGACTAGAATTCTGAATAAAACTTGACTGTATCAGTATAACAAAATTTAGGTAAAAAGATAGTTTTGATCTCATCTGGCTTGAACATTTAAAATTACATAGTTAGAATTCAAAATATAAATAAGAAGAAATTAAAACATTTATACAATTTAAAGGTTTTTACTGGACTACTCCAAGAGACATCATTTATGGAACAGTGACGCCTACTGGTCACCTGAGATACTGCACCCAATGGCAGCCCAGCTCTATGGTCTGCCCATTGACATCTATGGAGGAGGAGGTGGCGGTGGGAAGGCCATGTATACAGGTGGCAAAGTTGGAGTGATCAAAAATTGTGAGGACAGTAAACCTCTGTGAAGGAACCCTGGTTGGGAGCAGTCTTTCTCCTTGCCTTGCGTGCCCAAGTGCAGGACTGATTGACCTACATTAGTGAGGTCTCAACCTCTTCCCCCTCTCTAGAGAGCAGACAATCCTCCTGTCGTGGGAGGTGCTTGTGTGTCTGACTACCTTAGGTCAGTGGATTCTGGGATTCTGTCTGGCATGCAGAAAGATACCGTCCCTTGAGTCTCATGAAAACACTTATGAACACACAGATCCACCTCTGTGGCTCCACATGGGGTGTAACAGAGCGATGTTCTCCATCCGCCTGAACAGCCACTGTGATCCAAGTCTTAGAAGAAAGGAACTGAAACACTAGCAAATCTGTAAACAGCAGCAGAGTGGTCAACACTCTGGGGCTGCAGAACAGAACGACGCTTAAGATCTGACCCAGTTGTATGCACTAAGGACAAGGCGGGCACCAAGGTGCCTAAGAGGCCACGGGCGAGACTTGATGTAGCAAGAACCTGACGCTGTCCCCAGCTACTCGCTTGTGTGGAGTGGCACTGGGGGCTACAGCTGGACCCTGCTGCACGACAGATATGTACTCTGCCACTAAAGACCCCCCAGCCCATCAATTTCCTTTGAATATCATGGTCAGTCTGTGTAGACCCAGGCTCAGTGAAAAGCTGCTTTCTCATAGCTGCACGCAGGCAGTAAACTAGTTTCCTCCTTCACGCGAGACCAGAACACTAGCTAACTTCTCGCTGACTCACTGGAGTCCTCAGGGACAGAGGCCTTGGAACACTTCAGACTGAGCCACGCGCTAGGGCCACGGTCCATTTGGAAGCACTATCAGCTCTTCTACAGTGAACGTCTGCTGGAGGCGCTGTCCTTGCAAGATCTTCTTCCCCTCCAATCCTGAAAACTGCCTCCCCTTGACTGGTCCTTGTACTCATGGATCAGAACCTCGGAAACCAAGAATGTTACACACACAGACTTGTCTCCTCGATGGAGGCGATGTGCACCCGTCTTCCACCCAGTGAGCTGGGAATAATGGGTGGGGATCTTCACTGTCTGTAGGGCCAGCCAGGTTGCTCCTGACTCACCCAGACTCCTATGTTTCTTTCTCTCAGTCATTCTCCCTAGATTATTGGACGTTGATTCTGAGTCAACAGAAGCCATCTTCAGGGCTGGAGAGATGGCTCGGCAGTTAAGAGCACTGACTGCCCTTCCAGAGGTCCTGAGTTCAAATCCCAGCAACTACATGGTGGCTCACAACCATCTGTAATGGGATTTCATGCCCTCCTCTGGTGTGTCTAAAAGATGGCAACAGTGTACTTAGACATAAAATAAATAAATCTTAAAAAAAAAAGACACCATCTTCCAGAAAGAGGCCACATGTACTTTGTAAAGTGTTTCAATGTAAATGTGTCTTAAACTTCATTGTACACATGGAATTGAGTTAATTATCATCAAGAAACTTTTTTCCAGAATTTTGCTTTGGTTAAATATGGCTAAAATACACTGCTCAGGGTCAGAAGTTAACCAACATGGGCTACTGAGTTGTGTTGAGTTGGACTTCCTTTTTGCCTCAGGAGGATATTACTGGCTGGTCCTGCTGTTTGCAGGGACTCCCACATCCCTAAGGGCTGTCAGTAACCATGAGCTACCCTTAGGTCTATAAACCACGCAGACTCCCCATGCCCATCACCTGCACGCGCACAGGCTCCTGCTTTCAGGTTTTGACTCCAGGAGCTATGTTTTTCACAGGCTTTTCTGAACCCAGCCTCAAATTTAAACAGTCTATATATTAATCTCCCGGACCCAAGCAATAAGCTGTTATGGGGGGGGGGTAACTTCTATCTAGAATTATTATGCTGTCAGAGTTCTCTTGGTACTTGTTAACTCATGAAAAAGTTATGATCAGCAGAGTGGGGCTGATGACAGATAAAGGCAGGACAAGGTCTTTCTGGAGTGCAGCCCTTTTGATATTCGAGGCAGAGCCACGCTTAATATTGAACAATCAGCATTTTTTAGGGTTGGGTAGCTGCTGGATACAAAGTGTATTCAGCTAATTAAATCAGTTACAGTAAATTATTTTTCTACCTAAAGCCCTGAGGAGCAAGATAAAAAGACAGCTTCCTAAGAACTAGACAAGCTTGCTTCTGCGTCTGGGTGTCTAAGACCGCCGTCACAGGGCCCAGCAGACTCTGCTAAGGAGCCCTGTTGCAGCCTGCCCACCAAAATACCCGGGGCAGCGTGAGGTGCAAACACTGCAGGCTGCAGCAAAGAGCAACGGCAATAAATAAACAAGACATTAAGTCAGCTTCCTGAACGAACGGGGGTGAGCAATAAACCTGGACAGATATGCTCACACTGGGATCTGACTGTACATCTGTCTCTGCGGTACCAACTGTGTACATTTACCGCCCACCAAGAGTCATGAGCTGGAGGAGAAGCAAACTTAGAGAAGCACGGCGACGGCAGGCAGCCGTAAACACTGGGTTTGTTGCTAGCTTTCGGTTTTTTGTTTTTATTTTTGTTTTCTCTTAATGCTAGATTTCCACCCGCCTCCTTACGGCTCTGAGGAGCACCTCTGGTGCTGTTCCCATGACTACTGTTCTGTAGGTTGGATTCCTTCTGTTTCTAAAAACAACAACGCAGTTCAGTCTCATCTTCCACGGGCCCTGTATCCTCGCCCACCCGTGTGAATCTGCTGCCATGTTCTTTGGCGGTGTTTACTGCGTTCGTGCAAACACGCAAATCTACCCAAACGGCAGATTCCGTCTTCTGTGGCAAAGCAGTGGACCCTGAAACCTCCAGAGTGAGATTACACCAGCAAGGAAACAGAAACCACCAGCGATGGTCATGCAGTTATGTTGGTCGGTACCTACTGGAGGGCAGTGGTCTTGCTCTGCTCATGACTTGAAGTTTTTGCCCATTCATTTCTTCATTCATTCGTTCATTCGTTCATGCATTCATGCAGAGGCTATGGGGGATTAAACTCGGGGCCTGAAATCTGTCAGGCGACTTCTTCACCTCTAAGCTCCGCCACTCTAAGCTCCGCCCCTCTAAGCTCCGCCCCTCTAAGCTCCGCCCCTCTAAGCTCCGACCTCAGGCATCCTTTAACTCTTTGCTTTGGCCCAGGATCTCACTGAGTTGCCCAGGCTATCCTTGAACTCAGGCAGCTTTTAATCTTGTAATACTCCTGCCTCCGCCTTCTGACTATCTGGGATTACAAGACTGTGACACCAGGCCGGGTTTCAAGTTTCATTTTCCTGATTCTGTTTGCCTATTCCCCTCTTACTGGGATGAGCTAGCTGGTTTAAAATATAACTGACGTAGAAAATGTTTATTCCCAAGAAAGCAAGATGCTGCTGTAAGATACGGGAAGTGCAAAAACCAAGATGCTCATGCAACACTGGCACTAAATAATGAGAATTTACTCTCCATTGAATAATGAGACTTTACTCTTTCACTCATCTCTCATAGACGGGCATAAAGAATGTCACATTGGGACTCAACTGTATCAGTCACTGGGGCTAAACCTAGTGCTTCCTAACACCTGCTTTCTATGCATCTTAGAGTGACCGCAAGCTTTTTCAAGCCTGGCCACTTTCCAAAATAAATAGCAAACTCATCTGTGATTTATGAAAACCTACAGAAGTTGGGAGCCTACTCCCCAACAAGGCACAGTCTTCAATGAAGGACACTTTTGTTTGTTTGTTTTGCATTGCTGAGGATCCAATCCAGGTTTCACATTCCCACACACTCTACCCCAAGCTCTAATCAGGGACCTGGACAAAGTATTTATACATACATTTTACTATGAACGGGACCAGGCTGATGAAAGGACATCCCAGAAGAATTGCTTGGTTTAATTTGTAGCAAAGAGGAAACACCAAAGAACATCAACCATTAAAATTACTCAATAAAAACTGGGGGACTGCATACTGCAGAGTCATCACTGGGCTAAAAGTACCATGAAAAACTCATGATTCTGTGGATTTTCCAATTCCCACATTGCTTTTTTCTATATGACCCAACTTTCTGCTCAAAAATCCACACACAGGGGCCTCAGTGTCATTGGAACACTTCTGTCAGTCAGCTCTTCTGTTTGACTGGGATGCAAACCAAGAGGAAGGCAGAAACCCTTCTTAGTTTCTTTTGTCTGTTTGAACCTGTTCAAATGACCATGTTTTGAAACACCTTCCTAATTCCGTGGTGTACGCCCAAGACCTGTTGTCCCCAGTGTGGCTGCCCTCTGCACAAGGAACATGGGAGAAGACAGGAAGAATCACATATGCCCCGTAGTGGGTTGATCAGAGAATGAAACTGTGTTAGCTTGAGCCTAGTCCATCCACAATCACAGGTAAGTCCGGCTGCCCCAACCCCCACTAAGGAAAATGTCTAACCCAGCAATCGGACCACATAGCAGCCCTTCAAATTCTGTCAACTGCTGTTTCCTATCCTTAGCATCCCACGGAGATGCCAACTCCCTGACTGACTTCAGATCAAAGGCCTGTGTGGAATACCTTCCGTTATAAAATGATTCTATTATTTTGCAATGATCGTGACCGTTTAAAATGCTCTGAACACTGATTGGCCTCTAAAGGAAACAGTTAAACAAGCCGGGAGTGCCACATGATACATACGAACCGAAACACAGCAGCCTGTGGCTTTAAAGCTTCCTCTGGGCTGCAGAGAGACTGCGGAGCGACATATGCCCAACACAGCTGCCAACCGCCATAAAATAACAGTGCCAGCGTAGGGTGTGTTGATCGCGATACAGGCTTATGCAGTTATGTCACTGATTGGAAATTCCGTATTAATCTAACGTACATTTTAGTTACTTTTCCTTTTGCTGCGAGCTGACAAGAAGTAACTTGGGGGAAAGAGAACCGAAAGGCATTGGCAGGAGTGAAAGACATCTGGTATGGTGTCTGCAACCACACACAGGACAAGAGGTGGGGCCAGACTCTGAAATCTCAAAGCTCCACCCCAGTGAAACACTTCCACCAATGAGATGCGACCTCATTTTTACCACCTCATTCATCGGCGCCACCTGCTGACGAACACAGATTCGAGCACACAGTCTGTGGTGACACACAACACACAACAGCAGGCCATGTGAACTATTCGCAGTCCATAATCATGATTCAAGTTTAAATTCAAGTCAAGTTTTGGACTAAGACATATGCATTATCCTTTTAGAGGAGGACAGAACAATTACCTCAATCAACCAAGCTCTCAATGCCTTCCTGAGGTACTCATGAGGGATGAAGTGAATTACATGCTTCCACAAACCAATGTGAGAGGATTGTTCTGAAGGCAACATGTTTAGTTAAAATGACAAAAGAAGAAAAAAATTCCAACATAAAGGGAAAAGTCACATTTTGTCTTTAAACATTCTATAGCCCCCGTTTTAAAAATAGAAACTTTTTATTTAAAAGAAAAAACAGTTTTCACTCTTATGCGGCAGAATCATTCGAAGATGGAGTGTGAAAATAAGGAAAGAACCCAAGAGAACAACTTGTCTGTCAGTTGAGATCTCAGAGATTAATATTTATGAAAACAATTGGCAAACCACAGCATGTGATCCGAGGCGGGAGAGCCTAGCAGATGTCTTGTTAGGAGGCACAGACGCTGAGGAGAAGCAGACTCTCACCCATATGCTCAGCCTCAGGATCCCTCAGCCACTTCACTCTTGGAGATCACACAGTGCCCACGTTCACCATGAAGCAGGAGCTGTCTCCAAAGGGAACTTTCAAAATTCTAGCTTTATGCAGAAAGAGGCGGCATGCATATCTAGGTAAGACACCGATAAATCCAGCCAAATGACTTAATCTAAAAGAGTCCATCTGCTGGGGCTGTTCAGGGGAAAGTATGTTACTGTTCAGGGGAAAGCATGTTACTGTTCAGGGGAAAGCATGTTACTGTTCAGGGGAAAGCATGTTACTGTTCAGGGGAAAGTATGTTACTGTTCAGGGGAAAGCATGTTACTGTTCAGGGGAAAGCATGTTACTGTTCAGGGGAAAGCATGTTACTGTTCAGGGGAAAGCATGTTACTGTTCAGGGGAAAGCATGTTACTGTTCAGGGGAAAGCATGTTACTGTTCAGGGGAAAGCATGTTACTGTTCAGGGGAAAGTATGTTACTGTTCAGGGGAAAGTATGTTACTGTTCAGGGGAAAGTATGTTACTTCTAGCCCAACTCACGCCTCTTGCCTCATGTTTTGTCAACAATGCTCCCACACTTTGGAAGAAGTAACCCTGCCTCCTTTACACCCTAGGACGGAAGGCTAGTCTTTCTCCTCAGCTGCTCAGTGTGGAGCCTGTGACTATCAACTCTGAGGCTAACATACACTAAGGATGGGGGAGCTGAGGGGGTGGGAAGAGAGAGGGATCTGAAGTCCCGAGTAAGCCCAGGGATGGCCAACCGGAGTACAGCTGAAAGCAAAGGGGACAGACAGCAGGGTGGAGGTCTGGGTGTGGGGATTCCTACATGAGTGGCTGCATACAGGAGCAGCTCCTAGAGGTTTGAACTTCCAGGAGGTTCTCGAAAAGGGTGATGCAGCAGAAAGGTCACTGAAAGAGCAAAGGTCTAGAGCTGAGAGGCTAGACTATTAGCTGCAGCAGGGTGGCTTGGACAGAAACCCCCTGTTGCTAGCGGGTGCCAGGCCTGTAGCACTAGATCTGCCTAAGGGCCAGATGGATGGAGGGAGAGGAGTGAGGGAATATTGACTGGTGTCAGGATGATGCAGTCCAAAGCCTTCACCGCACAAAGTGCTAGGGATTTCAAAAGTAGGAATCAGCCCTGAGGTTGCCGTGGAAACACACACACACACACACACACACACACACACACACACACACACACACGCAGCTCCTGACTAGAAGGATGAGGGAGAAGAGTCGTTGAAGAGCTGAGGAAAACAGCCGGCCTGGAAAGAGAGACCTCAGGGAAGGGAAAGGACACAGGTTGCAAAGGGAGAGAAGAGGAACTCGGGAGACAGGGAGCAAAGCTATGGGAAACACGGGCTGCCCCGGACAGTGGGGCCCTACAGGGTTTGGGGTTTGTTCTGTTCACTGGGTGGTAACAGACAGTGAATGTTATCAGGGCTGCCCTTTCCAGAAATGAGACACTGAGCCTGGGAGGCAGAAGTCGCGTCTGACTCCGAGGCAGAAGCCTCGTCTCGTCTGACTCCGCCTAAGAGATGACCAACTCTCCAGAGGTCACAACCTATGCTTTTCCTGACTCAATGGCTCCATGCACCCTGGTGGTTGGTAGATTGCTAAAAGCAATCCCACGGTGGCAAAGTGGGAGGTTATTGCTTCCTATGGGACCAACACCTCCTCAACTCCCCCACCCCACCCCCACATGGCTATACTCTGACAGGGCAAGAGAAAATGAACCCAGCTTGACGTTTCAGATGGAAATCTCTTAAGTATACATTGCTGTTAGGATCCTTAACCTCCCACCCCCACACCACTGCCTCTTTCTCTCTCCAATTCAAATCATTCCCAGGCCTCATTAGATGCATTCTCCAGGGCTCTCCACACCAAGCCACCTTGCTGTGCCTAGCGCATTTATTTTGCCTTTCCCAGGCTGTGCTTATGTAAGGAGTGGGTTTGAATCCTAATTAACAACTCAAACAAAAGCTAACAACAACTGTGAAAAGCTGAGCCTCCAACTCTACTGGGCAGTCTGCAAACAAACATTCAAACTGTTGGTGCTGTTTTGCTTAAAGGAGGAAGTACCCAGAAAGGCTCCAGAGTCCAAGTGGAACAGGCAGGAGCCAAGGTGATGATGCAACGGAGAAGGACTCGGTACATGGTAGATGTTCAAAAAACCATTAAACACAGACGAAATGTGGTCCGTGGTCTGCACTGCTTTAACCAAAAAACAAACAAACAAACAAACAAAACAGCTCTCTCTTCCTCCGGTCATGTGCAGCGTTCCTACAGCTCTGTGGCTGACATCTCAGTGCAATGAGAGGCAGCCCCACACATGAACATGGACTCTCGCTGAAGACCGTGCAGCTAAACGGGCCGGGCCCTCCTGACTCCACTGTGCTTTGCTCTGTAGAATCCGACACATCTGTTAACGTCTCTGTGGTGATTGCTCTGTGATTTGATTGTTACATGGTTTAAATGAATGACGGTGTAAATGAAAAGTCCTGAGAAGAATCTGCCTGGCTGTCTACAAACCTCCCAGAAGAACTTGCGTCTGCAGACTGGTGGATAAATTGGAATTTCAGTAATGTGGAGAGACAGGAATTTTGTGGTCTCAGAGGCAAATCACTTAATCTTGGCTAGCTTCAGTCTTCTGGGACAGCCATTCCTTGTTCCACTCTTTACCTGAACTACGGGCAGAGAAAGGAGTCTGCAGCCCCAGCTTGACAGAATGAGATGGGATGTAAGTAGCATTTGTTTGGGCAGCATTATTTAACTCACACTGTAACACGGTAGAGAAGAGCAGGGGAAACCCAGGATTTGTGTTCACTCTTTTTCGTCCTAAGATGAAGATTAGGACTCCGAGGCCTCTGCAAACCTCCACATCTGAGTGGATGCAGATAGCGTGTTACCTAACTGACAGCTCCTCTGGTTGCAGACATTGGTAACATCTGGAGAACAAAGTAACAACGAGGTGTTGTTAAGGTTCACTTGGCTGTGCGAGGACCCGTCTTGAAACGGATCAAGCTGAAGGGAAGCATGAGATGCCCAGTCCACTCTTTAGACTGCCTGCTCCTTCTCCAAACAGTTGCATCACCAGATCTACCTGCAGACAGCCCCTGGTTCTGTAGGGGGATTCCTCTAGGCTCAAAGCCTCCAGGGTGTTTCTTTTCTGGTCATTAACTGTGTCTTCAGCATGTTTCCCAGGCTCTCCTCAGGGCTGGGGGCGGGTGCTGGCATGGAAGCCTTCTCTTTGCAGTCCTTCAGACCCACGTTTGTTCTCTCAGCTGAGCGCCCACTGATCCTGACACAGGGTCTCGGGTATGACACCCTTCCATCTTATTTTCTGCGTTGCAGACCACACAGTGGGTACCCACTACAACAGCTCATTAAATACTTGCTGTGTGTGACACACAGCTCCTCCACTGGCCTTCTTGCTAAAGCTCTCGGCAGCTGGTCGGACTCTGCAGGTGTGTGAGGACCATGGGGTCTGCCACTTCAAGGGGCACCAAGATATGCAAAGCAGAATTTCAAGTGATGCTTTAAGCATCCACTCCTCTGCTAAAGCAGTAGAGGCTGCTGTTGCCCTTACATCGACACGGTGTGAAGGCCATCACTGAGCAATGGCTGTGTGCACGGCAAAGCGCTCAACACTGGAAGCCATCGGTAAAGATCAAGTCTGCCCAAGTAGCCCAACAGGGTGTGGCATGTGGGTAGTGGAGACAAGAGAGGGAAGGAGGAAGGAGGTACAAGACTTTGTGGGATATCAGCTCTAAAGGGGGATGCAGGGATGCAGCTTAGGTGACAAGTCTGTCTCCCCTCTACAGGTCCCTAGTTTCTTTAAACTGGCAGCACACACCAAAGGGACCATTCTCAAGGAAGGTTAGAGCGAGGTCCCAAGTCAGACAAACACCAACACCAAAAATGGCACAGAGATTATAAGATCAGGCTGGGTGTGCTGGCCATGTCTTTAATTCCAGCACTTGGAAAGCAGAGACAGAAGCAGGCAGATCTCTGTGGACTCCAGGCTAGCAGGTCTACATATGGAGTTCTAGCACAGCCACAGCTACCATGATTCTAATTAATTAATTAACTAATTAATTAATTAAAAACAGAACAAACTGAAGGTAAAGTAGTCATGTAGAGTATTCTGGAAAAGCCTGTGTCAGACTTAGGTCAAAATGAATACCACTACACTTCAGTAATACATTAATTTGAGTGTTTCCGTTTTCTTGTTCCTTGCCTCTGTCCTTGAAGGCTTTGGTTTGCTTTTCCTCGGTTTGGCTTGTGGCTTTCTCTAACTGGGTTACCATGTCAGCAGCCTTGCAAAGACGACAGTAGGTGGTCAGTCTCTGAGCACAAACAAGGTTTTCATTATGACCTTTCGGTCCTATATCTCTAACGATTCAGAACAGTACTTCAAAGAACTCAAGCCGGGCAGAGGGTGTTAGCATCTCAGATTTTGAAATGGGAGAGAGCACCACCAAGGTGTGAAGAACTTTGAGTATTTCCAGTAAAGATCACAGCGATTAGACCAAACGCACCTTGTCTCTAACCCCACAAGCTCCAGCAACTAAAAAGAAAACATTTATAAAAGCCACCATGTTTTTAGTCCTTTTGACAATCATTCTGACGTTCTGAACTGCATGACAGCTACAGTTGGGTTTTCAGCATTGGGTTTTAAAGGCAATAGTGATTAACCTACTGTCCATCAGGCCCGTTTCTTAATCCTTTACTCGTGCTTGGCTCCTGACTTTAACACTGCACAGCTACCCCACCCCAACCCTCCTAAGCTACAGGGCTCTTTCTGGCCCCTGACCATCTCAAAGAGGTCTCCATGCAGATTCAAACCTATAAACCATTCAACATACAAAACAAAGATGTGTGGTTCCCCTGGGCCACGCCCGTGTTGGGTGTGTGTGCGTGTGCACAGGCACAGTACAGTGGTAGGCTAGATAAATACCCGGCCCAAACATGCCCATGACTTGAGATCTCTCTAGTCAAAGAGCCTGTGAGCGAGGCACTTTACATATAGAGGTGAGAAGTTAAAGATCTCAGCTTCAAGGGGCAGGAGTTATACCAGATTTTTCAAGTCGTTTCAATGTAACCAGAGGTCTTCTAACAGGGAGACCAGAGTCTCACATAGAAGGATTGCCCATTGGAGGAGGGAGAAGGAACAAGAAGAAAGAGAAGGGAGAGTGACTGGGAAGGCTTTCATGAATGGGATTTGAAGACAATGAGAATGGCTCCTGTAGACTCATATTCGACCGATTAGGAACTGGCATTAGGAGATGTGGAAAGTGCGTCACTGGGTGTGCCATCGATCCCCTCCTCACCCCCCACTCCCCACCCCCGCTGCCTTCTGATCCAGACGTAGACCTCTCAGCTGCTTCTCCAGTGACAGGTCCGCCTTCACGATGCCAAGTTCCTGCCATGATGCTAATGGACTGAAACTCAGAACCTGTAAGCCAGCCCCACTTAAATGTTGTCCTTGTAAGAGCTGCCATGGTCATGGTGTCTCTTCACAGCAACAGAAGCCCTAAGACAGGGCACACACGCCAAGGCATGCAGGAAGCCTCAAGAAGTACACACAGGACTGGGGAATAAATATGGCCGCACAACTCCAGGTGGAGTATACTTCTGCCGACAATTGATCTGATTTTAACCTTTGACCTGCAAATCTAAATGATGGCGAGTTTGTGCTATTTTAAGACAGCAAGGTGTCGGTGAACAGGGGGTAAGACAATCATGAAACACTGCCTGTTGTCCCACCACTGAAACCCAGGCATCTCCTAAAACCCCAAGAGACCAGCAGAAGAGTCGCTCTGCCCAGCGTGCTGCCCAGCACCAGTTCACACAGGCTCGAGTCACCCCCACCTGCCGGCAAAGGTCATTAAGCCCCAGGATTTTAAGAAGCCTGTGGACACAAAGGGGCACCCAGTGCTGTCTAGAGACAGATGTGTGAACCCCTCCATGCTGTTCCCTGGGAGTCGGGAGTCAACTGCTTCTAAAGCACCCAGAGGCTGACTTAAAGGTAAGAGTCTCACACTCAAATGTCTAATTTTGTTCTTAGTAGCTATGGTAATTAGCAAGGTAAGTAAGAACTCCGGCACTCACTAATCCCTCTGCCAATGTTCCCTTGCACACTTGCATACCGACAGGGAAGGAGGGAGGGAGGGAAGGAGGGAGGGAGGGAGTGAGGGAGGGAGGGAGGGAGGGAGGGAGGAAGGAAGAAAGGGAGGGAGGGAGGGAGCAGGAGCAGGTAGGGAAAATTGATGGCTAACTTCAGATGGAGTAGCCTGGACACTATGCCACTCTCGACTACTGAGGGCAGGATTCCATGTCCTTCCTTCTCTCCCTTATAGCATTCGGTATTGGTCTGTTGTGTCAAACTAGAAAGCTTGTCAGAAAACTATGTTGACCTAAGCGTTCTGCTCAGAGACCTAGGGCACCCCTGAAATCAGCTAACAGGCAGTACTGCACTGAGGGTCACGTGAGAACAGCTGCAAATGCCAAGGAGACCCATAACTTACACTAAAGCCCGTAAGGTTTTCTTCACTCCTATGTCAAAAGAAACAGTTGCTAAAATGACCCTGACAACACTGACTTTAATGATTTGCTGCCCAGATATAGAACTAAAGCAGAGGGCATTTTGATTAGTAAAGCAAATACTTTATTCTAACAGTGTGTGTGTGTGTGTGTGTGTGTGTGTGTGTGTGTGTGTGTACAATCTTGCTATTAATTGCTCCTGTCTCCAGACAGAGTCTCTCCTTGGTCTAGAACCCTCCCAGTAGGCCAGGTTACCTCACCAAGGAGCCCCAGGGTCCTCCACTTCCCCAGCTCTGGGATTATAAGTGTTTGCCGTCCTGTCTAGCTTTTCATGTTGGTTCTGGGAGCTAAACTCCAGTACTGACCCTTGTGTGGCAAGAACTTTAGTAACAGAGCCATGTCGCCAACCCCCTCTAGTGCAAGAATTCAGAGCAAAGTTCCTCCTACTGAACAAAACTCCGTTTTGTCTCTTTCTTCACAGGATGTGCGAAGGGGGAAACCCAATCACAGCAGACTTTCTGGAACTAGAAGCACATGTATCTGCTAACAAAAATTAAACCTTTGCAGTTTTAAAATACCAGACGATTAGCATTTTTGGAAATACTCCACAAATATGCTAAGACACTTCTGTACAAAATTTACTTGATGCTTAGCATGAAAGAATAACTTTGAAACAGAAAAGGAAAAAAAGGAAGGAAAAACTTCTCAAGAATTCTTGCTTCATGTTTACGCCTAACACTGGTTATCAGAACGCTGCTGGCTGCCACTTAATCAGCACCTGAGCTGTCAATCTTAATGACTGACTGGCAATCTATAAGCTAATATTTCCATGACTATCAACTGTGCATTCATTAATACAGCTGAGAATAGAAACCAACTATTCCCTTTACTTAAAACAACAGTATTATCATACAACAGTTGGCATAATACATGGAAAATAACATAAACGTAATTATAATTTAAAAAGGCACGCATGTCAGCATGCACAGTCGCTCTCTACAGGCTGTCCCTAAGCAATGCACCTGAATCACCCATCACCTCACGAGGTCACTTGGAGATTCAGGGGTGCAGTTTGGTGGTAGAGCACTGGCAATCACAGGACCTGGGTTCGATTCCCAGGACCACAGAGGAGGTCTTTCAGCCCAACACTCTATCCAAGGAGACCACCGGCACTGCTGAGACAGACGGCAGAACGGTGAATGAGAGAAATGTTCAGTCTGTTGCAATCTGAGCTCAACACCAAATATGGTAAATGCCATGAAACCGCAATAATGTGGCCTACAGGAATAAGACCCGAGTGTTATCCAACCAATGAGAAGTGCTTGTATACCAGCGTGCTGCAATCCAAAGATAGGGCATTCTGGAAATTTCACGTTATTTCAAACGGAAAAAAAATCTATTTTGTCTATTTTCAAATACTGGAAACTAAAACTGAAGGAATACCTCTTCCATGAAGCTGTCTTTCTTCTCCAGCATCTCCCGTAACGTCTGGAGGATTTTAATGCACAGTTTTTCTTCTTTTTCCATCAGTTTCTTTGTGTGATTAATCAGCCTGAAAGCAAAACATTAAACCTTAAAAAGGACACCAGTTTCTCACCAAAACATATACAATATGCTACTTGGGAGGGGAACAGAGCCAAGAGCTCAAAGCAAATGTCAAAAGTCTAATATATATATATATGTAGATATATATTCATTCTGAGACATTTATACATCTCAGTGCTTCTCAGATTTGGCCTCTGATACTCTGAGAAGTGGGGAAGCTAATGTCCCCCCCGCCCATCCACTTTGCTAGTATGAAAATTTTACAGCACACTCTACACCATCACACATTTACTATTTTCTTTGCATTATACCACATTAATTATTCCATCGCGGATGTAGGTGGCACCACAGTATAGCGGGCTTTCCCCCATTCCTCAGTACACTGTGACCACGCATGATTGTGCTTAGTCGACATGAGCAGCCTCTGTGGTTACAGGGAGTGAGAATGACATCAAGATAGCTGATCATTGCTACAATTCAGACAGGAATGTGGCTCTTTTTCTCCACTGTAATGAGGCATGCACTGGGGTTCCAGAAAGCTTTCAGCACCGTGGGCGTAACGATCCGAGTCAGCACCCAGAGAAACGTTCAGATTAGGCTGTGTACCTCAGTCCCCACAGGTTACATTGTTAAGAAACTGGTCCTTCACGACCCTGTGAGACACATCTTCCTAGAGGAACAGCAAGACACAGCAGAGTGCTATGGGAACTCTCTTTAGAATGAGGGCCACGGGATATAACAGAGAAGCCACTTCCTCTGGCTAGTGCCCAGCTAATGTTCTCAGCCGTCAGAGTTGAGGAAAGGCCCTCCCAGGGTCTCCCTTCGTCCTACTACAAGCCAGAATCAGACCAAGTTTGCTGAGGAGAAAGGGAGTTTAGACAGAGGACACAACCTGCTTCCAGTTACACAGTCCTAATGGGGACACTTGAAGATAGACCTCTAAGGTCACCCTGACTCCCCTCCCCCCATGAGTGCTGAGGACAGAGTCTCAGCACGCCACAGGATGCACACAGCCCTCCAACATGACGAGTGCCACTCAAATTTACACAGAGGTACTTTTAAAAGCCAGTAAACTGGACAAAAAAAAAAAATCTTTATTCTGTTCCAGGGATTTCCTGGTCAGCGAAGGCAGCAAAGAGGCAGCTAGAAGATGTCAGAGAGCTGGGAGAAGTGGGGCAAGAAGGTAATCCTGGCCCAGAGACAGCACGGAAACACAGAGGAGATGTGGGGCTGACGACACTGAAGAACTGACCAGAACGCCATGCTAAAGAGTCCAGCATCCGGGCCTGACACAAGGGATTGCTGGTAAGTGTGCACGCCGTCCCCGAAGTCCCTCCTCACTGTGTCAGATATATTTTCACATTTTATGGTTCTTGTAGTCGTGTTTTTATTATATTGTTTTAAACAATATAATATATATTATCATTTGTTTGCATAGACCTGAAAGTCCAATGTCTGAAAACACAGACTCTCTCTCAGAAGTGTAGGTAAGGATTCGAGTGGACCCAACCCAGCCGCCTGGCAGGTGAATGCCCACGCTAGCCTAGTCTCTCACACTGTGACTAAGCTGGGCCTGTGTCCTTCCCAGAGGCTGTCCCCCGCCCACTCCTGCAGAGCCACCTGTCAGCAGGAACCATGGGCTGGATTCTCAAGAGGACGTGGGAGAACTAATTCATCCTTGGCTGGGGCTCCACGCTCACCAACTCAGCTGCTTCATTAGAGGGCTGTGCACAGCTGTGCCAGGGCCTGGCGTGGTCAGTGATAAAACTGACTTCTACGTTTCCAGCTATGACTGCCAGTGGAACTCTTGGCTCTTTGGAGAGATGGGAAGCGGTAGGCAGACAACGGTGGATCTGAGCCTCTGGCCATAAAATAATTATAATAACACAGAAGAGGCCTTTAACCACGGAAGTCACTGGGGCAGCCCTGCCTCTGCCTGGTGTGGGGTCTGTAATGTCTTCCCACTGCCAAATCTCCCCCCTCCCATCTCTCCTTCTGGCTTCTCTAACGCAGACCGCAGACCGCCTCCACCTTCAGCAGGGATCAGAACTGCTTTAGTTAACCCCCGCCCTCGCCTTCACATGTTAGACCTCTGCTCTCCAACTCTACACGAACAGCAACATCCTGTGTCCGTGATGTCCAGTTGGTAGATACCAGCCACGTACAGACATTGAATATTAGAGGTGTAACTGAGGGGTGAACCATTGTCTCATCTCAAATCGATCTAAATTTTAATTCATGCAACCATGTATGCCCAGTCACTACCACACTGTAGCTCCTTTGTGCCGTGGAGTCTTAGGGAAAGGATCTCAGGTGTTCTGGACTTTACGCAGAGTGAAGCAGGCTGCTAGAGGCCCTCTCTCTTCCATCCCCGGCCTGGCTCCTCCCATCCCTGCAGGACCCCAGGCCTGGCTCCTCCCATCCCAGTAGGGCCCCGGCCTGGCTCCTCCCATCCCAATAGGGCCCAGGCCTGGCTCCTCCCATCCCAGTAGGGCCCAGGCCTGGCTCCTCCCATCCCAGTAGGACCCGGGCCTTGCTCCTTCCATCGTCTGGCTCCACTTACTTGGACATGAAGGCACCACATCGTATCCTGGCATCGCTTCCCTCTGGGAACAGTAGTTCCGGGCTGTACAGCACATCCACAAGCACGGAGAACTCGGCCTGCATCATGGGGCTGAACTGCTGTTCCAGAGAGGCCACGACATCCTAAGACAAGGCACAGGAGGACCTACATGAACACCTTTCAAGACGGAACGCCTTGAAAGACACTAACCAGGAAGCGATTTGGGAGTTTCATACAAGATGGACGCTGGTGTCCCATAGCATCAAATGTTTTCTATTCATACTTCAACACAGTTCATATTCTCTCTCTCTCTCTCCCCCTTCCCTTCTCCTCATTCCCCTCCCCCTCTCTATCTCTCCCAGTATCTGCATATTTTAAAGTTTTTTAAATTACATATATATGAAGGGAGAGGTATATGCTCATGAGTGTGGGTACCTTGAAAAGCCAGAAGAAGGTACAGTGAAAAGGAAGGAAATGCTATAAAGGGGGTGTGGGCGTTTTATAAACGGGAATGCTCATCAGAAATGACCACATCTGGTGAAGCTGGCCTGCTAGGTTATCGGTTATGAAACAGATGGTGCTTGGGCTGCTCTGGGGTGAAGCTGTCCTTCCCTGTAGGTCACAATTGCCCCCCACGACACCGGAATGCCAGCGGCCACCCAGGTCTGCTGTGGAGACCTAAAACACGTGCCAAGAACAGCTGCGGACACACACCGCCTGCCCCTTCATTTCAGATGTCAGCCCCTGTTGCTACTCAGTGTGCAGAAGCCATGAGCTCACCTTTCTCTCATGAGGGGAGGGTTACTCTTCCACCCCCACCTCACCATACCATGGCTAGTGCTCTGCATGGTGACACTTTACATGGCCACCTACCCTTGGCTTCTGTGACACCATACTTAACTTTCTGCATGTCCTGACCCCTCCGTCACTAACCCTGCTTGCTCAGGGTCCTCCTTTCTGCTATAGCTTCATCTTCGCTGAGACTTCCCATCCAGTGCTGTGGTTTTCACTGCTATGTTCACGCTAGAACACAAACTGGTACTTCCAATATAGACATCTGTCCACACCACTCCAGACTCACGCGCCCATTAGAATAGGCATCTCGAACTTAAAATTCTCCAGACAGAAATCCAATTCTAACCCTCCCCCAACCTTCCACTACTTCACGTCTTAGCGAGTGGTGTAATTGCCCTACCTCGAGGTAATCCTGACTCCCCCTGCCTTTGCCCCACAATTCATCCATCCATCTACTGTTCCTGGCCCTACAAGAAAATCCATCTCGAATCTATCCATTTCTCTCCATTGCGGCTGCTGCCTTAATTTTTAAATATTTTAGTTTTGATCGTGGGCATGTGTGTGCATCTGTGCATGGGTGTGTGCACAGGACTGCAGGTGCCCATGGAGGCCAGAGGTGGTGTTTCCTCCTGGAGCTGGAGTTGCATGGGGTGAGCCACCCAAGGTTAGGTGCTGGGAATCGACTCAGCAGGGGTAGAGCCCGCGCCATCTCGGCTGGAAACCTCCCAAGATTTGCTATCACATGTATGACGAAATCCAAATGCCATGCTGGAGTCAACAACAAATGCCATGAGCTGAGTGGCTTACAAATGGCAGAGTTCCGTTTTCACAGCTGAGGGGCAGGAATCCAGGAATAAGGAATTAGCGGGCCTTGTGCCTACTCCCCGGTGCACACAGGGGCCATGCTGCGGTGTCCCCGTGGAGTACAGAGGATAAATACACTGCCCTCGGTCTACAGTATAAGAGAGCTGACCTCATTCGTGAGGTCCACCCTTAAGATCCGATCACCTCCCATAATGCATGTGCCAAAGTCTTGCCTCAGAATAGTCAGCACGTGACTTATCTGTGACTAGGATAAAATGAGTTCCTATGAGCCACCATTTGATCCAATATGGCTGAGTGGTGTTCACATAACTGACATAATTGGGACACAGGTGTACTCCTGCACAGAGGAAATGTCGAAGAGAAGCCAGGCATCTACAGTCAGGGATAAGGAACTCACACAAAACCAAGCCCGCTGGTGCCCTGATCTCCCACCTCCAGAATTACAGCAGAATAACTTTCTGTTGCTTAACTCATCTTCCCTATGGTGTACTGTTGTGGCAGCCATAGAAAATTAAAGCCATGGGCCACTTGCTCACTGTGCCTGATTGTGCAGGCCAGACCGTGGTCAACCGCTTACAAAAACCATACAAGGACCTGGTGAAGAAAGGGACTGGCCCATTCTGATTAAAGTGATATAAGTGGACACTGGAAGATAAACTGAGTCAATATTATGAAAACTTAATAACAAATGTATTGTTAGAGTAATTATTTTTAGAGTAAACTATTGTTACTAATTTTATTATTAGCACTATAATGATTTTTATATCAAGGACCACTACACACTAAGAAATTATCAGAGAGCACCAAATCATACATATACTCATTTAAAAAATGTCAGTCAAGACAATGGCTCCAGAAACAACTCATTTAAGGGGTGGTGGTGGCAGAGAATTATAGAAGAAACCTTTAGCCCTAACAAGATTTGACATGTTCAACTGTATCGTATTATGGGACACGTTCTAAGAACGCAGATCTTAGAAAATATTCACGTCTCTTCATGTTCTCATTGTACCTGTAACTTTTCAATAATATTCCTGTAATCCCATGCTGGCCCTCCAAGAGCTTCCTTGAAGCGAGGTCCGGAGCGAGCTGAGAGTCTCCAGCCCATGGCCGCCCTTTGCACTGTACTTGAATGATTCTTCATGAAGAGTGTGTTGACCTGGCTGTCCAAATCCACCGGAATCGCAATCCCACGGTTTTTGGCTGAAAAAAAAGAGAGAAAGAAAAAGACAAGAAGCATTTAGCTCTCAATTTGGTTAAAGCTTTCTAAACATTAGTCAAACTAACAAGCATGAAAGACTTTTTTTAGAAGGAAAAAAGGAAGAAAGGAAGGTAGGAAGGAAGCGGTAAATTTTTCAACTTTGCCATCCGACCTTTTCATATACTTTGAGGCTAAAATCTGCTAAAGTCGTTTCAGTCCTTCAGACCAATTAGCAATGTGTGATCACTGAACCTTCGAGATGCTATTTGATTTCTCAGTGGTTAATGTTGGAGATGCACTCCATTCCAACATCAATATGGAGTGAACTCTAACCGGCATGCATGTCTTTACCTCCCCAGACGCCAAAGGAAACAAAAATGCAGACAGAAAACACACAGCTGAATCCTGCCAAGCTATTAACTTAATTAATGGGTGTGTGTGTGTGTGTGTGTATGTGTGTGTGTTTACATGTGCGTATATGTATGCCCGCAAAACTGCATGTGATCCAATGTCTCACAGCAGAAACAGTGGGAAAGTTAAAAGGTAAAAACAAAACAAAACAAACAACAACAAAAAAAAAACCTTCCTTGGAAGGTTTTCTCTGCCACAGTGAAGAGGAGACTAAACCTCTGGAGGAAAAGGACCCCACAGAAGCCGGGACTTGAAGCAGGTCTTCCCGGCAGGATAGTGAGCCAGTTCAAAGTGTGGCCTTGGGCACACTGGGTCATCTGGGCTCCTCAAGAACCCACTGGTGCAACTCAGAATCCAAGGCATCTGTTCCCATCCAGAGGATAGAGTTAGAGAAAGAGAAAAAAGCGTTCTCTCAAGAAAGTGGAGAGTGGCGGATGACGGTGCTAAGACAGGCAGAAAAGCAGGACAGAGCTTGACCTGACTCCAAACATCATCATATAAAGGGCACCTGGGGGTGGGGTAGCAAGAAGCAGGTCTGGCAGAGGGGAGACCACATGGAGACTTCAACCACCAAGCAAGTCTACCTTTAACACCCACTGTGGCTCCCCCCATGTCCCATAAACACACCCGTACGTGTGTACACACAAGCACAGATGCACGCACACATGACATGCACAGACACACACATCTGTATACAGGACACATACACACATGCACAAAAGATGTACACACATACCACACAGACACACGAAGATGCACAAATGCACAAAGACACAAACACACACATCTGTGCACATCACACACACACACATACACATGCACAGAAGATGTATGCACACACCACACACAGACACACACACACAGATGCATGCTCATAAAGGGAAGGTTCCCATGTCATTTGCCCAGCCCTTCCCATAGAACTCCAGGTTAGCCTTTCTCATTTCTGCAAGGATTCCAGGCCAGGAATAGACCTTCTAGACTATAGTGGACACTCGTGACAGCAACACCCACCCCCTCCCACACATGCCACCCATGACCATCATTACCTGTGATGACAACAAAACCTCAGAAATCACAAATAAAACCATTAGCACCGAGAACAATGACCTCCCACGAAACAGATGGTTCAAGATGGTAATATTGAATTCTAATCATTATCCCTAGGAAATCTGAGTAGACACCACACCCAAAAACCTTTAAAGAGAGGAGAAAAACTTGGAGATTAAAATGTGGCTGTAAAAATAAACCTTCCGAAGGTTAACTGAAAAAGAAAAGGATGGGGAAGAAAGTGGGAAACCGGAAAAGGAAGCCAGGGAATCTTCTAGAACATAGGATAAAAGACTAAAGGGGGAAACTAAACTATATGAAGTAGGATGGGGGCCAATCCAGGAAGATACAGATCTGAGAAATGGAAGTGACAAAAGGAAGGGACAGACATATTAATTATAAAGAATCAGGATATGGGTAAGACCAGTGATTGGTTCACAGCAGCCATGTGGGTCAGCTGACAACTGCCTGTAACTCCAGTTCCTAGGGATCTGATGCTCTCTTCTGGCCGTGCCAGGTACTGCATGCCTGTGATACATCTACCGAGGAGCAGGCATACACATACACACATAAGGATCAAAATAAACTTTGTTTTAAAGAGAAATGTCTTGTGTCTGGGGCCGGGTGTCAGGCCTCTGAATAAAGGACTCGCTGGTTGTTGATGGGACTGAGTAAGCTGCGAGGCCATGTTCTGCTGAAACTTTAGAATGCTGTCAGAGGCTGAACTGTATCCCCCAAAAGCAAACCTTGATGTCTGGAAATGTGACCTTACTTGGTAACAGGGCCTTTTGATGTCATCAAGATGAAGGTCTCCCTGAATTAGGTGCTGCCCTATCCACGCTGGCTGCTCTGTATCAGAAAGTAAGAGAGGGACACACAGAGCAGACACTTCCACATGAAGGAAGAGGACCAGGTGAGGACCAAGCCAAGGGTGCCAGCGGCTGTCAGTAGACAGCAAAGCTAACAGAAAGGCCAGGCGCCGCCACGGCCTGGAGCTGCTGGGAGAGCCTGGTGCCACCAACACCTACTGTGAGACTCTGACCCTCCGGAACTATAAACTATAAACACCGCTCCGACAATGGCAACCTGTGACTGGACGAATGAACGCAGTGCCCAGTTAACACAGAAAGTTTAAGGTGTCAAGGGAGACACGATACAATCCACAGAGCACATGAAGCTCAAGAAGAAGGACGACCAAAGTGCAGGTGCTTCAGTCCTTCTTAGAAGGGGGAACAACAATACTCACAGGAGGAAATACGGAGACAAAGTTTGGAGCAAAGACTGAAGGAAAGGCCATCCAGAGACTGCCCCACCTGGGGATCCAGCCCATATACATACAGCCACCAAACACAGACAATATTGCTGATGCCAAGAAGTGCATGCTGACAGGAGCCTGATACAGCTGTCTCCTGAGAGGCTCTGCCAGAGCATGACCAACACAGAGGTGGATGCTCACACCCAACCATTGAACTGAGAACGGGGTCCCAGTTGGAGGAATTAGAGAAAGGATTGAAAGAGCTGAAGGGGTTTGCAACCCCATAAGAACAACAATATCAACCAACCAGAGCTCCCAGGGACTAAACTACCATCCAAAGAGTACACATGGACTGACCCATGGCTCCAGCTACATATGTAGCAGAGGATGGCATTGTTGGGCACCAGTGGGAGGAGAAGCCCTTGGTCCTGCCAAGGCTGGACCCCCAGTGTAGGGGAATGTCATGGTGGGGAGGGAGGAAGGGGTTGGTGAGTGGGTGGGGAAATACCCTCCTAGAAGCAGGGGAAGCGGGGATTGGGTAGAGGGTTTATGGACAGGAAACCGGGAAAGGGAATAACATTTGAAATGTAAATAAAAAATCCAAATAAAAAAGTTCTGAGTAATAAAAATATAAGCGACTCTGTTCTCTGAAAAGTCCCCAAGGTGGAACAAACCTAAAGTTTTGATTTTAAAAGTAACATAACCGGTTCTCCCACCGCCCCCTTGACGGGTCGCAGCAGTTCGTGTGGTGGCGGCTAGGCAGTGCAGCTCCGTGACAGATTCGGCATCGCAGGCGCCTCCCACCCCGCACCTCCAGGATGCCCAAGAGGAAGGTGAGCATGGATGTAGCGGCGAAGGCGGAGCCCAAGCACTGATGGCGAGGCAAGCCGGCCCCTGCCAAGGTGGACGCAAAGCTGAAAAAGGCAGCGGGAAAGGATAAAGCATCAGACAAAAAAGTGCAGATAAAAGGGAAGAGGGGAGCGAAGGGCAAACAGGCTGAAGTGGCTGACCAGCAAACTACAGATCTGTCTGCAGAAAATGGAGAGACGGAAAACCAGAGTCCAGCCTCTGAGGAAGAGAAAGAAGCGAAGTCCGATTAAGCATCCATCACGTCTGTCAGTGGTCCCTGCCTCCCTTCTTGTACAATCCAGAGGAATATTTTTGTCAACTATTTTGTAAATGCAAGTTTTTTAGTAGCTCTAGAAACATTTTTAAAAGGTGAGGGAATCCCACCTCATCCCATTTTTTAAGTGTAAATGGTTTTTTTAAGAGGTTAAATCATTTGCTGGTTGTTTATTTTTTTGGTACAACCAGAAAATAGCAGGATACTGAATCAGGAGAGGCTGTGACTGTCCCGGGGGTCACCATAACATTCTGTAGAGGGGCTAGTTTTATATCCTACAGTACAAAGCACACTAAATGGCAATTTGGGGTCTCAGTCAGGCATTCGTGTCTGGAATATTTTCAGTTATATCTGGTCGAGTGTTTCTAGTAGAACCATTTTGTAAGAAAGCCAGTCTTTGGCCCTCGCCCTGTCAGAACTGATGTCTGTGGTCATGGCAGTCCATTTTCCTAACAGTTGTGATAATGTGCTGTGAAAGATGGAGATTTTGAGTCTGTTCTGTGTGTGACATAAAACTGTGAATTGGTGGAGCTGAGCATTGTGAGCATTTGGTTGTTGTGAGCATTGTGAGCATTGTGAGCATTGTGAGCATTTGGTTGTTGTGCAAGGTCTTCAGGAAACTTGCCAAGTCTGAGGCTGGAGCATCACTGGAATAAGTTCAACGAACAACAACGAGTAGCTCTTCATTTGGGTACGTGAGCTCAGTGTGACTCTTCAGAGTTTGGGTACTCGGGATAAGAATTGGAATGTTTGTGTACTCTACAACTCGACCAACAAAATCTCAGTTGTGACAGAGTAAAAAAAAAGTAACATAAATGACAAATCTGTTTTCCAGAGGTTGGACATCCACGTGCAGAAGGATGAAAATCGAGATGCTTCTCTCACTCTGCACAAGAATGCACTTTCAGGAGGTCACAGACCGCCATGTAGTACTTAAACTCAGAAGCTGCTGAAGCAGAAAGGAGAGAACAGGTAAGGACTGAGCTGGATTCCTAACGAAGAATGTGAGTCCCTTAAGCTAAAAACTCTGAGCAGTATTTAAATATTTAAATTGCATTTTCTTGATGGATGAGAGTTTTTTAATTGAAAATAAAATTTTGTTTTATACAATAAAAAAAAAAGATGTCAAGGGAGAAGAGCAATACCAAGAAATATCAGGCTGGCCACTGAATTCTCACCTGCAGGGCCTGGCTGGGTGGATGGAATGGACAGTCGGTGGTTTTGAGAGCAATAATCTACATACAGCCCAACCAAAACTCAAGTTCTATTCCCCGATAAGAACATTCCAGAATAAATGCCTAAGAAACTTTTCTCTGAAGCTCCTGTGCCCAAAATTGCATCAAAAAAGAGAAAAGAATCCAAGAAAAAGTCAACTGAGTAGAAGAAACTATGGCAGTTCAACCTGAGCTTGAATAAGAGAAGGGAGCTAGGACAAACAAAAGATCCCTCGTGACAGGGACGGCCCAGCAGGAAAAAAGTTTAGTTCCACAGACTTCATCACTTTTGCAAATAGTTACACATCTGTATATCACAGCTTGAAAGGCCTGAGAGAGAAGAATCAATTCTATTCCAAACTGGAACACAGATATCACAAACCACAACCATGGGAAGCCGGTAACACAACCAACAAAAGGCAGGGAGAAGGGGTGCGAGGGGAGGCAGTGCTTCCTTGTGATGTATGTGGAAGCATGGTACTGCTCAGTCAAGAGACAGATGTGCATGGATCACAGTTAGTGGGCACCAGAAGATGCGATCTAAATGCTAAACATAGGAAAGAGGAATGAGAGAGAGGAAAAGGGAAGGAGGGAAGGAAGGAGGATAGAGGGAGAGAGAGAGGAGAGAGAAGGAAGGAGGGAAAGAGGGAGGGAAGAAAGGAGGGAGGGAAGGGGAAAGAGGAAAGAGAAAAGAGGAGGAGAGATGGCAGAGATAGAAAGAGATGAGAGAGGAGAAAGGGAGACAAAGAGAGAAGAAGAGGAGGGAACGGGAGGAGAGAGAAGGCAGAGGCAAAGAGAGATAGGAGGAGAGGGAAAGGAGAAGGAAGTAGGAAAATGGAGATTGGAAAGACAGGGAGAGGAGACAGATGGGAAAGAGAGGGGAGGTAAGAGGGAGAGAGGAGAGAAAGAGGAGAGAAAGAGAGAGAGAGAGAGAGAGAGAGAGAGAGAGAGAGAGAATATGAATATATTAGGTTTTCTTTCACATAAATAGGAAAATACTAGGTGGCACTGTTTCCACTGGTGAAAACACTTCTTTGAAACAAGCAGTTTCTGTTGCCAGCACTGAGCCAGGTACCCACTTTAATGCAAGTTCCAGCTGATGGCTTAGGAACGCTGGCCGCTGGGAGCAGCTCTCCAGACCCAGCACCTCTGTCTAGATTCATCTAGAGCAGACCCCTACTGTCCCTGACAGTTTCCTGTGCAGGCACACATGTCTCTGTCCATGTCTCTTGTCCAGTCTACATCAAGACATGCCGTTGCCCGGACAGCAGCCTCCACACTGTCGAGTTACACACGGTTTTTATAGATACTTAATCTTGCTACGGGATAACACTCCGCTGAGACTTTTGCTCTTTCTTGAGGTAATCAGCATCAGCTTTGAAGATCTGAGCAACTGAACACAGAACGATTCTCCTTCAGGGCTGCTGCCCAACCAACCAAGATATCAAAGTCCACAGACATTCGCTTTCCTCTCGAGGTACTGCGACCAGGCTGCTGGCTCTGCTTAAGCTGTGCAGTTATCGCCCCTGAGTGAGTCAGACACACTAGAAGGCCCCCACCACCTAAGCACCGTTGCTAAGAGTGCAGCAGACAGGGCTGGAGAGATGGCTGACTGGATAAGAGTGCATATCTCCATAGGATCTGAGCTCAATTCTCAGAACCCACCACGCCCTCTCCCGGCTTCCGAGGTCTGTACTCACTGCACAAACACACACACACACACGCACGCACACACACACACACACACACACACACACACACACACACACACACACACACACACACACAATATGCATGAGTTAAAGCAATGGCAATGAAATTTTTTAATAATATTCATGTATGGAAAAGCTGCAGGAATACATCCATGGACATTTAGTTCAAAAATGTCTCCGTCCCTTCTATGAGTAAATGCGCACGGCCACGTGTCCACTGCAGGTCCACACATGGGTTCCCATTCCACCCAGTCGTCAATGGTGGCACAAGGGGGGAAGCTGAAGATACTCCACCATCGTGAACTGTTCAAATATTTTTCCGTTCCCCAATGGGCATGGCAATTTGGACCTAATGTCCAGTCTTGATATAAACTACACAATATGAACACCAGGTTAAAAAAAAAAAAAAGGCAGCTTTCCTGGCCTACATATAAACGGTGGCCCATGGTTAAACCGGGACTCTGGAGCCACGAAAGAGTAACCCTGTGACGGAGGAAAACGCCAAGTGCACACAGGACAGTGAGCCAACACTTAAGGCTTGGAATGCAGCTCGAGGTAGGGCATATGCCTAGCACACACGAAGCACTTGGTTCAATTCCCAGCATCTCAAGGCAACAGCAAACAAATTAAATTTATAAATAAACGACCTCTACAAACATGGCCCGAAAGTAGATTCTCTGCTCTGTCAATAAAAAAGACATCAGTCTGAAATAAATGGAAAACGCTGAGTTAGATTTCCAGGGCCTGGTTAAAAGGCACCTGGGGTGGGGGTCAGAAAGGAACACTGGGGTTAGGGAAAGCATTGTTTTATCTCACGCACAGGCGCCCTGACTGGGAAAACAATGCTTTTAAGTCAAGGCCGTGATCCACACTGAGTTAAATTCTGTCAAGCTGGAACATTCTGGGCTCTGTGGTGTATACAGCGTATACACAGCAGGGAGAATCCCCAGGGTTAACAGCGACTCTCAGCTAAGGAGCCTGCTGTGCCCAGTCATTCCTCATGCCTGCCACATGTAATACGGTCATGTTAAAGCTCCTACAGAGACGTGTTCCTCTTTCGTCCATAAGTTAGAACCACCGCCTTGTCAAGAACATGTCACAGACGCAGGTATCCAAGTCCCTAACAAATGAGTGGGAGAGGAGAGGGCTGATGCCCAAGCACTTTGCTTTGGGGGACCTTTGCCTAGAGAAAATGACTTCTCAAAACGAGCTGCCTTTATTCACAGGTGTTTTTATTACAAGGCTAAGCCTCCTAATTAGACTTATAAATCCTAAAAGTTTCCTGGATATGACAAGTCTTTTGGGGGACTTTAGGATGCAATCAAAATCTATTTCTAATTATAATTCATTAAAAATCGTGTGTTCTGTGAACGTTTTTGACTAGCTGGAGTCACTGACGGTGTCTGCCAGACCATGACTTCTGAAAACACATGTAGCTCCGTGATAGGTGCCACAGAGAACGCTTAGATATACACGGTGACAGGCATGGGGGAGAGGCAGCAGGGAGAGCAAGCATTAATTAGGAAATGTGCTTGGTTGTCAGCCCATCAGAACCAGAACAGCTGGGGCTTGGAGCTGGAGGAGGAAGACGTGGGAGGGAGCTGCACCTGTTCTCCGGCACAAAGTCTTCAAGATAATTCCGCACACAAGTATCCATGGCTGATTGTGTGTGTGTGTGTGTGTGTGTGTGCATGCGCGCGCGTGTGCATGAGCACGCACACATGTGCATGTACGTGCATGTGTGTATGTGTGTGTTCCCCTGTGCAAGGGCACATGTGTGTGCACATGCCTGGATGGGGGCCAGAAGATGACTTGGCCTGTAATTACTGACTCCACCTCATTTTTATAGACAGCCTCTCTCCCGAGCCTGGATTTGGGCGAGTAATCCCCAGGGGATCCACCTATCTCTGCCTTGATAGTACTGGGATTATAGGCACGCGTCACTCACAATGCCAGAACTCTTCATATGACTTTGCATGCTGAACTCTCGCACGCACTCCATTGGCCGAGCTATTTCCCCAACCCACGGGGGTTTTTAAATAGGAAGAACACTGAAAGCATGAACGTGTGCTTCCTGTGTGATGCTCCAACTCTACCCCACGGGTGCTCCACTAACCCTCAACCTGAGCAAAGCACACCTTCTTATGGCCGCCTCAGAATTGGAGTGGAAGGCCTGACTAGACATCCTGTCTGTAAATGAATCCTAGATGCCTCAAAGTCAGAACCCCCTACCATTCCTCCCTCCCGATTCGTCCCCTTCCTTCATCTCCCTCTCTGTGAGCCAGGAGGAACTCACAGCCTCATGGCCCAGTCTGCTGAGTGCAGAGGTTACAGTCATGGGCCACCACGATAACTTCCATGGAGCTCAAGGCTTTTAATAGTAACTCCAGAAAGATGCAGACAAACCGAAACCGTGGAAATCCTCTGAGAACTAAACACCACCTCAGAATGACAGAGCTACTTTGAAAATGAAATTAAAACTTAAAAAAGGTGGGTTGGGCCAATGGCTTAGTAAAGCACGTGCTTCAGGAGCAGAGTAGCCGAGTCCATCCTCCAGAACAAGCCCAAGAGTGGCCGTGTGCATTTGTAACCCAGCACTGGGGGGGGCCACAGACAGGAGAACCCAGGACTCACTGCCCAGCCTGCCTAACCTACTTGTCAAGTCCCAGACCCATGGAGAGCCTCTCTAAAAGGTGGAAGCATAAGGAACATACGTCTCAATGAAAAATTAAGAAAACTAGTCACCAAATAATCAGAGCTCACTTCTTAATACACAAGGGTTAAACTCAAATCACAGATGTGACCCTTCATAGAAAAGGAAATACCGGTGACTAGATCATGAGGAAGCGTTCTTTCCCTCACACATGGAAGAGAAAACCCACACTGAAAACCCAGCAATACTTTTACTAAGATCAGCAAAATCCAAGCACAGTGCCGAGGACAAAGGCGTTCCCTGACCATGCTGGTGTGCTAATGTCACGGGGTAACACAGAAGGTCCCCTCCCAACTGCTTACTTTCTTCAGGTTAGAGGTGGCCGTAAACATTAGATGTTTAGGATGGGGTCAGTTACGGTCACACAAAAGGATGCGGAACCACAGGGATGCATGTGCATTTATTTCTCGGCATCAAGCTGCAAAGGTCACGGGCTGCCCACGTGCTCCCGGACCTGGGGAAGGCCGCCGGAACCTCCTAACAGACGGGGAGCCTGACTTTATACCTTACACCTATTTCTGCTTTCTGCACGGCTTACCTACCTCTAACACCCTGGAAACTCACAGGGAGCGGGAAATAGGGTTTTTTTTTTTTGTTTTTTGTTTTTTGTTTTTTTTTTTTTCGAGCTGAGGACCGAACCCAGGGCCTTGCGCTTGCTAGGCAAGCGCTCTACCACTGAGCTAAATCCCCAACCCCGGGAAATAGGGTTTAATAGAGTGGATTTACAATGCCTTCCAGATGATGAATAATCATTAAACGATCAGCTAAATTGATAAAACAGTATGATGTGTCATAACTTACTCCAGTTTAATTTGTTTTGTAAAACAATGGAGTTTAGGAGGGCTGTTTTGTTTTGATTCAGCATTTGGTTTTCTGGGGTCTCTCTTTCACACCGTCCAGGGTGGAAGCCAGGACTCTGTACACAGAAGGCAAGCACTCTCCCCTTGAGCCAATAACCAGGATTCAAAGCCATAATTGCAAGACTGTATGATGTCAAACTCCCGAAACACCCGCTAAAAGGCCCCTGGTGGACGAAAACAGACATGTATTTAAGGCAGGCCCTCTAAAGGGTTAATACGTCGTTCATTTTGAGAAGGATTGGCTTGAAGTTTGTGTTCCTGAGGCAGAGCATTTGTAAAGACATCTCATGGGATCTCCACACGGGAAATTCATGCGTGGCCAAGCAGCTCCCCAATATTAATCCTGCAGATCACGGGCCACCTCTGAAACACATGGGCAGAATTCTTTCCCAGGTGAAATGATACGGAAGTCGTTTGTAGATGCGCCTCATGGAAGCCTTCTCCCACGTGTTTTAGAGGAATGGTAAACTGAGGAACGGCATCTAACCAAGTGCATGTGGAGATCCCTGTAGCCTTAACATCCCTTCCTCAGTACCTAGCAAGCACTTACCGCCTGCAGGGAGGGCAGGGCTGAGTGAGGGTCTGCAGTCTCCTTACTGCCTTGTGATGAGGGTTTCGGATGACAGCAGGTTGAGCTAACGGTACTTTGAGAGCACTTGAGAAACAGGCGTTTCACATGTAAACTGCAATTGATATTTGCGTTCGTAAGAAATGTGTTCACCAATTCACAAACGCATCAAACGGCTTTATAACCATGTACCGTTCCCAGAACGCGCCGTATTTTACACACATATCCTCTATCCCCTTAAATAATGGATTCTTAAATGTCTGAGTTGGGCCAAGTGTCAGTGTTGCTATGCATTTTGAAAGAAAGCTGAGGCAGAAATGACTGTGTATCTGAGCTGTAAAGTTTCACACAGGTTCCCCCTCCCCACCATGGCTGGACTTCATGGGAGGCCGCACTTGGAGACTGCCTGATGTCTCAGGAAACCTGACCTCATCAGAAGGACTGGGCTCAGAAACAGGACAGTTTCTGAGAGAGACGGGGATTCGCAGCAACCAGCCCTGTGGTGCTATGAATATCTCTCTGCTTTCCCATTATACAGAAAGGAACTTGAAAACAGCTGGTCCGTTCCGTGTCCTGCCTCTGCCTCCCTCAGTCCCTTTCTGTCTGTGAAACCGCAGCCTTCACTAGATCATAGGAAGTCGTTCTGTTTTACACTGGGGTCCAGGGCGCCTGATCCTAGAATCACACGCAAGCTTATTTGGTCTTTAACCCAAATTTGTTGTCACCTTGCCTTTTGAAACTAGCCAAGGCAATGTCCCCAGAGTTCACAGACTTTCCTAAGTCAGCATACACCTATTTGATGATTACCATCTCATCGTTGGCAGGATTTAGAAACACCTAGCGACAGCCTTAGGTGCGTCCATGAGGGTCTTTTGGACACATCTGACCAAGGAAGGAAGACCCACTGTGCCCGAGGTGGCCCCAGCCCAACAGCGGGGGTCCCCGACTGGATAAAAAGGGGTGAGCTGAGCACTAGCCTTCATGTCTCTGCTTCCTGTCTGCGGGTGGGAGGGGTCAGCTGCCTCAGGCTCCGGGGGCCACAGCTAGAGACACACATGTCACCACGCCGTTCCCACCACAGTGGGCTGTGCCCTCCAAACATCAGCCACAGACACTCACGGAGGGCTTCCTCCTTATGACGTTTTTGTGGAGAGTTTTGTCTCAGGCGAGAGAGTCACAAACACAACTTATATCCTACTTATCAGGGCCAGATTTCCAGGCCCTAATGACAAAAACATCAAAGTCTCTGTTTTCAGAGTCTCCGTTTTGAACGAGAAGCAAGCAGCAAAGAAGTGAGAAACAAAGAGATTTCAAATAGAAGTCTTATGATATGAAGATTTGTTCACAGACGACTGAACCACATGACTGAATATGAACTATGAAGATATGCTGATACCGCATGATGTGATAGGGCATACAATGGCGTGATATGATATGAAATGTTATATTGATCTATGATATGAAGATATGGTGTGATTATAAGGCATGATGTGATATATGATGATGGTGTGATATGTACCGATATGATATGCATACAGATGATAATAATGGGTGATAATAGAACATGACATGATGGTGCATGTTATATGATGAAGATAAATGAATTGAATGTTATGATGGCATGGTATATTAGGGTATAATATGATAATGACATGATATATAATATTATGTGGCATGAAGATTTGATGTACGACATGATGATATGATATGGTGATATATATGATGGTGTGTGGTGTCTGATATAATGTGACATAATAATATGAAACAGTATAATATATGATGCTATGATATGACATGATGACAGGATAGGAGAATTTACAACCTAATGAGGTGATATACGATGGTATGTGATATATGACATAATGTGACATAATAATTGTAATAGTAAAATATATAACATGATAAATATGATGATATGATATGTAATATATGATATATGATGATATGATATGGCAATATATGGTGATATATATGATGGTATGTGATGCATGACCTGCGATATTATATAACAATATGAAATAGTATAATATATGATCATATAATAGGACATGATGACATAGGATAGAATAGGATAGAATACAATCTAAAGCAGTGATAGATGATGATATATATCATATATAATATAATGTGATATTATACAGCAGTGTGAAAGAGTACATGACACGATATGTGAATCAATATAATATGACAAGATACATGAAGCAATGAAGATATCATATATTACTGAACATATGCGATATGATCATGGTGCAATATGATACAATGATATAAATGAAATGATATATGATAATTCTAAAATGTGATACAAGATGGTATGATTTGACATGTTGATGTATGATATATGATATGATGGTATGGTGTTGTGATCATGTGACCACGTCATGGTATATGATATTATATGACATCATCTTTCCGTGAGAATCTGTTTTTAAGATTTATTTTGTTTTTTGACTACGGCTTGTGTGTATACATGTCTGGATTTGTATATGTGAGTACGGTGCGCATGGGGCCAGGTGAGGACATCTGGTCCCCTGAGCTGGAGTGACAAACTGCTGCTGATAGCTATTGTTTCTCTAACCTAATGAGATAAGAGCTATGATTGTGATGGCATCAGCTGGGATCAAATAAAAACCACGAGGGAAGTATAAGCTGCAAGGAAAAGAGCCCACTGTGGGGACAACAGAAAGATTTGGCTTTCGTGAAGAAATTTTAACAAAAATATTTTTGCTGTTTTTTGAGATATGGCTTCACATAGCTCAAAATATATAGTCTAGCTGACCTAAATTCCTAATCTTCCTGCCTCTGCCTCCCAAATGATGGGGCTACAGGTGTGCATCCCCACAGAAGGTGACTGTGTAGCACAAGACAGAAGGGACCAACATGAAGAGGAAGAGGACAGCCAGCCTCATGTAGATAAAGCTGAGACACCTCGCTGAAGACCAGCTCCCATCACCTTCCCAGCTGAGGATCTGGACAGAACTGTTCTATATCTTCTGATCACAGTGCTCTTTCAGCACACAAAAAGGAGCTGGGCTTTTCTGCAAAACCATTCAGCTTTGCCTAGTACAGAAAATAAAATCTTAAAGATGTACTTAAGCAAGTGTATTTTTGGTGACAGTTTAAGGCCATGGGTCCAGTATCTTGCCATGAGATAACTGATCTGTGTACACTGTGAACACCTCTAAGTTCACATTTGCATGATGAACACACGTGAAGTCCCCAGCCTTCCTTAATTCATGAACCTTCGTTGGTTTTTAGCAAAGGCTCTCTATGTCTCCTTGAATTTGCAGTCTTCCCGCATTACCCACCCATGTAGCTAGGATGACAGGTGTACCCTGTGCCTGACTCTGTCTCCTAGGATGACAGGTGTACCCTGTGCCTGACTCTGTCTCCTAGGATGACAGGTGTACCCTGTGCCTGACTCTGTCTCCTAGGATTTCAGGTGCACCCTGTGCCTGACTCTGTCTCCTTCAGGTGCACCCTGTGCCTGACTCTGTCTCCTAGGATGACAGGTGCACCCTGTGCCTGACTCTGTCTCCTAGGATGACAGGTGTACCCTGTGCCTGACTCTGTCTCCTAGGATGACAGGTGTACCCTGTCCCTGACTCTGTCTACTAGGATGACAGGTGTACCCTGTCCCTGACTCTGTCTCCTAGGATGACAGGTGTACCCTGTGCCTGACTCTGTCTCCTAGGATTTCAGGTGCACCCTGTGCCTGACTCTGTCTCCTAGGATGACAGGTGCACCCTGTGCCTGACTCTGTCTCCTGGGATGACAGGTGTACCCTGTGCCTGACTCTGTCTGAGATTTCTAAATGCTGTGCAGGACCAAGTGGCATCAGTTCCCAGTGCCTTGCTGAGCACTAAAGGTGGAAGAACAGAGAGGTGGGGAGAGCAGGAAGTAAAACCTAGAAATAAAATCTGGAGCGAAGGACGTGTGCTATGTGAAAATGAACACTATTTGTTGTTTCTTTCAATGGTATCTTTTAGTGGTTGATATAATTCCTAATTTTGTAAAACACACACACACACACACACACACACACACACACACACACAAAGCACCACAAAACAAAACAAAACCCTCCACTGGTATTATATTATAACTTCAAAAGCAATATATTATTAAAAAATTCAGAAATTATGTCAAAAGCATGAACAAATAAAAGGACTCGTTGATCAGTCTAGCACTGGGAGGTGTTAGCATTTTATATAAATACATTTAAACACTATGCTGTGTGAATCTTTTTACAATATAGACTGGGGTGTTGGGCATAGCTTTCTTTATCTCTTACACAGAGCGTGCTGGAGTCTCTCCCCCTCTGTGTGCTCCTCCCCTTGCAGAGCCTCTCAGGTCTGAACACTTCCGGAGGAGCACAGTGAAGTTAGACATGGAAACCAGCCATGGCCCTGAGCCCTGGAGCCCACAGAGGGCTGAGTGCAGAGTTAGCGGAGAATGAGGAGGCCATCCGGGCCAGGGACAGCCAGCCTAGGGGTATAGGTGACAGTCGGCATGGAATAGAGTCACACAAGATACAGGCAGAGGCTCAGATCACAACACAAACCATAAACACAGTGTGGAAAACGTACAGCTCAAAATACAGGGGACGAATTAATGCTTAAGCGTTAACTTATGCAATATGGGAGAACCAGGGAAGGGGCTCAGGAGTGGAGCACCCCAGTGCTTGTGCAGGAACTGAGGAGAACAGCCCCACCCCCAGCAACAGCCAGAGCAGGGCACCAAGAGCCACAAGGCCTGCAGGGAGGACGGCATCAGAGAGTTCAGTGCTCTGTGCTCCCTCCCGGACAGCACCTCGCAGGGAAGCGGGGTCCACATGGCGGTGGGATTCTGGTTGAGAATTAATTCCCCAGACAAATTATATTACTGTTAGCTGAAGGCTAGTCATCGATTGATATTCCTGGATTATACCTGATTTTTCACAGCTGAGTCTTGTTAATCTACGATCTCATCGCAGTCAGGTCATAGACTAGGGAGAGACTAAAACCATTTTAATGCTAAGGGCTTAAGGTGCAAGTTGAGGACCTGAATCTGATTCTCAAGAACCCACATAAAGCCCCGTGCAGCTGTGTGCAGCTGGGATTCCAGCCCTCCTGCAGTGAGGTGAGAGGCAGAGACGGAAGAAACCGTGGGCCTGTGCCCACAGGAAACATCAAAGAGACCTTATCTCAAAGAAAAAAGATGGAAGGCAAGGACTAAGGCTTGAGACTGTCCTCTGACTTCCACATGTGTGCTGTACATGCATGTGCCCGCATTCACACACGTGACACACACAAACACACCTACTGTACACAGGTTTTCATATAATCATTAATATACAACTACACACAGACCTTAGAGAAGCAGAGCATCTGTGAAAATTCTTACACTCACATCCCCTTCGTTTAAATCTCTTGCCTCCGTTTCAATTATAATCTTGAAGCCTTCGGTGTACAATAGACCTTTAAGCAATACCGATTTTACACAAATCGGAACGCTTAAAGAAACTCTAAACGCCTATCACCAGAAGAACGTGCAAAGAGCACCCAGCCATCATTAACAGATAAGATGGCTCTGCAACAGACGGAAATGAAATTCCCTGGTTTATTTCTCTGTGAGGCTCTAGGCGGGAAGGCTGCTTGTGTAGCTCTCAGCCACAAGCCCAGTCACCTCGAGACATGTATAAAAGTCAAAGTGGGCACGGTGACTTACCCACTTCAGCCAGGGCTCTGATGCAGGATTCCACGGAGGCTTTCTGGGCTGGGTTGGGCCAGGTGCAGTTGTAAATTCTGAAGGCAGACTGCAGCAGCTGGATAAAGACCGGCTGGTGGGTCTGGAAATGGAAGGAAAATGGTCACTCCGTGACCCTAAGCCACGGTGCCGCTAAGCCCCCAATCCACTGAGGAGGGAGCTGAGCTATACCTCAGCAAACAGGACCAAACAATAAAGTGCCACACAGTGCTGTGTGCTTCAATGCCACTCACAAGTACCTAACTTGAGAAAAACGTCTCAAAACGACATGTCAGGCTCTACAGAAAATCGGTCACTTGGTTTTCATTATATTTGTGTGTTTCTGTATGTGTATGTGTGTGTGTGTACACAATGTGTGTACACAGTATCTGTGCCTAGTGTGTGTGCAGTGTGTGTGTTTTCAGTGTGTGTGTATTCAGTATGTGTGTTTTCAGTGTGTGTGTATTCAGTATGTGTGCAGTGTGTATGCACAGTGTGTGCACAGTTTGTGTGTACAGTGTGTGCAGCATGTGTGCATAATGTGCAGAATGTATGCAGTGTGTGCAGAGTGTGTGCACTGTATGTGTACAGTATTGTGCACTGTGTCTGTGCAGCATGTGTGTGCACTGTGTATGTGTGTGGGCCAGAGGCTGACCTGAGCTAGCTTCCTCTATCACTCTCCACCTTACTTTGGTGGGCAGGATCTCTCACTGGACCTGAAACTGTTTTGGTTAGACCTGAACAGCCTCTGAGTCCCAGGGTCCACCCATCTCTGATCCTTCACAGACCTACCAACTTAGGCGTCTGGCTTGTACACGTGTTCTGGGGAATCAAACTCACGCCCTTGTTTTCACAACAATCATTCTGCCCCTTCATTGGCCCTTTAACTATATTCTTAATTTAAAAAATGCAAGTTCAAGGGTCCACCTGTCTCGGACCTGACAGAGGTCCACTACCATGTTCACTGTGGAGAAACCCAATGTCAATTTCTTAAAGATGTCATCGCTCACCCAACAGACACAGAAAGAGACACCAAACAGGAAACCCACTCATCCGTGATCCAACTGACAATTCCTAACAAACTGTAGGTGTTCTGTAAAGAGTTGTTACACTAGTACATGTTCGGGACAATTACTTCCTGATATTGTTGATTGAAGGTTGGCAGGGTCTGCAGGTCAGAACTCATGCACACACAGGCTTGAGCACGTGTGTTCTTTACACAAACGGAACTAGGTAATGCTTAATGCAATTCTGTGGTGCTACGCTGAGAAACACGCTTCTTGGTCATTAATTTTCCCTTTGAAACGTGAGTTTTAAGAAGCTGCCCTGCAGATGTGCCACAATGTATTTTACTGTTTCCTTATCTGTGGGCCCTAAATAAGGTTGAAAAGTATAAATATTTTTAATACTTTATAAAGGCCTGTGTGAAAATGTCAATATGCCCACCATTAAGATAAATTACTACTAGGCAGCAGATGCGCCGGGTACAGGTCCACCTGAACCATCAGCCATTATCTCAAGGTTCCTCGGTGGAATCCTCCACAGACAGAGGTTAAGTGTCTGGCACTGCTTGAAAATCGGGAAATGATTCAACTGCAAGAGGAGGTCTCTGTGTGGAAAATAAAGTTGGGGTTGGGGGGAGCAGCAAGAAAGGAGAGAGGATAGGAGGGAGGGAGGGGGTAGGAGGGTGGGCAGGGTAGGAGAGAGGGCAGGGGGTGGGGTAGATGGAACCATCATCTGTCAATCTGGTTAAATGACATATTATGCTAAAGCATAAATTTCAAAGTGAGTCAGAACAGACAAAGCTGCAAAGGCTGAGAAACACGAAAATGCACAGAAAACTCGGGGACCACAGAAGAGAGGGGCGCGCAGAACTTGAGAAGATGCAACCACGCCTACAGGTAAAATGCCACAGTGAAACCCATTCCCCTGCGTTACCGTGAGTAAGTTAATGCTAGATGAAGTTTGAGTGAGAAAGAGGCACAGTGCTGAGTAGCACAGGACACGGTGACTCTCCAAAGTGTCCTAAAGGCCTTCCTAGCAGACTACCACTCATCCCAGGCATGGGAGGTAAGCGTCCTACAGCTGAGGACTCTGGGCTCAGCTACCTGGAGGCTGGTACTGTTATCCGAAAACGGCGAGTTGAAGAAGCCGCTCACGATGTTCATGACTGACTCTGTCACACACCTCTCCAGAAAGGTGTCTGCGTGTTTCCGGTCCGTGGTGGTGTTACAGACCTGGGTAGAAAGAAAAGCACATCTATACATTGGTGGAGGAACCTTCTAAAAGTCGCCTGTGGAGTTCTCCACAGTCATTGCTATACTTTGTGAAGCTGCTTCAGATGGAAAGATTTTCATCCAAATCCACTAAGACTTCCGTCTGTGGCAGCTTCCCCCATAGACCTCTGTCATTTCAGCCTCCAATGCCCTTCACGCCTCTGGGCCCTGGGTTAACTTGCTATTTTCTCTATCTTTGCCCGCCAACCTCTCCCTTGGTCCACAAGCTTGATTTTGATGGAAACCGCATGCATTCACGGAGAGGAAACCCAAGAAAAGGGCCATTGTGCGTATAACCAGATGAGAGGAACCCATTGGGAGGTGTCGACATTTGTGTGTGGAATGTCCTCTATACGAGCTCGGGTTTCAAACACTTGGTCCGTTGCTGTTGAAGAATGTGGAGGTGTGCCCAACACGGTGGAAGACACTGTCATCTATGAAGTTTACCCTATACACCTGTGCTACCAATTTACAAATAGATATATTGCATAATGTTTGCATATTGGGTCCCAGTAGCCATGAATGGATCAGACACGCCTGCGACTTAGAGCCTTGTTAGAGGAAGTGTCTCATTGGCTGTGATGGGCCTGGAGGTTTGGAAGCCCCACCCACTTCCTGTCCCCCCTCTTACCCATTGGCCAAGGTGTGAGAGGAGGAGCCCCAGTTACACAAGCGAGCCCACCACGCAGCTACCGCCTCTCATCCTTTCCCCTCTACAAAGACGGTACCCTAAAACTGAGAGCTGAGACAAGCACCTCCTTTCTGAGTTGCTTCTACTTAGGCGACTAATCACAGAAGTATGAAAAGAGGTTCACACAGTAGAAAAATAAAGGGAGTAAATCTAAATCCTTCCCACACTCTCTTATGCACCGATCTTCTGAGAAGCCGGCATGCGCATGCGTGGTTTATGCCTCCGCAGGCCGAGGGCAAAGGCAGGACTGGAGCTGGGGCTGGACGGAAGCGCCCTCCCTTGCTCTGATCCAGGACTGAGCTGGGGCTGGACCAAAGCACCCTCCCTTGCTCCATTCCTCAGAGCGCACTAAACGAGGCCCTTTGCCAAACTGCATTTCCAAATGTCTGGCTGACGAATTGCGAAAGCGAAGGGTCCTGATTGAAAACACACAGGAAATCCGGACACAAGGAGAGAGAAGAGCAGAGGGTGTGAAAAAAGCTGGGAACCGGGACAGACAAAGAAAACAAAGACGGACAAAGGGTGAGAGGCCAGGGATGGTGGCCATGTGTTCCAGACGTCCTTGGGCGACCCACATTCCTCAGTAACATTTGACTTTTCAATAAGGCGCTGCATCAAAAGAGTGAGCACACGTGATTTAATTTGATACCTCTCTAACACTTGTCACAGGAATTCATAAAAGAGAAAAAGTCCGGTCTCAAACCATGGGTTCCAGAGTTCCTGGCTTGGAAAACGGGCGGTTCATACCGAATTAGATGTGCGCCGTGCAGGGGAATGAGGACAGGGTTTGCTTACAGTCTAACCCCTTCCTTCTGTAAAGGCTTTCTCTTCCTCCACACAGACACACACTGATACAACGTCCTCAGAACAGAAAAGGTTTCGGAATACCTTACACTGTCAGGCCATATTGGGGAAACGGAATAGTTTTAATTAAAGGAAATAAATTATATCTAATTATGGAATCTTCCCACTGTCCCAGCAAGTAACAACTTCTACATGAATACAATATTCAAGGCAGTCAATGACCTATCCACAGCGATGACCCCACTACCACAGCGAAAGCACCAAGTCCATATACAATGTTTTTATCGTATATACGTACGCAACTATGACAGGGTATTTGCAAACGTTGCAGAGAAATGGATTAATAATAACACAGATTTTTAAAGTGTGATGTATCAGAATAAGAGTGGATGTAAGTGAATATCTCTTCTTTCTCTCCCCCTCCCCCACTCCATTCACCTTGTTACTTACAAGATGCCCCATACGCATTTTCAATGGCACATGTGAGTTGCCCTTACCGCCACGCCTGTGTTTCGGGTCTGTGACTAACTGAATCAGGGACTACCTGGACACAGCCACTGCAGGACAGCTGACCCAGGATCAAGAGCCCTACGATGACAGGGCAGCACACACACACGATGGGAAGGCGGGACAAAGCGGTGACGCTCACCCTGGATGTGGACGGAGGAGGTGGGACAGCATCACCACCTCAGAATTTAAAAGGTATGACTGTTTACTGCTGTAATTCTCCGTGTCCTGTTTTTGAACCTCCGACACGTGACTACACGGAGTGGAACCAGACGTAAGAGGGAACTGCCATAAGTGTCTCTGAAACCGGTGAGTCTGCTCCGTGGCTCTAACTCTCACGCTGTTCACGTTAGGTGAGGCTGTATTTCTGGGCTGTGCGAACTGAGAATTAAAATCTAACCTGGCCCAGAACTGATACCACACTGACTTTCCCATGACAGACGTCAGTTAGGATTTTACTTCTTGAAGCATCTTCCAAACACTGAACTTTTCTGACAGGCTAAAACTGCCCTTTGGTTCAGCAGGGAGCAGCCCAGCTCTCACACGCGTCCCATGGACTTTGTCCAGGCACAGCCCGTGCAGTGGGGGTTGGGGGCCTCTCGAGATTTACCACACATTGGGCTTCATTGCCTGGAGATGGGCACTGGCAGAGATTCCCGTATGAGTGAGTGGATTAATGAGATTATCTAGATAAGGCTTTATTCTAATGTCTGGTTAATGAAAAGCCTGTGTTTACCACAGCATATGGACCTACTCCTCTCCAAGACAGTGGAAACCAGCATTCTCTCTTTGTATCCTACACTCGCCCTACCAAGGGTAGCCAAGAAGCCTTTATTCTGATTAAAGCCTTGAAAAGCTCATCAGGAAGAAAAAAACCTAATAGATATGTCATATATTTTCTGGTTTTAAATCTTACTCTTTAATTAAAAAAAAAAACCAGTGGGAAATGGCTCAGAATGACATCACACCAAGTGACCTTTTTTTATGTATGAGACATGTGTTTTTAAAGTATTCGTGTGTTTACATATGATAACTTGCATTGTTCCTATAATGTATGCCCATGTGGTGTCATTACCCGGCCTCTCACTGGAAAAGCTAGTATTATTTCTGTCGGCCATCAGGCTTAAATCTATTTCTGAAACTAAACTGAGGACTACATTATCAAAAATTACAAATTTTTTTTTAGTTATCTTGTTCCTGTGGGGTTTTATGTGGTTTCCTTGAATCAATTCATTCTATCATTCATTCATGCATCCATCCACTCATTCATATACTTGATGATTATAAAGAATTATACAGTATTATTGATTTGCCTTTCACCTCCGTGTCTTGCTCTTCAAAGGTAAAGCCGTCAGGCGAGACTGTGGAGACGGCCCCCTGCTGCACGCTCAACTCTTCCTCTGAAATAAATTTGGAATGCAGTGGCAGAACTATCTGTGGACACGCAGGCCAGCCCTTGTTAACACAGCTAGCTCTTGCCTTCATGCTGTGGTTGGTTGCAGCTAACTGGAGGTGCGGACAATTATAGAGAGACGAGAACAGATCCGTGTTCCTCTGCTTCATCACCAGTGCTGTGGATCGACCTCCATCCACAGCTCTGCCTCAAGGATCCCAAGTCTCCTAGGCTCCCAGGACGCTGCCCTTCCCGATCTCCCTGGCCTCTGGTTGGTAACCGTCTGCCTTACTATTACTATTACTATTACTATTACTATTACTTACTTAGGTGAGCTCTGGGTGCTCACTTACCCCTTCTCACACCCTGTGGCCCTACCCACACCTCTTAGAACACAGCTTGTATTACTATTGCTATACAAGTTACCAGTATTCCTGTCAATCTTAATGAGAACTAACCTTGTTTTATTTCGCATCCCTTGCCTTGTTTCCCGGTTTGCTTTCTATCTTTGATAAAGACCTTCAGGTTACCATCCACCCTGAAGGGGAGTCAAGGCAGGAACCCAGCGGCAGGAACTGAAGCAGGGACCATGGAGGAGTGCTGCTCACCGGCTGTCTTTCCACTGCTTGTTCAGTCTGCTTTCTTATACAACTCAGGACGGCCTGCCCACGGGCGTCACAGCCCACAGGAAGCTGGGCCCTCCCGCATCATCAATCGTTAAGCAAGAGAAGACCCCACAGACGAGCCTACAGCTGATTAACCGTAGGCATTTGCCCATTCAGATTTCCTAAGTATGTGCACAGATCTAGGTTCCTGTCGATTGACACCCATTGTTAATAGGACTGGATGTTGCTCCTGTAACCATCCCATTCACGTGTTCCGTTATCTGTGAGCCATTCAAGCTCACAGAACCACTCTGGAAAGCCTTGATGTCTTACTTGCAGGATTTGTCAGCGCAGCACGCTGCACACCTGACTTGGCTTCCCCGCTGATGTCCGTTCAGAGTATTGACTCCGCTGCCTCTCGGCATGTGTAAATTTCTCCCCTTGGTGTGTGCCACGCCTTCCATTTCTGTTCCAGCTCATTACAAGGAAGCCCCTCCCTGAGTGTGGGCAGCATCAAGCCGAAGGCGGGAGCTGGTGGGATAGAGGAAAGAGAGACATCCTCTGTGCAGCTCCCTGAGCACATGGTGAGGGTCTCTCTGCCTGCTGCACCTTCCTGCCATGACGGACGGAAGACCCTGAATGCACGAGCGAAAACGATTCTTCCCTTTACTACAAAGGTAGTGAATTTCTAAGGGAACAGCATGTGGGCCGGGACACGGCTATTTCTGACTACGTTGGTTGATTCGTAGTTTAAAAGTAGGAACTGAAACAGAGCAGAGAGACTTGGAAAGTGTGTAGTTCGGTAAGGAAAAAATAGCAACTTGAAGTAGGAGCAAGGGAAATGAGGTTTCTAAGAAGGCCCTTGAGCCCACTGTAGTCTGAATGAGAGATGTCCTCACAGGGTCACATGTCCAAACACCTGTCCATCCTGCCACCCGCTGTGGAGGAAGAAGATCATAGAGCAGTGGTTCCCACCCTCCCAACCCTGTGACCCTTTAATACAGTTCCTCATGGTATGGTAACCCCTCCCCCAACCATAAAAATTATGTCGTTGCTACTTCCTGACCGTAATGTTGCTACTGTTATGAACTGTACTGTAAATATGTAGGCTATCTGATATGCAACCACAAAGGGGTTGAGACCCACAGGCTGAGAACTGTTGTCACGGAGGAGGTTAAGACTTGATGCAGTCTTTATAGCTCTGCCTCCTCACTGCTTCCTGAGTGTGAATGCCATGTGACACTGGTCCCAGTTCCTTCTGCTATGGCTTCCCAGTCCTGGAGACTGGGACCGTAGAACGTAAGTAAGCACTGTATCCCTCATGGCTTTTGTCAGAGATTTCACACAGCAACGGAGGGAGAACTGTAACAGGATCTTTTTTTTAATGCTCTGTGCTTTTGCACAGGGGACAATGCTATCTTGAGGGATGTCAGGAAATTAAAGAGATCCATCCATCACCGCCTCAGGTTGTAAAAGTGTACAACGTTTACAAGACTTCCTTAGGATGAGAGCGCGGCTACAACTCCTGATCTATTCAGCTGCTGACCAGCCTTACCACACTCAGACACCCAGGCACTTCGAGACAGACGTACTCACACTCCACAGGACCCTGGGTGTTGCTCAAGCCAGCGGCAGGCTCTGCCCTCAACCATGCCGATCTGTAAGCGTGAAGCATGCAGAAGTTACAGAGCTGTGAAGCCTTCTACCAGATTTCAAAGAATGCGGGGAAGTCAGGCCATGTTGTCTGATTGACCCCTGCAGGCAGTCCCTGAAATGCCAACATGAGAGGCTGTGAGGATGAACCCTAAGCTTCTCTAGAGACCCAGGGGTGTTAGCGTTGAACAGGAGAGAGAAGACATACGGGATAAAATGGCAAAGATATATGGGGTGGTGGGGAGGTCACCTGCCCTGGGAATCCACAGCACACTACCACATGCCCTGAGCCAGATACACAGCTACAGGATTCATGCTTGCCCAGATGGGTTCCAGTCTTGCTTTGGGACACTCTTTTCTAGCTATTCACACATTCCAACCTTATAGGATAGAAACTTATACCCCATACCACTGAACCTTGGAAGTGTGCAACACTGATTCGCTATGTGCTTACAGCTGTGGGTCTCAGAGGAGCCTCTGAATTTGGACTCCTGAACAACATTGAAAGTATGAAGGTTGTGGATACTTCAGAGATGGACTGAGTGCCTTGTGGGATGGGCAAGAATGGAGTATTAAGGTTGGAATATAAAATATCTGTCCAAAGGTTCATTTGTAGCTGGAGGTAACATCAGGAGGCAGAGCCCAACTGGAGGAAGTATGTCCCTCGGGAGTGCTTCATGTCCTCTGTTTCTCCTTTCTCTGCTTCCTCTCCACCATAAGGTGGACAGCCTCCTCCTCCACTGCCATGCCCTCCCAAGTGTAATGGGTGAACTTCCAAAGCTTTGAGCTAAAACATATCCTCCCTTCAGCTGTTTATGTCAGATATGGCCCCATAGAGAGAAAAATAAAAACTGCAGGATCTGAACAAAGAGAAAGAAAAGTCTTGGGACCAGGCCTCTCAGGAGAAAGCAGAGGTGCCAAGATGGGAGTGTCTGGAGAATCACCGTGGAGACCACGTGAACAGCATAGAGAGCCAGCTATGGGGAGACTAAGTCAATAGGTCACGTAGAAGGAAGAGAAGGCACAGAAAGGCAGTAAGTTGTTGGGGTGTCTAAGCAAAGGAGGGTGACCTGTCCCAACCCTTACACACCCCGTTTCCTCCTCTCCCTCCAGATGAGGACAGTTATGATACAAAGTTCAGAACTAGTCAAATTTATGGTATTTCAGAACCTGCAGTATTTGGGGAAGGGTCAGACTTAGGGTGTACGAAGTAGCATTCGCAAATGTTATCAAGACGTTTACCTGGGGGCCTAGAGAGATGGCTCAGTGGTTAAGAGCACCGACTGCTCTTCCTGAGGTCCTGAGTTCAAATCCCAGCAACCACATGGTGGCCACAACCATCTGTAATAGGATCTGATGCCCTCTTCTGATGTGTCTGAAGGCAGCTACAGTGTACTCATACAATAAAATAAAATCTTAAAAAATTAAATTTATAAAAAAGATGTCTGCCTGGGTGCAGAGGGCAGGTTCCAGAGCTGCCATTTGCCCAGATGCCCACAACTCGAGAAGAGATGGGTCTGGAGTAGAGCATGAACAAGGAGTCTGACACCAGACAGCTAACTAAACGGAGATACGAAAATACCCAGACTCAACAGTAGACGTCAGAGAAAGGGCCCAGGCTTCAGCCGACCTGGGATCAAAATTTGGGAGTTGCTGATCCCAGGAAGCAAATGCTTGTAGACAGCGAAGGGATCGAGTCCAAGGTTTGCCGCACCTCAGTATTTAGAAGTTGGGAAGATACAGAGGGATCAGCCAAGCAGCTGGGGAGTGGCCAAAAAATGTGGGGGAGAGACAATGAGGGAGACAGGCAGACCAAACAGTCCTGGGGACACAAATGAAGGACTCAAGGAGCTAGAGGGATAGCTTAGTTAGCAAAGTGCATGCCTTTCAAGAACAAAGACCTCGAAGACCTTGCTTCAAGTTCCATAATGCATTCTACTAGAAAGAAAGAAAAGTGGGGGAGCGGCCCGGTATGGCGGCACACACATGTGAACATTTGAGGAGTCAGACACAGATGGGTGCTTGGAATTCTCCAGCCAGCCTACGAGTAGAGCTGGGTCCGTGTCCAGACTGTGAGGGACCAGGTCTCAGAAGCTAGGGCGGGTGGTTCTTCTGAAGAACGACACCCTGGGTTGACCTCTAACCTCCATGCACCCGTGCATACGCATTCACTGGCACACTCACACATCGCGCACACGTTAACAGGTACCTGTGCATAAACACACACAAGGGGGGAGGTACGGGGTGAGCTGATGAACTAGAACGGATGCCACCAGTGATGTAACACTCACAGCATATGATACAGGATGAGGAACCACAATTCAATCATTAAGAACAGTCCAATATTAAGCCTGTGGCCCAGGCACTCGCCATCACCATAATTCAGGATAAAAATTGGAGAAATCAGTAAAATTACAGAGAAGGCAAAGGTGAATAAAAGCTACAGCGAATGCTTCTTCAGTGCCACCACTCTAGGTTCTGGGCCACCTACAAATAATACTTTCAAATGACTCTTATTAATAACTAATTCAACTTTTAAAAGAATTGATAATCCTATTTAATCCTACCTAATCAAAACAATGGGAAAGCATGCTTTAGAGCAGATAGAAATTCTACCTCGTCTCCTTCCTTCCATCCATGGGAAAGGGAGTGGAGGAAGGGCCAGCGCGATCTATCTTGTAAACAAAGTCTCTTGCTGTCTTGTTAAGCCGTGACTGATGGGACACGGTGTGAGCCACATCCTAAATTATTTCTTGGCCTAATTTCGTTCTGTCAGAACATTACTCAGAGTACAGCCGGTCTCCGTAAGGTTTTGAAAGTGAAGGAAGAATTGGGAACATCTTCAAAAACTGAACCTGTAGTCTTAGACCAGCATTGATTACCTTCCATTCCTTCCAGGTGCTTTCTGATAATGGCCTGAGTCCCCTGACCGCGACAACAATCAGTTATCAAGACGAAGAAAGGCATTTCTGCCCCACAAGCACCAATTTTAGCTGCATTAGGACATAGATCAAAGTGGGCTGCCATTAATGGCCTGGAAGATGGCAGCGACTTTCCTGGGTCTAACAGCTCAGCCACTGCCCAGTGTGCTGTTACAGCTCATGGGCCCCGTCTCTGTCAGGACAGACATCGGATAATCACATGAAACAATGCAGCATTGCTTATTAAGAGCTGTTTTTCAGGAAAGATTTTCCATGCGTCTTTTTAAACTTATTTTTAAATGTATCAAACAACTTTCTGGAGCCTGGTCTCTCTGTGCACTGTGTGTGTTCTGGGGAGCAAATTCAGATTATCGGGTTTCGCGGCAAGTACATTTACAGGATTAGCCGTCTCACTGGGTCTTTGTGCCTTATAAGGCATAAAGGCCAGGGAGAGGAAAATGGAAGCTACAAACAGTGGAGACTCCAGGGGGCTTTTTGAGAACCCCAAGAGCTGGCAGGCAGCGGGCACAGGGAATAACCATGGGAGAGAGACACTATGCAGCTGAGACTTCAACTGTCTTTCAGATAAACTGCTCTCCAAACTACTACCAAAATACAACTGTAGGCTCATGCCAACTGGAGGGAATCCAAATGATGTGGAAACAGCACACCGGACACAGCTCCAAAGAGGACTCATAGGAGACACAGGTAAAACGCTGGGAGGCACGAGGGCTACATTGGAGAAGTTGCTGTGGGCAGTGGTGGAAACCTTCCTTGACACTCTGTAACAAGCGGGAGAATCGGCCAGCAAATCGCATCTCTGGACTCCAGGAGCAAAATTATGAGTCCATCCTGAAGTCCCGAGGTTCGTGATTTTATAATTTTGAAGTAGGCCTGGCAAGGAGGACCTATGACTCCCAGTATATACCATGTCTTTGCTTCACTGAGCTTGCCCTATGTAACTGCTCAGGTAAAATCAAGGTAGAAACTATCATGAAGAAAACTACTGAGTCCACATAGGAATCTCTAAAAATTACGTTGTGCAGAAATGAAACCAAAGTGTGTCAAGCACAGTTCGGACGCTGTTATTAGGCGCTGAACATGAAGAACTGGACATGAGGTCACCCTGACCCCTCTCCTCCTGCACCCCTGCAGTGTTCAGTGCCCTCCTCCCCACTTACAGGAAAACTCACCCCTAGCTCTCCCTAGCTCTCCCTCACGCCTCTCTGGTGCCAATCAGTTCTCTGGGGTTTTACAAGTTTGCCGCTAGCTTCTGGGTCTGATCCCTTTCCTCTGCAGCATTTTATATCAAGCTGTGTGCATGCAGGCTTCACAGTATCTGAATTCATGCACGCCTGGCTTCGGGCACACCTGGTGTGGTGGTGTGAATAAAAACGGCCTCCACAGGGTCACAGGGAGGGAGTGACACTACTTGGAGGAGGTGTGGCCTTACTGGAGGAAGTATGTTTCTTGGGGTCGATCAGCTTTGGGGTCTTAAATGCTCAAGCCAAGCCCAATGTGTGAGTGTGTCTGTGTGTCTGTGTGTCTGTGTGTCTTCCTGCTGCCCTCTGATCCAGATGTAGAACTCTCAGTTACCTCTCCGGCACCATGTCTGCCTGTACACTGCCAAGCTTCCTGCTCTGATCACAATGGATTAATCCTCTGAACTGAATTATAAGCCAGCCTCAATGAAATGTCTTCCTTTATAAGAGTTGCCGTGATCACAGCGTCTCTCTACTACAGTAGAAACCATAACTAAGGCATCTGGCTTTGTGCATTTTCAGCTTCCAGATTAACTCACGGCCAGCTTCATGCACAGGTGGCTTCCTTTGCATCCCAGTACCCAGCAGGTCTGCTTCATGCATGCCTGATTTCATGCATGCCTGATCTCATGTATGCCTAGCTCCATGTATACCTGACTTCATGCATGCCTGACCTTATGCATGCCTTGATACAAGCATTCCTGCCTTCATACATGCCTAGCTTCATGCATGCCTGACTTCATGCATACCTGGTTTCATGCATACCTGACTTCACACATGTCTAGTACCTGTCATGTCTGGCTTCATACATGTATGGTTTCATACTATGTGGCTTCAAGCCTGCCCAACTTGATGCTCATCTGGTGTCATGAGCACAGCATGTCTCTTGCCTGCCTAGAGTCTCTCCCGCTCTCAATGTCCCTATGTCACTTAGATCTCCGGGAAGTTCCTAAAACTGCCTGAAAGGCTTCTCGTAGCCCTGGTGATGACGCAATGCCACCAAGCCCTTTGCTAAGTGCAGTATGTGCCAAGAGTTTAATGTGCATTGCCTTGCCAGCTGCATCCTGGGAAAACGTATTTATCGTGAGGTAACTCGGGGGCAGAAGGATTACAGTACTTTCCCCAATATAGTGAGCAAACCAGTGAGAGAAAGGCAGTCTGTGCCTCTGCCTGGTCTGAGTAACTCCATTGAACCCCTGCCCTTGGCTGCCACGCCTACTACAGTGGCTCTCTGGGGTGGCCCCAGGTCTAACCATGTGTTGTCACCTAAGACTGGTTTCAAATTATCTTGTCTCCCAAACGCTGAGTCAGACTCTGGAGAGCAGGGCCTGGGCAGCTGTCAGGAAGGCTACCTTGGCTGCGTGTGAATGTTTTCAGTGTCTCTTTCACCTTTCTGGAGGGAGGAGGGGTCTGTCCCTGGGCAGAAGGCTTCATGTCCATCTGGAGAAGGGGCCAGCTTTGCAGGAAAAAGAAGAATCCAAGAAGAACAAAGAAGCCTGCAGTCAGCTCGGCCTCAGTGTGAGAGTCAGAGCAGACAGCAGACAGGAATTCCAGAAGTCTCTCCCGCAGCCTTTCCGTAATAAATAACACTTGATGTAATAAATGACATGAATCATCCACTTAGGCAAACTCAGTAAAGCAAAGCACAAATGGCTTCTGAATCCGAACGTGGAAAGAGGGCTTCCCAGGGTAGCTGGGTCAGGCAGTCATCTCCAGCTTTCTTTGGTTTTAAAAACACGAGACTCCGCTTTAGCTGTGTAGCCTGTGCCACTGAGGGTGCGACCTTGGTCTTTCTCAAGCTTATCCTCAGCTAGAGGCACCAGGCAACCCGCAGCTGCAGATCTGCAATTGCTCCAGCACTTCCTGCACATGCAACTTAAGCTCCATCCTCAGCCAAGAAATTACTCTTTGCTTCAAGGACTCGGGAGTCTGCTGCAGCTGGGCAGAGCCAAGGCTTCCACGGGTCACTGGCTACAAACGTAAATGGTATGTGCTAAATGGGGAAGAAATGGGATGGTTTCTCTCGCTGTGATTCGCCTAAGAGAGGGTATGGTGACGTCCAGCTGGCCGCAAAAAAGTGACATAAAACAGGAACGCTCTGACGGTGCGTGTACCTGAACCCGGTGAAGGCGTACGTTAACAGTCCAGATGGTCAAACATCAGAGGCATCTAGATACTTACCGCTCAGTCAAAACCCACACCAATCAATACTGGTGAGGTATTTAAAGAGTCCACATGAAGAGGATTTAACTTACCCTTGCCATATCCACCAAGAAGTTCTCAAATAACTTCCAAATGTGGTTACTTGTATAGATTTCCTTCATCTCCACTTCCGTGTCCACGTAACAATGGTTGACAAAGTTCACGTACGCAATTTTTACCTGTGCAAGTTTCAAACACAAAAGCAAGTTCAATTTCTCACCACTGCCTTCTCTTCTACACCACTGAATGCCACCTGCGTCGGCTACTATCAGGGATGACCTTGTTGTGTATGTGTGGGGTTCCGTGTTTTTTTTTTTTCCTCTTTGACAGCTATTCCGTCCTGGCCCTGGGGAGCCCGTGTTCTAGCATTCCCTTCCCTGACATGAGATTCCTGTGAAAGTAAGAGCCTTACTCAAAGCCATCCTACCATCCTTGAGACACTGGGAAGATCTCAAAAGGAAAGGCTGTATATATAAACAAATCATGTCAGTCATGGCATGGTCAGTCCCTGGACCCTGAGTCAGAGCCACAGTAACAAGGGTCAACTCTCCTGGTGTAGGGCTTCCTGCTATGCCACGTAAATCTAGAAAAAAGTCCTCGATGGCGGGTGCCCACGTCAAGTCTGGTCACAGAAGAGCTGAGACACACACAGAGCGTCTCTGCAGCAGCTCCGAGTCCACACGCATGAAACCCTTCAGCCTTTCCCGTGCCTCATCTTACTGAACGTAATCCCCTAGCCCGAGGAGGCAGAAGGTGATACACTGACTGCAAAAGTGTGGGCATTGAGGGCTGGAAACGTTAAGTGACTGTTGCACCCAGTGACACGACTAGAAAACGGTGCAAGGATTCACTGGACACAGGCCTGCTCTGCCTCGGAAACCCACGTGGTGACTGCGGCACACCTATGACCCTCCCAGCTGGTCCTCTTGGAGGAAGGCGTGAGAGCTAGCATGAGTCTCACGGCCAGCTTCCCACGAGAGATGCAGATGAACTGACCTCTGAGGAAGTAAAGCCTTGGCCCCTCAGACCCCCATTGGAGCTGTGAGGTAGAGCAGAGCTCTTAGAAGGAGCTGAACATGGGATCAGACATGACCCAGACGAGGACCTCAGATAAGGGCTCAGCCAGTGGATTCCTCTCCCCACCACACCCATGTGTGTTTCATCTCAGCCCCACCAGGCGTGAAGGACGGCGAGGTGCTAACGACTCCACAGAAATACTCCTTCGGGTCCACTACTGTGCTGCGTGGGCCAGGGCTACTTGAATAGGGGCTGAGACCTGACTCCTTCTGGTTCGATGTCTTTTCGAGGTTTGCACACATTTATAAATTTGTCGTAATGTACCATCCTCGAAGAAAAGAAAGAAGTCGCTGCAGTGTGCCCTCCTGGAGGTCTCACGGATAGAGAGTAGATAACCGTCCTCTGATGAGGTATTTTGCCCCAATCATGAATGATGAAGGGGAAGAGAGGCTGAGAGAGGATACAGGCATGTTCTCAGGGAGACACACGTTCTGTGCAGCGAGGTGAGGCCGTGGCGTCTGACGTGAACTGCAGGACCAGCCTAGGCTCGCTAATCAATCGCTGTGAATGAGCGCTCAGAAATTACAACTGAACCTTTCCCTGGAAGACCACCGTCATGTGCAGACTCTAAGAGACACTTGTAGTTCTCGGTCAGTGGAACTGTCTTCCCTCTGCATGAATAAAAACTCGAAACTTTTGTGCTCTTTTTAACTTGGTAGATTACATAACAAGTACTCTACTAAGTAGGAGACATCACCATAAATACTACTGTGGGGGTGTCTGACAGTGGGGTGAGCCTTAAGAACTAAAGCACAGTCTGCAGATGAGTGGCGTCTGCCGGCTAACCTCAGGAATGCAGTCGTCATGGGTCACCACCCTCACTATGTCGTCCAGAGGCAAGAGAGAATTGCACTTGATCTCCGTGTAGACGTTCTTCCCCTCAGTGCACGCTGCCAGCAACTCCACAAGGGTGATATGGTAGGCCAGGGGGCCGCTCTCATCCCCACGGGCTCTCTCGGAGCACATCATGTTGAGGAGGATGGGAAATGAGGCTCGGTCGTTGTAGAATATCAGTACGTCTTCGCCCCCATTGATCAGCTGAAAGGAAGAAAAGAGACTCTACGTAGCACATCCCTAAAGGCTTGATCTGCCTGCAGGTAACCGCAGAAAATACTGCAAAAGCAGAACTTCATCAAGGCGGGAGGATGGACCGGTCAAAACCACATGCGAAGTGACCAGCTATTGATGCTGTTGAAACCGGGCAGGAGATGTGAGAGCCTCAGGTGGGATGGGAATCAAACAACGCAGAGCCAGCCAGGCCTGCTGGTGCACACCTGTAATCCCAGCACCAGGAAAGCCAAAGCATCTGAAGTCCTCAGACTATTTTCACTAAAATAGGAAAGTGGGGGTGTGGCGGGACTGGAGAGATGATTTAACCATTAAGAGCATTGCAGAGGACCAGAGGATCTGGCGCCCTCTTCTGGGTTTGCAGGCAATGCGCTCACATACATATACCCATTAAGAATAAAATAAATCATAAAAAGTGAACAATAAAATGTGAAAGGATTCACCTTCTTAGCAATTAATGTGCATAAGTAACCAGCTGTACATTGCTTCAGGTGTATTCCACATTATAAATATCTAGAAAGTTCCTCACTTAATGAGAAGGCATCGGAGAACAGAACAGAGCCGAAATGGCTGAGAAATGATCCAGTAAGGACAATTAGGACGTGACTGCTCCTCATATTTTGCAATGTGCCTTTAGTAGAGAACTTGAGACAGTAGCAGATTTCATTTCCCACACTGTTATCTATTATCTATTACTGATACCTGATATATTTGGTCAGGTTACAAATGATTTATAAATTTCAATTTAGCTATTGTACTTAAACTGGCGAACATTTAAATCAATAAGCCCTTAACTGACTGGCTTTGATGGTCCTGTTGTAAAGAAATGTATGTGCCCAAATATGGTTATATATTAATATGCTATTATAAATATTTCCTTATACACAAAAGCATTCTTTTTGATAAGTGTCATAGGAAGAGCCCATGTATTTATTTCTCTATCTGATCTTACTGTGATGATCAAATTCCACATAATTAATATGAGCTAACCATGGCTTTTTTGTGTGTGCATGTGTGTGTGTGTGTGTGTGTGTGTCCATGTTTGTTCTAATGTGTATGTACAGGTATATGTACACTCATGTGCATATAGAGGTCAAACATTGACGGTCTCTTATGCAATCACTTCCCACCTTACTTTCTCAGATTCAGAGAGAATGGATGGCCAGCAAGCCCCAGGACGATCCTGTCTCTGCCCTCCCAGTACTGGGACTGCAGGAACCTGTCATTGGGCCTGGCTCCTGCATGGGTGCTGGATGTCAAACCTAGGTCCTCATACTTGGGCAATAAGCACAATACTGACTGAGCCATCTCCCCAGCTCCAAGACAGGTTTCTTAAATGGTAGATTTTATAGATTTACAATGTATGTTCTCTTCATCGTTTCTTCAATAATTCATATGCAAAAGTTCAAGGCCTTATGCTGGGTTAATTTTTAAGGGTTCTACATGGTACGGGGAATCAATGGAGATATCTCTCATTTCTAACTGGAAGGCACCCAGTGATGGAAATCTCCCCAGACCAACGTGATCTTCCAGGTAACTGCCTTGCAGTTGTGGATGTATGGACAAGCTGCCGGCCAGCATCTGGTCACCAGTTCTCCGAAGAAGCCCGGTCGTGCCCAGCAAGCAGTTCATCCACAACATCAACTTCATCTAAAGTAGGGTGGACGGCTGGAGTACTCCATTCTTGTTTCTTAAATTCTTACCTTATTTAGAATACCCAGTTCCCACTGTTCTAACAAAGCCCTGACAATCACTTCTTATTAACGAACATGGAGTTCTTCAAAACCATCATGGTGGAGGAGAGCGTCCCTCCTGGGATTCAGAAAGAGAGCAGGAACCATCGGTGCTCCATCACTCTGTTAAGTTACTAAACACTTAGAAATAGGAGAATTGGTTTAATTCTAAATAAGTTGTGACTGCATTAGGTTTCATCCATTGTAGGAGCTGGAGAGGTGGCTCGAAGGTTTGAAAAAAAAAAAGTACATGTTGCTCTTGCAGAGAGCCCTGGTTCAATTCCCAGCATCCACATTAGGCAGCTTATATGTCTACCTCCAGTTCCAGAGGATCCAAGTCCGTCTGCTGGCCTCCGCAGGCACCTACATGGTGCACGTACAGACAGTCACACGCATACAGACACACACACATACACACACACACACATACAAACACACACACACATACACACACACACACAAACACACACACACCATTTTTAAGATTAAATGACCAAAACAAACAAACAAAACACTCATTATTTAACAGACCCAAATTCATTACTCATCAAAATGAAAAACTCTTAAGAAAATCTGTGAAGTTGTCATAAGCCACTTCACTCACTGCAGTAGCATAAACCTTATCGGTGCTCACGTAGTCATAGCGTAAACCTTATGGGTGCTTACGTAGCCATAGCATAAACCGTAACCGTGCTCACGTAGTCATAGCGTAAAGCGTAGCCATGCTTACGTAGTCCTAGCGTAAGCTTTATGGGTGCTTACGTAGTCATGGCGTAAATCCTATCAGTGCTACGTAGACAAAGCGTAAAGCGTAGCCATGCTTATGTAGTGCTAGCATAGCCTTATGGGTACTTACGTAGTCATGGCGTAAATCCTATCGGTGCTCACATAGCCATAGCGTAGAGTGTAGCTGTAGTCGTGCTTACGTAGTCATAGCATAAGCCTTATGGGTGCTTAGGTAGTCATGGCATAAACTTTATTGGTGGTCACGTAGTTGCAGTGTAAAGCGTAACTGTGCTTATGCAGTCCTAGCATAAGCTTTATGGGTGCTTACGTAGTCATGGCATAAACCCTCTCAGTGCTCACATAGCCATAGCGTAAAGCGTAGCCATGTTTACGTAGTCCTAGCGTAAGCCTTATGGGTGCTTACATAAGTAGTCATGGCATAAACCTTATCGGTGCTCACATAGACGCAGCGTAAATAGTATCGGTGCTCTCAAGGCCATAGCGTAGACCGTAACTGTGCTAATGTAGTCATAATGAAAGCAATAACCTCCCAAGCACAGGTTGATAATCTCTCCCCCTGTTCCGAGAGGATCGTGCGCATGTGAGCACTACCTATGCAAAGCTGATAGGACACAGACTGAGAACCTACCTCGGTCATCACCATGTCCTGGCACTTCTTCACGTATTTGCCGTCTGCTTTCACGATGGTCTGCAGGAACCTCAGGTACTCCACGTGGCGGCCGTGTGTCTCAATGCAGTGCACAAAGTGCTGGACCACCCTCTCGCTGATCTCGTTGCACAGATGGTAATTGTTCATGAAGATGTGCCGCATGGTTTCTGCCTCGAGGAGCTGAGCAGAGGGGCGCACCCTCGTGACTGTGACAAGATCACCCACCTACTCTACAGTGCATGAGTCCCCCGCCTCCTGGGATCCTCCTGTCTCTGCCACGAAGCACTGATATTACAGGCACTCATGGCCATACCTGGCTTCTAGGTGGGAACAGGGCATCTGAACCCAGGTCCTCACACGATAACAGCGAATGCCCCCACTCAGCCCCAGGATCTGCCAACACACTCCTAACAGGCCATCGTTAATGCGACCTCTGTATTTAGCTCTTGAACGTTTGTTTGGGGTACGTGCTGGGTCCTGCACATGCTAGGCAAGCTACTGACCTGTACCCCAGCTCCCACATTTACCTTCCCCATCATCAAATTAGTTCTCACCTCCTGATTCTAACACTAAGTCATACATTATAAATGAAACTGCCATTGACATATAAAAAAATTGTGTAAATTTTTAAACTGCTTAAAGAATTTCCACAAGGTAAATACTCGGTTTTGTGGAGTGAACCACAATAAGGGGGAAGCAATGTACAAAGGTCAATAAAACTCTATTTGCCCCACACGTTGCCATGGCGTCAGGAGCCGCCGTGGTACTTACTCCAGGCGTTAGGAACAGGTTGAGATGCTTGTGAAGGAGAACTTGGTTCTGTGGATTCCCACGGCAGAAGTTCTGCAGGAAGGTGTGGGCTAAGTCCATCACCTCGTTCATCTTCTCGTCGGTCTGTAGGTCAAAGGGCAGCACGTGACACCAAGAGCGCAGGTTCACACAGCAGTGCATCCCTCCCTCCTCCGTGGCTGTGTCTCTGCGTCCTGTCCGTCTACCCGGCCCCCTCTTTCCTGTTCTAAATATCTCTCACCTCACTTTTCCTGTCACTCTGCTCCACGCTCCCCACCCTCTCCTGGTCACACAGTCCAACTCCTCCTTCCTCCCACACTGTCTGATTACCCACCAATACCTATGCTAGCAGAAATGTGAATTAAAGTCAGACGAAAGATGGGGCATTCTCAATAAAAACCTCTGCACAGTATTGCTAGTCATTGCAAGAGGAAGGGGAGATTCTTACTGAGGAGAACCCAGGAGACACATGACTAGCGTTAGGACAAATCAGAGTTGCACATGATTGCTAAGAAACTCTACACAGAACTTAGCATCCTTCCACGTTCCCGCCAAAGACAGGTAACTGAACGGGAGCACAGTAGGAAAAGGGGGGACTCTCTTCTAACTGGCAATCTAAGAATTCAGGACTGAGAGAGAAGTAGACAGTGCAACCAAGCTGTGAGTCTACATGGTTCTAAAGCAGAAACTTGTGCCAACAGGACATGGCTGGCACCACGGGGAAAGCCTTCATGGTGTGTGGGACTCGGTGGGAATTCGTCATACGTTAATAATTTGCAAGGCTGAAGCAGGATTGTGTAGAAGCTTGCCCTTGTGCATAGGAAACACAAGAAAGAACTCAAGGGTGCTGAGCGTTTGGGACAGGGCTCCTCTTAAACAATTAAGGGGAGAGAAAATTCTTATAACCTTTATAACTTGGTGATACGTTTTAAGCAATACTGAATCGAAGAAAGACAGTAAAACAGGGCCAACCTTCTCATAGGGGATCTGCAGAAGGTCCAGCACCACGGAGTGAGCCCCCATATTTTTCAGCAACCGTTGGTGTTGATTACGACATTTCTTGTTCTGCACACAGAGCTTACTCAGCCTAATCAAGATCTTTGGAAAGAGGAAGCGGGGCATTAAACACAGCACTGGGACATACACGTAAGCAAAAACAGCCTCTGTGTGCCCGCGCGTGCGCACAGAGGGCGCGGTTTCATCTGCCAACCTCCTTGACGATCCGGTAGTTGTTGCCCTTGTTGCTGTCGATCTGAGGTGTCTTCGCGCCGTCCTGCACCGGGCTCAAGAGGTTGGACTCCTGAAATGAACACCAAAGTGTGTTTTATGCTTGTCACGGACTTACTACTTTTACAGTAAGAATATAATTTTGTAGTTCCGTCATTGAACATCTGTCCCGGATGTTAATTTACTGATTCTTTTTTGTTGCATCAGAAGTTTCTCAACTTGAACGTGCCGCGCACATTACTACAACCTCATAAAGACCACGTTACAGGGTAAGTGGCATCGCTGTGCACTCATGAGGGAAAGCTAGTGTGAGGGCTGCTGTGTGAGCCCATGTACGCTGCCGACATGCCACAGGCTTCTACTTTCTCTGCGAGAGGAAACAGTCAAAATCACGGGCACACAAGACATAATTCTATCACCCGAGATGAACTGTAAGGAAATGATGGATAGAGAAGGAACTGACAGACGAAGAAGCAATCATATCACGGCAGCAAGAGACAGCTGAGGGAAGAAAAGCAAGGCCCACTTAACCCCGGGACGCTCTGACAGGTTACCATGACATCCTTCGGGGTCAAACATGGAACAGATCAAGTGTGGAGCAGGACAATGAAGAAAGAAAAACAAATTAGATTAAAAGTAATATTGCAAATCACTTCATCCGTAAGACTTATGGAAAATACCGAGACACCGAAAATAAGTAATTACAATTACCATTATCTGATAAATCATATCAAGAAAGAAACCCAGGGCATGAGCACATGCTAAATATCACCTCTTGAACTCGCCATATGAAATTACCCATTAGCCCTCCCGTACATAGAGAGTTTTCTAGGCTCACTGTGTACCTACACCCGCCTACTGGGAGAGCCTCTAAGAGAAATAGAAGGTCCCTTCTTCTCACCAGAAACCTACAGCCACCTACGAAAGCATGAAATGGGAAATCAGAGATTTCACACAGATCCGACTGGCAACGGAGGGAGGGAGAAAGAGCTGCCCCGGCTTCAGGCAGCGTTACAACAGAGGAGCCAAGGTCAAGTCAAGGTCTTCAAAGATGACAACTATGTAGCCAAGCATATGAGGCACGTGGGTGGGCAGCAGAGAGATGTTTCCAGAAAAATTCATAGGTATGTTTACAGAGGAACCCTAGCGAGAGCAGATGGGAAAATACGCAGAGAATGGCAGAAACTGCCCAGTAGTAGTCACTTCCCCGACCCACACAACACAATGCACAGAACTACATTCGGGATCGGGACCAGTGTCAGGTTCAAGCTGGGTCAGAGACCCTGACTTCCTGCCTGTTGGCAGTGTCAGGCTCCCTGTTAGTGAGACCACAGTCTAAGCTCAGGAAAAGTAAGAGACACACAAGGCCAGGTGATGTCCCCGCATTCCTAAGCTGCCTTCCCAGTGGTGCTCCAGGATCAATTAAGAAATTCACTCAAGGGCTGGAGAGATGGCTCAGTGGTTAAGAGCACCGACTGCTCTTCCAGAGGTCCTGAGTTCAAATCCCAGCAACAACATGGTGTCTCACAACCATCTGTAATGGGATCTGATGCCCTCTTCTGCTGTGTCTGAAGACAGCTACAGTGCACTCATATACAAAATAAATAAATCTTAAAAAAAAAAAAAAAAAAGAAAAGAAATTCACTCAAACTGAGAGGTTAAAGCAGATGCTTTCCCTGTCGGTCAAATGACACTGAAGGAGGGTCTGTGCCAATAAAGGGTGTGGTCAGTTTGAAGCCAGTCCCCAACCCCCAATCTCTGTTCCCATCAGCTTTATATTTCTCCTTTGCGTCCTTCCTGGCAAACACTGTTTGCAGCCCCACCCCCACCCCGTTGGAATCTCCTCTGCCATTGCTAAGCATGAAAACCCTGTAAACAGACACTATCCTCACTCTAATCGTCTACCCAGAATGCCCCTCCAGTGTCTCAGAGAACTAGACTTTTGAGTCATGGGTCTCAGAGTCTTCTCTCCCTCTTCCTCTCCCTGCCTCCTGCCCAACTGTCTTTCAAGAGTGAACAGCCTCATCCGTCTGCTGACTCTCAGCTCATTAAACAGTGGTCAGGCTGAGGCCAGCGATGCAGGCAGAGCAGAAGCCTTGGGTGGAAGAGTCGCCCATCCCCACTGCAGTAGCCCTGCCAAGTACTCCTAAGGAGGATTCTGCGTTCTGCTCTGTGGTGTGTATCCATTCTTGCTAGATATGGCTCTCCATGCTTCCCTGCGATCACGACTGATGTTCCTCTACCTCTCGGGCATCATCTCTTTCCTTCAAAGTGACTGCGCTCACAAATGATAGGAGAGACTGGTGTGGAAGGCCTTCAGGCTTTGAGCAGGGTGGATTGGAGCTACACTACCACCCATGACCGAGTAGCCATGAGGAGCAGGACAGCATAGCCTCCACTCCAAGTTAAGAAGGGGGAGAGGGGAGACACAATCAGCCTGACGCTGAGCGAAAAGTGCATTCCTGAGGCCAGGAAGAGACCGGCAACTGGCACTGCCTTGGAGACCAGTAGGGAAGGCTGGTAGAGCGGGTAGCCGGCTCCCTGGGAATGCTCAACCAGAGACAGAGGCCACAGAGTTTCTACTTCCTATTAGAAAGGAACGATGGGTAAGAAGCAAAAGTAGCAAATTCTAGAAATGTAATTAAATTTATTTTTCTCTAAGCTGGTCTCCTATAATTTCAGCACCACACAGAAACGGGGGACTCTAGAGTTCAAAACCAGGTAAGCCTGGGCTGCCTGGGACCCTACCTCACCCACAAAAACCAGATTCCCTTTTCTAATCACAAAAGTGGAGCCACCTTTTCATAAGGCCATCTCACAGGGAAGAACACCCCCATGTGCCACAAACTAGAATTAAAGCGTGAGCACTGCTCTGACAGGCACAGCTCGGCTTGCAGAGTCTGTCAGCATTAAAGAAAGTGGCTAAAGGTAACGGGCAAGCCTGGGAGAAGCAGTCTTGCTGTTAAAAAAGCAACCTTGGGCTGGGGGTACAGTCCAGTGGCAGAACACTTGTCTAGTATGCACACAGTCCTCGGTTCAAATCCCATCACCGACAAAAAGGGACAAAAGAAAAGCAATGCTCGTCAAAACATTACCAAAAAGAATATGCTTCGGTTCAGCCCGGGGGGAAAGAGACAGAAAGTCGCTCAACTCTGTGAAGGGATTATGGAGACTAATGATTTTAATTTAAAGTTCCAGCAGTCGACAAAGGGAGGAGGCACTGGGGAATTCAGTAAACAATCTTTTTTAATTTCAGAAACTAAGTCCGTAACCAAGCTGAACAAAGCATCAGCCCACGGAACATCTGGATGATTCCCAGACTGGGATCGGGG